>NC_058092.1:70812500-71437500 GCF_020171115.1 Neogale vison | reverse complement strand
GAGGCCGGCAGAGAAAGATGGGGAAGCAGGCTCCCTGCAGAGTAGAGAGCCCGATGTGGTACTTGATCCCAGGACCCTGAGATCATGACCTGAGCCGAAGGCAGAGGCTTTAACCCACTGAGCCACCCAGGCACCCTATATTTGCTTTGTTAACAAATACCTTTCTAAAAGAACACTTTAAAGTAAAGGTGAGTAAAATTCTCCCTAAGTTCTGTTTCTATACCTCCAAAGCCTTCAACCTTGCACACACTGAAACCATAAGATCAAATTTGTAATTTTCTGATTGTCTTCTGTCATGATGATTTATAATTCTTGATGTAACAAAAAATATATATAACCCTGTATTAGGGTTTCCTTCTCCAGAGTACTCTTCTTTGTCAAAAGTGTATATCCCGTAAAGCCTTCCTCAACTGGACTCTCTTTCTTTTTCCTTTTCTTTTTTTTAATAGAAATTCTAAAAGATTTGTTCATTTTGCATTGAGTCATTACACAGATAGATAGATGGGGAGGATAGAGTCATTACACAGTTTAAATCCAGGCAAGTTACTAGAACAAAAAAATCAGTAACTCAAAAAATAAAAAAGTCCAGAGTGTCCAGCTTTCAGCCAAAAAATTAGGTACTTAGTATGACTAATAATCAGGAAAAAAGCAATCAATAAAAACTGTCTCTGAGCAGGTCTAGATGTTGAATTTAGTGAAAATTTTAAAGCAGCCATAATATTCAAGAAATTAAAAGAAAAGAGGGGCTTAATGTAGATCTATGATGGCAAAAGAATCAATGAATTTGAAATCAGATTAATAAATACCCAATCTGAAAAACAGAGAAAACAATCATTAAAAAAGGAACAAAACTACAGAAAACTATAGGACTATGTTAACCATTTTAATAGTGTGAAAAGGAAGTCTTTGGGGAGCATCGGTGGCTCAGTCCATTAAGCGTCTACCTTTGGCTCAGGTCATGACCAAGCCCATGCCAGGCTCCCTGCTCAGGGGGGAGTCTGCTTCTCTCTCTCCCTGCTCCTTCTCTCTCTTTCAAATAAATAAATACAAGATCTTTAAAAAAAAAAAAAAGAGAGAGAGAGAAGAAAAGAAAAGGAAGTCTTTGAAGGAAAGAGAAGGTAGAAAAAAGTATCTGAAGAAATAATGGGTGAAAAATTCCAACATACGGCTATAAGCTCAACAAACCCCAATAGGACAAAAAGAACAGTAACATAAACACATCAATGTCAAACAACAAGGAGCCCAAACCAGAAAATTTTGAAAGAAAAAAGAAAAATCATATGCAAGGGAGCAACTATTAAAATGGCTGATTTCTCATCAGAAATTATGAAGGTCAAAATGTAATAGTGTATGTTCCAAATACTAAAAGAGTAAAAAGTCAACCAAGAATTCCTTAATTTGCAAAATTCTTTCAAAACTGAAGGCAAAATAAGCATATTTTCAAATAAACAAAAATGAGATAGTTAGCTATCAGATCTATTATAAAAACAAAAGCATAAGGAGATTCTACAAGCTCAAAGAAAATGACACCAAATGGTAACTCAGATCCAAGGAAAAGAAGAGCACTATAAATGGTAAATACATAGGTAACCATAAAAGACCTTTTGTGTGTGTATGTGTAAACTTTCAAGCTATACTGGTGTAACCTATTATACTTTTATCAGCATCATGTCTGTATTTACTTGAAGCAGATTGTGATAAATTGAAGACGTTATGCTGTAATTCCTAGAGAAACTGCTAAAAGAATTCTAAACATATAACTCAAAAGATTACAAGGAATTAAAATAGCGTACTAAAAAATATTTTTTAATATAAAAGCAAGCAGTCAAGGAGAAACAATAAAAATAAATAAAATGTATTTAAAAAAGCAAAATGGCAGATGTAAATATAACTACATCATTAATTAACAGTAAATACTAATTGTTAGACTGAATAAAAGAGCAATATCCAAACATACACTGTCTGTGACATTTTAAATTCAAAGATATAAACTCATTAAAAGCAAAAGCACAAAAAAAGAACAGTAACCATAAGAGAGTTTAGGTGGCTATGTGAAATGAGATAAAATAGAAACTAAGTAAAGAAATGTTGCAATAAACAATTTAAGGGAAGGGACAACAAGGGATATACTGGATTATAAATCAATACATTATGAAGATTTAATAATTACAAATGGACTCACACCTGAAGGAAAGTAAAAACAAAAAAAAATTTAAAAATAGGTATGTACCTAACAAAAGAACACCCAAAGACATGAAGTAAACTGAAAGGAATGGAAGAAATGAGTAACTCAAAAATTATAATTAGAGATTTCAATATCTTCTCAGTAACTTGACAGAATTAGAAATTCAGCAAGTACACAGAAAATAGGAACAACATAATCAACTAACTTAAACAACTCTCTTAACAATCTACTTCGAAACAGCAAAATATACATGTTTTCCAAAGGAACACACAACATTCTTCAAAATAGATTTTGCGCTAGAACACAGAATAGTTTCTTTACTTGAAAAGGACTAAAATCAACAGAGTATGTTCCAGAACCACAGTAAAATCAAGTTAGAAATCAACAGCAGAAATATACCTGCAAAATCCTCAAGTATTTAGAAACTGAACAATATACTTCTTGATAATTGATGAACCAAATAAGAAATCACAAGAGAAAACAGAAAATATCTCGAACAGAATGAAAATGAAAACACAACAAACATATCAAAATGTATGGGCTATGGCTAACCCAGTGCTTAGGAGGAAAACCATAGCTTATGTGATTATATTAAAAAGAAAGAAAAGTATAAAATTAGTAACGTAAGCTTCCATTTTAAGAAACTAGAAAAAGGGGGCACCTGGGTGGCTCAGTGGATTAAAGCCTCTGCCTTTGGCTCAGTCATGATCCCAGGGTCCTGGGATGGAGCCCCACATTGGGCTCTCTGCTCAGCAGCGAGCCTGCCTCCCCCCCCTCTGCTTGCCTCTCTGCCTACTTGTGATCTGTCTGCCAAATAAATAAATAAAATCTTAAAAAAAAAAAAAAGAAACTAGAAAAAGAATAAATGAAACCTTATGTAAGTAGAAGAAAAGAAAGAATACGGATCAGGGGACAAAACTAATGGAATAAAACACATCAAGCAAAAACCAAACCAAACCAAACCCTGATGAAATTACAAGAATGAATCAATAATTCTTTCATTATAAGAGATACTTAGATTTCAACAATAAGAAAGGAAACACATCTTAAAACTTCCTTTATAGAAAGGAAGATGAAAAACAAGTTAATCAAATAAAAAGAATAAATTCAAGAGAGTAACAAGAAATAAATGATAAGGTGAGATGTAAATAAATTAGAAAACAAAGTTTCAAAATAAAGATGATCGGAGAAGTACTTTGAAAGAGTTAACAAAATAGATATTATCTCTGGTAAAAAGCCTAAATAAATAATAATAGGAATGGAAAGGAGCATTACTGCAGTCTCCCTTATATATACAGATATACATATTCTAAACAGAGTACTGACAAACCAAAACAATGTGAAAAAGATAAAACATCTTAATTAAATTAAATTTATTCCAAGAATGCAAAAGAGATTTAACATTAGAAAATCTATTTCATTCCTACATTCACACAATAAAGGAGAAAAACTGCATTCATCTCAATATTTGCAGAGACAAAGTACATAATTATCTCAACATTTGCAGAAAAAGCACCTGTAACATTTTACATTCATTCATGATAAAACAACCAACCCTGCCAGCAAGAAAATGAATGGATTTTCCTTAACTTATAAGAATCTACCATTAAAAACACAAACATTAATGTTACATGTTAGAAGCATTCTCTTTAAAATTAGGAACATGGCACAGATAACACTATTGCTATTTCTATGTATTTGACATGCTAGAGGTTCTAGTCAGCACAAAAGAAATTATCAATGGACTGAAAGTTATTTGCAGAAATGATTAGCTAAGCATGAAATGAAAACAATATTTAGACAAATTATTAGAAACAAATTTAGGCATACTGTTTAGAATATCACAATCCAAAAATCAATGGATTTTTATAAATCAGCAAATAAAACAATTTTCAGAAATGTGATTTACACTAATAAAAAACACAAAATATCCAGCAATAGCTCTAACAAGATTTATGTATAAAACTTGCTTGAAGAAAATCACTGAAATGCATTTTTTGTATAGAAGACCTACCTAAAAAAAAAACAACATATAAATAGAACCCCTAAGTTATCTACTTTAACACGATTTATAATTTTATATGGCAGACCAAAGGTTCACAAAGTGAATATTCCTAAAGAGAGAGATTAGAGGATGGGGGTGGAAAGAGGCATTCTGCTCTAACCGATATCAAAACTTAGCATGAAAATAAGTAAGTGATAAAGCAACAAGCTGACCAATTGCTCAGAAAAAGGCCAAGTATATATGGGTACTTGATTTATGACACAGCATTATAATCCACTGTGGGAAAGGTTGTAGTACTGGAAAAATGGTGCTGGGGAACTGGTTACATATGGTGGGGGCAGGGGAAGAAAGAAAAATTGATTTAATTTCTCATGCCAAACAAAGAAATCCATTCCTGATAATTAAGCACATAAATGCGAAAAAAGCACAGAAAAAGTAAAAAGAGCATCCACAAATTGGAAGATACTTACATATGAAAGATTAGTATCCAAAATATAAAAAGAAGTCCTACAAATCAGTAAAATATACTATAGGATTAAAAAAACTGGGCAAAAAACATGAGGTGGCATAACTGTAGCAAAACACAGTGCTTACCTGTAAAGATGCTCAACCGCATTAGGAATCAAGGAAATGCAAACTCAAACCACAATGCGATAGTCCTTTATCACTACCAAAGTATTGGTCAGAATGTAGGTGGCCAGAAACACTGCCCTTATTCTATGCAAGTGAAAAATGATACAAGCACTAGTTTGGAAAACATTTTGGCACCACCATATAAAGGTGAATATTTACACACCTCATGACCTAATAAATTCTCCCCTAGGTAAATATTTGGGAAAACTTCATATATATGTAGCCTCTAAACACCTGTGAATTCCAATTTATCTCCAGTCAAGACCCCTTTCGTATCGTGTCAACGACAATTCCATCCTTCTATCCGTCTAATTAATTACTCAGGCTAAAACCCTCGATACCGCCTTTGAATCCTCTTTTTCTCACATCCCACTTCCTATCTATCAAGAAATTCTACTGGCTCTAATTTCAAAATATACCTGGGGGAAAAAACCCAAATCTTAGAATCAAATTGATTCTCAACACCCATTGTAACCACTATAGCCCAAATCATCATCATAATCTTGGATTGCTTCAGTAGCTTCCTAAGTACCTATTTCCCCCTCTCTAAATTACATTTTCAGTATAACAACCAATTACCTTTAAAAATCTATCTATCATATCATCCCTCTGTTCAAAACATCCAATGGTTCATTGCACTAAGTATAAACCAAGCCAACCAAGCCACTGCTCTGGCCTCTGCTCTTCCCAATACTGGCCCTTCTTCTATAACCCTCTCTCTTGCTCACTTAATTTCAGCATACTGGCTTCCTTGCTGTTCTTCCAAAACATACTAAGCATGCTCCTCCTGCCTCAGAACTTTTGCACTGTTTGTGCACTAGCTTTTACACTGGTCATTCCTTGGAAACCAAGTGGGGCAGAACTGCAAGGAGGCCAATTTCTCTACATCCAAAAATAGCTGATTTCTTTATATCCTTCAAATCTTTGCTAAAAGGTCATCTTCTCAATGAAGCCTACCCTGACAATCATTATATAGAACTGCAACCCTAATCAACAAAAAAAATGGCCACTAGATATGAACAATTGATTAAAAAGAAAAAAAGCATAAAAAGATATTCAACCTCATTCACAACAAGTGAACAAAAAATTAAAACTACACTGAGATACAATCACCCATAAGACTGGAAAAAATTATTCGTAATTGCAAAATCTTGAGTGAAAGTTTGAATAGTACACATTTACATAATCTCAAAGCATAACCCCTCCCAAATACTTATTACAAAAGGGAAAAACAGAAGCTATAATGGGAAAATCAACAATGTATGACTCTTAATAATAGCATCAAAAAGAATATAAGATCATATCTAACATATACCTGTCAAAAATACATAAACTGAACATAATCATGAGCAAATATGAAACTCATATTAAGTGACATTCCATAAAAAATACCTGGATTGTACTCTTCAGAAATGTTAATGTCATTAAAAACAAATAAAGTCCAAGGACCTGTTCCAAATTAACAAAGGTTAAAGTCATAATAGAACTGAATCCATGAGCTGGAATTTATCTTTTGCTAAAAATGATGCCATTTGGACAACTGTAGACATCTGAATAAGCTGTCTAGACTAGATAATAATCAATGTTAATTCTGTGATTTTGATAACTATACCCTGTGCTTATTAAGAAAAACATACTTGTTTACAAGTAAAATCCACTAGATTATGTAGGAGTAAACAGGCTTCATGTCTACCATTTATTCTCAAGCATTTCAGAGAACACAGAAGAAAAGCATGTGTGGTACAAATTAAAATTTAGGAAATCTAGGTGACGGGCATACATGAATTCCCACTTTTCTATTAAGTCTGAAATTATGTCAAACTAAATAAATCGTACACACACACACACACACACACACACTCCTATACATACAAAACTGCAAACTCTCTCTACTTCAGATAGTCCTCAATCTACTTTATCCAGATTCTTCTTAGGATTTATTTATTTTAGGGGAAGAGAGAGAGCACGCACATGTGGAAAGAGAGGGAGAGAGAAAATCTCAAGCAAACTCCCTGCTAACCACAGAGTCTGACCTGGGGTGCGATCTCACAACATTGACATGATAACTTGAGCTGAAATCAAGTTGGATGCTTAACTAACTGAGCCACCCAGGCACCCCTCTTTCACCCTAGTTTTTAACTGTAGTAATCTACCACCCGCTAACACATAATTTATTTTACTTTGTTCACTGTTTATCTCTCTCCCTAGAATACAAGTTCTGGGTGGGCTGATATTTTGTGTGTATATATGGCAAAGTGTTTGGTCCACTGGTGGAATCCAAGTCCCTAAAACAGATACCAATACACAGCAGACGATCAATAAACATTTGCTAGAAGAGTGACAGACTGACTGACTGAATGATCATATCTAGAAATGTTAAGGAATGTCAAAAACAGTACTATCTGAGAGCAAATATAACCAAAACCAAATCTGCTATACCAAAAATAAATAAATAAATAAATAAAGTTTAAAAACCTTGATTCTCTCACTATACTGTCACCAAACAAAGGGCAAATGTGAAAAGTGACAAGTGGATGATAATCTTGAAACCAAGAGTTTTATGAGGACACAGAAAATATCACCAAATGTTATCCTTATATCAAAATGTCTAATACTACAAAAATCTATAGTATGAATAATGCTTTTCGAATGATATTAAAAACAGAAGTACTATATAAGATACTAAATGACAAAAGTTTACCTAGGCATAAAATATCATACATTTCTAGAGAACAGAAATATATTTCTATTTTCTGCCTTCTTCTAGAACATTTGAGAAATTCAACTATGACATAATCTATAGCAAATAATATGTCAACATTATAGCTGAATCAGTCCATTATACAATTTCACCACCCAGTATTTTTAAGTGTCAATATGTGAACAAATGATTTATCAACTTATATTTATTTAAAATAAATTTATTTAAAACTTATAACATTACCTCTTCATCATTAGGATCTACTACAGTTTCATCATATACTCTCTGGTTGTCAATGGTCTTTGGTACAGGCTTTGGTGGAGCCTAAATAAAAGAAAAAAAATTAAGTTTTTAGAAGCAATTTACATAGCTAATTTTGCAGTCTGATTGGGGAAGATTAACAGAAATTTCCAAATAATCCAAAACCCAAATCTGTTCCTCATTCATCCCAATAATACTGAGTAAAAGGTTTTTAACTCTGAGCAGAGATATAAACATCCTAGAAGAAATGTGAACTGAATGAAATGACTTAATACCATGCAAAAGTACCTGAAAGAAGAAACTGGAATTAAAAGAATTATCCACTAAGAAGAATATTAAACAGAATGAGAAAAATTACAGTTCAACCTTAACCAACATGGATTTGAACTGTGCAGGCCCATTAACAAGTGAATTTTTTACAGTACAAGACTATAAATGTATTTTCTCTTAACATTTTCTGAATAACATTTTCTCTAGCTTATTTTACAGTAAGCATACAGCATATAATGCACATAACATATAAAATATGTGTTAACTGATTATTTCTCAGTAAGACTTCAGATCAATAACAGGGTATTAGCAGTTAAGTTTTTAGGACTTTCAACTGTGCAGGAGTGGAGATGGGTCTGTCTGGAACCCAACTGCCATGTTGTTCAGGGGTCGGCTATACAAAGGTATATCTAGCTTTATTCCAGTACTTCCAGAAAGCTATGCAGAAATAAGTAACAAAGCTACAAGTCTATCTAATGAACTAGAAAGTTTGAGGCATTTACAGTAAGGAATGAAAGGGAGCATATAAAAAATATGCAACAGCACTAATATTAGTGGAAATGAACAGCAAATAGGGCAAATATCATACAAAAAGTTAATGACTATGACACTTCAACATAATGGAATACTATTAGAAATGGCAACATGCACCCTCAGCTTAGACCAAAAAATTTGTAAATGAAATGCTAAGGAGCAGGAACAGAGAACTATAAGCACACACTGACTAAAATAAATTCAAAACATATGTATGCTAGCAGAGATATGAAGAAGTATGAACTGATAAACTATTTGGGATTTTATTTATTATTCTATGAAACAAATACTGAGTTTTGAAATTTTTTTTTTAAAGGAGGCAGGTCTAGGAAGTCATCTTTCAGTAAAAGAAACAAGAATGATGAAATTTCCCAATGGTGATCAGCATATTTGCTGTTATTGACTGAGTACTGAGAGTTGAGACTAATGTTGCCTGAGAAGATTCTGCACATCAGAACAGTCTAATACTGGAAAGTCTGGTAAGTACTAGACTGGGATGCTTCCCCATTCCCAAAGTCAGAAGGATGAGTCTCTGTTTGTCAAACACATAAAATTAAGTAAAATAAGCACACTGAAGCAGACATACAATTTACGTGAAATTTTGAAAAAAAAAAAATGCAAAACACCACTATTGTTTTCATCATTTAGGAACACAAAAAAAAAGTGCACAGGAACAAAACACGGCAATTTCTTAAGTGGTTATCTTTAGAGGGGAAAGCAATCAGGAAAGAGCATACAAAAGACTTTGAGTATATTTGCCAATGCACTGTTTCTAAGCTGGGTTTCTAAGCTGGGTTTGTTATTTTATTTTCACATCTTTTATACACTAGTAATATTTTATAATAAATTTAAAAGAAAGTGATATGACATAAATATCAGAGAGCATTCCTCAACATAAGACAGAAAGCAGATGGCTAAAGATTTTACTTACCTTATCACCAAGAGCTTCTCTCTCTTTCTTAAGTTTTTTCTTAATTGCCAACTTTTCCTAAAAAGTTTAAAGAAAGAACAATATTGAGAAACCGCCAGTTACATCACAAACACATACTGAACTATACATTACTAATGCTATGAATACTTAAACTGAGAAATCTTTGTAATATATTAAACATCCTAACACAGATTTTCATACCTAAATTATTGTAAACCAAATAAGCTGGCCAATCAGTAAAACATAAGTATTTTGCTCCTTCAAAACGATCTAAATTGGCAAGCTCAAATATTTAAAGTTTTACTAGCTTTACCTTTAACTATAAAGTCTCAACTTAAGTAAAAATGTAAAATGTATGCTTAAAAAAGTTAACAAGTTTTTCTTATTTCATTTTATATTCCTAGTAAGTTGTGTTCTCAAGAAAACCATGGGTATGCTGCTTACATCTTTTGGAAAGTACTAAAAATAAATGAGAATGGGAGATACATTTTCAGATTGTTTCCAATAAACCACCATTTGTTATCCATAAATCTTACAATCAAAATATGCTTTCAAAATTATTAAGAACTTGCAGGGTGAATTACACCTGTAATTACTGTAAATCTGTACCTTCCCGAGATTCTGAATAGAACGCTTAATACGCAACATAAAGTACTCACCCCTCCCACCCCCCAGTGCCTATCTACCCTCCACCCCTCATCAAGTTTCAGATTACAGATTCCAGAAGACTTCTAGGAGACCCTTCCGGCAAACCCGCTCTCCTAGAGTGAGTTAGAGTATATATTCCGGTAGCACTCTGGCGCTTATAATGAGTAAGGCACAATCCACGGCCTCAAAAAAATCCAGTATCTAGTAAGAGGAGCCAGGCAAGTGAAAAGATTATTATGTGTGTGAACTTTTACGACGTACAAAGATAAACAGATGCTTGCTTCCAATTGCAGTTTAACCACAGAAAAGTACCGTGATCTTGAGTTTTATTTATCGCTTCATATTTATCCCTAGAACAGTATGAAGACAACCCTATAAATACTACTAGAAACTTTGCATAAATAATTTCTGTAAATGTCCGGGAATCAGAGAAGCATCACTTTGGGTTTACGTAGTGCCCGTTTTACGGATTCTACGAATCAGCCAAATTTAGGCGGACTGGGCTAAACACAGAGATGGGAGAATTTCGCGTTCCAGGTCTGGAGGGATATTTCGGCTTCTACGAGAGCGCGACATCCTGGTTTCATTCTCAGAGGGAGAACCTAGAGGGGCTGAAAAGGAAGAGAATCCTTGACGCTCAGACAAAAAGCTGAAATCTAGAGAATGTTTCCAAAGCAGTGCGAGGGGACCAGGACACAAAAACTTCAGCCTCACTCCTCCAGATTACCTCCTCCCGCACGCCGGGAAGGCGCGACCACGTAAGTGCTATTCCCCGCCCCACCATCACGCGCGCGCGTGAATAATGCGGCGCATGCGCTCGGCCGCCGCCGCCCCGTCCTACCTTACGTTGCTGCTGTTTCCACCGCGTGAACATTAAATGTCGCCGTTGTTTGTTCTTAATTTCCGAAATGCTGAAGCCTGGGGGGAAGGCGGCCGCTTTCGGGGGTTGGACCCCGCTTTCCGTCGCTCCATCCTCAGCAACTGCAGCCTCCTGGGGTTCTTCGGCGGCCGCTTTCCGTTTCAGGCCTTTCTTTCCTCGGCTGCCGCTGTTAACCCCGGTCTTCGCCATGGTGTTTGCTTCCAGGCGTCTGTACGGAAACGGAAACAGCTGTCCCTCGTGACTCCCTCACTTAACCTTTTACTTCCGGGGTCAAAAAGTTCTTAAAGAGAAAGGTGGAGGACTTTGTGATTTTTTTAGCCATTTAAGAAGGTGGCAAAATTTAGGGGTGCCTGAGTAGCTCCTTTGGTTAAGTGGTTAATCGTCCTCCTTCAGCTCAGGTCATGATCCCTGAATTCTGGAATTGAGCCCGTCATTAAGTCCCCGCTTAGCGGGGAGTCGCATTCCACCTCTGCTCCTCCCCCTGCTCATTCTCTCTCGTTCCGGCTCTTAATATATAAAAATCTTAAAAAAAAAAACAACAAAAAAAAGTGGCGAAATTTAGCTTTGAGAAAAGTTTAGGGGGGGGGGGTTTGCCCTGCTGTCTGAATACTGAAATGATGAGTTTGTGGAATCCTTTATTGAGCATCTACTATGTGTCAAGCCCTCAAAATATTAGAACAGAGCAGCCTTTGCTGTATAAAGTTTTTGTCTTACTGGAAGAAGATCTGAAATGAGCACACAAATAGTGTGGCGAGCTAAAAAGTAACACACGGTAGGGAGAAAATAGAATAGGATAAAGGAAGATCAGAGGTTGCACCTTTTAAATAGGAGTCTTAGAGTTGCCGTCATTGAAAAAGTTAACATTAAGCAAAGATTTGAAAGAGGTAGTGGGTAAACTTGGCAGTTATTTGAGGGAAGAGCTGTTCATATGAGTAAAGCTGTTTATCTAGGAGAAAAGCTGTCCAAGCAATGGAAACATACAATTCCAAGACTCCCAGTCAATAGTAAGCATGATATGTTTGGGTAACGCCATGGAAGCTAGGATTAATATGAGAAAGGAGGAGAGTAGGTGCAGGAAGTGTTTAGAAGTAACAGATTGTGTAGAATTTTGTAAGAACTTGGGCTTTTCTGTGAGATGCACATCTCCTGGAGGATTTTGAGAAGAGAAACAACGTGATTTGACTTAACATTTTGAAAGCACCATTCAGGCTTTTCTTCAGAGAATAGATTTTATTTATGGGAAGGAAAGTGAAAGAAGGTGAGAAATGACAATGGCTTGAACCAGAGTGGTTCTAATGGAGGTGGTGAGAAGTGATCCGATTTCTTTTGCAAGGTGGGGTTCCTGATGATTGAATGAAGTGCATGAGAGAGAAGTTAAGGATGAACCCCAAAACTTTAGAACTTAGTGACTGGAAAGATGGGTTCCCATCATTTGAGATGAGAGAGACTTTAGGTAGAGCAAATTTGAAGGGTAAGATCAAGATTTCAGTTCTGGAAGTAATTGGGTTTGAGACACTTAGCAGTCAACTGATTGTTGTTGTCAGTTGGGCTGTATGATTATGTAGCAGGAGAGAAAGGTATGGACTAGAGATAAAAATGTAGGAGTTATTGTCATATAGATAATATTTCAAATAATTATAGCGAGTGTGGATAAAGAACTGAAAAAGAGAAGAGGACCAAGTACTGATCACTGGAACAGTCATACATAAAGAGCTGGAGAGAAAGGGGGACCCAGTAAAGGAGAACGAGAAGGGAAAATGAAGAGTGTCATAGAAACCAACAAAGTGTTTACACAATTATTAAGTTTTTCTGTATTCCTCATTTTAGTTTTATGAAAATGTCCTCCAGAGACCAAAGAATTCCTTTTGGTTTATTGTTGGAAACTGCCTTAATTTGAAATAATACATTTCATTATTGACATTGAGTGTTTTGATAATTCAGTAGTTTGGTGTCCATACTGCATTTTTTTAACCATTTAAGTTCTTTTAGATAGAATATTGAAAACATCAAAACTGCATTTTCCGGGATACAAACTCCACCAAAACCTGCTATGAAGCCCGAAGTCCAAAATTGTGATTAGAAAACTAAAACCATAATCCTTAGATACAAAACTGAATCTGACATATACAATACAATAGGAAGGAAAAAGTATTGAGCTTTAAAATCACTGACATATGGGTTGGGCTGCAATAAGTCATAAAATATTATACCACTTATTTAAAGAGGAATAACCAGCTCAAAAACGAGGAGGAGCAAGAGGAGGGGGAAGCAAGAGGAGACAAACAGCTTCTATCTAAAAAATATAGACTGAAAAAATATTGTGGAAGTATCTTCTAGTCTTAATATTTCGTATCCCTATATTTAATACACCCTTTCCTCATAAGAATACTAAATAAACCTGAAATGGAATTAGATAACTATCTTAAATTTATTCAGAGTTACCATACAAATGAGACCATAGCTGCTTAACATAGAAACTTCCTATTTTTCCTTCATGGCTCATTTGTAATAACATTGTGTGAGTTGAATGAAAGGATTTCTGTGATCAGAATAAAATCTGAAAAAGTCACGAAAGAATTGGTCAATTCAGCAAATATGTATTTAAGCTACTCAATAAATGGACATGTGAATGACTATGATGGAAACTATGGGCTCTATGTTCTGTGTTCAGACCTTTACTCAGGCATCTGAATGCTATAAAATCTGAACTAAGTCACATAATCTCTGTGAGCCTCAATTTCTTGATCTGTAAATGGGGCTAATTATACTGCCATGTAGAAACACATCCAGTAAATGCTAACTAGCTGTTTTTATAATTCTAGGTGTAAGAGACTATGCCAAACATTGTGGAGGAAAAAATACTTCATAATTTCCCTCAAGTAGCTTATAGTTTAGAAGAAGAAGTTGAAGCACAATTCCAGCGTATGTATTGAATAATGTCAGTGGAGAGTGCTTCTTAACTTGATGTCCATTTCAGCCACTTGTTTTTTTCTAATTGCTTCATTGTCTGCTATTTTCAGAACACATTCCCAATAGAGTATTTGTTATTTTAAAGTAAAATGCTTATTTTAAATGTTTAATAATTTTTTTTGCTTATTTTAGTTCTGGTATATGAGATACCCTGAAATACAACTCCTAGACACCCAATGAATTCAATGATCCAAACTAATAAATGACCACGGTTCTGTTCAGAATATTGGATCTATTATTTTACAGTGTGACTTAAGCTCTTTATATCACAGAAATTATTACAAAGGTACAAAATATAAATCCATTGTTTAAGAACAGGGGGCACCAGTTTGAGGTTTTATTTACAATGTGGCAAACAAACACAAAGTAAATTAATGCTTCCTGGACTTGAATTATGCCATATAATTTGTTGGTAAGAACTGTTAAAGAAAAATCCAACATGAAGGCCACAGTTCGAAAACCACCACTCATAGTCATGTAACCAAAACTTAAACTATTCTGATTTCCCCAAAATACTGACTGGCCTAAAACAAAATCTAAGCTTTTCTCAGGTCAGTGTGCACCTTGTAGCTTCCTAGCCTATCAGCTACACACAAATAAGCTTACACAGTGCTACTATGGTAAAAAGACTAAGTTTTTAGTAACCAATCACATTTTTAAAAAACTCCCAATGTACTTTCTCATTCAGGCTTTACAAACTGAGCTGCAGCTGCTAAAAGCTGAGCTCCTAGCCCCTTTTAGCTGAAGTCTCCCTTCAGTCTGTGAACAGTTTTGTTTCTTGCTCAATAGAATATTCATATCAAACAAAGCTCTTGGAATTTTCTTTTGACAAGAACAGTAGACCTATTACAGAACTAGCCTCTCCTCTGTGGATGTTTCAGAGGTACCCAAGAGCTGTTTCCGGCACTTAAACTACTTATCTCAAGGAATGTTGAGAGTTCTCCTTTTTATTTGTTCTATACTTAAAGCTATCTAAGTGATTAATGAGGTTTGTTCCTCGGGTCCTAGGGCTTTACTAACCCAGGCAGTAGGTTGAAAAGTTATTACGGGGATTTACAGTGTCAATATGTCTCTCACAATAGCCGCTCTCCTTTGAAAGAAGTTAAAGTCAAGAAGAGCAGAATCGGTACAATTTTGGGAGGAGATGTTAGAGTCATACCCCTTCCTACTGGAAAATGAATTGGTGACTCAAACACGAAGACTTTCCAAATATTAAAAACCCGAAGAGTAATCATATGGTAAATACTGTCATCTCTGTACTCCACACTATGAAAGAGACATAACACATGTGCTGGCCTTTCCAGAAACCAGAAATATATTGGGAAACCGGAAGTTTTATTCCAGAAATAAGTCTTCAGATTGTGACTTTGGAATAATTTCTAACCATTCCCTTGAAGCATTTTTAACTTTTTTGAGCATATTCTAAGCTTGGCCATGATGCTATAGGATACAAGGGCAGTTCTTGTATTTTCCAAGTAGCTTGGTCCTTAATGGCAAGGTGAGCTGTTTGGATAAACAGAATTTTTTCTGCCTGCTAATATTTCTGTAGTGTATACAGTTCCACATATTTCTTGTCTGATGATACACTTATATTTTATTTTTTAAATTAATAGGCTCCCCACCCAATGTGGAGCTTGAACTCAGGACCCTGAGATCAAGAGTCACATGTCCTATCAACTGAGCCTGTCAGGCTCCCCTGGTGATACATACTCTTGACTCTCACCTGACCAGGGAAAGTAGTACCACAAACTTCAGTTTCACTAAAATATAATCTCCTAAAATGATTTCTGATTGGTTGAGTTCATCAAAGGAGCTTTTATTTATATCTTTGATTCAAATGTATTTGGTGTCTCTGGCTTATGTTTCTGATAATGGAGTAACCATAAACATAACTTAAATAACAACCTGGAATGGCATTTATGTGTTTAAGAATTTTTTCTGTTGATTCATTCATTCAACACATATTTATTAAGTAGTAATTTGTATCAGTCCTCTGGCTATAGCAGTCAAAAATAAACTACTCCCTGTCACCAAAGAACACCAGTTGGGAAAGACAAACACACAAGCAAATCCAAGAAGTGTAAAAGGTTCTATGACTGCTACCTTGTTGTATCATCAAGACAAAATTTAGAATTACACCTTCTCATATCTTTTAAGAGCCAGATTAAGTATACTTCTAAGTCCCTTGTTGGTAGCTGAGGACATATTTTCTGTAAAATTTAACCCAGGAAAGTGATTAGATCCACCCAGACTAGAGACACAAATATTTGTTTCTTTTGTTTTCAGCCAATACTGTTTAATTTTTCTTCATATTTTCATTTTAATTTTCCAGAACCTTAGAAAGAATTTCTACATGAAATAAAATATTCTCTACTATACACTTCATGAACATAAAATATGACACAGATTTTGGGCAACTATCAGAGACACAATATTTAAAATAAAAGGGTGTACCTGGGTGGTGCAGTTGATTAAGTGTCCGATTTTTGGTTTATAGCTCAGGTCATGATCTTAGGGTTGTGAGATGGAGCCCCGTGTTGGGCTCCATGCTCAGGGCGGAGTCTGCTTAAGATTCTCTCTCTTTCCTTCTTCTTCCCACTGTTCTGTCTCTCTCTCTCTTTTTCAAATGAATAAAAGAAAATAAAAGAAAGATACAATGTATGTTAACTAAGTAGAATTTAAGTAAAAATTTAAAAAAATGAAAAGTAATGCAGCATAATCCTTAGTTTAGATAGCATTTCTCAAACTTTTTGCCTCAGAACCCCTATACACTCTTTTTTTTTCTAAGATTTTATCCATCTATTTGACAGACAGAGATCACAAGTAGGCAGAGAGGCAGGCAGAGGGAGAGGGGGAAGCAGGCTCCCCGATGAGCAGAGAGCCCTGTGCAGGGCTGGATCCCAGGACCCTGGGATCGTGACCTGAGCCGAAGGCAGAGGCTTTAACCCACCCAGGTGCCCCACCCCTGTACACTCTTAAAAATTATTGAGGACCTCAAAGAATTTTTGTTTATTTAGATTATATCAATATACACCATATAGAAATTAAAACTGAGAAAGAATTAAATATGTATTTATTTATCTAAGAACAATAAAGAAAGTCATTTCATGATAATATGCACACTCTATGGAAATGACTGTATTTAAAAAAATTAGTGAGAAGAGTGGCATTTTTTACATGTTTTGAAAATTTCTTTTATGTCTGGATTAATAGGAAATAGCTGGATTTATACCTCCTTCTGCATTTAACCAGTTGTGACATATTGTTTTGGATGAGGTATATAAAGAAAATGTGACCTCAGGGCGCCTGGGTGGCTCAGTGGGTTAAAGCCTCTGCCTTCGGCTCAGGTCATGATCCCAGGGTCCTGGGATCGAGCCCCACATTGGGCTCTCTGCTCAGCGGGGAGCCTGCTTCCCTTCCTCTCTCTCTGCCTGCCTCTCTGCCCATTCTCTGCCGTTCGTTAGCAAAGAGCAACATTATCAGAAGACTTGAATATATTTGGAGTCTAGTTACAGATGCAGCGCAAGAACTGCTTTGTCGGGTTCTTCCACCCTATTAATTTGTGCAGGATACAAGCTAGCAATCCACCATATGTTGGATCCTAAGGCGCATCTAGAGGGATCCAATGTTTATACTATTTATTGCTTTTGACTGAGGTTTTTTTTCCTTCTGGATCAACTGTGAAAGAGAATGTGTTCTCATAGCTTCTCTTTTCAATTTTTCTGAAGTTTCCTTTTTTTTTTTTTTTTTCCTGTAGATCAAATAGAAATAAAAGACACCTTGGGGTGCCTGGGTGGCTCAGTTGGTTAAGCGTCTGTCTAATTCATGGTTTCAGCTCAGGTCATGATCTCAGGGTTGTGAGATCAAGCCCCAAGTTGGGCTCTGCACTCAGCAGGGAGTGTGCTTGAGATTCTCTCTCCCTCTCTCTCTTCCTCTGTCCCTCCCCTGCTCACATGCTCATTCTCCCTCTAAGATAAACAAACAAATCTCAAAAGAAAGAAAGAATAGACACCTTATTTATCCCTTTACACTCTAATAGGGATGGTAAGAGCTTATATAATGTTAGTCTGCCTTCACAAAAATTGAAAATTATAAGCTTCATTTAGGGGAAATAACAAATAATAGCTTTCTTGAAACAAAGAGTAGCTTTCTTGAAATTTCCATCACAAGAACCAGGCGGACCCGCTGTGACACAGAGGTTAGAAGATGAGCGATCGAGGAACAAAAGATGTGTTTATGAGATCAGCATTAACAATAGTGATATGGGCAGAAATGGCAAAATTGGATTATACTCTTATCCCATCTATTTTTTTTTCTGATGTCATTCTTACTAGATTGATACTAGGGTGAAAAAAACTTCAGGAATGAAAGGAGATCAGGAATGAAAACACATAAATGCCATTCCTTGGTAAGTGATCAGATTCCTAAAGTTCCATTATGTTCCAATTATACTCCAGGGAGATATTATTAATTCAGTTTCCCTATAATTATCTCTTCTTTATTCTAAAGGAATAAAAGAGTTCAGGATACAGATTGATATATTCCAAAGTTTGCCTTAGTTTAAGGCAGTTTTTCTATGACAGAGACATGATAAGAAGTTCCAGTGTTCTTCAGGGATCACTAGATGCTGGAATACCTTGTACTTGCTAAAACTTTGCAAAAGTGGGCCATCAGCAAGAGAATGTGTGCAGCATCTTAGAAGATGGGTAAAAATGCAGAATCACAGGGTCCATCTTTAGACCAACTAAAAGACCCCTAGATGATTCATAAAGATGTTAAAGAAACACTGCTGAAGAAGATGTGTATTACATTCCTCACCCCTATTGATATCTACTGATCAGCCAGAGGCCTTGTTTCAGGCCACAAATTAAAGGCTCATTTACAATGATATTTTACTATTGTTAAAAACAATATTTTATTATTTTACAAATGATTGCATTACTTGAAGATAGAATAGTGAAAATCATTATGGAAAATTAATATATTTGTTTTATTTGCCAACTTAGTCCTTGCACACATTTGGAATGAGATTTAACAGGTTCCCTATCTGACTGATAGGCAACATACCAATCTAAGGACCATAATTGTACCTTGTCAGAACAAAATGATTTTACTTTCTCTTAAGCAACTATCAAAAAAAAGGAATTTTCAAAAGTGCAGTACCAGGACCAGGAGCATCCGCATCTTGGAAGTCTTGGAAATGCAGATGCCTGGGCAAGCTCAGGCTCTTGAATCAGAGGCTCTGGGGAAAGGTTTCAGAAACCTGTGTTTTATTAAGCTCTCCAGGAGATCTTTTTTGCATACCCAAGTTGCAGACCCACTGATCTTGATCTGTTATCTTCTGATTCAAATAAGCAGACTATTTAAGGTTTTGTTTCTTTAGTAATTGTGGTACTTAAGCTTCCCTAACTGGAAACCCAATCAGCCTGTATCTGTATCTTCATGTAGGAAAATGTAGGTGCCCACCCTATGTGATACCAAAATAGTTATTCTCCCGGATATAAAAAAAAATACCCTAGCAAAGACGATAAAGCGCATATTGATGCAATCATAGTCTTTAGGTAAATAGAGATAATGATTGACTATAAGATCATGCTTACTTTTTGCTCAAGTTAGTAAAGAACCTGACAATGTGATATGCTCAGGTGGCTCTTAGACTCTCAATTTATTTTTACTCACATTAATATTTTGACAATGATTAGCTTCATTGCCCCAAAATGGCTGATTTTCAAATCTCAGCTGAAAGACATTAAAATTTCTTTGCAACGTGGTATATGAATTGAATCATGGAACTGGAAAAAGGCAATAGCAGAAAATTAATGAGCGCTGAATGAAGTCCAAAGTTTAGTAACAGTAACGTGCCACTATTGGTTCTTAGTTTTGAGGAATGTGGTATGGCAAAATAAAAATGTTAAGATTAGGGAAAACTGGATGAAGGTGTATAGGAGCTCTCCATATTATTTTTTGCAATATTTTCACAAATTTAAAATTACTCCAAAATTTAAAAATGATTTAAAAAAAAAATCAACTCTGCCTGATCCTTCACTTAACACAGCTGTTGAAGTATTACCAGATAAAAGAAATGAGAGAACTGCTCTCCACCAACCCAGGCTGCCCATTTGTCAGGTAAAGCACATTGTTTAATTCGTTTCCTTGGGGTGCCAGCGAGGGATGGCAGCTAATGGTCACCAAACACATTTGCTAAGTATATAGGACAGGCAATAAAAGCAGAAAAGGTGCTTGCTCTACTCTTCTTTCCTTGAACTTTTATGTATTGTTCCTACTTGAGTACTTTGTACTTGGTGATATGTTGTTTTAATAATAATCCTCAAATCATTTCATGGATGACTGTTCCCATCCACCCCCGCCCTCCTCCAGAGCACTTAATGCAGCCACTGCAGGAAGTAGGCATTCAGAGCTCAGATTTCTCTGACTAACTGACTGACTCAATGTGCTACCTGTAATTATATTTTAAAATTTAATCAGGGCAGTTCTAGGAACTCAAGGGGATAAAGTCAAAATCAACTACTCAAGTTAGGTTTGCATAAATTGTCTAGAATGAATAGACCTCATCAAAACTTGTCAAAATGCAGAATTTGTCAGTGGAAACCAGAATATCAAAAATTTAAATCATCCATATGAAATACATGAAGACTGAAGGTGAATAGTTCATGGTGAAGTTAACATTTCTAAAATAAATTTTGGGCTGAACAGAAAGTTACCAGTCTTGTTTCTTCCATGCTTTTTATTTTATTATACTTTCCTTTTTAAGGTAATTAAGGATCAAAAATACTATCTTGCCTTGACTCTTGATGTGTGTTGAGAAAATCTGAAAAATGTGTGTAAGAGAAGGAACCCATTCTCTATGTGTTCCTTGGTAGTATTTCTGTAAATAAAAATGAAAGCTACTTAAAAATATCAAGAATTGGGGCTTCTGGGTGGCTCTGTCATTCAGAGTCTGCCTTTGGCTCAGGTCATGATCCCAGGGTCCTGGGATGGAGCCTCGCCTCAGGCTCCCTGTTTGGCAGGAAGCCTGCCTCTCCCTTTCCCACTTCTCCTGCTTGTGTTCCCTCTCTTGCTGTATCTCCCTCTGTTAAATAAATAAATAAATAATCAAGAATTATGATACATCTAACATTAGAGATACTCAAAATATTTCCAATATATCATCTCAGACCTTCTAAAATTCTTATAAGTAGATGCAAGGTAGGAATTATCACCATTTTTCCAATGGGAAAATGACAATTCAAAGAGACAAAAAAAAACCAGCACTGATAAAAACCACAAATTATAATTCTTAGGCCATCGCTCTTTCAACTAATCATGAGTCATGCCTTTAGATCCATATTACTTAAATTATTAAATGAACACAACCCCATACATGTGCATATAACTCATTTTCTTTTCTTGACTCTGCAGTGAATGATCAGGAACAAAGAACTTGAAGTGCAGTGTGGATCCTTTAAAAGAGTCAGACACATAAAGTTTGAAATAGTGAATGTAAGAGCAATATTTGTTTTACACTGAACTCCTTCAACCTGTTTCTCTTTCCCATATTGTAGAGCTTGATACAGTTTTGGCAAAATGAATTACTTTTTAAAGATTTTATTATTTATTTGGGAGGAAGAGATAGCAAGAGAGAGCACACGCATGGGGGAAAGGGAAAAGCAGGCTCCCCGCTGGCTTGATCCCAGGACCCTGGGATCATGACCTGAGCCAAAGGCACACTGAGCTACTCAGGGCCCTGGCAAAATGAATTTAAGCTAAAACAAACAAAAAACAAAAAATACACACACACACACACACACACACACACACACACACACATATATATATATATACATTTGTTGTATTATTTCCCAAATATGTAATTAAACTAGGGAGACTTTCCTCAGGGGTTCCCAATTACAGAAAGTGGGAAAAAATTATCTTTATGATTCCTGGAGGTGAGGTAATAAACTGAAATTTATTTGATTGACACAATTACAAAATTAATGGTCTAGAGACCAGGAGAATGATTGATTTATCTTCCAGGTTTCTTTCTCTGGAATAAAATTTTTTTCTCAGGAATAAGATTTTACATGGGCCTTCTAGCTTTCTATAAAATGAGGACATGCCTAACGAACTTGACATAGCTGATAAAAGACAGAACCTGTAAGGTCTCTGTATGGTTCTCTGATGTGGAAGGAGTCACCTCTTTTGACACCTTAACAATGTACCCCACAGCCTCTTGGTATTGGGGTCCATGTACTTGTGTGTGGCCCTCTTGGGAAGGTACCAGCAACTTCTTCAAGTGTGGCTTTCTTCTCTGGTGTCTTCTGGGAAATCTGAACATCTTGCCAACCCAACTGGTGCTACTTCCCTCTGTTCTCCAATTCTTGCTCCTCTGCTGAGGCAAACTAGCCAGTCTATTGCCTTAGTAGATGTCCAATCAGCAATGAGATGCTTTTATATTTTTCTTGAAGGCTTTTCTTTCTTTAAAATTAATTTGGATTTTCCAACTTGCCTTGTGGGAGGGGAAGAGGCACATCATTTGCCCCGGGTCTCCCTTCATGTTCCTCTAGTATATGTGTGTGCATGTGCTCATGGGCACACACACACACACACACACACACACACACACACACTGCAGGGAAGAAGAGAGAAGGAAGGGAGACTGATGTTTGGAATAGCAACACCAGTTCTGCTTCATCTCAGTAACCCACTGATTATCTTTAGATGATGAAGGTTTGTTGATGCCTGTTGTCTTCAGCTTTGGAGCTTTGGTAGCAATTCTGAGAACACAGAGAAAGAGAACAGTTTACCATCCTGAAACACTGACTATGAAAGATGAGGGCAAAGAAAGTCAATGGTGATTTCCCATTTATTTCCTTCATTCTGAAAAGGAAGGGATGATGAGACAGGGAAAAGTCAAGAAAGGACCAGGTAGTCAGGGTAGCGGAGAGGCCCTGACTTTGATTTTGCATATTTTAAATATGAGGTACTTCTTAAACATCTAGCTAGAGTTATCAACTGTTATCAAATGGCCTGATGCTCCAAGAAGTCTGAGCAAGAAGTAGAAATTTAGGAGTCATTGATATATAGATAATAATTGAAGTCATCAACACTTGTGTAACCAAGTATAGAGGGTATAGCATGAGAAGAACTGTAGGTCTAGGACTTCTCTTTGAAGAACTCCAACAGTTATTCTGTTGAATAGAGGAGTATAACTTGGTAAGAGATTGAGAAAGACTAGTAGAAGATAAACAAGGAGGATGTGACAGAATAGAACCCAAGAGATGAGAAGAATCATCAACATGTTGAATGCTTCTGAGAGATGAAGTAAAGTGAGGACTAAAACATCCATTGGATTTAACAACCTAGAGACCATTGGTTCAACCTAGAGACAGTCATTTCAAGGGAGTGGAAATGGAAGTTAGATTGAAGTGGGTCTAAAAAGCAATGTGTAGTGAGAAAAGGAAGACAGAGTAGACAAATCCTTTCTCAGTTTGTTTGTTGGGGGGGGAGGACAGTGACAGGGTGGTAGTAGGGGGAGTGAGGAGGGTTGAAGGAGAATGTTTCAGAGGTGAAGAGACTGAGTATGTTTGAAAGCTGATGCAAAGGATCCAGTACAGAAGACATTAGGAATTAAACACATAGAGAAGGCACTTGGGGTGAGATCCAGAGCACAGGAAGGGGACCAACCTTAGATAGGAAAAGGGAAAGTGAGAACGTAGTGGTGTAATTTTACATAGATGTGTAGGTTTCAGTTTGGGAAACTGAGAGAGTTTCTGACCTGTTGAGGTAGTACAGAGGAAGTCATAGGGTGAGATTTTAGCTAACTGAAAACAAAGACTGTTCATTATTATTGCTTTGCCATCATCAGTGGAAGCCTTTATTTCAAATTCCATTTGACTTAAGGCATTTGCCAAGGTAAAATGTCTCTCTAACCCTCCAAGATAACCTCACATATTGTTTCAAACATACTGAAATAGTGCAGCTACTTTTCCATAGCCAGTAATCTCATTTCATTCATTATTATACATCCCAACAAAGCTAAACCCTAAGAGACTGGGGAGGAGGAAAATACATTTCAGTGATTTCGGGAGTCTTAAGGCTTGATTATCATTAAGATCACTTAGCTTTGACCCTGAACCTTAAAGCTAGTGATTATTTTCATGACCACAAAAATATCAGTTTGTAATAAAAACTATAGAAATAAGTTCGTATTTTCAAGCACTTTCCCATATAAACAAAGTGGCCATTTGGAGCCTTCTAAAAAACTTATAACATGTCTCATTATATCGTTTTTACTGAGGGACCAGCATGCTTAGAAAACCGGAAAACCAGTTTTATCTAGCACTAGCTTTAGCTGGACTTACATACTTAGGTGAGAGGCAAATTACTTAAATTCCCTTTAATGAAAGTCAGTTTTAGAGTAAATGAGTAGAGACTTTCTGATACATGACTGATTAGTAAACCTTGTAGCTCTGATCCTAGGAAACGAGACTGACTAAAAATGTAAATACTGACTCATGAACCAACTGGATTTATTAGTTAGTTTTAGTTCCCCATGTTAAGTGGGGCAAAAAATTGTTTTTCAGAAAGGTTGAGATTTTTTCCCTGCCTTCTTTGCAAACTAAAAGGCAGCCTTTTGGGGGGCCACTCAAATTAAGTAACCCCTTTGGACTCATATTTGATTATTTTCCAGTTACTAAACTCTTATACAAGAAAGCATATTCAACTATCCCTGAGTGGATTTGGTTTTGTGTTTATTCTCTTTGTCCCCACTTATTTATCAGTTCCTCAGGGTTATCTCAATTACAATGGTTTTGAATTGTTTCTTATGGCCCGATAATTACTTCACCAAGAACCTGAATCCTACTATGATGAAAACAAACTCATGGTTACGCGCATTGTTATTATATTTCTCATTTACTTTGTTATTTTACTGACCAAAAAATTGTGATAATGTGGTAGGAAGTACATTTTATTGCAAGAATAATGGCAGCTAACATTTATTTATAGCACTGTTCACATGCCAAGCAATGTTCTGAGTGCTTTACATCTGACTCATTTAATTCTCTCAACAGTTCCATGTGTTGGGTACTACTGTGAGTCTCATTTTTATAGATTATGTATCTGAATCACAGAGAAATTAAATTAAATATTTTGCCCAGAGTCATTGGAACCCAATCTGGACCAGATCCACACACAGGCAACCTGGCTCCTGCATATTCTTAGGGGCTACAGTATAAAATGATCCACTAAATGAAACTGCGTGTTTCACTAATAATTAAAAAGATGATAATATTTTGGAGTATAGGGGCGCCTGGGTGGCTCAGTGGGTTAAGTCTCTGCCTTCGGCTCAGGTCATGATCTCAGGGTCCTGGGATCGAGCCCCGCATCGGGCTCTCTGCTCAGCGGTGAGCCTGCTTCCCTCTCTCTCTCTATCTCTCACTTTCTCTGCCTCTCTGCCTACTTGTAATCTTTGTCAAGTAAATAAATAAAATCTTTTAAAAAATATATTTTGGAGTATACACTTTACCACTTCATACCTGAAATGAAGATAAATAAAAATTTGCAAAAGTAAATAAGGCAAATAAAGTAGGCAGTAAGTGGTGCACTATACTTGCAAGTGGACATGGGGATTAAGGAAGAATGAATACTTGGAGATTCTAATGAAAACCTTTCATCCCACCTAGACCACTTTTCTCTCCCTACTGATGGTCTGCATATCACTAGTAGAGACTTACTTCTTTAGCTGATAATGCTGCATGACTCTCATACTAACGCCTTCTGTGGCAGAGTGGGCCCTTGGTGAATACTGGTGTCTGATTGGAAAGTACATTAGTTCATTCAACAACCATCCACTCAGAACCTACTCCCCAAAAAGCTCATGGATCTGTAGGGGAGATAAACACACACACAAATAACTACAACCCAGGAGAATAAATTTAAAAATAGAGGCATATGGAAGATGTATGGTAGGAGTACCAAAATGAAAAAGAGAAGTAGTGGGAGGAAAGGGTGTTAGGAATAAGAAGACATCAGAGAGGCATCCCTAAAACAGAAGTGTTTGAATAGTGTGGGGGAGCTCTCCAGGCAGACCAGGAATAGGGAGAGCCATTCTGAGCAGAGGGTGTGGCACATGTAAAGACTCATAGATATGAAATAGGATGATGTGTTCAAAGAACTGTAACTCCCATTGTATTATGGGGACATAAGTTTCAGGGAAGGAAGGGAATTAAAGACGAAACTGGAGGAAGTGGGAAGGACTAGAAGAGCAGGAAGGAATTTGGAATTTTATAGGAAAGAACAAAGAGTCAATAAATGGTTGTAAGCAGGGAAGTGACAGCATGTATCGAATGCTCAGTCAGATTGAGCTCCACCTTCTTCCAGTTGATTATCACACATGAATAATGTTTTAAGCAGTAATCAAACATATGAGATTTTTGTATATCTTAAGTGGCCATCTGTAGTGGGCATATTCTGCTTACGTCTGCCTAGCCTCCATGCTTTCACTTTTTGTAATTATACCTCATTTTTTCTTTGGGGTATTAACACTTCCCTGATGCCTACAATCCCCTACAATGATCAAACAAGCTATCAGACTGTCCTTAGCTGAAAACTGAACAAAGGCTCTGAGAAAGCCTCCTTCATTTTCTCCAGGAGCTTCAGTTTTGTGAGAAGTGACTCGAGAACCAGAAAAAAGATTATAGCTGATCCACTTGATGTCAGTACCCTGGAGGAATCCCATACTTCCTGTTGTCCTGGCCTCCAAATTTACCTTAGTTTTCCCCTTCTGAAACTAGGTGCTCCCAGATTGCCTTTGATTCTTTGAACTTCTCCATAACCTTCCAGTACATTCCATTTTTGCTTGATGATAATACATTCTTTTTTTGCTCAAACCAGGTGTAGTTTGTTTCTAAGCCAAGAACCTTGATTTAATACCTCCCCAGTGGTGAAACTCTGCTCAACTTTACTTACTGAAAATAGCTTGAAACTTTGTACTAAGGTGTTTTATTCCCACAAGCTTAGACCCAGCAGGTAGCCCTTTCCTCTGTGGGTCTTGCTGCTGGCCTAGTATGCTGGCAAGAAGTAGGATTAGGTTTGCTTTGCTCTCAGAACCTGCAGACCTCCTCCGTTCACCTTCTCTTCTCCCCTCAACCACCCATGTAGAACAAGGGGGATCTCTACTTGTAAGAACCCTCTTCCCTGTTTATTTCTGGCCAAGACACTTTTTCAATATTTAGCATAGAGACTTTCATCTCTTTCAAAGAACTACTGTGTTCTTCCAAGGTCCTGGAAGAGTAGTCAAAGATTTGTAGGCCTCTTCTACTTTCCACTTTGCCCCAGAGCTACTCAGAGTCAATAAGCACATCATTTTCTACATCCTTGAACTGGGAAAAGTTTGGACATAGATGAAAAATGAACACAAAAGAAGAAAAGAAAAGAAGTTCACACTTCCAAACACCTCAGTGGTTTAATAATAAAAATAGTGGTACGTTTCAAGACATCTTTGTTATCACTTTGTAGTATTTTTTGGTGTATTTTGTTTTATTTAATATTTTACTCATGAGTGTACATTTATTATTAGATGTATTAGATTGTTTTCTTGGGTCTATAGTGGCTCTTTTTTGTCAGTATAATGCCAGCAATGATTATGCCTGTGTCCAAAGATGAACAATCTTTATGTATTTTCCAAATCATCTGAAAGAGCTCTTGGAAGCCACTCTTCCTTCCTGTCAGAGTGTTTGGGGCACAGTCTGTCCCTCTTAAACTTTGGCTTTTGGGTCACTGGCAAGATGTTGTCTTAGTCATCTTTCTCATGAACACCCTATGTCTGCCATTACAAGCTTCCTGTATGCATTTATGTAAATAAAATCCAGATGGGGAAATGTATAGAGGTGCAATAAATGACTGTATTTGATCATGTGTCAGAACTGGAATTTAGAATGGTGGACTTCCTTTTCTAAGGATCCACCTCTGCCGCATCCAGCAATATTTCTCACCAGCTTATACAGATCTTTTCATAGACCCAGTCCTCAAGGGAGAAAAACAGTTCTTTCTCTAATCCTGATCATACTCTCATTTAGAGACAATTAATGTTGTTCCTTTCTCTGACACAGAAATTTGGAGCCTTGCCGTACATAGAGGATGGAGGTGAAGAGGAGGAGTTAACAAAAACACATAAAGTATCACATGCCTTCTCTCCTCCTTTTACATCTGCATCTCCACCATCATCTTCCTCCTGCCCATGCCTTTCTTACTCAGGATGTTTTAGCTGATGAGGGACATTTCACAAAAGTCACAATGTTTTGTTTTGTTTTGTTTCTCACCATAGCACATACTCTCCTCAATGTCCATCACCCGGCCTCCCTATCCCTCCCCATTCCCCACCCTTCAGCAATCCTTAGTTTGTTTCCTGAGATTAAGAGTCTCTTATGGTTTGTCTCCCTCCCTGGTCCCGTCTTGTTTCACTTTTCCCCTCCCTTCCCCCATGACCCCCTGTCCTGCCTTTCAAATTCCTCATATCAGCAAGATCATATTATAATTGTCTTTCTCTGATTGACTTATTTTGATTAGCATAATACCCTCTAGTTCCATCCACATCGCTGTAAATTGCAGGATTTCATTTCTTTTGAGGGCTGCATAGTATTCCATTGTGTCTGTGCGTGCGCGCGCGCGCGTGCGTGTGTGTGTGTATACCACATCTTCATTATCCATTCATCTGTTGATGGACATTTAGGTTCTTTCCATAGTTTGGCTATTGTGGACATTGCTGCTATAAACATTTGGGTGCATTTGCAATAATACCCTCTAGATCCATTCATATTTGGGTGCATTTGCCATAATATCCTCTAGTTCCATCCATGTCATTGCAAATGGCAAGATTTTTGGTTTTTGGTGGCTGCATAGTATTCCATTGTACATATATACCATATCTTCTTTATCCATTCATCTGTTGATAAAAGTCCAGTGGTTTTGAACATGTTCTTTCAATATACATAATAGAGCTATTGCTCATCATTACTTAGGTTCTTCTAAACAGAGAACTACTTCTGACTGCTTTCTCATTACCAGTAGTAAAGTTATTTTTCTAAAAGGATGACCCAAGAGAGGAATCAAAATTTGAATCCACCTCTTGCTACCATCATCAGATGGAGCTAGCTTGTACTTGTGACTTTGTAATGTCATTTTCTATTCTTGTTCATGTTGATATATATGATATATTATATATATGATTATATATCACATATATGCAAATTATATATTATATATAGGTAAATATACATATTTATGATTTCTTTTAACCTGTATGCCCTTAGAATTATTTGAAAATTTTTGTTTGATTTCTGCTGTTTTCTTTGGATATGGATGTAACTGATAGTATTATAAATGGCATTTTGGTCAAGAGGGATGGCAAAGAAAGCCTAGTTCATTCCTTTTATTGAGGCTTTCCTTCTAAGGAGAAGCTACACTGAGATGAAGGTAGCATTGTTTATGCTACCAAATGTTATGTGATTGTGGTGTTCTAGTATTTTGTTATTTTTGAACTTTCTGATAGAAAAATAAATATCTTTCTTCTTTCATCTAGTCACCTTAGAAGGGGAGGGTAAGAGGCAGTTTCATCCAATGATGGCATTTCTTTCTTTGGAGATTCGTTTTAATAATCACCTCAGCTTTGATGTTTATGTTTCCATATTCGTTGCCATTCCTTGATGCTGGAGGTGATTTCCCTCATAACCTTTATCCTCATAACTTTACTCCCCAGAGGCAAAGGACACGCTTTGTGCCTGCCTATATTATGAAATACCTGGGTTTGTCTGACCCATCCCTCCATAGGCTGCACCACCCAGGACTCTATGAAAATGAAGTTGCCACTAACTGGAGGCCAGTAGTAGTCTTCTGGGTTCAGATGAGCCTAAACCAACATGGAACTCCAAAGGCCAGCCTATAGAGGGTCATCTCTGAACCTCCTTGAAGTAAGTTTTCAGCCAGATTATTACTTATTTCAGTGTTGGTTTTGAGATGCTGCTTCATTGAATTTCTAAAAATTTGATGCTTGGGGATAGAGAGATAGATAAATAGGTGAGGGGGATTAAAAGGTACAGTGTTCTAGTAAAAGATAATTCAGACATGAAGATTTCATGTACAGCAGAGAATAAAGTCACTAATAGGCAACAGCTTTGTTTGGGACAGATGGTAACTATACTTGTTATGGTGGTGATTTCATAATGTATGTGAGTATCAGATCACTATGTTGTACATGGTACACCTGAAACTAATATAATATGGTATGCCAACTATTCTCCAAGTAAAAAATTGATGCTTAGCATAGATGCATGAGGTGTTTAAATGTAGGACTTCATGGAATGAGGGTGATCATTAGGAGGCTCTCCCTTCTTTTCTCTACGAGCTTCTTTTCCCTTTGTTGATATTTTAACTCAGGGCCTTGGGAGAAACACTTCCTAGGAATTACCTCCATTTATTTTGTTACAGTCCAGCCAGTAAGAAAAAAGAGAGTTGAAGGGGAATGGAGATGAAATTTAAGGACTGATGTAAAAAAGTATACATTTTAGGTTTTATGTGGCTCACTGCTCATCTTTATACTATAATCCATTTGATTCTCACAGGTTACCCCAAATATTCTTTACCATTTATTCATTCAACAAACATCTATGAAAGTAGGCTCTTTTCAAACAAAGAGGGAGAGATTTCTTTTTTTTTTAATATTTTATTTATTTATTTGATAGACAGAGATCACAAGTAGGCAGAGAGACAGGTAGAGAGAGAGGAGGAAGCAGGCTCCCCACCCAGCAGAGAGCCCGATGTGGGGCTCGATCCCAGGACACCGGGATGGTGACCTGAGCTGAAGGCAGAGCTTTAACCCACTGAGCCACCCAGGCGCCCCTGAACTTGTAATTTTATTTTAAATTAATTAATTTATTTATTCAACCAGAAGTATTTATGAAATGCCTCCTATGTGTCAGGCTCTGTGAAGAAAGGAGACAAAATCCTGTGCTCCTGGAGCTTATGTTCTCGTTGAAATCTCTCCCTCTTCAACGAGAACATAAGCTCCAGGAGCACAGGATTTTGTCTCCTTTCTTCAAAGTGCCTGACACATAGGAGGCATTTCATAAATACTTCTTGTTGAATGTATATCAGTGTGCTATTTAAAAAAAAGAAAGAAAGAAAGAAAGAGATTCATTTTGGAGTAAGAGTTGTCCTACGTACACTTAGTCCGGAATTGTGAATAGTGGAAGGCCTATCATCCAGAAAAGGACCCCAAAGGAAGCTTGAGGCATCCAAGTGTCAGAGGAGGTATGCTCCTTTATGCTCAGACGGGGTGGCTATTTTGTGTTCCAGATTGGTTTTGCCTCAAAGGAGGCATGTGGTGAATTTCATCTTTTCATTTTCACTCTTGTTTGGAAGATACAAAGACTCTGATCTATAAAAACAATGAACTTGTTTTATTTATTGGGTTTTTTTCCTGTGTTCATTGAATGCTTATCTCTAAGGAATTCCAAGATAATTCCCAGATGGTTGTATTATGCCTGGCAACTCAGCACAGAAGTGTGAGCCGAGGCAGCCCTGGGGTGGACAGTGTACATCTGCCTATATAGCTCCTCAGACAGGGACAAGCTGACTTTCACTTCAGTTTCTGAGTTTGGATTTTGTATTTGCTGTTCCTCTCTTTCTGTATCCTTTTAGGGCCAGTTGTAAAGAAAGGGGGATTTGAAGATGGGGATCTAGGATGTGGGTGGAGGACTTGGCTGGCACTCTCTCTGTCACCCACTTTCTTTCCAGTCTGTCTTATTCAGGACATCTTTTTTCTCTTTGCTCCTCCAGCAGCAGAGTCAATGTGGAGAGCAAATGCACACTTGGCCAAGGGCATTCCCTACGTAGGAGGATACTATCATCTCCGTTTTGTGGTCTCAGGAGTCAAGACTTCAGAGTGACTTTTCCAGGTTACACTGTGTTTGCAGTGGGAAGACCAGAAATTCTGTCTGAAACTTGAGCCATTATACTGCTCTATAAAAAGCACACAACAGAGTCTAATACTTTTATGTTGCAGTTGAAGTGTTATGGGATTTCATTTTATAAGAACCTTAAATCCAATACATAAATCTCTCTCTGGTCAGGAAGGCTTTGTATTTTGGCTTTTTTTTTTCTCCCCCAACTCATCAGAGTTCATCCAAGGCAAATATTTCTAAATCAGCCAGTTGGTTAGAAGAGACACTGCAGTATAGTGGGAAAAGCCTAAGACTAGGAATTAGGATCTTGGTTCTGGATTGGATTTCATCGCTCCCCAGCTGGATCCAGATTCTGTGCCTCATTTCCTTGGTTTATAAACTAAGGGAAGAGCATGAAATGGGCTGCAGCAGCACATTCAGCACATTCAGCTCTAATGGTCTGTTTAGGCTCCAGACCTTTAGTCTCTTCTTTCTACATTCTTGAATGGGAAAGAATCCTACCATCGGTTCCCTTAATGTTAGTACAGTCTGAGCTACACTGAATCTAAACAACCTCCTTAGTTTATAGAGGAAGGAGGTGAAAACAGAAAAGTTACGTTGCTTGTCTAAGTCACACAGCTAACCAGCCGAAGCCTGACATTTTTATCAACCAAGAATTTTTTTCTCAGAAAAATTCTTATCTTTTTGTGGTGGTGATGGTAATAATGTGTGTAGAAGAAACATAATTTTTCACAAAAAGGTGGAACTCCTATTTTGGCTAACATAGCATTGCCTTGCCTGGGTCTCTTAGTTGCTTAAGGATCCAAACTTGGGTCAGCTCAGGGTCCTGAGATCCAGCCTGGTGTCAGGCTCCACATTCAGCATGGAGTGTATTTGGGATTCTCTCTCCCTTTCCTCAGTTCCTCTCCCTGTTCATGTGCATGCTCACTCTCTCTCCCTCTCTCTCTCTCTCTCTCTCTCAGATAAATAAATAAATAAATAAATAAATCTTTAAAAAATATAGTAGTGACTGTTGTGCAGAGGTTTTGTTGGTTGCTTAAAAGTTAAACACAGACCAGTAACTCCTGAAGAAATAGATTACCCTGCTCTTTAAGAAACCAACATCTTAACATTTTTTCCCTTGTTACTTGACTTTTAAAATCATGTTCATTGCTCACATGGTAAAGGAGATCAGAAAAATCTATTTGGAAAAGCAAAAACCAGGAGTTCCGGTCAATGCATGGGTTTTAGAAAATCTGATGGATGAGTAGCATGAGCTGGTGTGAAAATGACAACTCTGTCCCACACATGGTTTTCCTGCTCTGGAATGAGTATTGTCTGAGTAAGAACTCACCCAGCTCTCAGAGGCTGGCTCTTCCTGACTTCTCTATTTCTTTGTTCAGTGTCACTCTTACCCAAGTTACTTACATGTCAAACTTTAGTCATTTCTAACCCTTCCTCTTTCTTCGATAATATTACAACAGTCTAAACTCTATAATAGATTCCTTCTTTGCAGTATGTCTTACATCAGTTTTCCGTCTTTGTCCTATTATTTTTCACATATGTCAGATGAAGTTGTATTTTTATAAAGATTTATTTATCTATTTATTTATTTGACAGAGAGATAGAGAGAGAGCACAAGTAGGCAGAGCAGCAGGCAGACGGAGAGGAGAAGCAGGTTCTCCATTGAGCAGGGAGCCCAATGCAGGGCTTGATCCCAGGACCCTGGGATCATGACCCAAGCAGAAGGCAGCCACTTAACCAACTAAGCCACCCAGATGCCCCTAAAGTCATATTTATTAAAAGATTTATTTATTTGCTTTAGAGAGTGTGTTTGAGGATGAGGGGCAGAAGGAAAGAGAGAGTGGAGCCTGACGCGGGGCTCCATCTTACTACCCCGAGATCGTGACCCGAGCCGAAACCAAGAGTTGGATGTTCAACCGACTGCACCACCCAGGTGCCCCATAAAGTCATATATTGTGAGCAGTTAAGAGCATAGGTTTGGAGTCAAGCAGAACTGGATTTGAGTCTTAGCTCTGCTACTTTCTGCCTATGTGTCATTCCTGAACCTCACTGACCCTGAGTTAACTTCTCTGTAAAATGGGGAACACAACTGTAATGGTCTCAAAGGCTTGTTGTGAGAATTAGCTGACAGGATGTATGTAAAGTACTCAGTCGAATGCCCGGCACATGATCAGTGTATAGCACATAATAATAAATGTCACTGCTCAGCTCTTCAAATTCATTCTACTTTCTGCCCTCCGGTGAATCCTCTTAAAGTCCAGCTCTGACATTCTCTCTTCCTTACTCCAAAGAGAGTCCTCATCACAAGGTGATTAAATGGTGTCCTTTGTAGTCGGACTGCCTGCATTATCATTTACAAGCTGTGTGATCGTGGGAAGTTTCTCAACTTCTCCCCACCTCCCTTCTCTTATATATATAATAGGAATAATGGTATTTACCTCAAAAAGGCTATCATGAGGTTTAGTATTAACAGTTCATATTTCAAAGTACCTGGTACATAATATGTTAATATTAATTTTTGATAAATAAAAACTTAGGCTGGTTTCTTTTATTTATTGTATTTATTTCAGAAGCATGTTCTATATTAATTTCTCTGGTGTTGCTCTTTCTTCGACCTGGAATGGAAAGTGGTTTAATGGAAAGAGTACACTTGCAACGTGGGGAGAGTAGCACGTTTCACTTACATGCTAGCTTTGAGTTAGTAGTAGCAGTAGTAGTAGGAGTAGGAGTAGTTACTGGATTATTCACAAATATTTCAAGGCTTTGTATGATTTCAGTGTGAGAATGACTAGTTGTGCCTCCCATGAGTCCTGAAGGCACAAATGGAGACCCATCCTTATACTTGGCCACAACAAAGAATTCATAGTCATTGATAAGAATCACGATGCTTTCATAAAAAAACACACAGCTTAGGGTAGAAGATATACTTTCTTTTTTTTTTTTGGAATGAATAAACCATATTTATTTAAAACACCAGACAATTGTCAAAAGCTGGTATTCTATTTATGATGCTAGTGAAAAATTGAAATTTTGTACATTCATTTTTTTAAATAAACATATAATATATTTTTATCCCCAGGGGTACAGGTCTGTGAATCGCCCAGTTTACACACTTCACAGCACTCACCAAAGCACATACCCTCCCCAATGTCCATAACCCCACCCCCCCTTCTCCCAACCCCCCTCCCCCCAGCAACCCTCAGTTTGTTTTGTGAGATTAAGAGTCACTTATGGTTTGTCTCCCTCCCAATCCCATCTTGTTTCATTTATTCTTCTCCTACCCCCTTAAGCCCCCATGTTGCATCACCACGTCCACAATGGAATACTATGCAGCCATCAAAAGAAATGAAATCTTGCCATTTGCGACACGTGGATGGAACTAGAGCGTATCATGCTTAGCGACATAAGTCAAGCGGAGAAAGACAACTATCATATGATCTCCCTGATATGAGGAAGTGAAGATATACTTTCTTAATGTTGATGGCTAAAGAAAAGAATTCTCCATGACACTTCATAAATTGTGTTTTTCTAGTTGTTTTATGTAGTCCTCACAGCGTTCTCTGAGGTAGGCACGATTATTGTCCTCAACTCTTTCACAGATGAGGAAGCAAGGGCACAAGGAGGTCAAGTAATTTGCATGAGATCATGTAGTTCATAAATGGTAGGTCTGTGATTTGAAACCTGGGCAGTCTAGCTCTGATATCTACACCCTTGACCATTATACTAAACACTACTCTTGTTTTAGGAGTTACTATTCAAGTATATCCAAATTAATTTAAAAATAAGGTAACTCACTGTATTGAGTTAATTTCATGCAGTTTTGGAGAATTAATTCTATAAAGACCCAAACCATTGTTCAGATGTATATCTTTCTGATAGTTTGGTTTGATACAACAAGAAGATTGAGACTGTCTTGAGCGACGGAGTCAAGCCACTCAAAGCTTTAGGGTGGCACAAGGTTTTACTGGGGGTCTGTCAGTGGTGTTAAAGGGGCTCTGAGCCGCCACCCTCATTTCAACCAGGGTAGCCTTACTTTATTCATTTAAAAATTGGGGTTCTAAATACGATTTATTTTGAAGAAAGCAATCTTTGCTTTAAGAAGTGAAAAATAACTGATCTAGAGAAATAAATGTGTAACATATTTGGGAGGGAGCTCTTATTAAATATTTCCGGTCAGTGAACTGTCAATGTGAGTTTGTCAGTAGTGTGTGTAAAATTATACTTTTAGAGAGAAACTGGAGTGCAAGAAACATTGCAGTTATGGTAAGCAACACATTTTTTAAAAAAATTTTATTTATTTATTTGACAGACAGAGATCACAAGTAGGCAGAGAGGCAGGCAGAGAGATAGAGGGGAAAGCAGGCTCCCACCGTGGGGTTCCATGGTGTAATGGTTAGCACTCTGGACTCTGAAAGCAGGCTCCCTGTTGAGCAGAGAGCCCGATTCGGGGCTCGATCCCAGGACCCTGGGATCACGACCTGAGCAGAAGGCAGAGGCGTTAACCCACTGAGCCACCCAGGCGCCCCAACACATTTTTTTTAGATATACATTTATTGATGGTCTGTGGCACAAGGGGAAATGATAATATTCTCTAACAAAACCTCAAGTACCCAACTTGGACTCACAGAATAGTCACTAAGATGTTCTTGTACTCAGTGGCTCATTCCTTAAGTTCTAGTGATCTATATGGTCAAACTAAGTACTGGGTCTCCTTGTAAACACCATGTTTCCTTGTCTTTATTGTTATTCAGGAGCACATATTTAAGCTCTCTTATTTATGTGTAATAGAAAAAAAATTATATCTGGCCCCAATGGATTTTGTACTATCTTGACTGTTCAATTTTTTTGAAAAATCCTGCTTTTTAATACTAAGGCATGCCCAGTTTATCCTGAGATAGAAAAGTTTCCTGTCATTAGCTTTTTATCAAATTAAAACACATGTCAACCTTGATTTGGAATGGAGGAGAGAACTGAAGAGGAAATAAGCAAGGACTGGAAGAGTGCTCCTTGGATTTACTTCGAAGGATCCAGGGAGTGCTCTAAACACAGCTGTTCTTCTCCAGACCAACTCGTCAAAATACAAGTCATTAGGTGTATGCTTAACAAGAGAAACAAAAGCAAACATGAACTCTCAGGACTACATCAAAACAAAAAGCTTCTGCTCAGCAAAGGAAATAACCACAAAAATAAAAGGCAACCTTCAAAATGGGAGAAGATATTTGTAAATGACTGATCTGATAAATGGTTAGCATCCAAAATCTCTGAAGAACTTAAAAAACTCAACACCTGGAAAACAAATAATTCAGTTAAAAAATGGGCAGAAGACATGAATATTTTTTCTAAAGAAGACATCCAATGGCTAACAGACACAAAAATATGCTCACATTACCAATCATCAAGGAAATACGAATCAAAACTACAATGTGCTATCTCCTCACACCTGTCAGAATGGCTAAAATTAACAATACAAGAAACAACAGATGTTGGCCAGGATGCAGAGAAAGGGGAACAGTCTTACACTGTTGGTGGAAATGCAAACTGGTGCAGCCACTCTGGAAAACAGTATGGAGGTTCTTCAGAAAGTTAAAAATAGAGTTACCCTATGATCCAGCAATGATACCATCAGGAATTTACCTAAAGGATACATAAATACTAATTCAAAGGGATGTACACACCCAGATGTTTATAGTAGCATTATCAACAATAGACTATGGAAAGAGACCAAATGTCCAGCGACTGATAAATTGAAAAAGACAGTGTGAAGACACACAGACACACAGAGACACACAGAGACACACAGACACACACACACACACACACACCCCACATATAATGGAATATTACTTAGTCATAAAAAAACAATGAAATCTTGCCATTTGCAAAAACATGGATGGAGCTAGAGTGTATTAAGCTAGGTGAAATAAAGTCAAAGAAAGACAAATACTGTATGATTTCACTCATATGTGGATTTTATGAAACAAAACAGAAAAACATAGAAAAAAAAGAGTCAAACTGTAAAACAGACTCTTGGCTATAGAGAACAAATGAAACATTGGGCTAAATGGGGGTGGGGTGGGTAAATGGTCTAAATGGGTGATGGGGATAAAGGAGGGCACTTGTGATGAGCGTCAAGTATTATATGTAAATGATGAATCACTGAAATCTATTCCTAAAACTAATATTACACTTTATGTTAACTAACTGGAATTTAAATAAAATGAAATAGAATAATGAAACAAAAGCATGAAACTACAAAAAGTAAAAGGAGAATGCCTAAAAAATATTGTTATCTTCAAAAAAGGGTACAATGCCATTAACAACCAATATCATAGGAAGCAGGAGCAATTGCGGTGCTAATTATTTAAAACTCTGTAGTTTGCTTGGCCTTAGAATGTGTTGCATTATTACCCTGTAGTGGATTTTCCTTCCTAATTATGACTGGCTTTACACAGGTGGTATTTATAATGACTTCAGTTTGAGAAGGACCCATCAGCTGGGAGCAGCCAGAATGGGTTTGGGAGATTCCTGATAGCAGCAGAAAGCCAGGCTGGTATTAATATTCTACATAGAAAACGTGCGGAATAGTAATCCACACAGGGAATAATTGAGAGTTGATTTCACAAGCAAAACCCGTTTCTCTGGTTGATCTGTGACTTTGTTCAGCTGTAACTCTAATCTCCATGGCATGCCCTGTCAATATCTTTATCTCTAAGAGGGAGTTAATAAGAGACTGATAAAGCAGGAGAAGGGAAATCCTCAGTGCCCACACTAGCTCTGCCAACAAAGCCCCGGAACGCTGTGGACTTAACTTAAATGAAGGAAGACTACTTCCTGCTGAAACAAGTTTAACACTTGAAAATGTGTACACTATAAAGGCCTGCTTTTTTTTTTTTCCATTTAAAGTTACCTTTTAAAAGCGTTCTTAAAAGAAAATCTTATTGGAGATCCTGTGGAAGGCAAAACCTGGATCTGAAACAAGGTTGTATTGAGTGAACATTCAAACAGAGCACCTTCCAGGGGGTTTTATAAAGACGTTTGTGTTGGGTTTCTTGCAATAACTTTTGTTCAGAAGGTAAAGAGTTTTGGAGAAGCTGAAAAAATAGTCATATGGAAATTATGCTGGTTCTTTCTGTAGTGGTTTTGGGTGTATGATGATGATTCATAACCATGACTTAGCTAAGGAAGTGGAATCTTGAGTTGTTTTTTTTTCTTTCTTTCTTCTTCTTCTTCTTCTTTTTTTTTTTTTTTTCCTGAGCAACACTGCCTCCTTGTGTAAGAAAATTACCTTCCAGCCCAATTAGTCAATAAAATTTGGGGGAAATATTTTCATTTGAATTAAGTAGCTTAAACAACTCAAACCAGGTAGGGTGCCTCATTGAAGTAAACATCTTTGTGGCCATGCTTGATAATTTCCATTGATAAGACCAACTGTCGTCTTCTTCTTCTTCTTCTTCTTTTTAGGGACTGTTTGTCCAATTTGACATTATCTATATTTTTTTGCTTTTACTTTTACTCTTTTTCATTATGCCTTTAAAGTGATAGAGAGGAACAGAGAAAGTGGATGAAATACAAAGCAATATTTTTCTGTTCATTACATCGTCTTGGAGAGTTTTTGTGGGAAAATAGAAACCTGGGGGGTGGGAGGGATGGGATGGCTGGGTTATGGACATTGGGGAGGGTATATGCTATGGTGAATGCTGTGAATTATGTAAGACTGATGATTCACAGACCTATACCCCCGAAATAAACAATACATTATATGTTAATTAAAAAAAAAAGAAACCTCTGGGTAAATGAAAAATATTTGCTAATCAGAAGCTTCAAATGATTCAGGTGTTCTAACTGTATCAAAAGCAGTTGATCCGAAATAATAAATCCTATTTACATATTTTCTCATTTTTTTTCTGTTTATTCTTGGTTCAGGAGATTGGTACTATTTGACTTCAGGCAGGCACGTCATTCAACAAATATCTATGTGTATTAGATACTAGGCATTATTTTAGATGTTGGGGATAATGCAGAGAACAAAACAGAGGACTATCTTTCCCCTCACAGAGCTTATCCTCTAGTGAGGGGACAGATAAGAAAGATACTAAGGTAAAATATGTATTATTTTAGATGGTGTTTAGTGCTAAGGACAAAAAAAAAAAAAAAAAACAAAAAAACAAAAAAACAGAGGAAAGGGGCCTGGAATTCCAGAGTGAGAATAATAGTATGGTGTTAAATAGGGCAGATGGTAGATGTTGAGCAGGTGACATTTGAGAGAAATTGTGGAAAAGCAGAGCGAACCCCAAGGATATTTGGGAGAAGAATGTTCCATGCGTAGGTAACAGCAAGTGCAAATGTCCTGAGCAGGGTGTGCTGCGTGTGTGTGTGTGTGTGTGTGTGTGTTCCTGGCTTATTTAAGGGCAGTGTGGCTGGAGCAGAGTGAACAAGGTGCAGGGTCATAGAAGATAAAGCCAGGCAGGATCTTACAGACTATGTAAGGATTTGGGGTTTAGGCTGCTGTAGGGTTTTGAGCAGAGGAGTGAGATATTCTGACACCTTTTTAAATAGAATAGAATAAAAGCAGATAAAGGTAAAAATAGAAAGGGTGGCTAGAAGGCTGGATTTGGGCTTTATAATCAGCCATCTTCTCTGAAATATGCACGCCCTCAGGAAGCAAGAATTTGTTAGTAATGTAGAGGGTGCCTCTCGTGATCCAGGTTTGTCATTAAGAACAAGTTACTGCATAATAAAAAAGTTGAACACGAAAGCAGGGAATAATCTTTCAAAATATTCAACAGTTGGCTCAGCAGTAATCATCAAGGAGATTGTTATTTAAACAAATGAATGATGAGATTTGGGAATAGACATGTAAATATGATTGTAATTAACATCCTGTATTTGTAGAAACGGATCCCGTTTCTCAGAACGGTGACTTACGCAGAAAGAAATGTAGAACATTTAGGAGTAGTTCATCCTCTGAAAAAGCAGGCCCTTCTTGACTGTGTTAATGTAGCCCCAAAATTCCAACCAGGAAGAACTTTTGACAAGAAATGGAATTAAAAACTTTCGTTCCTTTCTTTTATGTATAGAAACTCAGCCTTCACACCAGTTCTCCTTTGCAGAAGTCTTTATTTACATTGTAATTGTTTATGTTTTCCTAAAATTACTCTAAAGGCACTGCATTGCCACTGTACTAAGTTCAGTTTATTTATTATTTGTTAATTAAATGCACTGCATTGCCACTGTACTAAATTCATTTTATTATTTATTCAGTGTGTTATTTAAATGCACTGCATTGCCACTAAATTCAGTTTGTTTTTGTAATTAATTATTGGAAAGCTTTAACATTGCTGCCCCATAAGCTTGTCCTTGGAAGCAAACTGTGGTTTCTATATGCACTGCTAGCAAGGAGGATAGCCTATTTTTAGATTTACAGAGATCCCTACAAACCTTCCACACAGGAGTCCTTGATTCTGGATATTAAAGCACACGATAAAAGTGATGATGTTCAGCTAACACCAACATGAGAATGCTCAAGGATTCACCTCCTGGCCCCTAGAAAACTTTATTAAGTTTTGGTGGTCTCAGGTAAGGAAAGGATTTAATGATCCCATGGCTTATTACCCATAAGAACTTTTCACTATTGGGCCACCTGGGTGGCTCCATCAGTTAAGCATCTGCCTTCGGCTCAGGTCATGATCCCAGGCTCCTGGGATCGAGTCCCTCGTGAGCCTCCCTCATAGGGCTCCCTGCTCATCGGCGAGAGTGCTACTCCCTCTCCCACTCCCCCTGCTTGTGATCAATCTCTCTCTCTGTGTCAAATAAATAAAATCTTTAAAAAAGTATTTTTCATTATTTGTTTATTCAACATCTATTTATTCAACACCTATTAAGGGCAAACGGCTGTTGAGAAAATACAGATATTCAAGAATCAAAAAAAATATATAGCCTAATAAATGGGTGAGTTATCTTCAAGCTATACTTTTCTACTAATAATAACTTTACCTCTGTCCTGAGGCCTTATTATTCACAAGCTGAAAATGAATCCTGGTCACATAAAATATTACAAAGATAGAATGTTCCCTTCTCTATATTGACTGTCGATTTGAGAATCACGGTCTTCTCCCTTCCTCAGGCTTAGAATAGACAAGGATCAAATAATGCTCCTTTTCCTTCCCCTTCCCATCCATGACCAAAGTTCTTGAACATTTATCTCATCTTATCTAATTGGAGTTGCTGATTTCCTCTGATTAGCCAAGCCTGTTTGTTTGACACAAACCTAGTATTCAAAGCGTTGAGGAATTTTTGTCAATTCTGGGAGGAATTAGCACCTGTGTCCCTTTAATTATGTTTCCTTGGATACCAGAAAAAAATTCAAGCTTTTTGCCTAAACTGTGTTTAGGGCCAGTCTTACCTAAAGCAAGGAATTTTCCCAGGTGCTCATAGCCTTGTTCAAGGTCCTTATCCTCTGCAGGCTCTCTGAGCCCCTGTGATGTCCCTAGGCAGTTTATGTTCTCCCTCAGGATCAGTTGAGAGGTCCCCTTCCTCCTAGAGCAATCAAAACCTCTCCCAGCTGCCGTTCCTCCTTCAATCCTCCATCTAGAATCTTACAGGAGAGATTTTTGAACAAACCAACCCTTGTGGATCTCCCTAAACCACAGCAAAATCACAATATTCCACTTTGGGGGATGGCTACTCTATAGATTTATAATCATAGCGTATTTTTTAAAACTAGAAGGAAACTTACACCTTTTCTATTTTTGTTTGCTATTTTTAATTAGCATGATCTTTGCTTAAAAGAAACCTTATTTAGAAATCTAGCATATGAAACAAGTAAAAGTAGAGCTGTGCTAGACAGAAGGGCAACGGGTCCCCAGCCTCCTCCAACTTCTTCTTCTCACCTTCCTGTACACCCCCAGAGCTGCCCAGACACCACACAAACACTCTCCCACAAAGACCTCGGAAGACGGCCCGATTTGCTATAAGCGACTTATCCAAGAGCTTTATTTTATACTTCTTCCTGCCTTTGGAGGTCTGATCTGTGTCCTGATGAAATTGAGGCTGTTGCTTACCTGCCCCCAACTTACCTGGAGGGCAAGACACCAGCCCCCTGACAGCCAGAGGCTTGACAACCCTTCACCAGAGTGTCATGAGGGTAGGTTTGACGGATAAGGGTCCTTGAAACTATTCCAAGAGCCTGCACTCAAGTGCTAAGTTTTCTCTCATTACAACATTGCACTCTTAAAAATATTTAGCAAAAAATAGAAACTTGTGAAAATGTCCTCCTTTCCAGTGACTTTGGTGGGGAAGCACTTCCCTGTGAGTTTACAAAGACACAAAACCTTTCTTATTCTCACTTCAGCTTCAGATCAGCAAAATCCAGCTGCATTTCCTTTTGTATTAATTACCTCTGTCCTCAGAGGAATCTGAGCTCATTTTCATTACTTTAATGGAAGTGGAGGGAGGATTGGCATGAAGCTACAGCGGTGATCGTGTTTGGAGAGGTCTGTGTTAGAGAAGAACAAATTGTTTTATTTACGTGGCCCACATGACAATTTAGGACATAGAAGATAATCAGGAAAGCTTGATGTTGGCAACTTCATTTAGTTTAGGTTCTGATTTTATTTTTTTTTAAGGTTTTTATTTATTATTTGACAGAGACAGCGAAAGAGGGAACATAAGCAGGGGGAGTGGGAGAGGGAGAAGCAGGCTCCCCACCATCAGGGAGACCGATGTGGGGCTCGATCCCAGGACCCCGGAATCATGACCTGAGCCAAGGCAGGCGTTTAACGACTGAGTCACCCATGCGCCCCTAGGTTCTGATTTTAAAATAAAACCCAATGTCGCCAAACTATGGAAAGAACCAAGATGCCCTTCAACAGACGAATGGATAAGGAAGATGTGGTCCATATACACTATGGAGGATTATGCCTCCATCAGAAAGGATGAATACCCAACTTTTGTAGCAACATGGACGAGACTGGAAGAGATTATGCTGAGTGAAGTAAGTCAAGCAGAGAGAGTCAATTATCATATGGTTTCACTTATTTGTGGAGCATAACAAATAACATGGAGGACATGGGGAGTTAGAGAGGAGAAGGGAGTTGAGGGAAATTGGAAGGGGAGGTGAATCATGAGAGACTATGGACTCTGAAAAACAATCTGAGGGGTTTGAAGTGGCGGGAGTGTGGGAGGTTGGGGTACCAGGTGGTGGGTATTATAGAGGGCATGGATTTCATGGAGCACTGGGTGTTGTGAAAAAATAATGAATACTGTTTTTCTGAAAATAAATAAATTGAAAAAATTAAAAAAAAAAAAACAACCAATGTTTAACGGTGAGGGAAGAGGAAGGGAGCAATGAAGGCTTCTTTTTTTTCCTTGCTGGTAATTAGATTTTGCTGTGCCGTTAGACCACACCTTTCTGGGGAGGCTGCGGGGTAGAGAGAAACACATGAGCTTTCAAGTCCTTTATTCATTGCTTTTTTGGTCATTAATATATGTTTACTCTTCCTGCCTTTTCTCCTTCTTTTCTTAACAACACGTGTTGATGCTCATCTCCTTCAGTTTATATTTGCAGTCTCACTGTCTGTCCCCTCAGTACTGCCCAGGGAGTCTTTCAGACATCTTTACTAGAAGATTTAGCAGGTTTGATTTTCCCTTTTCTCTTAAAGCAACTGTTCTAGCAGTAAAAACCTTTACCTGTCTCCTTAAACCCTCATCTCAATGTGGTCCTCCAGAAATCACCACGCCGGACCGCCATCTGCATATCCTCTCCTGCTGTCCGGCTGTCCCAGAAATAGATTTGCTCTACTCTGTTAAGGCTCAGCCTGTGGGACACCAGGGTGGCTTAGTTGGTTAAGTGTCTGCCTTCGGCTCAGGTCATGATCCCAGGATCTTGGGATCGAGTCCTGCTTCAGGTTCCTTGCTCGGGGAGGAGTCTGCTTCTCCCTCTGCCTCTCCCCCTGCTTGTGCTCTCTCTCTGACAAACCAATAAATATAATCTTAAAAAAAAAAAAAAAGACTCAGCCTGTGCTCTTGATCTTTTCCCTTCCCAACTTCTCTTGAATCTGTCTGAACCACTCATTCTTCTGTCTTTCCCTCTTCCCCAGCTCTTCTTCATTTTCCTCCAAATGTATTCAAGTCAGCTGATCTTAGGGAAGTTTCTTCTGCCCCACTCTCTTCTGTGGGAACCACCCTTTCTCTCTTCTGCTTCCCTATCAACTACTCATTGGGGGTCACCAGGGATCTGCTAAATAACAAAGCCAGCGGTTTCTTTAAGTTCTTAGACTTGGTGGTTTCCCTTTGGCTTTGGACACTGTTAACTTCTCCCTTCTTGACATTTTCTGCTCCTTTTGGTCAATCTGATAATAATTTCTCTTAGTTTTCCCCCCAAAACTTTAGGGATTCTGTCTCAGTTTCCACTAATGCTTCCCCTTCTGCCCATTCTCTAACAATTGGTGATGTTCCCCAAGTTTCCATGCTCAGCCCTGTTCTCTTCATTCTCTATATTTTCTCTTCGGATGACCTCACCCACATCCATGACTTCCACATATAGGCTGATGATTTTTAAGTCTATAACTTCATTTCCCAATTCCTCTCTGGATGATTCCCCCACTGGTCATAGCTGACTGGATAGGACGCTGGTCTTTCAAATTCAACGGGGTGTGCCCTCGCCTCCATAATCTGCCCACCCTATCCCTGACACTTTTCAGCTTCAATGTCAGAGCTTTCAGCAATTTCCATGGTGAAAGAAACTAAAGCTTTGTGGATTTCACTTTCTTTCTCCCTCTCCTCTATTACGAGTAACTAGTGACAAGCAAAAATCACTAGTTAATATCATAAGCAATTTCTCGTCCAGGCCTTTTCAGAAATTCAGATGGCCCCCAAACTGCTTAAATTATCAAGGTGAGAAAAGTATTACTTCCCAGGCTCTCTATTACTACCCTGAATTAAGGAGATAAAACAAAGAAATAGCCCAAGCAGAGAGAAATCTGACACCTGGTCAGAATTTGCCTCTCCTGTCCTCAGATATAGTAGGAAAGAAACTATCCCGTGTTGTTCCAGCAAGTTTGTAATATTCTTGAAATAACAATTTTGCAGATAAATTCCTAAAGATGTCTACTTGCCTTTGTTTTGTTCTGCTTTTGTGGTTTTGTTTTAAACTGAGAACACCACCACAAAAACAAAACAAAACAAAACAAAAACCAAAACCCCCCAAAACAACCTGGCTTCTCGGCCAGCAGGGGGGGCACTACTACTTTGCTCTGGGAAGATTTTCACTAAGGCAACAACTATCTTTAATACAGACCACATCCTAGCAACAAGGAGAGGAAAAAAAAAAAAAAACAATGATACGATCAATACATTTGCTCCCTCATGGTTGCAATTGTTAAAAATAGCTTTTTTTTTTCCGCCTTTGTAATTCAATAGTGTTTGCTTAAGGAAAAGTCACCTGCTGTCTTTTCATCTCTGTCTTGCCTTTTGGTCACATTCCAGTTAGAGAGAGAGGGGTTTGTTTAATCCAGGAGCCAGGGTTTAAAATGGGTCACGGAGGCTAGTAGCACAGCACCTGGTCAGTATTTAGGCAGTGTCTATGTGACACAGAAACAAAAACACTGATTTGCTCATTTTATTTAAATGGTCAATGCAGTGAAAGAAATCTGTCAAACCGGGTTTCTGTTTAAAACGACCTTTTGTTTGAGTGAATTGATTCAAGGAGATGGCAATGAGGACATGGTGTCCTTCTCACACTCTGCTGGAGGGAAGCCTATCAAGCCAGTGTGGCAGAACCATGAGGAGGAAGAGTCAGGAGACCAAGCTCTCATCTGGATTCTGCACGTAACCACGGAGAAAATAGTTCACCTAACTCTCTGTACCGTGATTTCTGCTTTTAATAACATCACACACTTTTGTGATGAGGGAATGTTATAAAAGATTTGAAAACAGCTCGAAAGATCAGGAAATAGCTATATAATAATTGACATAGAAGATCTAGTTTGACACATCTGTGTGTATATAGGCTTAAATGCATATATATATAGTACCTGTGTACCCCCTGTGTGTGTAAGTACATATGCATATATGTACACACGTGTGTGTATATATATGTACATGTATAGCTAAATAGATCTCATTATATCTCTGTGAGATATACATAAAATCTATATCTATCTCTTTATACATATGCAATCTATACACAGAGGAGGTAAACAAGTAAGGACAATTCTTTCTGAAAGTATTGTGCTCTTTATAATAATTATTCCACCCACCCACTGAGAATAATAATAGCTTACAGGAAGAAATAATAAAGAATGCAGGACTCTTGATAATCAGTTACTTCTTAAAATTCTTATCTGGTGAGGAAAAGTTTGTATCTCCTATTTCCCATGTGCATTTATAAGGAAAGAATTAGAGATGATGCTTTAACTAAAGCTTATAATATATGCCCATTCTTATCTAATAATATACCTGACTAAACACATTGCCAGTTCGCTTTTCCTTCATCTTATTTGTACCCTGAATAGAAGCATGGCATCAAAATTTTTTGTAAGCATTTTGAGAGAACTAGATGACAAAAATATACATGATGCCGAATAAGGAGAAATCTAGTTAATTATGATAAAAAGTTTGCATTTTACTCACTTAGCTTAAAAAATGGCTGGGTTTATTTCAGTAGTAAAATTTTCTCTTTTTCCAAATGATAACAAATAATTTAACATATGACAGTAAGACTGTTTATTAAAAGATTTTATTTTTATTTATTTGACAGAGAGAGAGATCACAAGTAGGCAGAGAAGCAGGCAGAGAGAGAGGAAGGGAAGCAAGCTCCCCACTGAGCAGAGAGCCCGATGTGGGGCTTGATCCCAGGACCCTGAGATCATGACCTGAGCCGAAGGCAGAGGCTTTAACCCACTGAGCCACCCAGGTGCCCCAAGACCATTATTTTTCTAAGTACTGAATTTTAAAGAAACAAATGGGATAGCTTTCACTTTTTTAAAAATTTATTTTTTATTTATTTTCAGCATAACAGTATTCATTATTTTTGCACCACACCCAGTGCTCCATGGAATCCGTGCCCTCTATAATACTCACCACCTGGTACCCCGACCTCCCACCCCCCGCCCCTTAAAAACCCTCAGATTGTTTTTCAGAGTCCATAGTCTCTCATGGTTCACCTTCCCTTCCAATTTCCCCCAACTCCCTTCTCCTCTCTAAATCCCCATATCTTCCCTGCTATTTGTTATGCTCCACAAATAAGTGAAACCATATGATAATTGACTCTCTCTGCTTGATTTATTTCACTCAGCATAATCTCTTCCAGTCCCGTCCATGTTGCTACAAAAGTTGGGTATTCATCCTTTCTGATGGAGGCATAATACTCCATAGTGTATATGGACCACATCTTCCTTATCCATTCGTCTGTTGAAGGGCATCTTGGTTCTTTCCACAGTTTGGCGACTGTGGCCATTGCTGCTATAAACATTGGGATACAGATGGCCCTTCTTTTCACTACATCTGTATCTTTGGGGTAATTGCATTCTGTGATGGAGAACTATATTCTGTTTTCCATCACAGAATTGCATTCTGTGATGGAAAACAGAATGCACTAATTGCATTCTGTGATGGCCCTTCTTTTCACTACATCTGTATTTTTGGGGTAATTGCATTCTGTGATGGAAAACTTTTTTAAAAAAAAGTTTAATTCGCCAACATATAGTACATCGTTATGATAGTTTTCATTTTTACCAATATAGTTTTCCATCACAAAATGCAATTTTATCTCTTGATCTATGGCTGGTTAACTCAGAGGTTAACCTAGCCTGTGAGGTTTAGGTTTACTTCAACTACTGTGGCCACAGACCCATCTCTAGTACTAAGTATTCATTCATCTTACCAATTATTATCACTGTCAGATCTGAGACCAATGAAATGTCATCTGAAGAGGTAAAACCATCTGCATCAGTAAGAGAAAATCAACTCCCGTTCCTTACACTACCTCTAAGTGTTTTCAGTATCATCTTGGGACTGCTCATTCATAATTATATTTTTTATTTATGTAGTAGTTAGGAAAGATGGTAAGTTGAAGAATTTTAGGTATGTAGTTGAACCCTGTAGGAAACCTGATATCATACCAAACAGAAAGCTGAAGTGCAGTGAAAAATACCTAGGGAGGGGAACTCAATATTCAGTTCAGTTTTTGAATCCAATTCTTTCCATTTATCACCTTTCAGTACTTAGACATGTCACTTAACATTTTCCAGCCTCCATTTCTTTATGGAACTGGGGAGAGAAATACCTATCTCACAGTTTATTATAGGGATTAAATAAGATATGTAGACTACTTAGCACAGGGCCTGGCCCAAAGTAGTACTCAGTAGCTAGCAGCTAACTTTATCCTTGTTGTCATTATTATGAATCCTACTGAAGAGGTGTTGTAAGAATTAAATGAATATGGGATATGGAATAAAACATATATGGAATATATTTTGTATAGCATTAAACATTACATTAATGGAAGATACTACTATCTTACCGGGAGGAAGTGATGTTAAGAAAAGTTAAATGATTTCTTTTTTTCACTTATTTAAAATTTGCTTTGGCACGTTATTGTGTATTATGCACAAAATATTGAGATAGGCATTAAAAAGTCTTATATGGGAATTTATCTTCAGGTCAGATGTAGTAGACCATGGCCCACCAACACTCTCCCTTGTACAATAATTAGGTTAACATGTTATAAATGACAAAAATTATACTTTAAAGGCATCAGGTTGCTATGGAATCACTGAAGATTACATACACTAAAATTCCAGAGAGAGTAAGAATCATTTCTGTAGTGAGATGACACCACCTGATTTTTTTTTTCCAGAAGGCATTTGCTGTGTAGCGTGTTGGGTGAGGGGCCTGCTTACGCAGAGAACCTCTGCAGGGGCAAAGAAAAACCAGTCAGGTTTTTAACAGCTATAAAAGGATGATGTGACAAATAGGGATATGTGACAAATAAGAAGAAGGAGACTCAAATTCATGACTGATTTCCCCCTAACATATTTGCTGAATTTCGGTACTACACGGGAGGCTACAGATCTAGGATGAAATTCTAAAAGGCAGACTTCGCTCACAGTGCTTAGGAAATAAAGACCCTCTGGAGAAAACCTTGTTTCAAAATGCTTCTCATCTCTCCTTAATACATTTGCCAGATATTGAAGTTGTGACAGGTAGGTGGGCTGAAGAGTGGACTGGAATTTCTGAAGGGCAGGGCTGGACCTCCTGCAATCTGTCAGCGCCAAGAAGCTGAAGACCCTTAGGCTCAGAAATTCAAGCCCAAGAGAGCCAGGCCCTAGGAACAAGGGGCTGGTCAGAGGTAGAGCAAGTCTCAGGTAAATTGCAGTTCAGGCCCAGCACACCCCAGTTTCTCATGTAATGGAAGGAACCAAGCCCTTATTCTCTCTAACAAAGAAAAAGGGGGAACCTTCCCTGGTAGAGGGTAACATTCAGACTCCCTGTGATATTTTTATGTCTAATGTTTGGCATATGATATAGAATTAATAGACATATGATGAGCCAGTGAAACATGGTTAATGACCAAGGATCAAGGCAGATAATAAAATTAGGCCCACTGATGATCTGAATGTTAAAAGAACTGTAAAATAACTCAGAGCACAAAGTGGAAGACAATGAAGGAACCAACCATTCCAGTATAGAATAATAAATTACTTATGATTGGGCTATGATTTGTGAGGCAGTGTCCTCAGTCAAGAGAAATTATCCTGTTTCTCTCTCATCCTTATGGAAGGTCATGGTAAGAATAGGAGAATTGTCTTTGGCTTACACAACAGAACCAGGACCTCATGTCCTGGACAGTGAGTGAGAATAAATCCAGATTACCAAATGCAAAATTCCAAAGAGAAGCCAAACATGACAACACACAAGTTCAGGAATCAAGACCTGAAGTGTGAAGATGAGGACTGAGGCCTTATCCCAACCCAATGTGTAAATAAAAGAGCTTACAGGAGGCAGACTGAAGGGGATAGATAGGAGAGCTATTGAGGAAGCAGAATCAAGAGGAAGTGATGATTATTTGGGTGGATGGAGGAAGGAAACGGAAAAATCTATGATGTCTCCTAAGTTGGGTGACTGGATGAGTGGTTCCCAAACAGGGAAAAATGGAGGAGGCACAGGTCTGATGAGCAGAAGGGACATTTTAAATGCCATTCCAACAGAGATGTTTATTGCACTATTTTACACACGCAGATGCATGTAAACACACACATATGTGAGAACTTTGTCAAAGACATAGATGTGGGTGTCATCAAAGCAATAGTGGATAGGACTGCCCAGAGAGAATGTTTCAAGTGAAAAGAGATCCAGAGATAGGACCCTGAGCAATATGAACATTGAGGTGAAAAGGAAACTTTAAAGGAGACCCTGGCTGGACAGAGGTAGGAAGAAAATAAAGCAGAGCCATATCACAGGGACTTGGAGGAAAGCATGACTTAAGAAGGGGGCACAGTGAAATGTACAAATGAAAAGACATATAAGATAAGATTAAAACTTTATTTTTATTGGGGCGCCTGGGTGGCTCAGTGGGTTAAAGCCTCTGCCTTCGGCTCAGGTCATGATCCCAGGGTCCTGGGATCGAGCCCCATATTGGGCTCTCTGCTTGGCAAGGAGCCTGCTTCCTCCCCCCTCTCTCTCTGCCTACCTCTCTGCCTACTTGTGATCTCTGTCTGTCAAATAAATAAATAAAAAATCTAAAAAAAAAAAAAAACCAAAAAACTTTATTTTTATTTAATTTAATTTTATTTATATGAGACAGAGTGAGAGAGAGAGAAAGCACAAATGGGGAGGAGGGTCAGAGGGAGAGGAAGAACCAGACTCCTCACTGAACAGGGAGCCCGTGCAGGACTTGTTCCCATCCTGGATCACGACCTCAGCTGAAGGCAGATGCTTAACCGACTGAGCCAGCCACATGCCCCAAGATTAAAACTCTATATAGAGAGCACTGGATATTAGCAAGAGAAGATTCCCTGGACAAGTGGCCATGAGATTCAGACCATTTTAAAAAGTTGATTATAAAAGAAAGGAAAGGCATGGGTCAATTCTGGGAGGGAGTGGGGTACTGTAGTTGTAGGGGCTGTAGGCAGGTTCTTTTGTTTGTTTTGTTTTCAAGGCAGGAGAGACTTGAACATGCTTGTATGCTAAAAGGAAAGATGTAGTAGAGAGGATGTGGCTGGAAACGTGGGGGTAGGTAAGTAATGGCATCAGGTCCTAGAAAAGGAAAAAATATATAGAATTTGATTTAAAAATAGGTATGTAAGTATACATATATTTATATATCAGTAAGACCATGTAAGAGAAAAATCAGTTCTCTCTGGATGGGATTTATTTAATATAATAACACAGAATATGCCTAATATTTTAAGTGGAGATACTATTAATAGTCACATAGTGTTACACAGACTTAAATGGTGACTTTAACATTTTATTTTGAAAAGTGATTTTTCCAAAATGCTTTACTTCGCTTTCTTAAAAGCAAATGTTCTGAACATAATTTGGCCTTTGCTTGATGATTCACTTTGAACATCAGTCATTGTCCAATGCTAAAATACTGTCATGCCCTCAGGAACATTTGAGATCCTTGGGGATGTTAGTCCAATACTAAATGGCTCCAGAAAGCTGTGAGTTTAGAGTGGTTCTGTCTTCCCATCCTGTCATTTGTCACTCCTCTGCCGTTGTCAGTGTGTCCTAACTCCCTGCTTTTCATGTGTTGCCTTCGCTTTGTAGCCACGTGCTGGGTGGGGGCCCGAGAGCAGCTCTGGCCAGCCCCAAGTGCAGACACGGACCCGGGACAACTTGTCCAGCCTCTCAGGTGCCTTCACGCAGAGCCCTGGCCTGAAGGAACTGGGCTTTCTGCCTTGGAGTCCCTGCCCGTTCTTCAGGTGGGAGCTGAGGAAGCTGCCAGTCTGACTTAGAAAGACACAACGGGCAAGCCTCCCCTTGTTCGCCAGACACTCTTTTTTCTCCTGGAGATGTATAGACTTGAGTCATTAGAAGGCTCTCATTAAATCCTCATCTGCATATGGTCCGAGCTACTGGGTACTGCTGTACATGAGTCGTGAAACTTGACTAGTGTCTTATTTCTGTTTTTGTTTTCCTGTCAATAAGGCCAAATTATTTTGTCCCTGGTAAAAGTGGTTAGAGTTTTACAGCTTCCTTTTCTACTCCCTAGGAACTGGTTAACCCCAGATGGATTACCCCACAGGTAGAAGCTTTGTCTAACACCCCCCGTGGGAGGTATACCTCTTTGGTGTCCTGCACATACGTGCACACAGAGGCAGCGGCAGGGAATAACTGGGTCTGTACGCTGACATCCATATTAACTGTGGTTAATAGTTTCACTCTACTTTCTCTGGTTCTTTCCTCATTCCCGAGGTCTCCCACGGACAAGAAGGACCCGGCACTGAGGGGCTGGTTCAGAATTATGAAGGAAACCACAATGTCACTCCAAAATATGCCATTTTGGCGAGAGAATTATTTTGAGCTAAGGACACGTGAAAAATAGCCACCTCACGATGGGGGCTCTGACCTTCCCTATTCTTCCTAAGGGCAGGAGATGAAACTCCCATGTGAAAGATGTCTTCTCTGTACCTGCAGGAAAGAAACATTCTTGTCACCAGAATCGGGTAATTGCAGCTGAGAGAATTCTGTACAAACAGACCTTGTTAAAATGACTCTTTTCTTCCTTTAGCTTCCCCATATTTTTAGTACCTTTTCCACAGTTGTCTCTAATGACCAACCTAGTATAAAAGCATTTAGGTTTTGCCACTTTTTTGGGTCTTCATTTCCTTACAAAGTTCTCTATGTTGCATAAAACTTATGTTCAATAAAATTTTTATGATTTTCTCCTGTTTATTAGTTTTATGTCAGTTTAATTCTTGGGCCCGGCTGGAGACTCGAGGAGAGAAGAGGCAGAGTTTTCCCTGTCTTCAGATTACCTCGAGAAAATGATAGCTTTGCCTCTAGAGGAAGGGGCCAGATTTTTCTTATTGTCCTCTCCTTTAAAAAGTCTAGGAAAATTATAGATGCAGAGGCTTGTATAGTTGTCCATCAGGCACACACATACAGGTAGGATCACATTTTCAGAGGCCCATGTGATATAGTCAAGGCCATTGGCTTCAGCCGCTAGCAGGCTTCTCAGTGCTTGGTTGCCATTAAATTATCAATGGTGAATGTCGCTATCCAACATTTATATGGTGAGACCGTGCCTATTACGTGTGCAATGATTGTTGAGTCTCCAGTAAGAAGATCCTAGGGACTGAACAGGTGAAAATAGTTTTCTGCTTCTCTCTCACCAAAGCAATTTTTTCCCTTGGGTGTTACGTAATAAGCTCTGTGGGAGCAGTTGGTTATGGTGGTAAAACTTACTTCCAAGTAGGAGGGTAAAAAATTAAAATCAGTAAGAACCTGTTAGACTTGATAAAAAAAAGAGATACCATTTTTTTGTGTAAACAAAAATATATGGGTATACATAGATACATAGCAAATCATTTGAAAAAAATGTACTTGAGAGTATTAGTAGTAGTTTTGTGTGGATGATGACAGAAGTACTTTGAAAAGTATTCACTGGCTCTATAAGGTATAATTTAAATATATGCATATACGATACATTCAAAATACACTTATTTTAAGCATACAGCTTGAATTTTGACAACGTATACACATTTGTAATCACCACCACAATCAAGACAAACATGTGCATCTCCCTCTGGAAGATTTTTCATGCCCTTTCTAATCAATTCCACCTCCCCCAACCTCCAGACCCAGGGCATCTCTGATCTGCTCTTTTGCAGATCTTTCTTCCTTTTATTTATCTGTGTATTGTAATATTCTTCAGTGAACATGTATCTTTTTTTAACAAGAAAAAAATTATTTAAAAACTAAAACAAACGAGGGACACCTGGGTGGCTCAGTTGGTTAAGCTGCTGCCTTTGGCTCAGGTCATGATCCCAGGGTCCTGGGATTGAGTCTCACATTGGGCTCCTTGCTCAGCAGGGATCCTGCTTCTCTCTCTGCCTCTGCCTGCTTGTGCTCTCTCTCTCTGACAAATACATAAATAAATAAAATCTTAAAAAAAAACCCTAAAACAATTGAAAACTACGAGAAAAAATAGAAAAGCAACGCAAAAATATATCTATAAGGTGAAATCATTTCAAAATTAATTGATGTATTTCTCCCTGAGTGAATTTCTATTTCCTCCATTGCTCCCTGACTCTAAGGGACCTCCCCCATCCACCCACCTATCAACACTCCCCCAAATCAGCAGCTCACCACCCCCTCATGAATCCATATCCTCTAGGGGTTATAACAGTCTTCTCACTCAAAATGGAAAACAATGAGACAGCCCCTTTTTTTTCAGAAGGTTTTTACCTATGTGACATTCAGAGCAATTTATTGTTTATCCATCATTTAAATTACTCCTTTCCCTTCAATTCTGTTTAAATACCTCCCAGTCATAGAGTGAGAATTAAACATAGTGGAAGCTACACACAGCCCAAACATCCAAAAAAAGATTGCCTTCCTTGGATGTTTCTCCTGCCAAACAATAGAAAACATTCTGAGGCTACTGGAAATGAAGAAAAACAGTGGTGAATGAACTAGACAGGATCTTGGGATTAGGTGAGTATGGGTACTGACCGAGGAAGTCGGTGGCTTCCCTGCCTACAAATGTGATGAAGGAGATCCAAGACTAGTTATCAGGTACACAGAGTGCTTCCATGGAAGCCAAAACAAATGATCAAATATTGAATGAACACCTGCTTGCCAAATATCCAGATACAAAGTCTTCCTTTGTACCAAAGTACCATGTAACCTTCAGATGATTTAGCCTAGAAACCCTGATGAGAACACACAGTTTGATTTAGCTAACATGGCCCTAAGGGAGTAGGGATGCAATGCACATTGCCTGCTTCTCTTGCCTAAGAATGTCACATAGTTTACTTTTCTAATTTCCTCCAGCTCACAGATGAGGGAAATGGAGGCTTGGAAGGTTTAAATAAATCACCTGAGGCTGCATGGAAAGTGGCAGAACTGGAATTTAAATCTCCAAAGCCCTCTCTCCTGAAGGGCCTCCTACCTGTTTGCTCTGCAAATAATGGCCACAGAACCCTATAGTCATCCTGTTGATATTGCACTAAAAACATTTGCAAAGAATTTTCCTGGATGTTGGGAAGGTTGATGGCTGTACTTCCTCTTCTCTGAGAGCATTTCTTTCTTCCATTCATTTCCTCCCCATTCCTCAAGTGTGAGATAAAGTAAAAAAAAAAAAAAAAAAAAAAAAAAAGACTGGTTTTTATTTGTTTGTCTGTTTATTATTGAGAAAACACTATCACCGTGGAAAAAGGGAACAATTCAAATAAAGGGCATTCTGTGATCCTTTATTCTATTTATGCTAACCAGTGAGACTGGTTTCCTCATGGAATCGAGTAGTTGGTAGAATGCACTACAGATGGAGGCTTTGCTTTTCCCTCAACCTCTCAATTAATACGATTAATTAATATAGTTAGTATTTGTTGTTCTGACAGTTTAAAATGGAAAACAGGGAAATTCTGTATGTGCTGGGTACTAAGTGTTTTACATAGATTTTCCTATTCCTCTTATTAACGTTCTTGTTCTTCAGTTTAGAGAGTGGCTTGGAGAGGTTAAATAATTTGTTCAAGGTCACACGGCTGGTAATTGTTCAAGATCGGCCCAGCCAGATTTCAAACCCAGGCTGTGTGATTCCAGAGCTGTTACACTGTGCTATGGCTGGTGTGTGTCTTCTGAAAGTCTTTTGTAAAAAGAAGTGTCACAAAGGGTGGGAAGAATGATACTAAGGGATGGACTTTTGAAGTGATTAATTGGAAAGAAATACATTCGTTTGAATGTCTAAGTGCTGGCAAGATAGAGAAGAAATCATTTTAATCCCTTTGTGATGCTGTCTCATAGAGGTCTGGTCACATAAGGTTATAGCTGGTCTGGAAGGAGTATGATTCTAATAAGGTCATAGCCATATAGTCATAGAGGCTGCCTGTTTGTGATAGAGGACATCTTTTCTACTTGGCCGTAATCAGCCAGCCACCTGCAGGGTACTGGTGACAAAGGAATTGAGTGAAAGAGTGTGTGCAAATCCATGACCATCCTTACACAAAGGCTTGTATTTATCTTGCCAGTGTTCAAAGATGGGATCTTTTATGGTACGTAAGCAAATATTTATTGAGTACGTAGTATATGTTGGGTTCCCATTAAGGAAATAAATATAGTTATTATTAATTTAGAAGTGAAATTCTGGCAGCCTTTTTTTTTTTTTCTTTTTGAAATGCCCCTCACATTAATCTTTTCCTGGTTTTATTTGTTACTGTCTTAGGTTAGGACCTCTTATCTCCCATCAGAATTATTGTCAGAGCCCCCTAAAATGGAATAGAATAGAAAAAAATTATTTTAGGATGGAAGGGACATCATTTAGTCTAAATCAGTTTCAAGGATCAGACCTTACCAGAAACTAACTCCCCTTAAATCATTGCCTTTATCATGATGTTTATCCGTCTTCTCAAAAATTCCCAGGTTTTGTCCCTTGAGTTCAACTCATAACTTGGCCTTAAGGTCCTAGCTTGCATTGTGGCCCTACTGTACGTGTCCAGTCTTATTTTTTCTCAAGTTCCTAAAGTACATCCTCTCCTTTAGGTAAGCCTAACTCCTTGTGGTTCTCTCTCCTCAGGTCTGCCTCTGAGACTTTGCGCATGCTATTCCTTTCTCCTAGAATATCTTTCTTTCCATTCCAACTATCTAAATTTCACCTGTCCTTGAAGAGCTCTTGATGTCTACTTCTTCAATGAAATCTTCTTGACTGATTTTCATTAGTTACCCCTCTCTGAACCAATAGTGAAATTTTCATGCATCCCAACAATTTAGTACTTAATTATAGAATTTCAGGATTGAAGAGGACTTTAAGATCATCCAGTTCTACCTCCCAATCTATGTGTGACTCCCCTCTACCACAGCTTCCCAACAAGCTTTTGCCCTTCACTCAAACACATATCTAGCAGATCTTGCCATCTATACATTCATTCATTCAACTCATAGTTCCTGAACACCCAGTTTTCCAGGCAGGGCACAAGGTACTGGAAATCTGACAGTGAACAGGATGCAAAAATCTACTTTCTATCATGAAGATAATGTCCTACAGTGAGAAATACTAACATAAAATAAATCAAAGTGTATGGCATTAGAGAGTGCCTGAAGATGCTAACTTAGGGTGACCAGAAGAAACCTTTTAGAAGAAATTACTTTAATGCCAATGGTCTTACTGATGAGAAGAGACTAGCCATGTATACAACTGTAAGAAAAGGTTTTCAGACAGCAGGAACACCAAGTGCATGCCTTGGGAAGTGGGGGTGTGTTTGGAGAGTTTGAGGAGGAGAAAGAATGGCAGTCGGTGAAGTGTAGTGAGTGGGTGGGAGGAAGGTTGGAGAGTGGCTAGAGAGTGAGCCCGGGTTATAGCCTGTAGAGCTCATAGGTGTAGCAAGAGGTTTGGACAACACAGCTTGTATTTAAATTGAGCTGAATGTGGCTCACTCTATTCTATTCCTTTATTCTGGCTTTGCCTCTAGACGTTATGTAGAACAAATGTAGACCAATCTCCACAGAATAGTCTTTTATATATTTGAAAATATCTGTCCTGTCCCCAGTGAGCCCTTTTAGGGATAGACATTTCCATTTCTTTCCAATGTTCTCACTACTGTCTCGGGAGCCATACTATTCTGGCCAATTTCTTTTACTCGTCCTCCAATTTGTATTCCTCATAACAGTGATGATCTAGGTCACCAACATAGGATAGTGTGTGTCTATTTCCTTAGTCTTTCTAATACGTATTCCTCATACATCTCAAGATTGTATTTGCTTTTTCTTTTTCTTTTTACAGCCATTTGCACTGTCCAGTCATGTTGACTTTTTGCCTAAACTGCTGGATAATTTTCTGTAGCATTTGCTGCTAAACTGTACTTCTTCTCATCCTACACTTCTGTGATGGCCATTGTGCAGGTTTTTTTTTTTTTTTTTTAATTCAAGGGCAGAGTCTTACCTTTATAATTAATATATTTAGCATCACTTGATTTAATCCATTACACCAGCTTTCCAAGTTCCCTTGCGGTGCTATTTCACCGTCTGCTGGATCTGCTCTTCTCTTACCTGCTTGTCATATACCAATTTGATAAAGTTGTTTTCTGCATATTCACTGAAATCATCTAAAATGTTTATGGAACAGGGCTAAGGCCAGACTTAAGTATAAGATTTATAAGGGCAGAGACTGCCTGTTTTGTTCCTTGTTGTTCCTTTTGCTCATTATAGAGTCCAGTACAGAGTATGTTTGATGGATTAAATTGGAAAGAGTGCTTGGGTGTGACCCCAAGAGCCTCCTTTCAAACTGACACAAATCCACTTTTTGACTAATGCATAAGTTCACTGGACTGTACTCACATCTTCCAGTGTTACTGTCTTGACCATAAAGATATCAAGAGCAACATTTGTTTGTTGCTGACCAAGGATACCATAACCTCTTACAACCTCATGATCCACTGGTCGTATAACTCTTGTCAAAAAGGGAAATGAGGTAGTCAGAGATGCCTGACTTGCAGAGAACCTAGCTCATGCTCAGACCTGCAGATTGTCTCATTGATTGCCTGGTTAAGTGCTTAAAAATCTGGCCCTTTTAAGATCCAGGAAGAATCGCCCTGGGGATTACATTTAAGAACACACCTATGACTCGATTTTGTAAATCAAAGTGACATTTGCCTGTCTTCTGTGTTTACTTAGTGATCTCTGGTCTTTCAGTAGTTTTCACTGTCATTTATTGAGACTGGAAACATGAATTCACTGTGGGGAGCAGTGTGTTCTTTGAAGATTGCTTTGAGAGGACTTGATTTAGTTCTCTTTGACCAATTTTATTCCTACCTTTTTACCCAAATAACATCTTTACTGAAAAGATGGAAGTAAACGAAACAAAAGTTGCTTTGTTTTTCGTATTTTTTTGACACGCACCAACTCTTATTAATTCCAATGTAATCTTGATTGCATGTAAGTATAAAATATTTTTTATATTTTATATTTTTATTTTATTTTATTTTTTTATATTTATATTATATTTTAGCATTTTTTAAAGATTTTATTTATTTATTTGACAGAGAGATCACAAGTAGGCAGAAAGGCAGGCAGAGAGAGGGGGAAGCAGACTTCCCGCTGAGCAGAGAGCCGGATGCAGGGCTCAATCCCAGAACCCTGAGACCATGACCTGAGTCTAAGACAGAGGCTTAACCCACTGAGCCACCCAGGTGCCCCAACCTTAGCATTTTTTGCAGCAAGTTTCATATTATATTTTCACATAATTCTGTACACAGATTGGTGCCATCTTCTGTTCTTCTTTGTTCAATGGGCTTTTACTCCCATGCTTTGCATGCACTGAAGTTATAGAAGAGTCTGTGAGTAAGCAGGCTGTGTATTTATATTGCTTTCTCCCTTTCTTCCTCATGGAGAAATCACAGAGTCAGAATTTCTTTTTGGTCTTAAACTCCTGAGCTGCATTCCCTTTAAGAATTTTCTGCCATGGGGGTGCCTGGGTGGCTCAGTGGGTTAAGCTGCTGCCTTCGGCTCAGGTCATGATCTCAGGGTCCTGGGATCGAGTCTCGCATCTGACTCTCTGCTCAGCAGGGAGCCTGCTTCCTCCTCTCTCTCTCTCTGCCTGCCTCTCTGCCTACTTGTAATCTCTCTCTGTCAAATAAATAAATAAAATCTTTAAAAAAAAAAAAAAAGAATTTTCTGCCATGGAATCATATTTTTCCTGCACCTCAATCTCAGATTTTCTAAGCTTGAACTACGTTCAACTTTTCTTTTTCTGATGACCATCCAGGAACAGCTTTCTCCTGGGGTACCATGTCCTTGCTTGCAAGCCTCAGGTTCAGAGTTGAAGTATCTCTGGTCATTTCAACTCTTTGGGAAATGAAATAATGTATTTAGCCACAAATTAATTAAAAAAAATTTAAGCTAAATAAGACACTTAGGAAATGTCCAAATATTTGAAGCTATCTCATTACTTTTTCTTATTCTTTCCCACCAAATCCTTCCTATTTATTCCCTTAGGAATACATTAACCATGCTGTGCTACAATTTCTAGCATACTTCCTTTATAACCCATATTCCGTGTTAGTACGTAAAACATCTGAGATTGTGGGACTGTGAGAATTGTGCATGACCCATCTCTCAGTTATTATTTTAAATTTTTATTTATTTATTTTAAGATTTTATTTACTTATTTGACAGACAGAGATCACAAGTAGGCAGAGAGGCAGGCAGAGAGAGAGAGGGGGACACAGGCTCCCTGCCAAGCAGAGAGCCCGATGCGGGGCTTGATCCCAGGACCCTGGGATCACAACCTGAGCTGAAGGCAGAGGCTTTAAACTATTGAGCCACCCAGGTGCCCCTTATTTATTTTTTCAAAGTTTTTTTTTGTAAGTAATTTCTACACCCCATGTAGGGCTCAAACTTATAAGTCTGAGATCAAGAGTTGCATGTTGACCTATTGAGGCAGCCAGGCTCCCCCTCAGTTATTACTTTAATTGAAATGATTTGGCACTGCCCTTGCACTGTCATTCTCATTTCTACATGACTTAAGTGAGAATTGTTTGCCTGTAAGAAATAGGTAACTACCCAAACCAACTGAAACCAAAACTGAGATACTTAAGGAAAGATACAGTGGTAGGTCAAAAGGTATGTGACTAGGGAGAACGGCTGGGCTCCACAGGGAACTCATCTGACAACTGGACATTTGGAATTGATATTACTCTGTGCTCTTTTGAACTCGGGGTGCATTTGCACCATCCTCTAGCTTTTGCAGCCCACTGTTCTCTGTGTCAGCAAGCATAAGGCAGTCTATGGTGATCTTATCTTCAGGGGACATAACCCTCCAGATCAAGTGCTCAAGCACCAAGACTCCGTTGTAATACCCCTACCTAATACTCTTTTCTGAATTGTATTGCCTTCAATGCCATATGGCTTATTTTTGTGTGTGTCGCAAGCATTTGGAGCTAGAGAGAAAGAGGTCACGTGATATAGACTGGGAAAAATAGCTTTTCTAAGATGCTCACATCTAAGAAGGGTGTGAGGGCAGAGTAGAAATTATTTGTAACTGCCATGTTAGAATTGCCATCTCCAACCCTGATTATTGCCATAGGTTTATTTCTGTTTTTAATTTCCTCTGCAGTTACATTAAGTACTTTACAGCTAAATACAATCTTAATACTTCTTTCCAAAGTACACTTTGATGTTAGACATGAGTCTTTAATTCCAGTATTTCAAACCATGATTTAGAACTTAAATTTTGTTCATTGATATCTCCCATATCCTTCTCTTCCTCCCAAAGGGCATCAATGAAAACATCCCTAATCTCAAAAGTTTCAGTTTCCTTCCAGTGATGTTATTATCTTAAAGATACTCCCCAGTGTCCCTACAGGAATCACCATGCTTGGGTAATGAGCTTGGGCATATGCTTGAGGAAGATAGCAATACTAGTTTCTTTGTTCTGCTGTGGCTACTCCTAACTAAGCTCCATCCCAGGGAACTACAACACCAAGGTATATTCCTTCCTCCCAAGGTCAGTATTTGATATCCTTGAACTACTGGGGTTGTTCAATTCCTTTCCAGCATTTTTTCCTTCCTCAAGGAGGGTCTAGCTAGGCACTGCTCTTCCTCCCTTCACTGGGAAGCACATCCTTAATGTGCATTGCCAGTAGGCCAGCATTGTCTTTTTCTTCTCTCCATCACAATCTTATCCTCTTTATTCTGTGGATTCTGGTTTTGATTCTGCTCTCTTTCAGATTCTTTTGTGGTGCTTGAGATAAAATAATTTTTCCAGAATGTCTTCATTTACCTTTGGGGAAGCTCATACCTATTGTATGTATTGTTTTAGTCCAATAAATTTCTTCTTCAATTGACCTTTGCTTTCTCTTTTTCCTTTTCATTTATTCCTATCTGTGTTATTGGATCAAGTTCTGACCCGCTTCACCTTTAAAGTCAAGATCTTGTACTTTTTGGTTTTTCTGTTAATCCTATTTTATTGGAATTATTTATAGTCAGATGCTTTCTGTGAGGATAAAACATATTTTTCAAACCTCTTCATGCATTTAAACATATAAGCTGGCTAGCTAATATTCAACATCCCCTTAGCTTATCTTTGCTTCTGACAGTAAGATAAACTCAATTTTTTCTCTGCTTTTCATTGGACAGCTGTCATTATGTTCCATGAGTTTTGGTTGGTGTTAAGACATCATATATTGGGGCACCTGCGTGGCTCAGTAGATTAAACCTCTATCGTAGGCTCGGGTCATGATCCTAGGGTTCTGGTATCAAGCCCCGCATTGGGCTCTCTGCTCAGCAGGAGGCCTGCTTCTGCCTGCCCTCTGCCTACTTGTGATCTCTTTGTCTCTCTGTCAAATAAATAAGATCTTAAAAAAAAAAGATATCATATATATATTATCCTATTTTGCATCATTTTATTTTATTGTGTCTTGGAATAGAAGTAAAGAGTATAGCCTTAGAGAGCAGATAGACCTCTATAATATTGGGCAATTTACTGAAGCTTTGTAGGCTTCAGTTTCCTTGTCAGTAAAATGGGGATATAATAATTTCTATCACATAGTATCATGATGAAGATCAAGTAAGAAAATATGGGTTGACTGCATGGTAAATGCTCAATAAATGCTGGCCTTAGTTACTGTTATGATTACTCTTGTTAGATTATAATTTTCTTGAAATTGGAAACTGTATTTCAAGTTCTATTAAGCAACTAGTTCTTAATGCAAATTTATTACTGTTTATTCATAGCATAGTTGTATTAGTGACCAGAACTCCCAAAATGAAGCACACTGGAATGAAGATTGTTAGGTTTGATTATGATTTATTTATGTAACTCTTCTTTATTTACTCCCAAGTTGGCAGGTTGTTTCACTTTTTCCTCCTAATCTGACTTTAAAACATTTTTTTGGAAAATGTTTATTATTTGCATGTCTCAGATGAGAAAAGCTAAGCTCTGAGAGTTCAAGTAAATGGCCTAAGATCATAAGATGAGTAAGGAGCAGCAGCGAGAATAACAAATAAAACTCAACCATAAACCAGTGAAAAGGACTTTAAGAAGAATGTGACTAAATAGTATGAGATACACAGAGAAATTTTTTTCCTTCAACAAAGAATGAAAAGAGTCAGGAAATCTTTGTGAAGGAGGTGCAATTAATCTGGGAGATAGCCAGTCGATCTATGAACAACAGAGAATATTTTTTCTTCCACTCCATCCATTCCCACTTTAGTAATGTATAATCATTTATGTTTATGACATATAAATACAAAGTAGATAAATTGCCACTAAGTGGAAGATAAAATGGTAAACATGGTAGAAAAGCATTTTATCTGATGATATGTGGAGTACAGCTACATTCACAGGCTTTGATATATAATGGATCTTACGGAAGAAGACTCATTGTCAGCAGTGAAAATGATAGTACTTATGTCCTTTCACCAAGTTGAGTTACAGGGCTCATAATACAAAACCAGCCCTTGAAATGCATGGTAAATAAGCTGATTCTGGGTACAAATGAACCCTCCACTTCTGAAGGCTTGGTATGGGCTCCGATTTAGGTCTCCAATACAGGTCCAGCGATTTTTGGTCCTCTTTTGGGAAACACACCACTTGGCATGATCCTGGTAAGAACTGAAATAAGACTGTCCAGATATCTTAATTGCTTTGACATTGTAGACGTGGTAAGGAAGGGAGCAGTTTGAAGGAAGCTCTTGTCTCTTTCGCTGCCAGGTTTCTGTTAGCAAGTGTGTCTTCAAATGTTGAGCCATCCAGGCTGCAAAGATGTCTAGAGTTTATAGGGAGAAAGATAGCAAGGCTAGTATTTGTACTTAGATAAGTCCCTGAAAATACCCTCAGCAATGGAACTCATCATTCACCCCTGATATGTGAATGTCATAAGCACAATAATAACAACATAATTGAGATAGTGGATGGGAGAACATTTTGTAAGTGCTAAAGTGATATGTAAATAAAAGTTATTATCCTTATTACTAAGATGACATTGGTGTTTAAAAATGTCCTCTTTTCAACACAAATAAGAGAGTAATATATGTTTTGTTCTGAAAAGATCTTCAGAAAGAATAGAGCTAGAAAAGTAACCTGGGGCCAGCTTCAAGGGATCTTTGCAAATCATGCCAAAATGTTTGGGTTTTCCTGAAATCACTGGGGCTATTTATTTATTTAGAGTGAGCAGAGGGTAGGGGATGGGGGGAGAGAGAGAATCTTAAGCAGACTCTATTCTGAGGCCAGTGCAGGGCTCAATCCCATGACCCTGAGATCATGACCTGAGCTGAAATCAAGAGTCAGACACTTAACTAACTGAGCCACCCAAGCACCCCTCAATGGCAGAGTTTTTAAAGAAGTGTTAATGGAGAATTAACAGAAACTGATTTATGATCATAAATATCAATCAAGAAGCAATGCAGAGGATGAACTGTGAAAGGTGCATTAGATTGGACATAGGGAAAACATCAAGTTGTCACAATAACTGTGACAATAAACACAGGTAGGACTGTAGCAGTGGCCGAAAGTTTGGAGAGGAAAAGATAAATGTGAGTGTTACTAAGGACCTGGAGCTGATTGAATTTGATGACTTGATAGAGGGGTGAGGAAAAAGGAGAGATCTAGAGTCCCCAGTTGACCATGCAGAATACAAGAAAAAGAGTGGATTTGTGGGGATAATGATGAGTTTGGCATGTTGAATTTGATGTGGCTGTGCCACCTCCAAGTAGAAATGTCCCACCCACTTTTGAATACATCTGTCAGTCCAGAGATCTGGGATGCAGATCTAGTCTTGGGAATCACCTGAAGTCTTGCTGGAAATCACCTAGAGTGAGTAAGTAGAATGAGATAAGGATGAGTAGAGAACCACGTGGCAACTCAGCCACCTAAGTAGTAGGCAGAGGAGGTGGACCTGGCAGAATAGACTTAGGAGAAGTGGGAAGAACACCAAGAGACTAGATACTCCCAAAAATCAGGGAGGGGGAGTGTTTCAGGAAGGAAAGGGTTTTCACAGTGCCAGATTCTGCAGAGACTATTTCTGTCCTGTTAATTTTTGGATCTCTATCTGGTGCCTAACACAGAGCTTGGCAAATGGCAGGCATTCAGTGAATTTTATCTAATATAAAAGGAAGGAAGCAAGCAAAAAGGGAAGACAATGAGGTCAACTAAGAGAGTCATTGGTGACTGCGGAGAGACTGGTGTCTACAGACAGAGGCTCAAGGCTGCAGTGAAGGAGCATTGATCAAGTGAAGGCTCTGAAGAGCCCTTTAAAAAGAAATCTGGAAGAAAAGAAGAAACAGATATAGGGGATCTAGAACTGAGGGAAGGTTTTGGGGGATGTTTGTGGGCCAAGGGGACAGAGCTTATAGAGTGGGCCTGTTGAAGTAGAAGAGGGAGAACAGATCAAGTGGATGAATCAAGGTATTCTGAGGCTGGGAAGGGTTCCAAGGCACAAGGGGTGCACTTCTTCTGTTGGGGTAGAAGAAAACTCGTGAAAAGGGATGGAAACAGATAAGATTATTGAGAGTAGGTGTGTTCTTTTTGTTGTTGTTGTTGTTGTTAGCTATTTTTAAAAATGGAAGTATAGCTGACACAAAGTGTTACATTAGTTTCAGGTATAAAACAGTGATCTGACAACTCTGTTCTTCATTTTATGTGGACCACAGTGGAGCTACCATCTGTTACTGTACTATGCTATTGTACCATGGACTACATTCCCCAGGAATGTAGTGACTTATTCATTCATCCCTGTGACTTATTATTCCATAACTGGAAGCCTGCACCTCCCACTCACTCACACCCATTTGCCCATCCTTCCACCCACTCCCCTCTGGGAATCATCAGTTTGTCCTATGTATTTATGGGTCCATTTCTGCTTTTATTCAGAAGGGGAGGGGTTTGTTCATTTGTTTTGTTTTTAAATTCCACATATAAGTGAAATCATATGCTTTTAAAATTCCACATATAAGAGAAATCATTATCTTCCTCTGTCTGATTTATTTCACTTAGCATAATACCCTCTAGGTCCATCCATTTTGTCACAGATGGTAAGATCTCATTCCTTTTAATGCCTGAGTAATATTCCATTATATATATATATATATATATATATATATATATATATATCTATATATGCCACATCTTCTTTATTCATTCCTCTGTTGATGAACACTTGGGTTTCTTCTGTATCTTAGCTACTGTAAATAATGCTGCAATAAACAAAGGGCTGCATATATCCTTCTGAATTAGTGTTTTTGTTTTCTTTGAGTAAATACCCAGTAGTGGAATTATAGAATCATGTGATATTTCTGTTTTTAATTTTTTGAGGAACCTCCATACTGTTTTTGGTGGGGTTTGTCCTTGAAGGGGTTTCTCCTTGGTGATCTCTGTTCTCTCTATGAAGGAGAAATCAAGGCCAGAAATGAGGCGGCAGAGTCATGTAAAGGACTTGAGGGTAAAGAAGGTTTTAAATAGCTGCTTAGAGAATAGAAAAAGAAGGAGACAGCTGTGTCTTGTGCCCAACAGAGGCTGCAGACTGTGAGTTTTCACTGGCCCCTGGTTGGATGGTTGTGAGATATTGTGAGATATTTGGTGGTTGGATCAGGAATTTTGCTATTCAAGCAGAGTAGGCAAATGTTTGAACTGATCCAATCTCCCTTTTCCCTTTCCTTCCTTTTCCCTCTCTTCTCTTCTACTTCCCTACCCCTGAATAATCAGAGTATTTCCTCTATATAATCCAGAGTGAGTCCTACAGCAAAGTTACATATGATTGGATCATGACCTTTCATACCATCAAGGAAAGAATCCGACTTTGCAAAATGGAGGAATTTTTGGCCCCGGGCTGACTGAAGTGCAGTGAGGTGCTTGCCAGGGATCTCCGACGAGCTAGAACCGGAGCACAGCTGGGGCATGTGAACGAGCTCCTGGTGAAAGATGGCGGGGATGGAACAGCTATAAATGTTTGGGTTATAGATCAAGAGCTGAGAATCTGAATCAAGAAACAGAAAGAAAAGTTGAGAATTAGGAGACAGATGGAAATTCTTGTTGATATTATAGATCTTGCTTTGAGTTAAAAGAACAAAGCAAAACAAAAAACAAAAACAAGAGTATTCCCTTCTTGAAACCAATAGCTTTCAAATTACTTTCGGTTAAAGTAGTTGACATCTATTGAGTACTTACTTCCTACTTTCCAGACATTGTCCTATGGGCTTTACATGTTTTTAATTCAATCCTAACAATAACCATATTATTAATTAAGTTCTTTTATCATTATCTTCATTTTACAGATGAATTAATGGAGAATTTATGTTGCATGTACAGGGTTATAAACCTCGTAACTGATGGAGTTGATATTCAAATCCAGGCAGTCTGACATTGGAGGCCATATGGTTCTTTCTCATATACGTACATATGCAAAAGTAGAGAACCCCCGTGAACTGATCGTCCAGCTTAAAGAATAGTTAGCTCATCAGCATGTACACCTAATCTCTGTGCTATTCTTCTCTCTAATCATTACTGGAACTCAAGTAGTTAAACTAGGGCTTTGAGTGAGGGCCTCAGTAATCCTTGCCATAAGGTGGAAATTTGATGAAAAACATGTTCTAAACCTCCTATACTTAGAGGTAAATCACTCATTACTACAATTTAGCAGCCTCCTCAGTAAAAAAGAGATTGGTAAAACAGCGTTCCTCCTCTTCCTCCTCCCTCAGCTTAGTTTTCCAAATTCACATCCATAGTTTTCACTTCCAAATCTAAGTATTTTTGGCCACTTGAGCTTGGGATCTCAAAGGAAGATCCCATGGCTTGGAGCTGTCAGGTTGGTGGCCTGCAGGTAACATGTAATCTGCACAATTTTTTTTTTAAATAAGATTGAGACCATGCTGTCTTTCCGACTCTCTCCCATCCTCCCATCCCTAGATTTCTAGTTCCTCTTGAAAAATATGGAGCTCTGGTATCATTAAGTCTGCTTTCCTGCAGAGTCACATGGCAGAGATGAGGCTTTGGAGCGGAGACTCAACACTCCAGTTTATCAGTGATCCCACTGCCCATGAAGTGTTGCTCATCTGTTTCACCCATTTTTGTTACCAGCCTGGCCACTGCAGATATTTGAAAATACTACCCCAATCAATTTCAAGGACATCACTGGCAGATCAGAAAACAAAGGTCTAGTAAGTGAAATAGCTCATGGTCTCACCATGGCAATGTCAATATTAGAATCTAGTAGAATCCAGGTGTCAGAATGTTAATGAATAGAGAAATAGATGAAGTAATACATTTATTAATACATTTCCAAATCCTTTCTTTAACATTGCTCTCTTTTTAAAACATACTCTAGTGTTACCTATTGCTTCATACTGGTTGTACTTAAAAGTTACGCAGATGCCAGTTTGCCCGTGTCTTCTTCCTGTGGGTGGATAATCATAGCCTTCTTCAGGAGTTGGAGGAAACCGGGGAATAGAATGAATCAGCCAGATTCCCTGGACTCTGTTCCACAGCAGTAAGCCTACCCAAAATACAGTTAATACAGATATATTAGAAAAACAAAATCTCCATTGAACAATAGGGTTCAAAGCTGCAACATTTAAGCCCATTTATATTTCAGGCCAGTGTTTGATTCCATTAATGACCACAAAGATTTTTGCTTGTTTTTCAAAGATTTCAAAACCAATTCAGGCACACATCACCTAGCCCCATTACTGATAAGAAGCCACCAAATAGGCAGCCAGGGCAGCCACCCTATGAAGAGCTAAGAGGAATTTCATGTTGTAACCATAAGGAGAATTTGTTTTGGCAGAATGCAAATGTACTTAATTGGAATTTGACCTTGTTAAACCATACAGTCACCTGGCAAGCTTCAGATAATGAGTCTCTGTACTGCTAAGCAGCTAAGCTATTTTCAAAAGCTGGCTAAAGAGGAGGAGAAAAATATCAAACAGAGAAATGTACCTGTAGTAATTTGTTGTAAGAAACCAATGCACCTTTAACTGTAGAAGACTAGTCAATTCCACAAGCCCAGAAACAAGAGGTAAAGAGAATTAAAAGAGAAGCCACGCCAAAATGTCCCAGATAATTGTGTTTAGTGAAGATTTGTGGAGCAAAATAACGTGAAAACCGGAAAGGAAGGAAACAGAAAGATTTTCATCATCTTGTGACATGGCAAAATGAATCCTATCCAACAGGCATCTGTGACGATTTCTGTGTTTATAAATAAACTGGGATAGTTTTGGTATGCTGACTAGACTTTCCAGTTTGCATATGACCATGCAAATACAAAGCTATTCATGTTTGTCTTATTGTTAGAATGGAAATCAAGTGCCTGTCTGTTATTTCTTTTGCAAAGAACACACTTTAAGAAAGAACACTATTGATCTCTCAGTGGATATGGAATCATTCCCTGTGTCCAGGTGGAAAATGTATGTCCAAAGTCCTTTTGCCTAACAGACTTGGATGACCTTCAGAAGCTTCGTTCTGCCCAGATGAGTGAGCTGTTTGCCTGAAACCCTCAGCCCCCCGTACCCATGCCACAGGATGTCAGGCATCTATTGGCAAAGGGAACACCCCCTCTGGACATGGGGTCCCTTTCCTTTTCCAGTCTTTCTCCCAAATCCTTTTAGCAACTAACAGGGTGGAGTGAGAATGGTGGTTGAGGGTTGTTGGAGGAGAGGTTGGAGAATGTGGTGTATTATAAAAATTGCTGCATTCCATGCTAATAGGACCATCAGGAGGGCATCTTGGCTAAATCAAAAGCTTTCAACACTCATGACATTTGACAGCCATTACAAATTATATTCTTAATCAGAGGTTGCAAAGTAGCAGCCCAGTGGCCAAATCTCGCCTGCAGATACATATTATTATGCTCACAGAGTATTTTTAAGACTGAGCTCATTGCCAACATTTAAACACTGGGGGAAATTTCCACAAATACTAATTTTCAACATCTCCTGAAAAATTGCATCCCCTAAAGGCAAGCTGAGTACTATTTGCCCTTTTGACAAAGTATGCACCTTCCAGTTCTTCAGGTACCTGCTAGTTCAGCCCACCTGGCTTGCTGACATCCATTTGCCTGCCCCTGAAGGCATGAGTTTGGGACCTCCTGAAAAATACTTGTTGCCATGGGAAATTATTCATGATGCATTAAGTTGAAAAGCGGTTGAAAATAGTCATTACAATAGTTTTATAAAAATGTTTTAAAATACATACTATAGAAAAGGTAAGTAGAAAGGATTAATGTGATTAATGTGATTATCTTAGTATTACAGTTTTTTTTGGCTGACATTTTGAATTTTTATGTATATATATATAGTTTATAAATAGAAAAGCTACATATATAGTTTATAAATAGAAAAATAACATTTCCTATGATAAAAATTATAATATATATAACAAAATTACTAAATATGAAACATTTATTTAAAAATGCTTTTCAAAAATGTTTATTTCAAAAGGAACCATACACTAAGAAGAATGAATTTTATTCTATATCAGTTATACCCCAGTGAACCTGACTGAAACATATGTGTACACACACACACACACTGGGTGGTAGTCCCAGTATTCAATACTTGGATTTCTGTTACAAAGTGTGTATTTTTATTTTAATTTTTTAAATTTTATTTTTTTAAATATTTTATTTATTTATTTGACAGACAGAGATCACAAGTAGACAGAGAGGCAGGCAGAGAGAGAGAGGAAGGGAAGCCGACTTCCCGCTGAGCAGAGAGCCCGACGTGGGGCTCCATCCCAGGACCCTGGGATCATGGCCCGAGCCCAAGGCAGAGGCTTTAACCCACTGAGCCACCCAGGCGGCCCCATTTTATTTCTTAACGTTTAAAAACACACACTTTGCGGGGGGGTGGGAGGTTGGGGTACCAGGTGGTGGGTATTATAGAGGGCACAGCTTGCATGGAGCACTGGGTGTGGTGAAAAAATAATGAATACTGTTTTTCTGAAAATAAATAAATTGGGAAAAAAAAAAAAAAGAAACAAAGCAAAAAAAAAAACAAAACAAAACAAAACAAAAAAAACACACACTTTGGGGAAACCTGGGTGGCTCAGTGGGTTAAAGCCTCTGCCTTGGGCTCGGGCCATGATCCCAGGGTCCTGGGATGGAGCCCCACGTCGGGCTCTCTGCTCAGCGGGAAGTCGGCTTCCCTTCCTCTCTCTCTCTGCCTGCCTCTCTGTCTACTTGTGATCTCTGTCTGTCAAATAAATAAATAAAATCTTTAAAAAAAAAAAAAGAAAGAAAAAGAAATAAAATGGAATTTGTGAAAAGGAGATTTCCAAGTCATATGATATGATTATAACCTGTGATATAGAAATAATGCATTTTGATAACTCAAAATAAGCCATTAAGAAGAAAAGCTATCTTTTTGGTGTGTAACATAAGAATATTCAAGAGAGAATGTTGATTGCCAATAGGAAAGAGAAACTAACAGCTTTTGTCATACCTTTAGTGTGTCCATACTTTCGGCTGTAATTCACAGAGGTAGGGACCCCATCATTGTAGAGTAGATAGGCTGTGTTGTTATTCTGCAGAAACACACTAGGGTTATAACGGTGTCACTCTTACACTCATAAATGCTCACAACATTTCTACCAGCCACCCAGACTGCGATACAGAGCTTTCATTAATGCATGAAAAGTCATCCATTCTCCTAATAGGCAGCTTCCCCATCAATATGAATTTTGTGCCACGAAAGACAGGGGAACAGGAAGCCCATTCTCAACCACGTGCGGCTTTGTCTTACGTTCCAGGAACCCTACGCTTCCTGCTGTGTATGTGAGGGCAGTATTCCTATTTCTCTTGGTTGTTTTTGGACACGCATTTCTCATTTGGCAACCGGTTTATAATAAAGAAGTACTTAAATATTTGTTCAGGAAATGAAGTAGGAACAACCAGCCAAGGTTTACACCTGGCTTTTTTTCCACTGATATTAGAGGCACAATGTGGAACTGGCTGTCAGGGTCTGGGTTCCTCTGCCTGCATTGTACTTCACCTCTCGGTCAGAGTTTTGTGTTAAATCAGGATTCCTCATTCTCTGCTCTCACTCCTTCCCTGGAGGGGAGGATCTTCCTTCAATCTATTTCTCAGCGTCACTTCACCTTCTCGCCTGATATTTTCCTGCTTAGAAAAAGTGGTGAAATTGAATGTGTGGGGATATTGGATTTCCTCTGGTAAGGCAAAATAAGAGAAAATTTTCTAAACAGTGAGCCAAATCTCTGAGTAAAAATGAAGCTATTACTTTGGTGGTGTTTTTTATGTCATGTTTTGGAAATGTGCTTATATTAGTTCTGTGTGGTTCCATTTCATTGGTGTCATGACATAGTGATTCTTACTGAAGCCAATAATGTTGATATTTTAAAAAATCTTGAGGACACAATTAAAAGCAATAAAGGACAACCCAGTTCCTCAATTTAAAAAAAAGCCTCCTCCTTTTCTCTCAGAAAATAAGTCAATAACTGAGTTGCTTACAATTGCTTCATGATTTGATGTAATCTAAAACCTTTTTTTAAATGCACCCTATAGCCTGTGAAGCATTCCTGGCTACTATATTTAGGAATATCCAGGAAAAGAAGTTGTCTTTTTACACTCATTTTCCACAACTGACCTACTGAGCTACTGTTGGCCTTCATATCCTCAGCCGGAGGACTCTGACAGTGATTCAATGAGCTGGTGTTGAATGTGGTCATGAGGCCATTGTGTGCCTTTGGCGTACAATGTGAAGGGGCTCTGGGAAGATTCTGTAAGGAACTTTATCCTTACAATTGATGAAATGTGTTATTCTAACAAGGAGTGTAACGGCTAGCTAAGGTTAAACGGTTTATAGCCCTAGTGAAGAGAGGCTCTCTGACAAAGGGGAAGACTATGGACCGGAGAGTAGGTAGGCCTACGCATGTGTCTCTGGACAGCTTTATATAACCATAGGCTGGGTATTATTTTGACTACCAAATGTTGAACAAGACTAATACAATCTCTGCCCCTACTTAGCAGGGACTATAGACAGGCAAGTACAAGCAACTCCAGTATAATTTGATAAATGTTATTATAAAGGTGAATGGAAGTTTCTTATTGACAAAGGCAAGAGAAGGGCAACAATGCCCAGTGCAAGCAAGATATTGGCCCAGGTCATCTTGGCAATTGAGATTAAAAACCAGTCGGTCTGATCTTGAATTCTGCTTTCTGTTAGAACTCCAGGTTGGCAGGTGGGGGAGTTCTGTCTCACCATCACGTCTGGCACAGAATTCCAGCCTCCAAAGAACACCCCATCTCCTTTGAATGTCACCCACTATTGTTGCTCCTCTTTTGGCTCTATGCCAATCAGACATGGAAATCAGCCCTTTTACTGTCATTTCTTTCCAGAATCCATCACTTGAGGCCTGCGTGTGAACAGGTTTTACTGAGGGTACAAAACATTGAATGGTTTAACATCACCGCAAGGACTTGCTCCTGGTCTCCCTCTGTGTTTCTTACGCTTTCTAATTCCTAGCTCTCATCTACTCTATTTTATTTGGCAGAGCAGTTTAGCTCTCTTGCCCTCCTGGCTCTGAGGCTAGTGTTGGGCCTCCAAAGCTCATTATTATACTCAGCCAAAGTAAGAACCATCTGTCCCAGCTAAGGTGAATGACAGAGGCTCCACCATGTTGCTCTTTCAGTTCTGTTCCCAGTGGGGAAGGAAATAGGGAAGTGCTGATTTCCTCACTGATGGGTTGTGCTCCCAGCCTCCATCCCCAACCTTGGAAAGCAGAAGAAGCTGCAGGCAGTTTTGACTTTACATAACAACCTATAATTTAAAACAGGGTTGCTGCTAGGATTAAATAATTTTAAAAAGCACCCAGAACAGTGCTTGGTGCACCTTATAAATAAATAAATTCTTATCTTGTAACTTGGCTCTGAAGGCTGATCTTAATGGCAGGTGAATAAAGTGACTATCAGTACACATAGGGAAGGCTCTCTGCATGTTTTGAGTAAATACTCACATATATATATGTATCGTAGTGCTAGGGTCTAACATAGTATTATGGGGATTAAATTTATTGACCTATGCAAAGGCCCAGCACGCTGTAAGTGCTGAGTCATTTTACACATTGACTTCTCTATAAGTGAGTGTTGGGAATGCATACATGCGTGCAACCAAATATTATTGTTTGGTTTTACTTGTCACCCCTGGTTGGAATGCAGTGTCTTGTCACCGAACAGCAGACGGTGCCTGGAACATTGGGAGACTGCCCACAGTCTCTGCTTACCTCTGTCTCTGGCTGGTTAGCTCATTGCCTGATCAAGTCCAGATAGCAGGTTTAATCTGCACTGGGGCAAGTTAGTTCTGGGCCTTGCGCTAGAACCCTAGCTCTCAACCTACTATTTAGAAAATGATAAATTAAAGGGAAGACCAACTGGAAACCTTCATGAGGGCCACCGCCACTCATCCCCACCATAGCATAAGTAATCCATTCCTCAAGGTGTACTGACTGCGGGTCTATATTGCATTATAACAGGAGGGGGCTCCTTTCTATTTCTGTCAGCGGGATAAGCTAGCAAGTCCCGAATGAATTGGCAGGGTTTGGCAGCCAGAAGGCTTCCATATGTAATCAGTTCACACCTTACCCAGTGATACTACTGGATATAGTGCTGAATGTGCCAATAATTTGGCATCGCCATAGAGTCTGACGATATAATCCTTAAGGTCTTAGATTGATTCAGATTCTGTGCCGGCTGACTTCAAGTTGCTAAGACTGGGGGTTTGGTGGGTTAGCATTAAATCCTTTGGAAGCTTTAGATTCTATGTTACACATTTTTGTATAAATCAGATGTACAATTAACAACAGCTTACCTTGGAAGCATAGGCTTCGTATAGCTGTTGTAACGTCCTTCCCAACACACTCTTGGTGGTATTCATGAGCAGCTTACTCCTCTTCCAGCTTCTGGTGGTGGAGTCTAGGTATAGGTACTCTAACCCAGTCTGTCTGCTTTCCTTGTCTTGCCTTTTAGGTAACTTATAAAAGGTAAACCTAACAAAGGAAATAATCACAAATTACTAACATCTATTGACTGCTCCCCTGGTGTGAAGCACCGAAACATAGCATTTTACTTGTGTTTCCTAAGTCCGAGGAAAAGGATTTGCTTCAGCTTTCCACCTCTATTTTCACCCTTGGCTTTGGTCCTTCCCAGAGAAGGAATGCGAATCTCACTGGACATGTCCCGAGACAGTAGCCGGCCTGGCAGGAAGGATCCCTGTAGGCGAAGCCCATGTACGCATCGTACACGTTGACTATGGCTGTCTTCTGTTTTCACAGTCCATATGGCTGCCCTGGGGAGAGGCCAAAGCCCGGGGCTAGACAGCAAAAGCCTTGGATGTGTTTTTCTCTTCTGCCCCAAGTGCTTGGCATGCTCACGTCTTTGTAGCTGGTTGGCTGGGTCTGAGATTTGGGTCTGGCCGGCAGAGTAGATGGCGTCTCCCTTGACCCTCTGGCTTCAGCCACATTCTTCAGCTGTTTATCAGGCTGCTGCATTGAGGGTTCGGGGCCAAGACCAGCCAATCAAGTAAGTATTTTGCCTTCTTTACTATTATCTCCTGTTTGTATATCTTCTTCAGGTATCTACTGGGAGGGGAGGTGGCCGGGTCATGGAGCCCAGGGCTTCTCAATGGGCCTGTGCTCACATTTCAGGCCAGATCATCCTTTGTTGTGAGGGGGGTGTCCTGGGTATTGCAGACTCCCTGGCCTCTACCTACTAGATGACATAGTACTCCGCAGCTGTGCCAATCAAAAATGTTTGCAATGTTGAAAGTCCCCTGAGGGCAAAGCCGCCGGGTCTAGCCAAATACTCTCTAATGCAAAAATCCCACAATGCACTGTCAAATACTCACAAGAAAGCAAACATCCTAACGCATTCACTATTGCCGCACGCCAGTACCTCACGCTGCACATTAAAGCTTCACATTCTACACTTGCTTCTATTCATATGCGTGTTTTCCCGCCCCGTACATGCGTTCTTACTCTCAGGGCTGGGTCCTTACATGTGACCAGGAACATAAGATCGTTCTTTGGTACTGGCCTGATGTTGTTCTGCCCATTGGCTCTCACCGTGAGTTGTAACAGCTCGAGGCTGCCTCCCTGTTTGCTCAGGCTCAGAATTCCCTCTGACGGGTATTGCTAAGTAACATGTCCATTCAGCTGTGGCAAAAATATATTTTATGTGTCATTCATGCTGTAGTGGCCTGCCATTGAAGAGCTGGAGATCTGTGTCACGACACACCAGAGGAGAACTCGTGCATTTAAACATTTTTCTTGGGTAACCATTTCCAGTCATATTCTGAAGACTCCTGGATCTCTTTGTAGCCCAGACCTCTATGCTGAGGTCCAGAGAAGCCTAAATGCATACGTGTTCCAGAGACCTCCAGCTCCATAGTTTTGAAACCAAGTTTATAATATTTTGTCCAACTCTGTTCTTCTCCGCAGCTGGGGAACACATCTGTATGGTCAGAGACACCAACAGTCTGAAAGTCTTTCCTAACTCAGCTCTCTCTCCTACGACCCTCAACCCATTTGTGAACAAGTTTTCTCAGAATGTACCTTCCTCTCTAATTTGACTGCCATTTCTCTAACGTGCGTTGGCACATCATCTCACCCATAATGTGAGTCCTATAGTTCTCCATGACTCTAGACTGGTCTCCATGAAGCTGGCCTTCCCACTATTGCCAGTGGACTTTCTCGGATATGAACCTGACCACTTCACATCCCTGTTTGAAAATCTTTAGTAGCTCCCTCGGAGGGTCAAGGGCAGACTCTGCAGCCCAGCACATGAACTGGTCGTTGCCTCTTGCTGAACTTCCCTCCTGCCATCTCTCCATGTTCTGAAGGACCAGCAACACTGAACTGCTTCCACACTCTCTCCATGGCTTTCTACCTTTTTGTCCCTATACCTCCTCACCACTCCCTCATGGGCCTGAGATGCCCTTGCAGCTCCCTGGTTTTTCTGACCAGCTCATCATTGTTCTTAAAACTTAGCTCAAAACAGGGAAGCCCGGGTGGCTCAGTCAGTTAGGTGTCTGCCTTCTGCTCAGGTCATGATCCTAGGGTCCTGGGATTGAGTCCCATGTGGGCTCCTTGCTCCATGGGGAGCCTGCCTTCCTCTCTCTCTCTCATGAATAAATAAAGTCTTAAACAACAACAGCTTAGCTCAAAACTACTTCCTCAGAGAAGATTTTTGGGCTGTCTTCTCCCCAATGGCCCCATCTATGCCCTCACCACAAAACTGAGCTTCTGGAGGGCAAGAACCATGTTTCGTTCATACCTGTGTTTTCAATAGTCAGCACAAGGCCTGGCATAAGCTCGGTAACTGCTTTCTGAGAGACTGAATGAATGTATCTGTGGTCTTTAGCCTGAAGTTTACACAAAGCTTGACGCCAACCATTACGTCAAAACCAAAGACCTTAATGAAAGAGTGAAAAGGTGATCTAAGCTTTAGAAGAATCCATGGCTATACTGTGGTGCTGTGCTTAGTCTCTCTGACACCATGAAGGACGCCAGCGATCCAGCACCCACTCCAGCGACTGCCGTGTGCTGCCTAATCAACACCGTCAACCCAGCTGTGCTGCGCTCCATCAAGCCCTCTTTCTCCTTCTCAGAAGGACAAGAGCAAGTTCTCGGACAAAAAGTAATCTGCCTTCTTGCCTTTCTCCCTCTCTAAAAGGATGTTGGAAAGTTCCGTTAGGAAAGGCACAATGCCATGAGAGGAAATTGCCAACGGAGAGAGGTTGTCAGCTCTCTCCCACCTCTGTGGCCGCCAGCCTTGTCCCACTGGGGCCAGCAAATCAGGCTCATGAGGGGCTGCTGAGCTCTTCCTCAGGGGGCAGACCCCCACTCAGGAGCCTGTTCCTATTTGGATATGTGAGTCATTTACACACTTTAATTTCCTCTTTTTAAAAGGGAGAAGCAGGGTGGAAGATTCCTTTAGGAATTTACAGTGAGTCGCTTTGCCTCAGACCCTCTGGCTTTCTACCTGCATGCCCGAATCCTCCCGTTTCATTTACCTACCAATCCACAGCTTCGCCTTCCTCATTCCTGCATGATATTGTTGTTGCTTCCAGAACCCCAAACAGGCCAAAGAAGAGCAAAGCAAGGGCTGTTCTCAGAAGTCTTGCTGTCATTTTTTTTTTTTTTTTTAATCTGCCACCTTTACCCTCTGCCACCGTGGGAAACTTGCCCCCGAGACTGAGGGCTCCGAGTCCCTGGTCTGTCCCAGGCTGTGCGTGTGCTGATGTTGGATTGCATTTACCTCTGCTGTTAGCTGTTTGGGCATTTCCAGAACGAAGCAAACCTCACGTCATTGTGTGGTTCTGTCACAACGTGCCAGCGTGACTCCGGAGGCTTTTGTGCTCAATTGTTGCCCGGTTTGCAAAGTCATCAGAAGTTCAGGAGAGAACAAAGGGATAGATAGTTAACTCTTTGGAGTGAACACCATGTGGTAGGAAGTTCAGTAGGCAGGGAAACTCCATCTTGATCAGTAGATGTAGAATTAAATATATGTCATGTTTTTCTTTTCCTCATGATGCTCTAGAAGTGAAAACAAATGCTTGTCGTTCACACATTAAGCAGAAATGATTAAACCTTCCATCTTAGTCATAGTTGGGATCTATCACTTCTAACACACTCGGTCTTAAAGAAACATTTCCTAAAGTCTACTTCAAAGGGTTGCCTCAAAGACAGAGCAAACTTAATTGTATTTTACCAAAGATGTTTACATATTGTCTCCACCTCTGATTTAGCCAATCAATGCGGTGCTTTCGTTTCAAGAGGTCTTGGTGTCCCATCGGTGTCCCATTGGTTTTAATGCAATCGGGTAAATATATTGACCGCTCACCCTTCAGGTCAAATACAAAATATTAGAAAACATCTGTTTTGCCCAAACTATTCTTTTTTACTCTTGAAACTGAATTTGAAGTTGAAGGCCAAGAGAAAATGGCTCATTACGATCATGACTATAAAAAGGTGAGATCATTCTCTTTGTGGAGGAGGGAAGGGATTAGATAGGAATAGGAAAAGAATTTCTTTAATTGACTCAATTATTAAAGATGCTGTCATAAAAAGTAGCGATTTACCCTATGCCTGGAAGTCATTATGGCTCTGGTCTCTCCCTCTGGTTATGGGTCCAGATAGTCACTTAGAGACCCAGACCAAACTGGAATCTTGCAAATATTCTATGGTTGAGTTGGAGTTTTTCAGGACTCAGGGTTCATGGGAAAGTGAGGGGTTGGGGCTTTATAACTCTAAAGACAGAGTTTTGTGAGGGATGGCTGGACCACCTGCCCACATTTTCCTGTGCTTGCAGAAGGGGCAGAATTCCGGGCCTCACTGCAGATCTGCTAACTCAGAATTCTTCCGCTTGGGTGTAGGAATCTGCATTTTTTTTTTATTTTTTTAAATTTTTTTTCAATTTATTTATTTTCAGAAAAACAGTATTCATTATTTTTTCACCACACCCAGTGCTCCATGCAAGCTGTGCCCTCTATAATACCCACCACCTGGTACCCCAACCTCCTACCCCCCTGCCACTGCAAACAATCTGAGGGGTTTGCATTTTTTTTTTTTTACAAGGTTTGAGGCGATGTTAGTACACCCTAAACTTTGAGGTTTGCTGCCCTGAGCCAGGGCTATGCTGTATCCGACAGGTTTGCAACCTATCAAATTGGTAAATAAAAAAATTTTTTTCTGATCATTTCTCTGTGGGTATCATTTTGTTCTATATATGTTTTTATTGCATTTGGAAAAAAAGGTATTTCAACAACCTCAAACTTTTAATCAATTTTTAAAAATGTTCATAGCATGAAGCTTATTTTTCTAAGTTAAAATAAAATAAAATTAATTTTATCTTGTGATAGCTCTTGGTAATATAATGGTAATAGCTGAGTACCCCAGGCTTAAGATTCATTGATGCATTTAGAGAGTGTAAACAACTTGTTTTCAGTTATGTAGGTTAATAAACATTTGTTGGACAGTATATAAGACAATTCCTATTTTATCCTCATCCCATGCTTAGCATGGATCCTGGCCAAAGTAAATGATCCACAAATGTTAGCTAAGATCATTTTTATTACAACCTGAGCCCTTCCTGAGTTTGGGCTGGGGCACATCTGTATTAGGATGCTATTTGCTAAATCCATTTTTGTTTCAAGCTCTGGAAAAACGCTATTAGGCCACTTTCTTTCAGAGACAACTTTCAGTTAAGCTTTCTTATCTCCATTTGTTGCTGACCTGAGCAACAACCTGATGGTGTAGTCGGTGACCTTTCTTACGCAATAAGTTGTTATCAAACCCTACACTGGACATTGAGGGGTTTCAGGGATTTCAACACTATCCTAAAGACTAGATTCTAGTGAGTCCTGGATTTTGCTAAAAATAGCAAATTAATGTGAAAAGAAGCTGAATTTGGCAGATGGAGAAAATGCAAACTGGATAGAATGGTTTTCACATTACCCACTTTTGAAGACCAAGTAGTAGAAGATGACAAAAATACCACAGATCCTTCACTGTACAATTACTTCTTAAAACAGTATAAAATCCCTTCTTTTTAACTGTGAACGAGGTAGATTTCTTCACTTGGTCATGGGCTTCTTAGTTCATAGTTGAAAGTTTGCATTCATTCATCCAGTAATTCTGCAAAATCTCAGTCCTGCCTGATCTCCTTGAAATTGTGCCTTTTCCACATTCTCTCTGTCATATCATCCTAGTGCATTTTATGTCTCTTGCATATACTCTGTCGCCTATGTGTCTGTATTAATCCTAATTCTTTATTTGGATCTATTTTCCAGTTCTCAAATTCAAATTAGGCGATATTATTCTGTTACTTAATTTATCTCTTCCAAATAACTAATTTTATTTCTTCTGTGTTTAATCTGTTTCTTAATGCATTTAGCATTGCATTTCTAGAAGTTCAATTTTTTTTTTCCCCTTCAGATTTGCTTGATCTTTTTTATGATCTCTTGTTTTTTGCTCAAGAGAAGAGACACTCTGTATCAAGAAGGAGATATATTCAGTTCTTTTATTTCTGTAAAACTATTAAACATGTTACTTTATATTTTATGTTTGATAATTCCAATATCCAATGTCTCGTTAGGTCATACTTTGCTGTATGTTGTTTATGCAATTCTCTCTCATGATACCTCACTACCCTGTCTGCTTCTTTATTTTTGGCTGTGAGTCCATATTCTTTGAATTCTTATCTGCGAAAATTTCTTGAGGTTGAGATAAAGTTGGGTTTCTCCAAACCCTGGTCTATAGGGCCTTCACTGAAATTTGGTCATCCTTTGAGGATTTCTGGAAGTCAGACTGCTGGCTTTACTTTTTCATTTTCAATAGCTTTTTGAGGTGATTTACATGTTAGAAAATTTATCTGTTTAAGTTTAATGTTCAAACTTTTATAGGACTGTTGATGTGCTGAGTAAAATCTAAAATATGACAGATTGAAGGAAAAAATTGATATCCTTATTGTGGGAGGAAGGGGGAGGGACTGGAATTATTTTGATGAAAACTGATGAGAAAAGCAACATGATATAAGTACTCGTGAAACAAAGAATTGTTCATGAAAAATGTTAAAGGAAAACCTAAATAGAATTAATGGAAGAAGACTGAACAGTTTTATTTTGTTAATTACTATCTATCATTCATAGCTTTGTGGATGCCAATCTCTTCTGGAAGCTATCCTTGATCTCCCTCAATCTGGTTTAGGTATCCCAGAGTTCACTGTATTTTTTTCAACGCGAGTCATTATCACAATGTGTTCTAATTACTTGGTTATGTTTCTGAGTCTTTCTCTCAAGAGCAGGGATCAGCAAACTGTTGTTGACCAAATATGACCCACTGCCTGTTTGTGTAAATAAAGTTTTATTGGAACACAACAACATCCATTCATTTATGCATTATGTATAACTATTTATGCTGTAATGACAGAGTTGAGTAGTTGCAACAGAGACTAGATGGTCTGCAAAGCCTAAAATACGAACTTCTTGACTTTTTACTGAAAGGGCTTGTTCTAGTGTAGAGAGTATAAACTTCTGGTGTATAATCTATCAGGGCAGAACAATGTTTCCTGGTTTGTTATTGTATTTCTTGTACTTACCATGGTGTTTATTATCTAGAAGGAGCTAAATAAATACAGACGAAGGCATGGATTGAATGAAAACAGTTTCAGATGTTTCTATTCTGAGGTTATGTGGAATTTATAATGAATTAAATATAGACAGATAAATAAAAAGGAGTATGCAGGCAAAATCCAATTTTAAAGAACTTTTAATGTTATCTCAAAAAGGCAAATGGGTATAGTGAAAACAATCAGGCAGATCTGGGTTCCCTTCCTGGCCCTGCCTCTCCAAAGTCTTCTGGTTTAGGTCCCCCCACCCCAAGATTTAATTTGTAAGTGATCACCGTACCCAACGTGGGGCTCGAACTCACAAACCCTAGATCAAGAGTCACATATTCCACTGACTGAGCCAGCCAGGTGCCCCTGCAAAAGCCATGTGGTTTTGACCAAACCATTTAACCTCATCACTGCCAGCTTCCTTTTCTCAAGGGGAAGCTCATGATCTGTGCTTTCACAGAGTGCTCTCAGGGTTCAGGGAGAGGCTGGGTACGTAGCCTCTGGCACATGACTAATGCTTATTAGATGCTGGTTCCTACCCACCTTGTTTCCTGTTTCTTCCGTGCCACAGTTATGCCTTCGTCTTTGCTGATGGGCTAAAAACAGTCCTTTGATGATATAGGTTTAATGACCACAAATAAACCAACATCACTCCTGTTTGCGGTCGCCCTTGCCCAGATGAAAGTCAGTCTTTGACTCAAATGTAATACCTGTTACTGAAGACACGAAGCTGAATTTTCATCCTGTCTCCAAGGGCCATCAGCTTTTCATTGTTCCCTTACTTCACAACTTAAACATCCTAACCGTACACACAGAATCAATCAGAGTGAAGAATTCCCCTGCAATTTAAAACCATGACTTAAGTTCTAGAGAAAGCGATGGGCTGGACCAGGGTATTTCTGGGCATCAGTGAGTTCTGTCTGGTGCAGTGTAAGCAGAATAAGGCTCTTCAGTCTCAGCAGGGCTCTTTCCACAGTCCCCGTCTACCTGGTAGCCCCGGGACTTTGGACAGCTCACTTACATGCCATTTCTTTTAAAACAGGGATTCTTCCTCTTAAATGGCAGGGAGTTTGGGAGGAATAGATAAGATAATGTAGAGTCCAATGAATGGAATTTTTAAAATGGCATAGAAACTTAAGTTTCTGCAGTAGCATGGAATTTTCCCTCCCTCTGTATCCTTTCTCTCCCTAAAGAATGGGTTGGCCATCCAGAGTCTCATCCCTAAAGACTCTGCCTGTAGTGGAAAAGAGTATGTCATTGGTGGGGGGGGGCGCTCCCCCGCCTTCTGTCACCTAATAATTGTGTGACCTTGGCAGGATACCTAACCCCGCATCGCCCTTGGGTCAAATGTGGATTAAAAATATCAACGTCTCAGGGTCCTCATAAAGGATCAGAGGGAATAATACATGCTAAGTTCCTGACCCAGATGAAACCCTCGCTAAATGGTTGCTACTATTATTTTTATTCTCAAGACTTACACAATTGGAAAGAGGTATCTTTCAGTGTATGTGTTTCAGTAAAATTTTCTCCCCACCGTGTTCCTGGAGGTCTCCATCAATTCTTTGTTGAGGCGGTTCCTGCCCCCAATCTAGAAGCTCCCGAGGGCCTTCTTCCAGTTCCCACCCTTAAGGCTACTGGCGCCATGGAGAGCCTGGCAAGAACATTAGCATTTCCCCTGACATTTAGTGACTGAGTTTTCTCTTCCTTTGTAATAGGCAGAAGTATGAAAATCACTGGGCACCTTTACATAGAGTCTTCATTAGCTAACAGGTCACCTTCCTTCTACCATGATTATGCATATGACTTGTTAGACTGTTTCTGAAGCATCTGCCTGACAAATCCCTTTAGAGTCATGCTTTGAACATAACTCAGGGCATATCCCTCCTTGATAGCAAAAATAATCCACTCTACAGCCTAGAGCAACATGACATTTTCTACTAGATATCAATATTTTCCCATCTGACATTTAGTAGATCCTAGGCAGCCAAAAAAATACCAGCTGCTTCTAAGGTTATGATTCACCATTATTGTTCTTATCCTTATGTATTGTTAAGATCTGCCAAAGTGATATTAAGATTGTTCAGATGAGTACTCCTTTTTCTCATATTAGTTCAGCATCTTTTTCTGAAAACTTTTTGTTCATGAATACCCAAGGAAATAGTCAGGCAAAGGAAAAACCCGGGCACAGAACTGGAAGAACTTTTCCAGAACATTCCAAACACAGAAAGAGAGGCCTGTCTCCAAGTACAGTTCTTCCATCATGGCGAACTGCAACTGAGTTGATTTTTACACCTGCATTCAGTCCTAAATAGCTAGCTTTTTTGTGTTTCTCTCTGTCATGGAGGGAAGAGATGAGGCCTGCAGAAGCTCTTCTAAGACTGAAGAGAAAATGTGAGTCATCTTTAAATTTACAAAAGTTTTTTTTAATCTTTCTTAATATTTTCCACCTCAAATCTATCTACTGGGCCTTCCAGGGGTTAACAGACTCCAGGCTAGAAACCGCTAGACAGCCTACATCATTTTCAGTGTGGCCTGCAAATAAGACAATTCTTACTACTTCATTACAGAAGTGAAAAATAAGACTAATTTACAATGTCAGAGAGTTCTCTCCAATATTACTTGCATGTAAGTCATGATTTCTATCCCCTTATCTTTCAAGACATGTCTAAGAAAAGGGGATTGTCTTGTGTAGAGCCAGGTAAAAATTTATTCGGTCTGATGTTTCATCCAGAGTATTTCTCTAGGAAATTGAGTTACCTCTTGTAACTTCGTTTCCCAAGGGCACACAAGCTTGAGGACAGACATCCAAAGTATGAAGGCAGAAGTAGGTCTTGTCATAGGAGCAGTCTTTCTGGATTGGTGTGCAATCTGGGTATTTATCTCTAACAGTAATTGGAACCCTTTGACATTAAACTTGACATGTAGTTATTATTTATCAGTGATTATTATGACTAACATTTATTGAACACTTACTATTTGCCAGACCCTTTTCTGAGTGCTTTGTGTTTTTTCCCACATACTCCTCACAGCAATCCTGGGAGGTGCTACTACTATTATTCCATTTTATAGATGGAGAAATTCGCCTCCACCTGCAGAGATAATAGGTGGCAAACAAAGGTTCACCCCTGCGCTGCCTGATTCCTCAGCACAGAGCCCATCCTCTCAGCCACCTGCCCACCCTCCACACGAGAGCAACCTTAATATCTTACTGTACAGTTATCTTGGACAGGGAATCTCTGCACCATACTGTGTTTTCTACATGGTAGGGTTCTGGCACCTACTTCTGATTTCTCTGACTACAGACTGGGGGAAGTCTTACTGAGAAGAACAGCCTCATTTCTGGTCTGGACCCATTATTTGTTCTGTCAGGTCCTGCTGAGAGACTCTCAGGCATCCCACACGATGGTTGTTCATTCTGCACTGTCCTCAGACAGTTATGTTCTTTTTCTTCTGACTTATTACCCAATCATGTGATTACTCAAGCTTTGCTCTGGTGCCAAGCCCTGGTCGGGAGCTCGCTGAGGAAGGCTGACCTCTCCAGCCCGCATCATGTGGGAGCTCCAGGATGGCCGCGCTGTGTGGAGTGCTCGGTCTTGTCAGCAATGTGAGCTCTCCGTGCTGCATCCGAGACTCTCTCTACACCCAGTTCTGCCCTTCCCGGGCCTTTGTTCTCCAGTCAGCTGTGCCTGTAATCTCCACGTTGTGGTGATCCGAGAGCAGATGGCGCCTTCCCCACTTTCCCAGGAAGAGGAACTTCCTGCCCCAGGTTTGGGCTGAGGAGGCAATTCTGTATTGAAATCTGTGGGGTATCATCATTAACTATTCCGTGTCACCACACAAATAGTGGAGGTGACGGTGCACAATTCATTCAGTCATGCCGCATTTGTTAAGCACCTATTTATGTTCTAGGCACTGTGCTGAGCACTGGAGTTGCCATGACAACTGAGAAAGACTGGCTCCTACTTTCATAGTTTCCCATTTTTAAACAAACCAGACACATGATGAGGCAATTGCCATATAATTTGATAAAGACTGTGATAAGGCAGTAACTCTTTCCAGAGCATATAGAAGAGACACCTACTCCAGACCTGAAGGACTGGGCAGATAACTGGGGGAAGTGGCTTCTGAGACCTGAAGGGTGACTAGAAGATGTTCGTCAGGTGAAGGGCCATCCAACTGCCTCCCTGCCCAGGTGGAATCTCTTTGTGGCTCAAAAGACATGTCAGAGTCTTCCTCCAACTGCTACCAGCAGTGCTCTCTACTCTAAAACCTAGTGCCTTTACTCAAAATCCCTCCTGCCATCTCCACTGCTGCTGTGCCCACAGCCAGGCCCGATGTGGCCGCTGTTGTTGGGGGTGGACCCCACGGCTCCCCAGGCACTAGGAACTGAGCTGAGACTTTCACAATCCCTAGCAACTTCTACCAGTAGGGGAGTTATCTCCGTTTGTGAGGCCGGGGAAACTGAGGGCTCAGAGCCAACAAATTACTTGTTGCAAGCCACAAAGCTATAAATAGCAAGACAGACTTTGGAGGTGGTCTGACTCCAAAGTCCTTGCAGCCACAAGCCGTGACTCCTTCCCTGTCCCTATTATCATTCTTCTTCAGATCCTTTAAGTCTGCTCTTTGAGTTGTCTTATTGATCCTGTTCTTGAAGATGAGTCCCTTGAAAATTGGGTCAGAGGCTTCTGAGGGACCTCTCCAAGAGTCGCCCCTTCAATCAGCAGCATGTCCTAGCAGGCTCCATCCCCAAGATTCAGGACCGCCTCTCATCCCTCTCACTTTGATTAAGAACTTAACAATCATTTCTGATGTCCGTTAGTACTTTACAATTCCTCCCAGGGGGATCTGGTGATGCTTTACGTAAACAGAATCTGGGGCAGCCCTCAGCATATTGCCTATGTGCCATTAGCCGGTGAGGCTCCTTCTTTATGACACCCCCACCCAGTGCATGTTGTTTCTGATTTACTTTTATTTTTGTCACGTTCACTACCATTTTAATGTTCAATTTTGACACTAAATAAAATGGGTTTTTCTGCCCCTGTGCTCCCTCCTGCCTCTTCTCTCAAACACCAGTCAAGTCCAGCGACAAATCTTCTGAATCCCAGCTGTGGAGACGGATGTATTTGCTAGTGAGAGCTCCGGCTCCAGATAAGGCTACTAATGAATCAATCCCCGGGCTTTTATTAAGTGTCTCTTCGCTAAAAGCATAGCTGTTCCGGCAGCCAGATGGCCCTGGCTCTGCCCTCCTGGAGGTAATCTGGACCCTGTCACTAATTACTCTTCTTCCCGGCAGCAAGTAGAAGAAGCAATTTTCAAATTGTTTTTATTGATCACAGGGCATTTTCTCCAGAATATGACTCAGTATAAAAAAGAGGATATAATTATCTTCAGTTAACATAGTCAAAAAATTTTTATGAAAGAATGACAGTCTACATAGTGGTTTGGAGGACAAAGTCTGGAGTCAACGAATCTGGGCAGGAATCCTTGGCTCTATCCTTCACTAGCTATGTGGAGTAGAGCAAGTCCCTTAAACTCATTGAACCTCAGTTTCTCCCTCTGTAACATGGGAATAATATGAGTTTATAGAGCTGTTACAAGGATTAATTTAGCAGGAATTTATTTAAATGTTTTTTTAAATGAAGTAAAGACTTTAGTCCAGGAGATAATGTTATTGTTATCATTAGTTATTATTATCAAGAAAGCCATCCACCTGTCTGTCTTCAGGCTAGCCAGATATATTTTCATCTGTTTCTCTCCATTCTCTTTCCCCCATTAAATTTCCCATTTTCCTTCAAAGGTCAGGTGTAGTCTTACTTTCATGAATACTCTTAACTCTCACCTTTTATAATTATGTGATTAAATCCAGGCTCGAAGAGCTCAGAGATGACTTTTTGCTTTCATTCAGGTTTCTTCAATAAGAGGACTGTGTTTTTGTTGCAGAATGATGAGGTGGAGTTTGTCCGAACTGGCTATGGGAAGGATATGGTAAGAGTTCTCCGTATTCAGCGGGATGGAAAATACCACAGCATCAAAGAAGTGGCAACTTCAGTGCAACTTACTCTGAGCTCCAAAAAGGATTACGTGCATGGAGATAATTCAGACATCATCCCCACAGACACTATCAAGAACACAGTTCATGTTTTGGCAAAGTTTAAAGGGGTAGGTGTCATTCTTCGTAGACGCTGCCTATCTTGATGTGGAATTCACCGTACTATAATTTGAGGGTATCGCTTGCCTAATTGCAGTTTCCTCTTATTTTTAACCCTATTTTTACATTTAAGCTACTAATTTTTTTTCTTTCTTTTTTTTAAGATTATATTTATTTATTAGACACACAGAGAGAGATCACAATTAGGCAGAGAGGCAGGCAGATGGGGGGGGGGAGCAGCCCCCCTGCTGAGCAGAGAGCCTGATGCAGGGCTCGATCCCAGAACCCTGAGATCATGACCTGAGCCGAAGGCAGACGCTTAACCCACTGAGCCTGAGCCACCCAGGCACCCCTCTTTTTTTTTTTTTTTTTTACTTTCTATTCTAAAATTCTCAGCCTTACAGAAAACCTTCCCCCCTCCCCCTTAATCTCACGTCTTCTCTTTTTTGGTTCTCAACTTACTACATCTTTTAGGAAAAGAATCTTATCTGACAAATTTACATGTTCTCTCTTAATTAGGATCATTGGCAAATCAAGGCGCAGGGAGGATTTCGGAACAGAATTTTACACATTTTTGTCATACTTTTCTTTAAATCCTCTTGCTTATTTTTTTTTCTTTTAGAATAGTATACATTTATAGCAGAAAGTACCATTTATCTTTCTGGTATTACTATAGGAGAAAATCTTGAGTATACGATGTATTTTGCCCAACTTTTAATGCCTTCCTCATTTTCTCAACTCCGTGACCACTTGGTATCTGTATATCACGGTAAGCGTACTCTTCAAAAGGGTCTTGGAGCTGGTGGAATCTGCCATTCTGGCACTTCACCTTCTACTTTCTTTAAGTGTGAGTGAAGCTGTGTTGGACTACCAGCAGATTTCTGGGGAACTCAAGATAATTTTTCTATTTGCTAAGCAGTCTAAAAGACAAGAAATGTAGACTGGAAAGCTTCTTTTTCTCATACTTTCACATGAAATCCACACTCAGCATGCATGAAATGAACAGACTAATTGAAATATAATTTCCGCAAGGCCTTCCTCCCTGCTGAATCTTTCTCTTGCTACTCAAAGTGGCCCAGCAAGCGTAAACATGGCTATGGACAAAGGCATTGCTCATCTGAAAAAATAAATTGAAGATAGGCTTTCATCCTGAGCTATAGAGGAGGGTCAGGTAACACAGATTCTTGTATTTCCTGTACTGGGTAAGAGATGCAGAAAAGTGAAGGAATGGACCTGGATATTAAAAACAATTAGAATTTATTCGTTATAGGTAGAATGACCATATAATTTCTTATCCAAACCAAGACACTTTTTTCTTTTGATTTTTTTCAATTGAGGTATAATTGGCATACTTTATATTAGTTTCAGGTGTACTGCATAATCATTTGATATTTGTATATATGATGAAATAAATGTTTATTTTTTGGGATGAAAACTTCTAATATTTATTCTCTTAGCTACTTTCAACCAGGCAATACAGTATTATTACCTGTATTTGCTGTGTGATACATCACATCCCCGTGACTTATTTATAACTGGAAGACTGTACCTTTTGGCTTTCTTTGCCCATTTTGCTCTTCCCCACTCCCCTGGCAAATATTAATCTGTTATCTATATCTATGAGCTTGATTTGTTTCTGTTTGCTTTTGTTTTATTTTGTTAAGATTTCACACATAAATGAGAACATACGGTATTTGCTTGTTTCCTGACTTATTTCACTTAGCATAATGCCATCAGTTTTATCTATGATCTGTGTTATCACAAATGTAAAGATTTCATTCTTTAATAGCTGAATAATATTCCATTATATATATAAAATATATATACACCATATATAAATAGATACCATATAATTATGGTATAAATAAATATATGTGTGTATATATTATATACACACATTTACATATACCACATTTTTTTATCCATTTATCCATTGATGGATGTGTAAATTGTTTCTATATTTTGGCTATTGTAAATAATGCTGAAATGAACATATATCTTTTTGAGTTAGTATTTTTGTTTTCTAAACTAGGACACTTCTGAGAGTGAAATAAGATGTTAAATAATTATTCTGGGACAAGAGGCATAAAACAGAACTATCCTGGGGAAACCTATACAAATAGTCCACCTTAGGCGGAGCCATAAATCATCCGTACACTATGCTAAGACCATAATACATTGTCTAGAGAATATCCCGAAGAATTTGTGTGAAAATAGGCAGCTTCTTTATAGGGCAGAGAGCTAGGAATGGTCCATAGGAGCCTTGTTTGCAAAGCAAGGAAGCAGAAGTGGCCCTACATTAATGTTTTTCCTTGGGAAATTTGGAAGCCCATTGGCCAATGTCATAGTGACACGAGAGCATTTTGGAGTATGCTGTGGTACTGTAGTAGGCGTGAGTGATGACTGAACTCACTCTCAGGAGAATCTAAATGTTAAGTTTCATTTTGTTCATCCATTGATTGACACATTTCTTTCTGCAAAGCATGTTTCTTTTAAAAACAGGATAGTCTCACCAGGTAATGGTGATCTATTAAATACACTAAGGAGACCTTGTGAAAGGTCTCTCTCCAGATTCTTTCAAAATCTCTATTCCTCTGATTCTAAAAAACATTTGAACAGGAAAGAGAACTCCATGGGTATTTAAAAATTATTTTTAAATGGGGAGGGGTTTCTGATCACTAGCATTTTGTTTCCTTTTACAGATCAAAAGCATAGAAACTTTTGCAATGAACATCTGTGAGCATTTCCTTTCTTCTTTTAACCACGTCATCCGAGCTCAAGTCTATGTGGAAGAGGTCCCTTGGAAGCGTTTTGAAAAGGTTACCTCAGTTGTTTGTGCTCTCAGCTTAATTAAAGAAATTGGCTTTATTATATATGCTGAAATTTTACCAGAAACATTTTTTTTCTAATTTTCAGAATGGAGTTAAGCATATCCATGCATTTATTCACACTCCCACTGGAACGCACTTCTGTGAGATTGAACAGATGAGGGGTGGTGAGAAAATATTTTTGATGTTTTGATTCTTCAGTAACAATTTCAGTATTTTTTTCTTCTAAACAATTCTGTTTATTAGCATCGAGGAAAACTGTAGAGAATTTTGAAGGCATTGAAATCTGAGATGGGAATGAGCATCGTGACTCTGGAGTACATTGAAAAACTATCTACTTTTTATCTTAATATAAAAATGAAATAATACATTTTGCAACAAACCTAGGGATTGAATAAGGTAGATCATTTTTATCATCTGATTCTGAGATGGGGGGGGGAAGGTCCTGACTGACAAAACCCCAAATCTATGAATTTTCTGACTAGTAGTTTTTGTACCATATCATGCTATAATTATAATAACCTTAAGAGGAAATAACTAGTAAATTATAATTGAGTTTCCCTGATATTTTATTTTCATAATAATAAAACCACTGATGTTATTATAACTACTATTAGAATGAAAATCATTTAAATAGCAATGATAATTATATAATTCTTTCTATTTACTAAGAAATTTAAAACTTAACTGTAGAACGTAATTACAATAAGGACTTTATTGGTACTGATGATTGAACTTAGCAAATATCAAAATTCCCAAATCTTGTCTTCTTGGTTAAGATAGAGTAGAGTTCAATAATTGGTTATAAGTTAGATTAGAGGACCTCTAAGAACCATGGAGCCAGATGTGGTAGATAGGTCTCTACCCCAATAAAAAATTAATTTTCATGATCATCATAAATTGACAGTGTGGACTCTGAACTTCTTCCCTTTCTTCTCTCCCTTTTCTCTTTTCTCCTTTCCTTCTCTTCCTTCCCTTTTCTGTACTTCCTTCTCTTTTTCCTCTAACTCTCTTCAGTAAGAATTGGAGGTAGTACTCATAAATGTCAGAAATATTATAAAGTTAATAAAATATAAATCCCTTCTGAATTCTATTGGATAATGCCTTCCCTTAGAAGATTCTAGTGTATTATCTGTTGTTGAATAATTTCTGCTATCTGTATTAAACTCCAGGCACAGCCAGGGCCTTCTTGGTGTTTAGTTAACAATTATGTAATTATTGTCCTATAAAGGAGACTGTATAACTAGTTGTTAAATTAAGTTGAAATGATAATGATTTTTTAATATCCCAAATGCATAGCCATGTGGTATATTGACTTGCTGACTGAGTTATTAGTTGAAATGTCACCTACCTTCTTCCTTCCTTCCTTCTTTCCTTTCATATGTGACTTTGGGAGAGAAAGAGAAAGAAATGTTTCCCGGTTCTCCAAGCCAGTGTTTTCCTACCTAAACCACATTGCCTAGCCTCATAAAATTATAAACTCTAAACTGGCATTGTCCAACAGAAATATGATGCAAGCCACACGTGTAATTTTAAAATTTTCTAGTATTCACATTAGGAAAGCAAAAAGCAATTAATTTCAATAATACATTTTACTTAATCCAATATATGCACAATGTCCCTTAAATATGTAAAAATATCAACTACTAACGAACTATTTCACATTCTTTTTAAAAAGTTAAGTCTTCAAAATCCTGTGTGTATTTTTATATTTACAGGACATCTCAGTTCACACTTCCCATATTCCAAGTGTTTAAGAGCCACATGTGGCTAGGAGCTACCATATTGATTAGCACAGCTCTACACCAAATCATAAGATATTGCAATATTTAGTATATTCTTCTTTTGACATTCAAGCATGTAAAATAATAGTAGGAGCTAGAATTAGATTTGGGGAGAGCTAATTAAAAAATGAGAATATGAATGAAATACGCTTATGTCATTCATTGAAATAATATTAATTCAACATTTGGATTTTGAGGACTTTTTATGTATACCAAGGCTGTAAATTCAGAGGTGAATAAGACATTCCTTGGCCCCAGTGAGTCTACAGTAGATGAATAGTAGGAGATAGACTTGTAAAAAGATTTATTGCATTATTAGGGGGTAAAAACCACAATGAAGGAATCAAAGTTATGCAAGGGAGGCAAAGAGGTGCAAAAACCTGACTCTTCCCAGGGTAGTCTGGAAAGCTTGACAGGATAGGAGGAAATAATCCAATTGACTTTTGAAAAAGGATTCAGGACATGCTGGGCATAGAAGGGGGAAGAAAGGTGGAAGAAACAGAATGTACATGGGCAGGACCTACGGAAGAGTGGAGGAGGGTAACTAAAATATTTTGGGCGTCGGCCTTATGCTGAGCACCATTCTGGACAAGTGAATTTAGTTTTAGTTTTAAAGGGCAAAGCATTTGAGGAATAGTAGGAAGTTTAAGGGTCTAGTTCTTAGAATGTAAGGAGCTGAGATGAAAATGAAGAGATTGGTTTGGGATGGATTTGGAAGCCCCTCGTGTACCAAGTTAGCAAGATTGGTCTAACCTGGAGTTAGTTTTGCATGGTGATAAAACCATATATGTTAACCCCAGACTACAATATATTTGAAATCGAGGTCCACTGCTTAATAGCTTTGTGACTCCGAGAAAGTTACTTATACCACCTCAGTGGTTTTTCATTTGTGAGATGATGATAACATTGTTCACCTCAATGGCCCAGGGAAATAAAGGAGATAAATATTAATAAAGCATTTTAGCACAGTACCTGGCACATAGGAAGCACTCTTTAAATGGAAGCTACTATTATTATTATTTAGGATGGCAATAGAGACCCAAGAAATGTTAGTGTGTGTGTGTGTGTGTGTGTGTGTGTGTGTGTCCCATTCAGTAATTCTGACCAAGGTTACTGTGTATTGGCTGGAGAAACAGGCCATAGTGAGAAATTTGGGACCTTGCTGCAGAGATGGAGAAATGATGGACTCAGATGGTGGGCAGTAGGAAGTAGAGATGGAGAGGGCATTATGTGAGGCATTTCTGAAGAGTACCGAATGGGTGTGAGGGGTTGGGTCGGGGTGGAAGGTATGGAGGAGGTGAGTTAAAGTTGCCCTAAAGTCGGGGGCTTGGGGGAACTGACTGAGGAGAATACATATGATTAAGAGGTGTTCAGGGGGAAGCTTGTGATTTGGGGAACAAGGGATAGAGATAGATTTGGAGACCATCAACAGACTGATGGTGGGTGAAGCTGTGGGCAAGAAGGAGCCATTTCAGGAAAACACGTGAAATGAGAGGAGGAAAGTGAGAGGACGAGGGGAAATTCCCCAGTTTATGGGCTGGGCAGTCTGAAAAGTCAGACAGCAGGAAGGTCAGAGAGAGAGAGAAGGAAGATTGGAGAGAGTGGTGTCATGGAAGCAGAAGAAAAACACATTTCAAGAAATCAGAGCCTGTATTAGGATTACAGGAACATAACACACATGTTCACATATAGTAGCTCCATACAAGAAGCTTGCTGCTTTCTGTAAAAGTCCTGTTCAGTGCACGTGTGTGCGTGCATGTGGTGGGGTGATCCTCTGCTCCGGGAAGTTATTCAGGAACCCAGGTTGATGCAACCTTACTCTTTCTATCCTTACTTTTTGGGGTCACGTTGAGAGTAGATCCCCTTATCAGACAACCAGGTAAAGGAAAGAGCTTGGAGGAGCAAAAGGAGGCAAAACCCCTCAAGCATAACACGGTGCCTGAGACTAGCACACGGCACTTCTGCTGGAGAGAACCCAATCACACAGCCACGCCCAGCCGCACTGGTGGCTGGGAAATGTGGTCTCGCCAGGTACCCAGGAGGAAGAGGAAATGGATTTAGGAAACAGCAAGCAACGGTTGCCATGGGAAAGTTCAGACGTTTGGATTGAAAGAAGGCTGAAGGATAATTGTGCAGTTTGGCAAATGGGTCACTGGTAACTTCCACAAGAATGTTTTAGCAGGGCCTGGAGTTGTTAGTGGAATGGCCAAGGATAGGGCTCTGCTGATCATAAGAAAAAAACAAAAACAAAAACAAAAACAAAAAACCAAGCTGTTCTTCACACCCTTGTTCTTTCCAGGAATTAGCAGGAGCTATCATCAGCCTGAATTCTAGTTACCTGGTTGCTGCAGAATGGAAAAACTGGTCACCATAATAAGGCCAAAGCTTTTTCTTTCTGTGGAAAGCCACAAAGCTTCACGGTACTTCAGTCACAGTGGTGTTCCCAGAAACCGCAGCTTGACTCATATAGAGTGCAGCGTCCCTCTGAATATCATGCAGGGCTGGCAGGGAGCAGGGTAGGGGGAGAGGGATCTGTTGCCTCAAGTGCATGCAGTATGTGTGTGGACACGTATACGAGCATGGGTATTTTCCAGTGTTGTGTACCTAAAAATGACATTTGTACTCTGTCCCTCTTTGGAGAGTAAGGATCTATGACTTCGGGTAGCAAAGTTTAATTCTTAATTTGTTTGTGATTCAAGAGCTAAAACTGCACACATCATGAGGTAAGTCAATGAGCAAAAATTGTCGTAAGAAATGCCCTTGATTAGGCCTAACTGAAGAAAATAATCAGTATGTACCCCACCCTACTCACCGCAATTCACATGCCAAACGTGTAAGGAAGACTTTTGGTGAGGGGTTAGCTAGTTGGTGAGAACTGTGCCCCCTCAAACACATGCACTCCATCACATATCCAGCCATGCAACTCCCCACTGGGACTCCTCCTGGCAGGATACGTAACTAATGGACTGTATTCTTTCTTGCCAATTGAACACATATTTATAGAAAGCCTACTGAATCTCGAGCACCGTTTTAGGCCCTCAGAATTGCTGTAAAAATCCCATTACACTCTTTTCCTTTCGGATCCTTGAAAGCTACATCGCTAAGTGTACATTTACCTGTCACAGAGTCTGTTAGTTCCAAGGGTGAGTCTGGAAGAGAGAGGGAAATTTGTTCACCCAAAGGGATGACCACTGTTATGTTTGTGACTTGCTGAACTCCGAAAGAAGAGCTAGGCTTTGCACGTGGGATGCAAGTTGTTGATTTAGGCATTCTAAGGAACCCGGATCTTCCAAACTCTTCCTCTCATGTGTTTCCCTGAATGACAAGCATAGCCAAGTCTTGAAGTTGCTGAAATGGTTGAGTCACTAATTTGGACTAAATTGGCCCCCAGACCTCTCCAATATTTGAATTATAACTCACAATTCTTAAAAAGTCAAATTCCTCCCAATCTGACACTAAGTTAAAAATTCAGCTAAATCATAGCTAAGTAGAGGATTGGTAGATGGAGAAGACATGTCCACTAAGAGATATTGTCTTCTGGTAGTTAAAAAAAAAAAAAAGATCTATTGCCATGAAGACCAGTGGGGCCTTGGAGGTGGTCTTAAGGAAGGAGGGTGATAAAATTGAAGTCCTGGAGGGAAGTTATTTCAGAGGCTGGGCAGGCAGAAGTGAGAGGGAGGAAGTGGGAGACCCAGGACGGAGACAGCCCATTGCCAAAAGAGCTATGTATGTCTTTTTTGATGTCAAGACAGAAACACTCTTCAGTTTCTCCAAAAGAGCTTTTGGTACACACAAGTCTTTTAAAATCATCTTGATTACAGCCTCCTCATACACAAGCCCTGTTAACTTCCTTCCACCTAACTGGTATTGTCTTTCCCCATACAGAGTTGCACAGAGGTACCTTGCATTTTCCCTGCATGAGTGAAATGGACTCTCAAAGACAAATGATATTTAATCTTCACTTTTTCTAGCACTTTACAAGTTTGAGGTTTTTCTACTAGAATGATTTAATAGAGTTTTAAAATATCCTCCTTTTAGCTATTTGTGTCCTTTTGGGAGGTGTTAAACATGGAAGCAATTATCCTCTTCATGGCAGGATTTTTTTTCTTGGCTCAATAAAGCTTTGTGCTTTGTGACACCTGATGCGTAGGTAAGGAATTGGGCTTATTTTCTATTAATTTGCAGTGAGTTTCTTTCCCTTAGAGAGCTAAAGGGTAGGATGTATGCTTCTCTGAGAGATAAACCACAATCTGTTAAGTGTGTAGGAGGACACTAAAAGCTAGCAAAGATTATGTTCTAGCAAAGGAAAATGTGAAAAATCTTTTGCATTACTCTATAACCATGGCAAATAAAAAGAAAAAGAAAAAAAAAAAGCTGATTAAGTGGTTTCATGACAAGTAACCTAGAAAAGGACAGTCCTTTTGGTTGAATTAATTCTGTTAATCTAGATTGGAATTGTTTTTAGCTTGTGTGAGGCACCATATTTTTAGTTGATGGGTCCGTGAATTTGAAAGGCTCAGGTTCGTACCAGTGTTCAGAAAGCTGGGGCACTGCCAACAGAGAAGATAAAATAAGCTCTTTCATTTCATCCAGAGTGTCTAATGTGTGCCAGGGAAGAAAAAATTTTCACATTAAAAGAGAATAGGGTTTTTTTGTTGTTGTTGTTCTTCTTCTTCTTCATAGAATGATGAGCACACCAGAGTAGATGGCTCGTGTTCTGCCAAAACTGTGGCAATGGTTAATTGTCTTTGGGAACATAAAACATTTTATTCTATGTGAAACTGAGGCCAGAGCACATAAGAAAACTCAACTTCTTTCTTCATTTTTAGATTCTAGCAAGAAAATAGATCATTTAAAAATTGTCTAGTAGAGCTGACACTCCCCAGAGATCAATAAATCTCATTCTAGGGCTGGAGGTGGTAGAGATGGCATGTCAGAAGTAGTTTTCAGAACCCAATAAGCCTTTGTGAAACATGGGTAACATTCACAGGTAGTTAAAGTTGATAAGAAAAAGTCAATTATCGCAACATCATAATAACTTTTAGAAAGCGTTTTCTATGGGGCAGCTATTCTACTAAGTCCTTTGCAGATACTATCTGAGATGATCTATCAATTACAGGAAATAGGTATGATGATCATCTCTATTTCAAGATGAGAAACTCAAGGTAGAGAGACATTAAATAATTTTATGAGGGGAATAGTGCTTATAAATAGGGAAGGAGAGGCACAGAGAGCACTTAGATTTGAATTCAGGAAATCCTGAGTCCCAAGGCTGTGGCCTCAACCACTATGCAACACTGCATTTGGGAATCCTTTTAGGATTAAGACCATTGGAGGAGCCAAAGTCTTATTGGCTTATGTTGGTGATAAAGACCATCTGTATAGGAAGAGATGAAATAGGTAAAATTTGCCTTTGGTTCTCATTAACTTTCTCTTTATCCTCCCTCAAGAATTCCCACTGCTGTTCTTTTTTTTAAGATTTTATTTATTTATTTGACAGAGAGAGATCACAAGTACGTAGAGAGGCAGGCAGAGAGAGGGGGGGAAGCAGGCTCCCTGCTGAGCAGAGAGCCCGATGTGGGGCTCGATCCCAGGACCCTGGGATCATGACCCGAGCCGAAAGCAGAGGCTTTAACCCACTGAGCCACCCAGGTGCCCCCACTGCTGTTCTAATCTCATTCCTTATTGCAAACCTACATTTCATTTCTGTAGGATTTTTTTTTCCCAGAAGGGAAAACTGTTGGAAGTAGGTTATATTAGTTTATAAAGGCTTAAGAATTCACTCCTTTATGGGGTCTTTATATTTCAATAGGAAATTTTTAAGGAATAAAAAGTTTTCCAGACACATGGGGCCATTTCTAAAGGTGATGTTTCAGTTTCTGATTCAGATAAATGGTGATGGTATTTTTCAGGTTGGGGACTTTGAGGCTCTCAAAGAACACTGTGGAAGGGAAGGTGACAGCTTTTTTGTCTCCCAGAAAAGTCTCTTATTGTAAAGAAATGGGAAGAGAGAGACTCGACGTCGTGGGGATGGGGAAGGATCCAAAAAGGAGGAAATAATGAAGTGTTGAGTTCAAATTCCATCCCTGGCAGTTTCTAGCCATGTAACTAAGGGTAAATGACTGAAAGTTTCCTGTATAAAAGTGTGTAATAGAATTGTTAGGATTAAGTAAGAAAGACTGAAAAAGGTAGCAACTAACCTTATGCCTATAGTTCAGATGTTCTCAGCTATTGGTGATGTCCTCCCTGTCCCCTGCCATGCTGTCTCTTATAGTTGGGCGGTGTGACCAGAAAGGGAAATGGTTAAGATTGATGGAGGAGAACTGTCTAGAAAAAAAGAGTCCAAGCTGTGAAATCCTTATTCTTTGATGTGCATCAATCTTGTTGCATGCATTCACTCATTCATTCAATAGATACTTATTGCTTCTGCAATCCTCTTGGATTTTAAACTTAGACTCACTTGGATTAGCTCTACACAGCATTTAGAAATACGAATTTTGCAGAACCATGTCTTCATACATCTAAAATTTGTTACATCAGCCAACTTAGGGCATGGAAACATTGCTAGTGCCTTTCTCTTGATCCTTCTTCAGATGTAGTTTCCAAAGAGAACTTCAGAATGTTAAACAAAGATCATTTCAGTTTTGCCTCATTATCCTGAAACACTCCAACCAGAAGGTCTTATTTAATCAACTGATCTACCACTAGCCACTAGCCACTGTTATCTTTGGTAGATGTACACATGTGGCTGGAAAATATAAAAATAAAGTCATTATTCACCTACTTTTAAACTCTGCAGCTCCTGAGCTGACCACAGCAACTTAAACCATATAGAAGATATAATCTATTGGGTTATTAGAAGCTGTCCTATATTTTAATTGAGGATCAAATTATATTTTTGTCCTTCAACTAAAACCATGTACAATACAGTGATGCCTGATGCCTGTGGCCCGTGAGTTATACACTAAACAAGACAAGAAAGATATTAATCAGGTCTAACTTCATGACTGAAAAGGAGACGACCTTAGTCATCCTGTCATGGCACAGTGTTACTTGGGGTTTGTACCCAAGTGTGCCCTGAAAGTCCAGCCTCTCCAGCCTGCACAAATAAGTCTATTTTTATATGTCTATTTTTATATAAGTGATGTTAATTCCTGAATTTTCCTGCCTTTGTAGTTCTCTCATTACAAAACTGTTGAATCTCTCCAGTCAAACTCTCATATCTCCTGACAGTCTGGAGGTCTGCCTCACATGTGTTTAGGGAGAAGTTTGCACCCATTGGGAACCACTATTGCTTCACAGGACCTGCTCAGCATTGGCTGTGCTTGTTTGTGAAGCATCATTCTTTGGGAATCTTCCCAAAGAATGATGCAGAACACTGTATTCTGGCATTTCGAACTGTGTCTTCCAGTGCCATGTTCTGTTCAAGCTTCACCAAACTGCAGAGCTACAGTGTGTTCCACATAGAAAAAGAGAGAATCTTCCCTTCACTTACTCTGCTCTCCACCTGTTCCGGGTCCTGAGCTAGAACTGCCTGGTACACAAGTAAATATCTTCTTCATATTATAGCTATCACTCCTTCACCTTCCCCCTTCGTTTCCTGTTCTCAGCAACTGTAGGAGAGCTATATCATCCCCTCCATTTTTGCCAACTCTGCCCTCTCTCCCCCAGGTCCCCATGAACCAACTTTGTCCCTTCTCCTTCGGCCCAAACCAAAAGTTATGGGTACTTACTTAGGCAGCTCTGTGCCCTGTGGGTCCTGCCTCATCATCCCAGTTTCTATTTAGGTCAAGCCAGGTCCACAGTGCCACCCATTCAGGAAGTTGTCTGGTTTCAGTGCGCTCATGACCACAAGAACACTGAGGGTCTGATGATAATTGGAGCCATCAGCCAGTGTAGATGATCAACATGAGGACTAACTCTCCCCCATCCCATAAAGGCAGTCAAACAGCAGAACTGCTCTGGAAGAGCTTACGAATCAGCATGATTCTCTGTTGAGTAAAGGAGAGCTAAAAAAAAAAAATGCAAAGTATTTGACCTAGAAGCCACCTGTACGTGGAGCTGAGAAGAAAGTATGGGTTTCTGTGGGTTTCAACCCAACAAGGTTTAGCCTCTCACCTTCAGTTCTCCTAGGGCTGGAGAAAGGCAGGGAGTCATGGAATCCAGACAGAGAGAAAGGCACACCATCCTCATCCCTGGGACTTCAGAGGAGACAGAGACAGAAAACATGGGCAGTGAGGCAGTTCTTTTTTCGAACATGTTTTAATGACCAGGATGCTTAGAGCTAGGTTTCAGTAAGAAGACACTATTTTGTTTATGACCTCATCCCCTTATATTTTTACTTAAAACAGGACCTCCAGTCATTCATTCTGGAATCAAAGACCTCAAGGTCTTGAAAACAACCCAGTCTGGATTTGAAGGATTCATCAAGGACCAGTTCACCACCCTCCCTGAGGTGAAGGACCGATTTTTCGCCACCCAAGTGTACTGTAAATGGCGCTATCACCAATACAGAGACATGGATTTTGATGCTACCTGGTATGAGCATATGCTAGGGTCTGGTGCTGGCTCTTCCCTCTTCCCAGGGGCCCCAAGGTCATAGACTCTTGATCTGAAAGGGAAACTTAGAGGTCATTCAATTCAACCTTCCCACTGTTTAGGGTCCCTTCTGTTGGAAAACCGAAAGACCATGCTCTTTTCCTGTTTTTCAATTGATGACATCAGTAGTTCTCAAACATTATCGTGTATCAGAATCACCTGAAGGGCTTGTTAGAATGCAGATTACTGAACCCACCTCCAGAGGTTCTGATTCTGTAGGTCTGGGGTGGGGCCTGCGACCTTGCATTTCCGGTAAGCTCCCAGCTGATGCTCATGCTGCTGACCCAGGAACCACACTTCAAGACTCACTGTATCGAGCTAGGATAATGATATTTGGTTTTACTACCTCATAGTAGATGCAGAGAGGGCTACATGAGGATGACAAACTCACCCCAGTTTGCCAAGGACTTTTCTGATTTTGATACTGAAAAGTCCCATGTCCCAGGAAACCCCTTGGTCGCAGGCAAACTGGGACAGTTGGTCATTGTAGGCTAACTCAAAATGAGATGATAGTCACAGAAGCAATTTATAAATGATAAATGCCTTAACAATGTAAAGGTGTGGTTATTATTATAATATCCCTGACAAGCAGTAATTAGGCTTCTGGACTCTGAATTCGCTTTTTGACCAGGCATTCCTCTGCTGAATCTCTAATTGTTAGAAATGTTACTTTCTGATAGGCTGGAATCTGCCCCCTGGTAACTTCCTCCCCCTGGTATAGTTTTGCTCTACTCCTTTTATTATGTGATGGGTTTGAAAAGACTTACAGAGAACCTCACCTCAATCTTCTTTTTCCTTTTTTATTTTAAGTGTTCTCCACTGGCAGCAGGCTGATGTATTTATGTTGGAAAGAGCACAAAATTGAACATGGCAGAATCAGGGTCTTAGTTGGGTCTCCCACTAAGGAAAGAGACTTAGTGTGGATCATTTAATTTTAAGGCTACTCATATCTAAATTGGGAATAATAATAATACCTGTCTCAGGTATATTGAGAGCTTTCAGTGAATTAATTAGGTAAAATCCTTAACACCAAGCCTGGCACAGAATAAAACCCCGAAAAAACAATAATGCAAAGAACTGGCCAAGCTAAGCAGTAAGAGTGTAGCATACTTCTAAGTCCTTTTCATGGGTTCTGCAAATGGGAGGAAGATTTACTCTGTAACGTCCAGTTCCTAGTTCCAGATGATGAAGATTGCCTAGTGACAATACCTTTGTTGAATGGGGTGTGTGTGTATGTGTGTGTGTGCGTAGGGAAATTGGAAGTGAGGTGTTTTGGCGAGTAAGGCATTACAGGATATTAATCTCTTCTAAAATCAGCAATAAAATTGTTTTCTGGGGGAACAGAAGGTCACCACTTCCAACTTTATAGTGCATTCCTAAAAAACCACCTTATGAGTCCTCAGGTCTCTCTTCTGTGTTTTAGGGATACTGTTCGGGACATTGTCCTGGAGAAATTTGCTGGACCCTATGACAAAGGCGAGTACTCCCCCTCTGTCCAGAAGACCCTCTATGACATCCAGGTGCACTCTTTGAGCCGGATTCCTGAGGTATGTTTTGTCACTTGCCATCTTGAAGACTAAGAGAACGTGTTGTGTTTCCTGTCAGCTCTGACAGAGAGTTGAGAGTTAAAATAAGACAGTGGAAGACACATGAAAAATGACATCTGTTGTTGTTCAAAAGCTTGTTATAGCAAGTGAGAAGAGAGCAAAAAATGGAAAAATCTGTCCATCCTGAAAACATGGGCCACTGTTATAGTTCTTTAGGTTTGTTGAAAATTCTGTGGGTCTTTCCAACCTGCCACAACTTAAGCCTCATATCAGGACACTCAATGCCCTGAAGGAGGAATAATTAGGCCAAGGGTCTGTGTTTCAGGGTAGACAGGGAATGAAGGATAGATGCAGACAGATTCCATCCATCCATCTGATGTTATTAGATGGTTATATCTCTGTCAACACATGAAGAATACAAAGATAAATACAAAGAATACAAAGATAAATTAGATAAATTGCCTACCCTCAAAGAGGTCATCACTGAGTAAAAGAAAAAAAAATAAGTAAACTAATGATGCAATAGAGGATAGAGCATAATGAAAATACAGGCAAAGGCGTCTAACTCAGGTATGGGACATAGGGCCAGCCAGGCTTTCTGAGGGTGAGGGGCTTGGGTTTAGTCTTAAAGGACAAATAGGGATTTCTTAAAATTTATTTTTTATTTATTTTCAGCATAACAGTATTCATTATTTTTGCACCACACCCATTGCTCCATGCAATCCGTGCCCTCTATAATACTCACCACCTGGTACCCCGACCTCCCACCCCCCCGCCCTTTCAAAACCCTCAGATTGTACAAATAGGGATGATCTGGGTTCACACTCAAGGGTGAGGGAGCATGGTAGGTATAGAGACCAGGTGGCATCATAGAACCATCATTTACTATAGAGGATCTGCTATATGTGAAGTTCCATGTGTGAAAGTCTTTCCATGTGCCTAGGGGTGAGGCAGGAACCAGATCAGGAGGATCTCTGTGGGCTTGTTTATAGTCTGCACTTTAATTTTAAAGCCCTTAGCAGCCACAGAGGGGTTTAAGCAAGGTGTGGCACTACTGGATTTGCCCTCTAGAAAGATTGCTCTTAAAAAAAGGGTGACAAATTAAAAGGATAATAGATTACAGACAAGGGGACCTGTTGGAGGCTGTTGGGAAGCAGAGATCTGGCAAGAAGGGCCTCAATTTAGTTCCATGATGGGATGGAGAGGACGAGTACCATCCTTCAACTTGGGCAAGAGGGATGCCTGCCATGGTGCAGCACTTTCCAGGCCTTTCTCTGGTTATGCCTCTTTCCACTGGAAGAAGAGTCAGTGGGACCAAGGCAGCAAACTCTTCAGGGACCCACACATCCCTTTCTAGATCATTCTCTGGATACTTGCACCCCAGAATTAACTGCCCAAATAACCTGAGACTACTTTTAGCAACTGGTTGAACCTCCTTCTCAGACCCATCCTCTGGAGGCTGATTATGCCATCAGTACATACACAATTAGGCCTGAGAGTAGGTGAAGGGGCAGATGTTTGCAGGAGGTATGAATGAGACTTAACATATAAGCAAGGGTGTCCACCCATGTGAGTCCAAGAAAGAAGGTGCGATGGGCCTGGGGTCTGGTTCTGCCCACACTACCACATCCTGGGATGGCACTGCAAGCAGTCAGAGATTTCTAAATTACATCCTAGCCTTCCAGGTTGTTATGAAGGTATATTTGTCAAGTTGGAAGGATAGACAGTATTTCACTTTAAAGTTTCCTGCTTGATTCATAATTTTATTTTTTTATTTTATTTTTTTTAAACATCTGGTATGTGGGTCTCCAATTGTATTCTGACCCCAGGGCCTGAAAATGTTTGGGACAGGCCTTGAGAGGAGGAAATGGACTGAGGAAGAGTTTAAGAGGTTGACTGGCCAGCACCAGGAGGCCAGTTGGATACCGTAGCTCACACAGGTTTCTGACCCAAGGACCTCTTACTTTTCTGAGAAAAGATTTTGTACTTGGAGGGGAAAAGGGGGGTCCACCATCTAATAGTAGGACTCTCAGGAGACAGCTGTGTCGAGCAGTGGAGGACCACCAGAGGGTGTCTCAGGGACAGAGTTGGAACTTGAGTAATGGGGTGCAGGGCAGGTGGGTTGCAGGGGAGAAGTGATAGAGGGAGAGAGCTTTACTGTTGCCCAATGTGATCCATATTACTTTGGTTTCCAGATAGAAGACATGGAAATTAGCCTTCCCAACATGCACTACTTTAACATAGACATGTCCAAAATGGGACTGATTAACAAGGAAGAGGTAAGAGAACTTTAAAAATATTTAAAGTACATCCACCCTCCTGCCCCCACACCCTTACTTGTCTTTATAAATTTGGGATGATAACATCACCAAGCAAAACTCTTCACAGCTGTTGCTTCTGGAGTATTTATAGTTGCCACTGATTAAAGTCCTCTTAGACTCCAGGCCTTCCTGTACCTGAGGCTGGAGTACCCTAGAATTGGATGAGTGATTGTGGAGGAGGGCTGGAGGCTGCGGGGAGTCAAAGAAAAGGAAAGCACAGAGTGTGCCAGAGGAGACAGCTCTGAGATCTGCTTCTCTGAAAAGTGCCACCCAAGGTCACGGCTTCATTATTCTTCCATGATGAGGCGACTAGGAGGAGAAGAAAAAGATTCTATTTTCATTTTCCTTCAACGTCTTTAACTTTGGATTCAGTTGTCAACTTAAGTAGCATATAAACAGAAAATGTCCACAGAAAAATGAAAGAGTGTTTGTGTTTCCAGTGGCAATTCTAGAAAGCAAGATGAGGAAGTGCACTTTTTGAAAGGAAACTTGTTTTGGGAAAAACACTTACGTGGAGTTGTTTGAAGCCATGACAGAAGGTTAAACCAAATGGGAGTGTCTGACTTGACAGCCTGAAGTGGTGGGGCCCTGGAAATTAGAACTGTCCTTCCCCTCTCGAACCACTTGCAGAATGGTAGGATCTCTCTGTTTGATCCATCCTCTCACGGACTTCTAGAATTTGAAAAACATCATCTTGATGGCTTCTTTTAGTGTGTAGGTGAGGAGGGAGGGGCCATCTATCAACGATGGCTCCGCGGCCATCGAATTCTGGGCCTGCTGACCTAGGAGCCTTCTTTTTAGCCACAGTCCTCTGACCAGTCACCTTGTGTCTGTTCTGCAGATGATATTACTGGGCTCTGTGGGGGCTCTGCACCACCACATCTCTAGGTGGGGTTTGGGGAACAGTACTGGGAAGAGAAGTCATGCTTAGATGCCTGCCATAGCTGCTCAAGAACTCTGTGTGGCAGAGGAGAGCAACTTTGACCCCCAGGTACAGTTCACTCAACTAAGCAGGGAGACAGCGTTGTTGACTGCGATGGAAAGAAAGCATGGTGATTACCAGAACCCCACTAATTAGAGTAGAAAGCCTTTTAAAACAAATTACCTTCTAAAAAGCCCAAGAGGGACCCGGAAGTAATCCTGGCCATGTCCACCAAAGCTAAAACAAAGGACCCCAAACAGAAAAGGGTCAAGTGTCGTGAATGGGACAGTGCTCAGCCAAGGAAACTAGAAGAGAAAGGAGGTCTCCTCAGGGCCCCCAGACACCTCCAGCCTGCACCGATCCCAGCTCAAAGACTTGTTGCCGGCTTGCCCGTTGTGTCTCTCTATCCAAGAAGTCTTAAGCAGCTTCCTTAGCTCCCACCTGAAGAACGGGCAGGGACCCCAAGGCAGAAAGCCCAGTTCCTTCAGGCCAGGGCTCTGCGTGAGGACACCTGAGAGGCTGGACAAGTTATCCCGGGTCCGTGTCTGCACTTTGGGGCTGGCCAGAGCTGCTCTCGGGCCCCCACCCAGCACGTGGCTACAAAGCGAAGGCAACACACGAAAAGCGGGGAGTTAGGACACACTGACAACGGCAGAGGAGTGACAAATGACAGGATGGGAAGACAGAACCACTCTAAACTCACAGCTTTCTGGAGCCATTTAGTATTGAGCTAACATCCCCAAGGATCTCAAATGTTCCTGAGGGCATGACAGTATTTTAGCATTGGACAATGACTGATGTTCAAAGTGAATCATCAAGCAAAGGCCAAATTATGTTCAGAACATTCTATTGAAAAGACAGGGATATATAATGCATTTGAGAAACATTCATAGCCCAATGATTAAAATTTTTCAAAAATTTTTCTAGAAAAGTTTTCTACAAAATTTTCTAGAAAATAAGGCATTGCTATACATGAAATAACTGTATGACTGTAGGGCATATACATTTTCCTGTTTATCGAGCTGTGGTTTTTATTGTTGATTCACGGGAAAAAGGAGAGGTCTATTGTAATGCCTCTGAAGTTGCCATGTGGTTTTTCTACAGGTCTTGCTACCCTTAGACAATCCGTATGGCAGAATTACTGGGACGGTCAAGAGGAAGCTGGCTTCGAAGCTGTGACGTTGTAGGCTCCTCTCAACTGAGGAATTCCTTCAGCCTCTCGTGATGCTGGAAATCATAGCATGTAGTCAGGCCAATTTTCAAATTGGAGTGTTGATTTATCGTGTTAATTTTCCTCCTGTAGGAAAGAATTCTTCTACAACTAGCTCAGCAAGGTGTTTTGTGATTAATAATTACAACACACTTGGTGGATACAGTTACTTCACAAATGTGAAGCCATATGAGAATAGTCATAAATCAATATTTCCTTTTGGTTTTCTTGTGCCTTCCTATCTTAGAGAAGTTTTAGAATCAATGTACTAAGAAAACAATAATGAATTAATGGATGTGTCTTATCAATTAATCTGTGCACAAATTTAAGAGTAAGTGCTGTTTTCAACCTACTGATGCTAACACTTTGCTCTGGGCAATGCAGAAAATGTAATGATGAAATCATATTTGGAAACTATCACCATCATAGCTTCAATGAGACTGAAGTATTTGAATTTCTAAGAATGTTCCAGTGTATACATCACTGGGAGTTTATTTCTACTCTTAAAGTACTTTTGTAATCCTAATGTATTGGTTTTAGGACTTTTACAACTCTTTGAGAATATTTAGTAGACACTGAAAAAAAGTACAACTTGTTTTTCTTTGAATAATGTATCACTTTGGGAAAAAGAGAATTTAATAAATGCTAAATCACTATACCAAACAATGAATATCCACAGAGAAAGAAGACGAGAGACTCTCTATAAAAATATCAGTGACGGTGTTGCCTGGGTGGCTTAGCTGGTTGAGTGGCCAACTCTTGGTTTCAGCTCCCGTCATGGTCTCGGGGTCTTAGACTGAGTCCTGCATCAGGTTCCGTGCTCTCTCTCCCTCTGCCCCTCCCCCCTGTTTGCTTGCTCTCTCTCTTTCTCACTCACTCTCTCTCACTGTCAAATAAATAAATGCATCTTAAAAAAATATCAGTGATGATGATTTCTAGATGGTGGGATTAGGAGTGATTTTTTTTTTTTTTTTTTTTTTTTTACTATGTGCTTTTCTGGATCTCCCAAATATAGTAATCAGAGAAATAAATATAATTAATTATTTAAAAGTGTATACAGATTTGACTGGTGAGTGTGTCAATTGACTAATACTTCTATTGTAGATAGATATGTACCATAAAGCTTCATAAACTGTGATTTTAGAAGCCCCTGATGAAAACCTGTCCACATGAACATTGTAGATAACCTTCCTCCATTTAAAAAAATCTCCATTTATCAAGTTTTTAAAATCTCCATTTTTTATAATGGTTACATATGAGTACTTAGCATTGTTTGAGAACTCTGCTTCAGTCCCCCGTTTCTAGTACTGTAACTTAAGCTAGCATGGCTTAGTGTTTCATTTAAAAAAACTCACTTCACTCCTGGATCCACCTCTTACTAGTTCTCCGACGAACATCCTCATCTGTAAATTAGAGGTGAGAATAGAATCTCAGAGGTTTTTTTTGAGGATAAAACGGGATAATGTCTGTAAAGTGTTGTGATTCATATTTATGCCTGACACACAGAAATTTCTATACGTGTTTATTAAATGATGTTAATGTTAAATATTTGCCTTCTTTTCATGTGGTGTTAGATCCAAGTAGGAATGGTGATTGGACTTTGTGAGGGAGATGAGAGATGGGAAGTCTGAGAGCAGCGAGCCCTAGAAGACGCTGGAGGCCATGCACAGGCTCCTGCCTGCTGGGAAAGAACATGAGATAAGAAGGAAGAAATAATTTGATAAGGAAAGTTTCATGCCACATTGAATACTCATGTTACAAAATGTGCTTACAGCCTGTCACTTGCATGGCCAAAGAGCTGGTACCTTTCATTCCTGTGCTGATTTGATGATCCAGTTCGAAGAGCAATTTAGAGTTTAATGTGATTTTTTTCTAAAAACAAACAGCAAACAAAAACGTAATCAGGCCGTTCTTACTAGATATTATATCGGTCATATAAGTTTTAGAAACACTGTAGTTGCTTCAGAGAAGAAATCCATATTAGAGCAGAATCCTTAGAAACTGGGGTCCATTGTGTACTCACATGCATTTTGTTTCTCCTGAGCTCTTAAAACATTTATCGTAATGGACCGCACATGAACTACAGGATGTTATGTCCCAGGTGCGGGGCTGGAAAGCCTGTCTTCTATGAAATTTTCAAGGACCAGATTTCTATTTTGGGAAGAATGTTTTCTTGTGGTTAAAATTGTAAAGTATGTGCTGAAAACCAGGCTGGGGGTTTCACCTGGTTTTGTAAGTGCCGTGAACTGTAAACACCTGTGAGTTCATTTGCATCAAAACACTTGGTAATTTCGTTATAGAGGGCTGCGGGGACTTTGCTCCCATTTTTCTGGAAAGCAGACTTGCTGCATAGCGCGCTCCCTGCCTTTTCCCCATCCCTCCACCAACCCTGTGTTAAGTACTGTCTGGGCTTAAGGCAGGTGACCCCAGCCCATTTTCTGCCTGGGAAGCAGTTTGCAAGGCTCTCAAGGGAGCAGCTGTCATTCACGGGCTTCTGGTTTTGGAGGCAAAATTCTAAGACCTGGCTGAAATCCTCTAAATTTTATCTCCTAGCTTTTCACAGAAACAGGCTCAGAAAATGTGTTCCATTCTCTCTCCTTTTTAGAGTCAGACTTAAGTTCATACCATTCTTCACCTTTCAGTAACCTGCTTTTTCTCCTTTTGTTCTCAGTATAATAGAAACCACTCTTTGAAAATAGTGTTTTTCTTGTTTGTTATTGAAACATAGACTTTACCTTTTTCAACCACATGCGAGATTTAACTACAGAAATCAGAACTTCTCTCTAACTCCCAGCTCTCTTGTCCAGAAAGAATGTTTTTTTTTTTTTTCCCTCTCTCTCTTCAGACTTGGGACAGACTGGGCTTTGCCTTTTGTAGTCTCCTTTGCAAAACCTTTTAACTTCTGCTTCCTCGCCTGCATTTCAAGAGGGAACCAAGGTTTCTTTCTAAAGACATGGATTTCAAGCCTTCTGACTCGCTGGGATCTTCCTGCTTCCAAATATTAGAAACTGATTCTCTTTGTATTTTCTATAGTCTTTGTTCTCATTTCTCTCAGAGCTCAGCTGCTTTTTATTCTTCCATTGGCCCGGAATCTCTCAGGAATTCTGTAAGTTTTTGGATTCTGTGGCTATACTAGTGAGAAAGAATGTCTAAGGACTTTCCTCCCAGCAAAAATGCTCATTCCCGCCTCTACAGGTTTACAACAACCATCATGGAAGTAGTTTACTCTCAATCCTTAAAGTGTGAAGAATTCCATTGGAAATCTGTCACATAAGGAACACGTTCAACCATACTTGGCAGAAAGGCATGCTGATATATAAGAAAGGGAAGCAAGTGTTTTCAAACACTAATGATGTACTATACCTTGGCTAACTAATTTAAATTAAAAAATAATTTAAAAAAACAACTTCAATTGGTTTTGTGGGTATACCTTGGAGAAACTGCAGGTTCAGTTCTGTACTACTGTAATAAAACAAATTTTGCCAAATAAGTAAGTAAATAAATAAATAAAAGTGAAGGACCCCAGGTATATTTGCTTCTTGAGGCTGCTCTAAAAAAGTAACACAAGTTTGGGGGTAGATAACAACAGAAATGTATTCCTTCATTGTTCTGGAGGCCAGAGGTCCAAAGTCATGGTGTTGGTAGGATTGTGCCTGCTTTAAAGGTATAGAGGGGATTCTGCCCTTGGTCTTACAGCTTCTGGTACTTTCTTCAGTTTCTTGGCTGGTGGCTGTACTACTCCAGTCTCCCATGGTCACATTGCCTCTTCTGTCATCTCCTCTTGGATTTAGGGCCCATCCAAATAACCCAAGGTGGTTTCTTTATCTCAAGATCCTTAACAGTATCTACAAAGACCTTTTTCTCACACAAGGTCACAATTACAGGTTCCAAAATAAAAGGCAGGAACATGGGATTTGGCAGGGAGGGGTACAACTCAACCCAGAACAGTGAGTCAGGGGACAGTGAGCTTCTTGAGAGCAGGTCTTCTAGTGCCTATTGGATCTTCAGCTGCACATAGGTTACTGTTTCCTTCATGTCTGGGGGACAGTCACATCCCCCTTCCAGCCTGATCAGCTGGATCATGGATGTCTGTAAAAGGGTGAAGATCATGGACTTTGGATCTAGATTATGCAAAGTTTCAGATTGGGCTTCTCCAGTTTCTAGCTGTGTGACCTTGGGCAAGTAACCCTAAACTTTAGTTCTATAGTTTTGAAATGAGTATAATAATAATAACTACCTTACAGAGTAACTGAGGATTAGCTGAGATAATGCATGCAGGGGTTAAAATATTTTTGGTTGTGAGTGTCTTCAACTGGAAGGACATCTTGTTTACTTTAACAGTTCAGAGATAGGTTGTCTCGGGATTGATCTGGCCACTCAGGGATAGCTTCATGGTCTCCGGCTCATTCATCCTCTGCTCTGCTATCCTCATAGTGTGTTAATGTTTCCCCTGGGCTCACAAAATGGCTAGTAAAGCTGCTGTTACAGATGGTGTGCATCCCCCAAATCTCCCTTGGGACCAAAGTACTCAGATGTCAGAAGTGTTGGTCTCTGCAGGCTTATCATTGGGTCTCTCTGCAGGAATTGCCCTTGGCTAAAAGAAGCTGCCTCACCCCAACTTACACCCAGCCCCTGGGAGCAGCTCACATCCACTGCTGGTCAGTGTAAGAGATGCAAAGTCTCGACCTTCTTACCTCATTTGGGACAACTCTGCAGGGACACTCCAGTCCCAGAGCTCCTAACTGCCTGAGGTCGTTGTTGAAACTGTGTCATAATCCAACTTCTCCCTCTGTCCAGTCCTGTTTCCTTCACTGCTCACAGGCATTGTTCCAGAGAATGATCCTTAATAAACCTGCATGAAAATATCAGGGTCTCACTGTACCTCTCTTAGGGAAGGCAACTTGTAGATCTAGGAGTGTGTCTAGGAAAGAGGCTCTAAAATGGGGTTGTGGGAGCTGAACCGCCCACTGTCCAGCTGGTGATGAGCTCCTGGAATGTTGTAATTCTGTGATTGTTAAAACTATCACCTGAGGTGAATTGGGATGGGATACTGGAGGAATGGAACAATTTGGCAGTGGCAATATCTTGGATGCTTGAAGGATTGGGGGTAATAATTATTATAAGGATGATGGAATTTGTTTAGGTATTGCTAGGAACCATTAATACATTAAGAAAGACAGTGGGGGTGCCTGGGTGGCTCAGCGGCTTAAAGTCTCTGCCTTCAGCTCTGGTCATGATCCCAGGGTCCTGGGATGGAGCCCCACATCGGGATCTCTGCTCAGCAGTGAGCTGCTTCCTCCCCTCTCTGCCTGCCTGCCTCTCTGCCTACTTGTGATCTATGTCTGTCAAATAAATAAATAAAATCTTTAAAAAAAAAAGGGACGCCTGGGTGGCTCAGTTGGTTAAGCAGCTGCCTTCGGCTCAGGTCATGATCCCAGGGTCCTGGGATCGAGTCCCACATCAGGCTCCTTGCTCGGCAGGGAGCCTGCTTCTCCCTCTGACTCTGCCTGCCTCTCTGTCTGCCTGTGCTCACTCGCTCTCTCCCTCTGTCTCTGACAAATAAATAAATAAAATCTTTAAAAAAAAAAAAATCTTTAAAAAAAAAGAAAAAAGAAAAAGACAATGAAAAGATGAGGATGATTAACCAATATAATGCAAAGCATGAAAGCAAGAGGACCTCCTTGGTAACATATAAAGAAAACCTACAGCCAGAAGATAGAAAAAAAAAATTAGTATCAGGCCTAGGACTTAATTATAAGAAGAACAGAGGTCCAAGGAAGATTGATTTTTCAGTTCTGAGAGGTCAACACACCAAGGTCAGCCTCCTGATTGATGCACCTGAAACCCTGAATTCCCAGATTTCCCTGAATTCTCTGGTCCTGCAGAAGTAGATTACTCTTTCCTGTTAAAATCTAACACTGCCACCCTTGCTTGAAGGCAGTGCAAAGCCTTCTGCATGTCTCCTTGGAGTCTTTTTTTACCTTCCTTCAGGCTACCAGACCTATAAATAGGGTCAAGTTATATCATACCCCAGCCAGAGACATGCCTTCGACTGTTAAGGGAGGAAGGCACCTATAGGCCCTAAGAGTGGCAAAGATTCACACAATATGTACGAGAGTGGAAGGATTATACATAGGACTGGATCCTGAGGGTTTTGGACAAAACCTATTATATTTTTATTTATTTTTTAAAGATTTTATTTATTTGAGAGAGGAAGAACCCTCATTGGGGGAGGGGAAGAGGGAGCGGGAGAAGCAGACTCCCCGCTGAGTGGGGACCCTGATGTGGGGCTTGATTCCAGGACCCGGGGATTATGACCTGAGCCAAAGACAGATGTTTAACTGACTAAGCCACCCAGGTGCCCCCCTCTTATTAGATTTTTAAATCAAGAAGGAAGAATAGAAGCACTTTCCATTCACATATGGCCCACTGTATACATTTAGGGTCTTGCCCTAGGACTACATTTATCTCCTACATTTTGTATCTGGGACCTAGACCATCTGGACTCTCCACAGAATATCACATTTGTTCATTGTACCCATGATATCACGTTAATGGAACTGGAAAAGCAAGGAGTGGTGCTTGTACTTTAGCTAACGGTGGAGCCCACCATGTTAGTGAAGTTTTTAGGTCTAGGACAGGGGTTGGAAAAATCTATCTTACCATCTGTTTTTGTAAATAAATTTTATTGGAACACAGCCATTTGCTTATGTATTGTTTATGTGTTGAGTAGTTGTAATAGAGACTATTTGGCCCACAAAGCATACAATATTTAATCTCTGGCCTAAATAGGAAAAGTTTCATGACCTCTGATCTAGGGTGTTCCAGCATATCTCTTCCAAAGGGCACATTATTGCATCTCAAACTTTCTACCACTAAGAAGAATGCACAGTGCGTGGTAGTCTTTCTATGTTTTGGAGGCATCACATTTCACTGGGATATTCCAAGGGGAATATTGGTCCAATCCATCTGCTGGGTGACAAAGTCTTTCAGTTGTGTGTGTGTCCCAAAGCAGGTCCAGACTGGGTATAAACATTCCTGATGCTTCAGCCATATGAATTAGTAGACAGGATGCTATTTAGAAATGTACCTGACTGAGGAAGATGTTGTATGGGGTTTATAGAAAGCTCCAGTATGAAAATTACAACATTGACTCCTAGGGTTCTGGCTTATGCCATCTATAGACAAGAATTACTCACTATTTGATAAATAGCTCCTGGTGTGTTATTGAATCTTGGTAAAGACAAATGTCTCTTAGGGGACATAGAGGTACTTTGTGGCCAGAGCTATTCATCATGAGCTGGTTTCTACCAAACGCACTAGGTATTATGGTTTGGTGAGACCAGCAGCAATCCACTGTAAGATGGAAATGATAGATCTGGAGTCAGGCACAAGTAGGGCTAGAGGACACAAGAAAGTTATGTGGTCCCAACCTTCATGTCATCCTGCAGTGTTTCTCCAACACCTCTCACACTTATGGTCATAAAAGGAGGGTGGCTGTTATGACAGCATTGAAGGTAAATACTCTCAGTGAAAAAAGCTTTCGGAAATGCACCAAAGGGTTAAGAAAGACAAGTGTGGAAAGAAAAGGGGTCCTAGGTAAGAATATATATAAATTCATGGACAAATAGCTTGGTTGGTCAGGCTCCTGGGAAGAAAAAGATTGGCAGATTGGGAAGAAGGGAGAGACTGTGAATGGATCTATTATGTATTAGTCATGCTTTTTATGATGTTTTGATGTCTTGGTGGTCCTTACAGACCTAGTGTGATATTGACCCTCCCAGGGGTAGCTAATTCCTAAAGATAGGAAAGCACTCCTCTCCTGTCTGATCCAACCACCTCCCTTATCTAATCTACACACCAAGCAAATATTTCTTCTGTCTTAAGTCAACCCAGGGCTAGAAGTCAGACAACTAGAGAAGAGACAGCCCCTATGCCCCAAAGCCTGACAGAATTATTCAAACCAGCCAATCCTAAACTCTTTCCTGGTTTGCCTTTCCCATGGAAACCTCAATAAAGGTTCTGTTCTAGGCCTTCCCTTCGCCTCTGCATTTGCTTTCTGACCAAAAGCAGATGCTTCCTTTCTGGCCTGCATGGTATGGTATGTCCCCCTTTCTCAGGAAATGTAAGCAATAAATTCTTCCTTCAATGCTTTGACTTACCATTTTGTCACTGAGGGATCTTTATAAATTAAGACCTGGGCAAAAATCACTGAACATTAAACGTGAGGATCTTTGTATTGCATAATGTCTATCAAAGAGTACCCATCATGGAAGAGGCACTGACCAATCAAGTAGACAGAATGACTTGACCAGTTTATGTCAGTCAGCCTTTGTCACTGGCAATCCCAATGCTGACATAATGAGCTCATGAATAGAGTAGCCATGACAGCAGAGAATGAGGCCATACATGGGCCCCAAAGCACGAGATTCGACTTTCTATTACTGATCATAACTGTTGCTCACAAACATCCAACTTTTCAGCAGTAGAGACCAAAATCAAGTGAGAACTTGATATGGCACTGATCCTTGAGAACACTAAGCAGCTACTTGGCAATGAGTTGTATACATTGGACCCTTTTCACTCCAAAAGGGGCAATGACTTATCTTAACTAGAATTGATACATATTTTGAGTATGGCTTTGCTTTTCCTGCCTACAGGGACTCACTTGGCAGCACTATCCAGGGGCTTACACAATCCTGCACAAAATTATTCAGATCGAGGGACCTTGAGAACTACTTTAAAATAAAGGAAATAGGACAGTCTGTAACTGATCTTATGATCCTCTAGTCCTATCATATACTGTACCATCTGGAAGCTGCTGACTTGATAAGGGCAATGGAATGGTCTTTTGAAGGTACAGCTGAGGTACTAGCTTGGAGATGATACTATGTGATGATGGGGCACCATCCCCCAGGACGTGGTATGTACACTAAATACTTCACTCTTATGTGGTGCTATGTCCTTAGACGTTAGAGCACGTGGATCTATTAACCAAAGGGTAAAAATACGAGTGGCCCCACTCACCATCACACCCAATGACCCAGTTGGGAAATGTGTGCTTTCTCATCCCCTCGGCTCTAGGTTTTGATTGTGTAGAGGTCCTATTCCTAGACAGAGGATACTTCCACCGGGGACACAGTGAGAACAATTTTAACTTAAAGCTATAGGTTTGTACAACATGCAAACTTGACAATTCTCAAGAGAAATAGCTATTCCCAGTCTACTACACAGCCAAGAGAGAATCAATCAGACTGAAAACTTAGAACATTTACGAAGGGGAAAAGAAAGTGTAGGACAGGACAGTGTTGTAGAGTTTTTGCTGAATGGTGGAGAGAGCAGTGACATGTCTAACTCAAATTATTTGATTCCTAGAAAACCATAGAAATTGTTGAAATAAACTTCTAGCTGGACTTGCTTATTTTACATAGGCAATTGAACCAACAGAAGTTAAGAGACTTGTACAGGGTCTTACAAGTAAGTCAGTAGAGGATCTGGGATTAGAACCCAGGTCTGCTGACACCTAGCCCAGTGTTCTCTTCCCCCTCCAACGTGACTTCACAGCTTCAGTGGTTTCCTTTTTAACTCTGTGTGGGTTAGGCCAATGTTACTCTGCATTCTGCATGCACACCATACAGAAGGCTGATGAATAACCTACAGACACTAGGGTGGCTGGGAGAAGTCACCTTAGCATTAAAAATTCATTACAAAATCTGCCCAAATAGATAATTAAACAGACTGATGTCAACCTAATTGGCTCAAATTAATGAATGCAGATCTACTTAGATTTTTAAATTAAAAAAAATTTTTTTTTGATGTTTGTTATTGACCCACACATGTCTTCATTAAAATCACAAAGGTAGCAGAGGTCTCCCTTTCATTAGTCTCACAAAACCATTTTGAATGTCATTGAATGTTCATTTTGGATTAGGGATGAGATATATTTAGAATTCACCAAATGCCTCAAACTTCTCTAGGCCTTTGGGGACCAATAAAAACTTATATGCATTTTGCTCAGCACATTTCCCTTAACTCAGCATAACATTTTTTCGTGGAGCTTAAATAATGCAAATTTTTTTCTTTTATGTGCCCTCATGAAGATAAAGTATCTAGAACCACCCCAAATCCAAGAACCTGAGAAAGTAATTGTTTTTATCTTTTAGAAATTTTAGAATGCATCAAATAAACAGTATTTGGGTTGAGCATATGTTTGTTAATTCTGTGACTGGTTTGGCCTTGAAAAATGGAGTGAGACCAGAGTAATAAAATCATACTTTAATGCCTTTTTCCTGTTATACTAATGACTATACTATGTACTCTCATTAAATTCTCCATCAATCTTGAGACTGGTATTATGGAAGGATTACTATCTTCCCCATAGTATCCACCCTCCTATCTGTTTAGCTGAATATGCAGCTGTCTGAAACAAACACTACAGCTCCCAATCTCCCCTTGCAGCTAGGTATGGCCAAATGACTAAGTTCTTGTCCAAGAAACACAAGTAGAAGTGCTGTATGCAACTTCTGACAATAGGTATCCTTCTTTCCTTCTTGGCTAGAATACAGTTGTGATAAAGGACACTTAAACAGCCATCTTGGAGCACACAGGAAGCTCTGTGTTGAAGATGGTGGAGGAAAACCCTAGGAAAACACTGGGGCCCAATGATTGTGGAGTGGCTATCCCAACCCTGATCTGCTTACTTGAGACCTCATCTACACAGTAGGGAAATTCTACTTGCCTAAGTCATTGTTACCTATGTTTTCCACTGAAACTAATCTTAAATGATACACTTGAGCTGTTCTATCCTGATAGAGATGTGCTGTAAGTGTCAAATGCACAGTGGCTTTTGAAGACATACCTTAGAAAGATTGTAAAGTATATCAGTAATTTTGATATTGATCATGTATGGAAATGGTAATATTTTGGATTTAGCAGATTAGATTATTTAATTTTCCTGTTTTACTTTTTACTTTTAAAAATGTGACTACTGGAAAAATTTTAAATGACACATTTAAAGTTATATTTATTATATACCATATATTTATTTTATATATATGTATATATGACATTATATATTTATTGGACAGTGCCAGGAAGGTGTTGCTCTATGCTGTCTCTGTCTCTGAACTAGAGAATAGGTGAGGACCCTGAGGCCAAGAAAGCCATACACCTACCGGATACACCTACCCATATCTAGTAAATGATGCGGCTGTGGATCTATGTGGAGATCTATGTGGAGCAGCCCCAGTGCTCCCACTTACTATGGCATAGTGTATCTCAACTGGGGTCATTGGGTTCTCGTGTAGGAGGGAGAACACTGTCCCAAACACTACTTCTTATTTATTTATATGTATGTATGCATGTATTTATTTATATTTTAATTCCATTGTAGTTAACATCCTGGGCCAAACACTAATTCTTAAAGGCAGGAACTGCTAGTTGCTTGAAGGTTTTACTGAGTTTCTCTCAAAATATGTTTATAATCTGACGAGTTTTACAGTTTTATTTCCAAATTGTATATTTCCCAGCATGTAAAAATAGAGTGTAGCCCATTGAAAAAGGAAATGGAACACAATTTACTGAAAGAATCTGTTATCTTTAATTTAGAAAGAAGACATTTAACTTGCAAATGTTGCCATAGATGTCTCTGCCCCACGGATGACAGAACTGGAGAAACTTGTGGAAGATATCTCCTTGGTTGCTCTACCTGACTCTTCTGGAAGCTTACGGTCTTGAAGTTCTTTGATCTCAAAGGCTTAGATGAGAGCTCAATTTATCTTGCTCCCTTATTTTGTTGTTTCTAGATCTTGCTTCCCCAGGCCATGGCCTGCCCTACAGGTAACAAGTAGGTGGGGTGTTACTGACACCTCTTTCCTAACCTCTGCTATGGTAAATGTGGTAGCTCTTCCCAGACACTTAACTCTGTGGAAGTGGAGCATATGTTCTATTTGGAGATTGGCTGGCATCCCCAGCATTCCTGATGTCTCCCTAAAGATAATAGTAGACAGGAACACTCTGCCTACCTGAGGTAAAGAAACATCAGCCTAGCTTCCTTCTTGTGGGTAGCCAAAGACTCCTCTTGCTTTTACTCACAAGGTCCTACATTATTCTGCCCCAGTGCTAGGCTGGACATAACTTCTTTCTTGAGGTTCACAAAGATATAACACAGCTACCACAGTAGCTGTGTTATAACACAGTCACCAAATAACCTGAGACATGATCGTTTTAATCTCTTTATCTCTGTGTAGAATTGCCAAGACTGGCCAGAAATGGTATCCAGACTATTTAATTGCCTATGGAGCTGTAGCATGAAACTAACGAGCTGCTCATTAGTGTACCCAATGCTTTCTCTTCCCTTCCTGTTGCTTCTGCTCCTGGTTTAGAAGCAGAATTATCAAGTTTTCTCCAAAGAAGCATATCTGTCCTACAGCAGTCAGCTCTCTGAACATTTAACTTCATCTTCCAAATCATTACAGAAAACACTTAATGGCTCTGTGCCCAGACCTGACCCCTGCAGATCCCATTTGCAATGACCGTCAAAAGGCAGATGGATCACCACCAGTAAGTACTCCTTGCATTTGGCTTCCAAATATAGGAGTGATTGGGTAACTGAGGGTCATTAGACTTTTCCAAATTAAATTCCTTCTAAGATCTATTTCTCTAATGCAACGGAAGGACAGTGTGTTCCCCTGACTGTGGATGCTAAGCTTAGAGGGACAGAAACCATGCTCATATAGGGTATTTGTTGAGTAGAGGACAAGGAGACGGCCACCAACTTCTCTCTGAATATGAAGATCATTCATATTCGTCATGTCCATTAAGTATCAAAAATGATGCTCAAATCTGCTGCACATTCTGATGCACTATGTCACCTTATTTTCTTTTCAACTAAATCTACTGATAAGTGCTAGTTCCTGAATTAACTTACGCTAAGGAGGCTCTCTGTATGGTCCTTGCCCTCCATCAGCAGTCTAAATTTCACATACCTTATAATGACAATGTAAAAGAGTGCAGTTGCCGGCTGCAAGGTGTTAGGGAATTAAAAAGATTGTAATAAATTGGAGCTTTCAGCCTCACCTAGAAGAATGCAAATGTAGTCATAAGAACACACACATACTGCACTGGCCAAAGAAAATGTCAGCTTAGATTCCACTAAAAGAGACCAGTTTGTGACCTCGCCTTCAAACCAGTTCATTACAGGTCCTTTGTGGAGTCTGAATCCAAGGCTAAAACATGGGGTGGGGAAGAGAGGTGGAGGGGCAATTTTTTTTTTTAAATCCCTCACAATTTTGATATCCTGTCTGCTCCTCCAGTTGAGAATAATCAAATTCAACATTAAACAATTCTCACATGAAATATATTGGCACCAAGGTGTGCTCATTCCCACTTATGCTTACGAGGTGCTTCCCCATGTCTGTGGGTATTTGCTACTAGCTGCAGGCCCAGATCACAGGAACAGAAAGGACTGTGTGATCAGAAAGGACTCAGACATTTCTGGTTTTAGAGCTGTTTGAAGACAAAGGCTGCCTACCTGCTGAATTTCAAGTACTTCTAGCCTCTTGTTTTGATAACACTTTCTTTCCCCTGAAGTGGGGGTGGGGAGGGCCAGGAAGCACCCTCAGTTATTGTCAAGGCATTATTCTGGAGGTATGAAAGGCACACTATCTTTAGTTTGCTAATTTTGCCTGAAAGCTGTCAACAAAGGGCTAACAAGAAATGATTTGATTCTTTTCAGTTTGCTTTTCAATTAAGATATTTTCTTTTCCTTTCCTTTTCCCCATCCCTGACAAGCATGTATGGAGTAGCCTGGGCCTAAAGCTTAGTTGAGTCAGGTTGGGGTTAGGGAACAAGACTTTCAGTAGTTGTGAGAGGTGACAGGATAAAAGCATCCAGGGACTGAAGGGAGTATAAGCCCAAGTTCAAATCTAGAGAAAAATATAACTAAAAACATACTTTCAGCAACATTTGCTCCAAGTATTCAATGGCCAGCTGACGGTGGTGACAGGACATTGTCCTCTAATATCTCTTCTCCCTTATTTGTAGAATAATGGGACTTTTGTTAGTTGGACCCATGGGCTCTAAGGAAAAGAATATTTCAAGCCTCTTTTGCAGCTGCAGTGTGGCAATGTGATTGAATTCTGGAAAAGATATAAGGGGAAGTATGTGCAATTTCTTGGAAGTGTCTTTAGAGGGAGGAGGTATGTTGCTTTCCTCTTTTCTTTTTCCTGCTGTTAAGATTAGAAGTCAAGTGGTGATGGGGAGATCTAAAGATGGAAAGCAGCCATCTTGGACCATGAAAGAATTCTGAAAATAAGTAGTATGCATGATGGAGCAAAAGGGTAGGAGGAATCCTTAACATCATGGAGGGCCATGCCATCTCTGGTCTCCCTGGATGTGTTACATGAAGACTCCCTTCTGTCTTGTTTACCTTACTTGGCAGGGTGGGGGTGAGGGCAGGGAGGCAGTTTTAGGTTATAGTCATATTTTTCCAGACTCATATATAAAGTATCAGGTGCATGAGCAGAAGTAATGTGGAGATATTCTCATGCTATCCCATAGAGGCAGAGAAGGGTCACGCATCATCACTATTTCACCTGTGGGAAAGTCTTTCCGAGGGGTGAATTCAGTTCTTCATCCCATCTTCCTCCTATTGTATCCCGAGTTCCTTATCTCTGGCCTGCATCACCAGCAATTACACTTCTCACTTTTTATCAGTACTGTTCCCCATGGTACATAAATATATTCTGCCTTTCAGGTTTTTTGGGTTTTGTTTTTGTTTTTGTTTTTGTTTTGTAAAGATTTTGTTTGTTTATTTGACAGACAGAGATCACAAGTAGGCAGAGAGGCAAGCAGAGAGAGAGGAGGAAGCAGGCTCTCTGCCGAGCAGAGAGCCCGATGCAGGGCTCGATCCCAGGACCCTGAGATCATGACCTGATCTGAAGGCAGAGGCTTAACCTACTGAGCCACCCAGGTGCCCCTGCCTTCTAGTTTTGCATGATCTGTAGACTGTGAGAACGTGGGGATGGAATGTCTCTTTTGTAACCCCTTCTCCCACTTATCATGCAAAACAAAGCATTACTTAAATTTCAGACACTCCATACACTCCATAATTGAATTAATTTGGAATGCATTTTTCAACTCCACTCATTACACCACTTCCTGTTTTTTTTTTTGTTGTTGTTGTTGTTTTTCAATCTCATCTTCAGATTTTCTGTTCTTTAGAGAAATTTTCTGTTCTTTTAGATTTCTCTTCACAGGAGACTGAATTATAACACTCTCTAAAATAGTGGCTCTTAACTTGAGGAAGGGGAAGACAGAAGAACCTCGGGGAGTCCATCAACGCTGCAAAGTTTTATATGTGGGAATATGAGCTTTTGCCTGGAAGAAAGTACGTAGCTTTCACCAAAATTTCCAGAAATTCATGACCCTTCACTAGCGTACAGTAAAAAACAAGGAGGAGGAGAAGGGGGGTGGGGAGGGAGAAGGGGAGGAGAAGAAGAATGGGAGGAGGAGGAGAAAGAAAAAGAAGGAGAAGAATTATTATTATTCTTTGGCTAAAATGATACCTAAAATTGGTTTTTGGATGGGGCAAGAGAAGGAACAAGGCCTATTTGGACAATGCAGTTTATAAAGAAGATAAGTCCATAAATAGATCAAAATGTTTTATATATCTCAAGTTGTTGCTGTTGTTGTTGTTTTGTTTTGTTTTTTTAGGCTTGACTTTCTTTCCATGGTGTTGAAGAATAACCTTAATCCTTAATCCCAATTGAAGAGGCGACCAAGCAGAAAAGATCAGACACTGGCAATAAACTGAAGCAATGCTTTATTGCAACCACAAAGCACCAATTCAACAAGGCATTGACACACAGAGATTTGAACAAATGTCTCTTTGAACAGAGATGTAGCAAGCTCACTTTTTTCAAGTTCTTAAAGACAAGTACTCAAACCAAGAATCAAACAAAGCATCAGAGCAATTAAAAAAATATTACACCATCATGAAGGAATATATATAAAAATATTCTGTACTAGTAACAAGGCTTTTTGATCTATAACTCTCGGCAAATTCCTTCAGAAACAAATCAGTATAAATACAAACCATAAAGTGAAAAAATGCTTTCTTCTTCGGAAACAAAGAGCCAATTTGAAAGTAAATCTATGCAGAAAATATCATTATCCCCTGTGAAAAAAGCTGAATATGGATGGCGATCCCCAAGACAAAACAGAGTTTCTCTTTTCAGAGGTTCTGCTCCTGCAGGGGCCATGATGCACGTTCCTCTCAAACATCGCAGTACATCCCAGTGAAACCTTAATAAGGTCAAGTGAAGGACCCTCTATAAAAGAGGGTGTCGGCAATTCCATCCAAATAACACAAACTCTAAGGAGCAGAGGGATTCAAGGGAAACAGCATCTCTCTCTCTTTTGTCCCCTTCCCTAAGTTTTCTGGTCTTTCATCTCTCTACATCTGTAACCAGAAGATCATTCCATTCAACACTTTTTCAAGGATTTGGGGAAAGCAATCTGAAGAAAACCCCTTTGGTGGGGAGGGGTGTCCAACCATGTCAAAGATAACTCTGTTTGACAAGCTCCACCAGGAAAACCATGCTGTCCACAAGTCATCCTTACTCCTCCTGCTGAGTTCAGGTCAGTGGATGGATTGCCTAGTCTATCCCATAGGATAACGTTTCATTTGACTGAAATTCTTTACATATACACATGTATGTATTCTGTTTACAAAGTTTCATCACATGAAACTAAATTATATCTTATGTATTTTTTGAGGTCTAAGACCCCAATTTGATTGTACTATGAAGAGTTGTTCTTTAGATGTTTTGTCTGCAGAGGTTTTACATGATACTCGTAGATTTTCAGAGCAGGCCCCAGTTTTAACTGAAGTCCCGTCAACACATCATTTCTTGTCATCAATAGCAGGGATTTTCCATCAATCTCCTATAATGGAAGAAGACGGTAAAACCAACACTGAGTCCAAAAGCTCAAGGATAATGAAGAACAAAAAAAGTTCAAAGGAAAAAGACATATTGATTGTCCTTAAGCTAAAAACATTACTTTTTCACTTGGGTCAAATGGAAAATATGGACTCCTCTATTTTTAAGTTCCATCTTTCACTTTTATTTTTGAATTAAATATAATCCATAGCTGATCTTGTTTTCAAGATCACATCCCTAAAGTCACATCTTAAAAAAATGATGGCAGGCTTGGCACATATATCTGTAAGAGTCAGAGATATTGTTTCTGAAAGAAATAATGACCCTTTCCATTTATAAAATGTACTGAAGTTTGTGCAAAATTTCTGTGTACTTAACTCCTAAAACAACTCTATAAATTAGGGCAGGCAGGTATTATCAGATTTTACAGGCAAACCAAGGACCAAGGCGAGAAGTTAACATGCCTAAGATCACAAAGTTAGGCAAGGAAAATAGAGGATTGTAAATCACCTGCCTAAAACCAAAGCTGATGTTCTTTCTGTAACGCCTTGGTGTTTCTCTTGACACTTGGAAGTAAATATGTGTAGTACAGGTGAACCAGTGGGGTCATAGATGACTAGGTATTCCAGAATCTTGCCAATTACAACAATGGGCAGTGGAAAAATGATTCACTCTCTGTGAACTTCTTTCCTGTCCCCTTCCTTTCTTTCTTTCTTCCTTCCTTCCTCCCTCCCTCCCGCTCACTCTTTCTTTCCTTCCTTCCTTCCTTTCTTTTCTTTCCCTACCTTTCTTTTCTTTCTTTCTTTCTTTCTCTCTCTCTCTTTCTCTCTCTCTCCCTCTTTCTTTCTCTCTCTCTCTCTCTCTCCCTCTTTCTTTCTTTCTTTCTTTCTTTCTTTCTTTCTTTCTTTCTTTCTTTCTTTCTTTCTTTCTTTCTTTCTTTCCTGTCCTTTAAAAGAAGAACCATGGGGCACCTGGGTGGCTCAGTGGTTTAAGCCTCTGCCTTCGGCTCAGGTCATGATCTCGGGGTCCTGGGATCGAGCCCCACATCGGGCTCTCTGCTCAGCAGGAGCCTGCTTTCCTTCCTCTCTCTGCCTGCCTCTCTGCCTACTTGTGATCTCTGTCTCTGTCAAATAAATTAATAAATAAAATCTAAAAAAAAATGAATAAAAATAAAAGAACCATCCTGTCTCAACCTGAAAATCAACCTACCATACTTCCTCTTAGTGGATCCTCAAGATTCAGGTAGTAAAGGTAGTGACGGGCAGGGCTCTGCCCCTGCTCTCTCAGAGTCCACTTCCCACTCCCTTCAGGTACCCAACCAGAGTTCCCTGGAGACCACAAAGCTTTTGGGGTAAAATATAAACAGGCTTTTCATGAAAGGGATATGGATCCCAAATACAGAAAGTAGTTTGCAACTTCTGGAAAGGGATCACTGAGAAGCTTGCTGAATATCACCTTATTTTTATTATTTTTTATTGTGGGACAAGTGAGCTGGCTCTTAGGGGGCTTGGGCTCAAGAGATGGACCAGCTGCACATGTCTGGTAAGCATTGACTTGTCTGTACAGACATATGTCTGTAACCATCTCCCCCACTGATGGACAGATAAGGGGACAGAGGTGTAATTCCAACTACACAAAACTGACTCTTTCCTACACTGACCCCAAGAAAGCCATTCTTCCAAACTCCCTTGTGTTTGACCAGGCTATGAAGAAAATGTGCTTTGTATGTCTCCATGTGTGGAGAAACACCACTGGGCTCACGGGCTGAAGAAACACCCACTTTGGGATGCCTGGGTGACTCAGTCAGTTGAGCGTCTGCCTTTGGTTTGGGTTGTGATTCCAGGGTTCTGGGATTGAGTTCCATGTCAAGCTCCCTGCTCAGCCAGGAGCCTGCTTCTCCCTCTGCCTGCTGCTCCCCTTGTTCGTGCCCTCTCTCTTTCTCTTTCTGTTAAATAAATAAATGAAAATCTTGGGAGGAAGGAAGGAAGGAAGGAAGGAAAGAAAAAGAGAGAAAGAGAGAAAGAAAGAAATACCCACTTTGTGACTTTGGGTAAATCCCTTCCTCCTCGGTCTCCTCAGTTGGTAATGTGGGGATTTGGGGGTTTCTGATAGGATTCCATGAGATACTACTTTCACAAATGCTTCCTGAGCTATGAGTTATATAATCACTTATTGTTCCTCAACAGGCCCATGGTCCTCATGTCATTTGTCAACCACCTATCACGAACCAGAGCAGAAGGGCAAGGAATTACTTCTAACTGCTTTTTGGTGTTATTGAACTCTGGAAACCTTTATTTTGCTGACAACTAGGAAAAAAAAAGTCTCACATTAATTTGTGAGAGACAACTATTCGAAAACATGGCGCATAAAAAAGCAGTTAGTTGACAGGGCAGACTGGAAAATTATTTAAGGACAAAGGATTTGACTTTCCAAATCTAAAATGTTTTCTTCTCCTTACGCAGCTAGTAAGCCCAACGACTGCCCATCAGTAAAAGCTGTACGGATGAGAAGTGGCAAAGGAGCTTATGACACGCGGAAACCACTCTCGCAGTTCTGAAGGCACTATGAGGTCACAGGACTCTGAATCACAGGTTTCTTCAAAGCTCCCATATATCTTAGATTGACTGAGATGAAGAAGTACTCACTTGTAACGCTTTAAAAAACAGCAAAGCCCTTCCTGCTCTCCTTCTTTCCTTTGTTGTTGTTTGCTCATACTTAACTTCCTACATATTTTAAATGGGCATCAGGAAGAGATGACACTGCTTTCATTTCTACACAACAAGAAAACTTCCTTGACTAACCGAATTTTTTTTTTTTTAATCTTTGCTGGCAAAAAAGTCCTTCTACCACTCAGCATTTCTGTCAAAAGCCAAGTTGTCTGTGAAAAATGCTGAAATTTGGATTTTATTTAAGACAAAATGGAAAATCAAGTTTCATGCTCCAATTTGATTTTCCCTTTGTTCAGTAGCCATACTGCAGTTCACCTCACACTAGGGCTGGTAAAAGAAAGCTCCATCTGGAAATCCTCATTTTAAAAACTGGAAATGAATATAACTCATACATACAACAAAACATTCCTCTTTGGTCATGACTACAGCAGCTCAGATGAATGGCAGTAGAACACAACATGATGGAAATGTGAGCTTCCAGGTCAAACTGCAGTCTGAACCTTGTCTCGACACAACTTATTGTGTGAGCCTGGACAAAGGACCTGAATTTCCTGAGCCTCAGTTTCCTTACTTGCAAAATGAAAATAAATCCCTGAAGGATTCTACAGATTAGAAATGATTCATTCACGTAAGGCACCTAGTACAGTGCCTGACAGACAGGAGGTTCTCAATGACTAGTAAGTAGCAAGAACAGGATGTGTTCCAATTCCAAATCCATCTACTGCTTCCTTTCTGGAAGTGTGCTCCCTGCCTGAATGCTCCCCTTTGCCAGAGGGATGTAGGCGTATTCCTGTTCAAGTTCAGAAAATTCGGTGAGATTAAAAAAGCTCAAGACTACATCAAAGATTTGTCTCATAAAAACTGCAAACACAGAAAAGTTCCTTGATTAAGGAAGCGAATCATTTGTTACATAACTTCTATAAAAGATTGAGATGCAAATGAAATCCAAATTTTGCCAGTCAGCATGGTGTACTAGAATGAGCATGACACTGGGGAATGGAAGACAGTTTCTGATGCAGACTCCATCAGTAATTTTCCACAAGTAACCACTCCTCTGTACCCCAGTCTGTTTATTAGCATAAATGAAGGGGTTGGAGGGTGACCAGATCCAGTTAAATAAATATTTGAAAATCCCATGATTTAGCATGTATGTTATGATTAAAGTCAAAACAAAAAGATAGTTCACATCTTGGGATCCTGTTTACCTCCCTGTGTTAGGGATAATCATTTGTCAGTTTCAGTTTCTATCTTCATGTAAGAGTAACCAAGTACCTGTTGGACAAGAATATTTATGCAAAAAATCTTTGCCTACTTAATAAGTTCCAGCAAGTACTCATGTATGGAAGGTTTAGAAATGGTATGTGTAAATTTCCAATGAGAGCAAGACCCATGATGTAAAAATAACTGAGTGGGATCCTTAGATATTATAGCTCAGTAGAGAAACATGTGTTTTAGAGAAAGACATTATTTTATTGCTTATTAGGTGGGGCCTGGGCAAGTTATTAATCTCTCTCAGCCTCATTTCCTTACATATATGATGGAGGAAAAGTAGCTACTGTATTTCACTGCTGAAAGAATTATTGAGATAACATAGGTGAAGTAGAATGCCTGATATCTACCAGGTACTCCATAAATGCTAGCTATTTTTAAAAAGTCTCTATTAAAAAAAAATCTTAATCCTTTTACTTTTCACCCTTTCTCTCTACAAATGCTAATGCACCTTGATAGCTCTTTCAATTGAGATTGTGATATGGCCAATTGGAATGATGAGGTACGAAGAGGTTGGGAAGACAAAAACGGTGGCTGTCAAGAAAGAGGAAACTGGTTAATAGCAAAAAGGGACAGTGAAAAAGTCAAAGAGAAGTCAGTGGGCTTTCTGATAGGAGGGCCCTGCAACTAACCCAGAAGGCCATACTTGTGGGGTGGTCTCTGCTGTCCCAAATATAGTGCAGAGGAAAAGAAGGCTCAATTAGAAACAGAAGATGGGATGAAAGCCAAACTCTGCTGCTTCTTAGTTTCTTGTGTATCATCTGGCCAATTATTTCTTTCCTCTGTGAAATAAGAGGTTTGGACTAAGCTGACTTCTGTCCATTCTAGTTCAACACACTCTTAGATTCCAGTTCTGTCTTTGATAAGCATCAGACTCACCATCCTTACAGGAAAGTCTCCCTATGAAAGAACAAAGCACAGACTCCTTACCCATGATGTGGAGGAATTTGATGAAATGGGCTGTCCTTTTCCACTTCAGTCTTCCTTCTCACATTTTCTAGAACTTTCTTTGTAACAACTCTCTTGCCATTCACTATCTGGCTACAAGTGGTGACCAGCCTGAAGTTTCCCATTCCACTGCTTACAAAGGGTACAAATGTCCCAGAGGAAGGGGGACTTGGTCTGGAGCCCAGGGATACAAATGTGGAAAATCCTGTGTCCAATATGGGGATGACATCAAAGAAGGAGGAGTGAAATCTCCTGGCCTTACCCACATGACCAGTGGAAAAACAATCTCCTGAGAAGAAGTTTCCATCTTCAAAGACATTTTGAAAGCCACAGTGTGGCCTCTCAAACCGTGGTTTCTCTTTCAAGCAGTTTTTGTCTCTGCAGTTACCTGTATTTTCCATTTTGATGTGGTTCTCTTTGGACTTGTCATAGTTGTTGCGTTTCTTGGCATCAGACAAGACGTCATAGGCTTCTACTACTCGTTTGAATTTCTCCTCAGCTGACTCCCTGTTTTCTGGGTTCTTGTCTGGATGTACCTGAAGAGCTAACTGGTGGTAAGCCTTCTTAATATCAGCAGGGGATGCGTTTTGAGGCACACCTAGTACTCTGTAGTAATTCATCATGTTTCCTTAAAGGACCTTTCCTTATCAAGACATAAAGAGTTTGTTTTCAGAACAACTTCCATATAATTTTGGAAAGTAAGATGGTGAACCACTCCAGTCTATACCAAGACCCTTTGAATCTCCTCACATAGTTGTTGGAACAAACTCTCTTCTGGGGAGGAAATTCCTCTTTGGTGTCCTTTACTATCCCCCCCCCCCCACAGCTCAATGTGAGGGGAGTGACTATGAGCTCAACATTATCAGCCAATGACTCTCAGCTGATGCTGTGCCTGCCTTGCATCCCTATTGGCAGAAAATATGAGGTGGATAATATACATATTAGGAAGATTTCACCTAGTTTAAAAAACCAAAACTGAGCAGCTTGTTTATAGAAAAAAATACATCTATGTGGCTCAAAAAGAAGTCTTTACCTCATTTGTTAAGGCAACAGTCAGAAGCAAAATGGGTCTTGCCCTTCAATTCGACACAAAATCCATTTTGGCTCATTGTGAGGGCTAATGCCTTCAGTGACTTAATGCGTATCTCCCTGTTATTTAATATTTGCTACTGGCACAAAGTGTGTGATAAAGGGGCTCTATTACCAAAAAATCCTTGTACACATTTCTGATGAAGAAAAAGAATGAAACTCACTTCATCAAATGAGGAAACTGGGTTACAGAGATGTCTGCCTAGATTAAAAAAAAAAAAAAAAAAAAAAACCACCAGAATAGATACAAGGAACAGAATTAGAAGTGAAGGCTTCCCATGTATGGTCAGATAAGGCTTTTTCACTTCAGCTATCTTTATAAAGTTAGCCTTTTTGAAACTTATCTCCGGACTTAAGAATAAAACTAAGTAGCAACATCACAACAGCAGATGCTTTAAAAAATAACTTTGAGGCTCAAGTGTAGGAAGGGTGGCTGGTTGCTCTTTTTTCCAGGACACATAACTACACATCTCTCAGATTTCCTTGCCATTTGGTGTGGCCGTGTGACCATGTCCTGGCCAATGACATATGAAGAGATGATGTGTACCTCTTTCTGTGAACACCTGGCCCATAAAACTACTTACATGTGCTCCTCCTTCCTCTTTATCTTTATGCCAACTGAATGTCAATGTCTGGATGATCTCGATCTGACTGCAGATGACAGAGCCTCCATCACCCTGGGTTCTTGAATTACAGAGAAGGAGAACACTCCCACAACCACCACGGACTATTTACATGAATAAGAAACAAACTTCTACTATAATTAAGCCATTATACATCTTTTTATCTACTTGTGACAACAGTTAGTCCACTCTAATACACCATGTCCACAACTTCACCTTCACTTCTAGAAACTTCAATAATGTCATCAACCAGCAAAGTCCTACCTCTGCAACTTGAAGTCCAAAATCCTATCCTATCTCTCACTCTTCACTCTCATTACACCGATTTTCACATTTCAATTCCACTTTCTGCAGGGTCATGAGTCTCCTTCAGACTCTTCATTTGTATCAAGTCTATACCCCTTGGTTGGTCATGTGAAATATTCTTTTTTTTTTTTTTTAAGATTTTATTTATTTATTTGACAGAGAGAGACAGTGAGAGAGGGACCACAAGGAAGGGGAGTCGGGGAGGGAGAAGCAGGTTTCCCACCGAGCAGGGGCCCGATGTGGGGCTTGATCCCAGGACCCTGGAATCATGACCTGAGCCAAAGGCAGATACTTAACCAACTGAGCCACCTAGGTGCCCCTGAACCATTCTTTTTTTTTTTTTTTTTTTTTAAAAGATTTTATTTACTTATTTGAGAGAGAACGAGTGAGAGAGAACATGAGAGAGGAGAAGGTCAGAGGGAGAAGCAGACTCCCCAAGGAGCTGGGAGCCTGATGCGGGACTCGATTCGATCCTGGAAGTCCAGGATCATGACCTGAGCTAAAGGCAGCTGTTCAACCAACTGAGCCACCCAGGCGCCCCTGAACCATTCTTTTATATACCCTCTCAAATTGCCCTCTTTGGCCATTAGTCAACCATGGTGCCCATGCCACAAACACCCCATCAAGGAGAAGAATAGCAATCCAACTTCTCTGATTCCTATGCCTGATGCAGCTGGGGAAACTAAACAAGATTTGAAGATGAAATCCTACACAGAAGCCATGTGCCAGTCTCAGCTGGGCCAGGAAAATTACTCTGCAGTTCTTCTATGTATCCTTGGTCAGCTCCCTCTCCCATTCCCCTTGATGGCCACTCTTAAACTCACTGTTCTCCTCCAGTTCCTTATTAAATCTCTCCCCATCCTGTCCACTCCAAGCACAGGAGCTTGCTTCTTGTTTAGCAAAGGAAATAAGAGTCTGTTGGGAACTCCCTTAATGGCCCTGGGGACAAGGGCAATCTTAGCTAGATCTGTACACATCCTCACCTATGCCCCCAGAGCACAGGAAGGATAGAGGAAAAACAGGAAGGATAGAGAAAGACATCCCTGTCTTGCTCAGAATTAATCCCTTCATTTTTTTAAAAACAAAAAAATGAAAGCGTTGAATATTTTATTGACCAAACTGAATGAACGGAATCATGTATATCATGGCCAACATAACATTTTATTATGGTAAAATATGTATAACATGAAGCAGGTCATTTTAGTTAACCTTTTTTTTTTTTTTAAAGATCTTATTTATTTACTTCACAGGCAGAGATCACAAGCAGGCAGAGAGGAAGGGAAGCAGGCTCCCTGCTGAGCAGAGAGCCCTATGTGGGGCTCGATCCCAGGACCCTGGGATCATGATGTCAGCCGAAGGCAGAGGCTTTAACCCACTGAGGTGCCCTTAGTTAACCATTTTTAAGTGTATAAGTTAGTGGCATTAATTGTAGTCACAACATTGTGAAATCATTGTTACCATCTATTTTTTAAACTCTTCCATCACCCCAAACAAACTCTATTAAACAGTAATTCCCCTTTCCTCCAGCCCTTGGAAGTTCTAATATTTGTGTCTCTATGAAGTTGCCTATTTTAGATATTTCATATGAATGGAATCATACAATATTTAAATGGTTTACTTCACTTAGTGTAGTGTTTTCAAGGTTTATCCACATAGCATGTGTCAGAACTTCACTCCTTTTTATGGCTGAGTAATATTCTGTTGTATGGATATACCATATTTTGTTTATCCATTCACCTGTTCATAGACACTTGGGTTGTTTCTACCTTTTGGTAATTGTGAATAATGTTGCAATGAACATTTGTGTACTATTGTACACAAATTGTGTACGATTGTAGTATCTATTTGAGTCCCTCTTTTCAATTCTTTGTGGAGAATTGTTGAACCATATGGTAACTCTATGCTTAACTTTTTGAAGACCCACTAAACTTTCCTACAGTGGCTGTACCATTTTATATTCTCAACCAGCAATGCATGAGGGTTCCAAATTCTCCATGTCCTTGACCTTCCATACTCTTTGATCTCATCCTTTTCCTTATCCTAAGGGAGTCTGCTTTATTTAACTGTCCTCAATCTCATTCAATTTTAACCTAATTCTTTTGGCTACTTTCCTGCATATAAATAAGTTTGAATGTCTCCTCTCTTAAAAAGAACCCTCATGCCAATTGTGTAAGACTGATGAATCACAGACCTGCACCCCTGAAACAAATAATATATGTTAAAAAACAAAAAACAAACAAACAAACAAAAACAAGAACCCTCATGCCTACATAACACTCCAGCTCCTGGTTCTCCCTTCACTTGGCCGGCCTCCCTCTCACTGCTCAAAGGAGGAAAGCGTCCTCTACTTCCCAGTCACCCACCCTCCCCCTTCCCCAACTCCACTGAAACTCCACCATCATTCACAGACCCCACCACCGGGGCTTCACCTTTTTCAGGTATCTGAACTTGTTGATCATTGCATTTTTCTGAAACTTACTCCTTCACTGGTTTCTGTACAAGTTCTCATTACTGGTTCTTTCCCTACCTGCCCCCCCACCCCCCACTGTTCTTTCTCAGTTGCTTTTGCTAGTTACTTTTCTTCTCCAAACAATTAAAACTTTGTTATTCCCCCAGGGTGCTGACATGGACCTTTTTCTCTTCCGCTTTTAAATGCCTCTCCTCATCTCTCCCGTGACTACTAATGACCTCAGATCTCTGCCTCCAGGTCTCACTCTTCCCCCAAACTGTCTGCTAGATACACACACCTGGATGTACCACAGGCCTTCAAATTTAATGTGCCCCAAACTGTGCTCATTATATCGCTTTTACAACTTATCTCCCACAAACATCCTAGTTAATGGCACTACTTTACAACCACCTAACCTGGAAACGTGGCAGTCATCCAAGCCCCTCACGTCCCCACCTGTGGGCAGTGAACTCAGTCTTGGGTTATAGCAGAGAACAGAAATGGGACAAATCTTCAACCTCCATTGCCAGTGATCCACTAACTTCTTCGCCCGTCTTCCCCAGATTTTCTAACCCATGTCTTCCTTTGCCCAGTAGAATGACTGCAGCAGCATTCCCACCTTCCATCTTCTTGTCCTCCGATCCATTCTCCACACTGCTAAGAGACACAAATCTCATCCTGGCACTCACTTCCCACTTAATACCCTTCCATGGTTTCCCAGTGCCTTTCAGGTGAAGTCTCTCTTCTGCCAGGCAAACCAGACTACCTGTATTCTAGATTTCTGTTTATCTTTCAGTCTTATTCCTTGACATTCCCTGCTCCATACCTCTTACTCTAAGGCACTTGGAATTCTCATGATAAATCATGTTTTTCTCATGTCCTCATGCCTTTCTATTTGATCTTCCCCTGCCAGGAATTCTGTGTTTCCTTCAAATGGTCCCTATACCTACAATGGTTTCAGGTGGTTTGTTAAAATGAAACAATACTCGCAATAATGGACATTATTTACTTCAAGAATTTTATATTCATTTTAATAAGTGTTAGAAAAAGCTACAACAACTATTGGAACACTTGAATGAGTGAAAAAGCCAAAGAAGCACTACGTTTGTACCTGGTTAGGTGACAATGTCTTACAACTGGTCTCATTTCAAGTAAATGACTTAAACAACCATTGGAGATTTTTGGTTCAGAGAAATCTATTCTATTTCAATCAAAAACTCAAAAGGTCCTTTCCTTATCAGTTTTGCTTTCAATACTCTTGGCTGGTTTCTTATTGTTAGCACCATCTGTTTGTTTTTTGAGTACTTCCTAAATATTTATAGACTGGAAGGACACATCAGCAGAGTTTGAGTTGCCACTTCCCCTATTGATTATGTTATAAAATATTTTATACATTTCAGAAGCCTTCAACTGTTAAGAAATATCAGGTGTCAAGGCACCTTAAATATTTTCAGTAGTTGGTATTATAAAGTGCTGATAAAGTAATAACAGTTACTTCCAATTTGTGAGGTTTTAACTGGTCTCACTCAGAGCTGGGTTTACCATGAAGCTAATGAAGCTTAACTTCTGCCTCAGTAATTTTGTATTCATATTTTCGAAATTCTTTCCCCAAGGAGGGCTCTTAAAATTGTAAAAGCTTTAGGCCTCCCAAAACTCGGATTTGTCCTGGGTCTAAGGAGAAATATCCACCACAGGGGCACCTGGGTGGCTCAGTCGGTTAAGCGCCTGCCTTTGGTTCGGGTCATGATCTTGGGGTCCTGGGGCTAAAAGCCCCACATGGGGCTCCCTGCTCAGCAGGGAGTCTGCTTCTCCCCTCTCCTGCTGCCCCTCTCCCAGCTCATGTTCACTCTCCCTCTCTTGCTTCTTCTTTATTTATTTATAGGTAAATAAATAAAATCTTAAAAAAAAAAGAAAGAAAGAAATATCCAAAAAATCACTACAGTTGAAATCCATCTGGCCATGACTTAGGCTACTAGGCTCAGAGTTGCTCTGATTGGCCTCCCCACTTTCCTACTTCTTTTGGAAGTAGTGTTGTTTGGCAATTTGTAGCAGTGAGAATTTTTACTCACATTTGTTAAGTCAGTGGCTTCAGAAAGTTAGCAAATAGTCATCTGAAAAAAATGCCAATCTTTGCATTTCAAATGAATGGCTTAAACAACCAGTTGGGCATTTCAGAGTAAAATACTGCTCTTATCCAAGTGGTTTGGGGAAAGTGAGGAGATAGTAGAGTAAAATTAATTTGTCACCATGAATTGCATACTATATTGTCATGAGAGAAAAAATTTATCTGAGAAAAAACTATCAATGATACATATTGTTCTAGAAACAGAATCACTGGGGCGCCTGGGTGGCTCAGTGGGTTAAGCCTCTGCTTTCAGCTCAGGTCATGGTCTCAGGGTTCTGGGATTGAGCCCCACATCGGGCTCTCTGCTCAGTGGAGAGCCTGTTTCCCCCACTCTCTCTGCCTGCTTCTCCGCCTACTTGTGATATCTCTCTCTCTCTCTGTCAAATGAGTGAATAAAATCTTTAAAAAAGAAAGAAAGAAAGAAAGAAATAGAATCACTGATGTTGCTCACTTGCCTAAGTTTGAGGGATTCAAACAATATGAATCATATGACACCAACTGAATGGCAGATCACTGTTTTCCATCTTCTTCATACATAATCTGAGTATGCGAGTCAGACAGATGAAGACATGGAAGTGAAGTGACTACATTATGAGGGGCAGAGCTGTCTGGGACCTGCATTACGGTCCAATCTGAGTGGTGATGGTGCCGTACGGAGCTGCCAGCATTCCTTAACTGGCAACTAACAGCACTGTCCATGGAAATGGTTTTCCACCTGAGAATGGTGCTCACTTAGCCTTCAGAGGCTGACACCGTAAACCTTGTGTTAAATGTTCTGTGAGGAAGGTAGAGATGCTTTGTAAAGAAGTTAGTCAAAAGGTTCTCTAAAAAACCAATGCTCTTAGGAAAGCAAAATTCCTGAACTACCTTTGACTCTTGAAAACCAGGCAACCCATATCCACGGGCAAGTGCCAATTTTTTATCATCTAGTCACCAAAATCCAACTGTGTATATATAACATTTCTAGTTTTGGGCTCTGTGCTATGCATTGAAAGCATACTTCATGAAGGCCAATCCTAAGTTAACACTTGGCTATTAATGCAACAGCTTGACCAATATTCTGCCTACTTAAATCAATGTTCATGTTATAGAAATCTGAGTCCTGAAAAGGGAAACTCTTCAGGATCCTCTAGTGACCAATGTCAATCAGGAGAAAAGAAACTAGGAGTCACCACAGAATGAGAGATCGGCCTGCCAGGAGACACTTGGGAAAATAGCCACCACCCCACGGTGTCTATGGGAAAGAGAGTACTGACAGAGCTGTCATTATTGCCTCCTCTAGGAAGGACTCCCACTGCCTCCTGCTCTTACTGGCCAGTGAACCCTCCCGATCACTATGTTAATGAGGTCAATGAGTGAAGGAAGAGGGATCTCACTGGTCTTAAAGGGGACTGGCCAGAACAGTAAAACAACTTGAAACGCACATACCGCTGATATTGGGTCATGGGGGGCTGGGCAGGGGCTTAGAACTTCCCTTTTGACAGTTCTTTTGGCTTATAGTTGTTGCTTGCAATGCAGGCTCAAAAGAGGTTTTCCGGAAGAAAACTTGATAGAGATCATTGCACCAGAAGGAAATGTAATGGAAATCATTGTCATGTGGTAGTGTCCCTGCTCAAAGAAAGGAGGTCATGCAAAGACCACCAGCTTCACCAGATGCTTCATACCACAGAAACATGGGGTGCCATTTTTCCCTTTGGATTAACCTCATTCAGTGGTCCGATATCTTCCAGGGAGGTATGCTACTAGAAAGCCACATCTGTGTTTGGTTGCTACAGCAACAGAACATCCCGTATCATACTGTGAGACCACACCGTAAAGTCAGATATTCTCCTGAAACTTAGCCCAGCCGAGGGTGGACATGTTCAGCATCAACATCACTATTTAAGTCAGCTCTACATTCTGATCACAGTTCTGGAGGCTGAAAGTCTAAGCTCACAGTGCTGGCATGGTCAGGTTCTTGGTGAGGCCCTCTTCCTGGCTGATGGGTGGCTATCCTCTTGCTGCATCCTCACATGGCAGAGAAAGACAAAGACAGCTCTCTGGTCTCTTCTCCTCAGGGAACTACTCCCATCATGAGGACTCCGCATTCATGACCTCATCTAAATCTGACTATCTCCAAAAGCCCACCATATAATATCATCATGTTGGGAATTAGGGTTTCCACAAATGAATTTGGGAAATTGGGGGAGGGGGCAAAAACATTCAGCGTACCACAGTCAGCCATGAAACTAAGCTCCCCATATCACTGGCAACTGTACTATATTTACTGGACCTGCCCTTTTCCAAGGCGGTGTAAGGGTACTTTCCAGCCAGGTCCTCTTTCTGTCCAATGGCAGGGCAAAGTTTTTCTTGAGGAGATTTCAGCATGTGGTCCTTCTTATAGCTTCTCAGTTGTCATGACCTAGACGATGTGCCTGGAAGGGTCACATGTTTGGGCTGGGGGTGGTGGTCTTCCCATCTAGGGGGAGCTTGAGGTTCACTAACAGGAAGATCCTTGAAGGTGAAACATAAAGCTTTCTCAGGCATGATGACGAAAGAGGCCGGGTAACCTGGTAAAGGATCCTGATTCTCAGTCCTCATGGAAAGCGTAGCAGTTACTTGTCTTATCAGGCTGAGCCTGACTAGTGGTTCACTCCTTGCCCTCCCCCTACCTCCTTTATAGAGAAGAGTAAAGAGGATGAGAGTTACACTGCAGGAGGAAGATTTGGATCACTTCCAGGGAATAATTCAAGGGGGACTCTTTCCTCTACCCAATTGCCCTTCCATGAGAATGAAGGAGCTTGAGATTCTAGACAATGCTTGCAAAACTCCAGTGCCCTGGGAATTCATTTCTCAGGCTCCTGAGTTGGGCTCAGCACAGTTAGCAAGATGATGCCCTTTCCCCACTTGAAAGACTTTTGAATGAAGACCTTTGGGAGAGTTTGTTCTCTTTTGCTTCCCAGTATTGCTGATGCCAGAATGATGTCATTCCTGGGAGAAAGGGTCCATTTCTGGGCCAAGCTCAGAGCTGGCCAGCTCCATTCTGAGGTCCTGCACAGAATCTGGAAGGCCCAAAGAACACCCCCCACCCAATCTGGGACAACTGCCTCAGAGGAGTCTGAATAAAAGCCCAATCTTAAAAATGCTTTTGGACAGCTGGGAATTGGGCCAAGAGACCTTTTAGCTAAGTCCTTTTTTTTGTTAACCTTTTACAATATTATTTAAATTTAATTTCAGAAGAGAGCTATTCAACTATAATGACACAAATGGATATTACTCCACTAAAAACTACAATAAAATATGTTCCAGCTGATAGGCCTTTATCTTTCAACCTGAGATTTTTCCCCTCATGATTTTATTATAAAAATTCTCAGGGGCACCTGGGTGGCTCAGTGGGTTAAGCCTCTGCCTTCGGCTCGGGTCACGATCTCAGGGTCCTGGGATCGAGCCCCGCATCGGGCTCTCTGCTCAGCAGAGACCGTGCTTCCCCACCCCCTGCCTGCCTCTCTGCCTACCTGTGATCTCTGTCTCTCTCTGTTAAGTGAATAAATAAAATATTATTTTAAAAAATTCAAACATGAAGTTGTAAGAACATACAGTGAACACCAATATGACCACCACCTAGACTCTACAGTTAACATTTTCTATACTTGCTTTATCATATGTTTATCCCTCCACTCATTCTTCTATCCGACTGTCAACCCATATTTTGGTGCATTTCAAAGTAAGTTGTATAAATCAGTGTATTCTCCTAAACACTTTAGTTTTCCTATGACTAATTGCTTAATGTTTTTTATAGTTCCTTTTCTTTTGAGGTAAAATGTAAAGGCTATGTAGCCCATAGATCTGTAACATCTGTTCATGTCTGTGGATCTGCAGTGCCTCTACTGAAGCAGATGCCCATAGCCCAGATCCTCACCGGGACCCAGAATGTTCCTTCATGCAACTTTCCAGCCATTCTCTACTCCCACGTATCCAGAGGCAACCACTGTTTAATTCTTGCTACCAATGATGTGTTTTCCTGTTCTCAACTTTCATCTAGATGAAATTGCTATGGTCTGAACGTTTATGTCTCCCAAAAATTCATATTTTGAAATGTAATCTCTAATACTCCAGGGGGTATTAGAGATCATTGATTATGGTGTTAGAAGGTAGGGCTCTTGGGAGGTGATTATACGGATTAGCGCCCTTTCAAAAGGAGCCCCAGAGAGCTCGCTCATCCCTTCCTCCATGTGAGGACACAGCAAAAAGACAGCTGTCTAGGATGCAGGCCCTCACCAGACACCCAGTCTACAGTTTCTTTAGTCTTGGAATCCCCAGCTTCTGGAACTATAAGAAATAAATGTTTATTGCTTATAAGCCACCCAGTTTATAGTATTTTCATTATAGCAGCCCGAATGGGCTAAGATAGGAAGGAACTGTTCAATATAAACTCCTCTGTTAGGGTTCTCTTACTCAGTATGATACTTTGAGACTCATCCAAACTTCTTTACATATTACTAGTTTGTTCCTTTGGATTACGGGTGGTATTCCATTGTATGACTCTACCACATTCTCCCAGTGATGAACACTTAGGCTTCCAGTTTTGGACTATTATGAATAAAGCCACTAAGAATAATTTTGGATAAATCTTCTGTGGACATATGTTTTCATTTCCCTTGGGTAAATACTCAGGATTTAAACTGCTGGATCATGGGGTAGATGTAAGAGTATTTTACATCCTCACCAACAATAAAGGAGAATGTGTTTGTTCTACCTCCTCTTGAACATTTAAATTTATAAATCTTTCTAATTTTAGCTATTCTGGTGAGTGTGAAGTGATTTAAGCTGCTATTTCAGCAAAATTTCCAAATTACCAACAGTAACAACTATATGTGTGTGTGTATATATATATATAGAGAGAGAGAGAGAGAGAGAGATCAGGTTTGAAGAAAATATTGAAGGAGATTTAGAGATTTATATATATATATATATATCTTCACTAGCCAAACCCAGCTTAAGAGAATAAGAGAGAGCTAAATGGATATGGAAGAAGCAGCCAGACACATTCTTCAATTTATAATTCTATCAATTATATTACAAAACTGGAGAAGTAAATGTAATGCTTAGAAAACTACAGGCTTCACTGATAGGGAGATAGGATCGCTGTTTCCCTACAGAGCCGGTCTGGTGTGGGACCACATGTCCCCTCAATTTGCTTCCTCATGGTCAAAGCCCCTTTGGGCACTATGTTTAGAGAGCTGGCCCAGCCTAAAAAATGGTAGTCAGGAATCACCCAGATAATGGAGAGGGACCTCCTACTCCCTCCTTCCAATATGAACCCTGGATCCGAGGGAAGGGAACTAGCACTTTGGGGACATCAACACTGTAGCAGGACCTACCCTAGGCACTGTGCAAACAAAGTCCCTTAATCCTCACACTACCACCTATCAAGTTGGGCCAGTTTTCTCAGAGAGAGATAGGAACTCGCCCAGGGTCACACAGAGTTAGAAGAACGAGATTTGACTCTAATCTGTACTCTTTCCACTCTACCTTGTTAAGCACCTGGAACGCAAATTGGAGGGGGTTTCCTAGCTCGGTTGGTGCCGGGACCAGTAAAGGACAGTGCTGTATATCTCTAGTCAGATCTGCCCCTCATTTCCCTTTCCTCTTTCTGCCTTCGTGTGTCTGTGGTGAAGGTAGAGCCGTCCCATCTTTCAGCAGATGCAGATGTAAATGAGTGTTAGCCCTCCTTCCTGCAGCTGAGACTGTGTCCCAGGGATTGGGTTCCCCTCTCTCAGGAAGGAATCTTTCGCTCATCACTTTCCTTCTCCCCTTTCCCACCTTCCTCAATGGTCCACCATGATGGGTGTTTATGCAGAGGACATGCAGAACCTCATAGATCCCTCACTGCTCTTTGGTCCTCTTCCTCCTCATGGCAGGCAGGTAACTATGTTCATTGTGGGTTTCTCTGGACCGACTTACCTGCTCCTGAAAAGCACTAGCTTGCTCCTCAAATCCTGCTGTTCGGAAATAGTTGACGACATCCATCACCGCCCAGTCTGCAGGATCTGGTGGCCTCCCATTCTCCATGGAACTGTAAAACACAAACCCAGAATCTTGGAGTAGTGGAGCATGCAAGAGTGTGTGGCCCGGCTTACTACCCAGTCTCCTAAGGGCAGGCCCTGGCCAGCTTGCTAGATCCGTGGCCCTTTCTTCCCTCAGAGGCCCAGATTCTACTTTTCTTCTCAGGACCATAATAATTCTTGTTTCTTGGACTCAGGACATTGTCGCTCTTATTGGCTCAGTCATTGTTTTCCTCATAACCATGAGACTCTTCATATGAAGTGCTTCCTCATGAATTGGTTTTTAATCCAGAGATATTAGGAGTGGTTCCATGATTTTCAGCAACTCACAGGATGGTACTCATACTCCTGAATTAAGAACACCAGGCCCTGTACAATACAGCCCCCATGCACCTGTCTTTTCCCATCTCCTACCACCTTCCCCATCCCCTTCCCCACATATCCTCTCTGCAGCTGTGAAACCACAGAGCTAAAGCCATTCTCCAGTATGCTGTGCCCTTTCACAGTTCTGGGCCTTTGCATGTGCTATTTCAGACACTTACAATGCTCCTTCATTTGTGTCTACTTGATACAATCCACCATTCCTACCTAGTTCATCCTAATTCCCATGCCACCTCCTCTGTGAGGCATTTTCTGGCCCCACCAGGGAACTGTTTTAGTTATAACCTTCTCTGCATTCGAGAACTCCATTTAAACTCCCACTGCAGCACTTTCCATGCTGGATCATACTCTCTTCTTATTGAGCAGTCTCTTCCATCAGAGTGGGAGATGTGGGCTGGGAATACACAACTGGGCCTGAATCATCTTATTATTCCTAGTGTCAAGCATATACTTAGGACCTCAACCAGTAGTCACATGACTATATGATGACCAAGCATCTGAGAGGTTCTATGGGTAATTTATCTCACTTGATTTAGAAAGGAAGGATAGGAAAAATAGAATAGAGAAAGAATGGCAAGGATCCACCATTACTGTGGCTTTGCCTCATTTCTCTTTCAGGAGTATTTGTCTGAATTTATCTATACCTCATCCAAAGTGATTCTTCCACAGTGTACATCTAATCGCATTGCTCCCTGCTTAAAATCCACCAAACCCTTCTACTGCCTTAAAGATGAATTTCAAATAGCTTAACTTGGCTTGGGAAATCCTTCAGAACAAAGCTCCTGTCAGCTCTCCTGCTAGGAATACACTAAAGAGCAAACAGACATGGTCTGCTCTCTTGTGGACCTATAGTCCTGTGGGGAGAGATGATAATCAGTAATCATACAACTAAATGCACAGCTGCACATTGTGGTAAGTGCTATAAAGGACAGGTATACTGTACTATGGCAGTTTAAGGAGCTAGCAGATGCATTCCCATGCGAGTTTCACTCGGGGCAAGGTCTAGAAAGAAGGCAGAAGTTAACAGAATGAAATCAGGTGAAGATTATTCCAGAATCTTTGGCAGGAATATATACAAGAGTCAAGGGAGCCATGCAGGTGTTGGAGGCCACATTGAGGATTTTGGATTTTTGTCTATGAGCAATAAAACTTGCTAACTAGCCTTATGTAAAGGGGATGACCTGATCAGATTTGCATTTTGAAAAAGAGAATTAGAGATGAGCTAAAGGGGAAGGAGGGGTGCCAGTGAGAGGTGGTCTGCTGCAGTCATCCACGCAAGAGATCATGGTGATCCAGACTAGAGTGGTGGCTATGGACAAGGAGAGGAAGTGCGCATATTTAAAAGATTTTTATCCAAGAAAATCAGCATGACTTAGTGGTGGACTAGACATAGAGAATGAAGGAGATGGAAGTGTCATGGAACTGGATGGATGGTGGTAACTTCACTTAGATGGCATTGCCAGGTTTAGTTGAATACACTGAATTTGGGGTACCATCTACATCCAAGCAGAGATTTAATATGGGACTGAGTCTGGTGCTCAAAACAGATGAGTGGGCTGGAGGTACCCATTATGGAGATAGAATTTTTAGATAGCAACTGAAGTCTTGGGAGAGGATGAGAAGAAAATTGGGCCTAGAACTAAGCATAGGTAGGAGGTTCAACATGCTAGTGAAAGTGGAAAGGATTCATGTTACTTTTGAAGGAAATGAAATTGCCCAGACTTTGAGGACTCCTGAAAACCCTCAAACACCTGAAAGTCAAGGGACAAGCTGTGCCTCTGCCTCATCCCCAGCATAATGTTTTGTTCATAGTAGGAACTTAAAATATTTGATTAAAAAACCAAACCCCTGGGGCGCCTGGGTGGCTCAGTGGGTTAAGCCGCTGCCTTCGGCTCAGGTCACGATCTCGGAGTCCTGGGGTCGAGTCCCGTGTTAGGCTCTCTGCTCAGCGGGGAGCCCGCTTCCTTCTCTCTCTGCCTCTCTGCCTACTTGTGATCTCTCTCTCTCTGTCAAATAAATAAATAAATAAAATCTTTAAAAAAATAAATGAATAAATAAAATAAATAAATAAAAATAAACCAAACCCCTGGGGTGCCTGGGTGGCTCAGTGGGTTAAGCCTCTGCCTTCGGCTTAGGTAATGATCCCAGGGTCCTGGATCGAGCCCCACATCGGGCTCTCTGCTCCACGGGGAGCCTGCTTCCTCCTCTCTTTCTCTGCCTGCCTCTCTGCCTACTTGTGATCTCTGTCTGTCAAATAAATAAATAAAATCTTTAAAAAAAACCCCAAACCTCTTTTTTTTAATTTATTTTTTATTTTCAGCATAACAGTATTCATTATTTTTGCACCACACCCAGTGCTCCATGCCCTCTATAATACCCACCACCTGGTACCCCGACCTCCCACCCCCTGCCCCTTCAAAACCAAACCTCTATCTTAACCCAAGAGAGCCTTCAATCAATGGCACACTTCAACAATGACTTATCAACACAATGTTTTAACTGAAAAGCAAAGTTTACTAGTTAATAGTGTTTTCCCTTTTGAGCTTAGAGATTGTCAATCTGTAAACACGCATGTCCACATGTACATATGCATTCATATATATGCGTGCTTACTACACACACACACACACACACACACACACACACAAACCCCTACTTAACATTTAACAGGTAATATACATGGGGGAAAAACTATTTTCACCCTAACATTGCCACACATTAACTATGTATTTTAAAGTCAAACCTAAATGGTTTTTTTTTTTTTAAGCTAAATGGATTTTTGAAAAATTACCCACATGCTGGGACTTTTCCATCATCCTATTAACACAGGCCATCAACAGCTGACACTGGGCAGTTCTTTTCCTCTCTTGCTTAAGGTAGGTTTAAGCTTATATGTACTTTCTTATAGGTTTAAAGTATGTTTAGAAAGAAGTTCATTGTTCTAAAAATCTTTTATTTTTTAAGATTTTTATTTATTTATTTATTTGACAGAGATCACAAGCAAGCAGACAGAGAGCGAGAGGAAGGGAAGCAGGCTCCCTGGTAAGCAGAGAGCCCAATGTGTGACTCGATCCCAGGACCCTGGGATCATGACCCAAGCCGAAGACAGAGGCACTGAGCCACCCAGGCATCCCCTAACAAATCTTTTAAGTTTCCTAATCAGCTCACTTCTGGCAGTGAGCAGAGTCCCATCGGATATACTTTTAAGTGCCCCAGAAAACATATGAATCCACTCTCCCTGTGGCTGACTCCAATTAACTGCTTTTTCTCATAAAGAATAGTTATCTAATTATAATAACAAAGCATGCTACATTGTACTTTTAGGATGAAAGGCTTTCCTGATTCTTATTCTGCTGGGATATGACATCATCACTTCCATAATTGTGAAATATTCTTGAGTATTAGCAATGCGGTAGAGAACAAAGACTACGGTACTGCTGATAGTATGGCATGAAGAAGAGGAGCAATGAAAAACTAGGCACTTTCTCATATTTAGGGTAAGGAGACCCATGCAGAGGAAACGAGGGGCATGAAACCATTTAGTGACTGATATACCCTAAGTTTAGGCCTGACAGCCTTCCTCTCTTCAGCTCTTCTGCACCTAGCTCAGGTCTCAGGTGCATTGCTGATGCACAGCGAAGCTCCGTTACACCTGTGGACTAAGAACCAGAGTATATAGAATCTACAATATGCTCTTCATACATTTCCTATGATCAACCTCCTAACTCCTTGTTAATTGGCTACTGTAACCTGTTTTTAGGAAACGAGGGCTCAGAAAGGTTAAGAAACTCACCCCAAACCACATAGTAGATAAAGCCAGGATTGGATTCCATACATGCTTGCTTCCAAATCTATGCTTTTCCAATCAGCTCCTCAATACAACAAATATTTAAGCCTACTGACTTCTCAGTCCAGGGCTGGATGCCGGGTTACAAGGATAGGAATGCATAGTCCCTGCCCTCAGAGAGTTAGTGATCTGGGGAGGGAAGCAGACATGTGAACAGCTAACTCTAAGTGATACTAGAGCTGAGGGCTGAACAAGTGCTACTGAGGACACACCTGCTGGAGGGCCCAAAAGGTTCTGCTAACTAGGACATCTTAGGATCGTCAAGGGCAATTCTTAAAGGCATCTACTGCTCCAAACACATCCTAAGTTAGGCCTTAGAGGGGATGGCTTGCAGAGGTAGGTACATGTGGGCACATGTTGTCACTTCAAGGTTGTTTATTTTAAAGTATGAGGAGTAATTTCGCTGGGCATCTAGTGGTTTTGGTGAACAGTTTTAAGGAGAAAACTGGCGATGATCAAGGGCATCCTGAAAGTGGGAGTTAGGGGGGCGCATGGAGTGCTGAGGCTATATGAAATTATGAGTGCATTTCACAGGATGGATTTAAGGGTCACCCTTCCCCACTGAGAAAGCCATACGTCTCCTAAAGGACTGCTATTTGTGAGCAAACCGAGACACTCTGTTTCCTTTTAAATGGACTGTTCTCTCCAGATCTTTTCTTGTAACTTGTACATGTCAAATTCCAGAAGGAATTTAAATGGTGCTGTCTAAAACACCTCCCAGATGATGGTTCCCATTGCGGCTGTTAATTTTGCACTGATGAAATGAGATGGCAGATATAAAAGTTCCATTATTGTTTGATATTTATTATTTCACTATCATCATAGCAAAAAAATGTTTCTTAAAATATAATGGATAAGGATGATAAATTCATGAATATTTTTCTAGGCAGGAGATCTTTAAAAAATATGTATGTATTTTAACTTATTACAGAAAATTAGCAAGAAACGTAGGGCAAAATTTATCTATGATCCCATCACCTAATCAAACCAATGTTTCCATTTAACCCAATCACCATTTAGTCGCTGTGCATATGGGTTAAGTGCATCATATATTGGTAAAAATTATATCATGCATGGATAATTCACACTGGGAAACAATTATCCCTTAATTAAACAATCACCTCACTTTTAAAGAGAGCTAGAGACACAATTATTGGGACAGAAATGCAGTAAATAACAAATTTGGCAGGTACATGCAGATGGAGACCTTACTGTGAGTGTTTTTCATGTTGACATATTATAATTTTAAGCGCTGGCAGCTGAGGTCTCCATTTCCCCTTTACACATTAGTGAAGGCAGGTGGAACACAGTTGAAACCCTTTCTTAGAATCTAGCATGTGTATAGTTTTTAGCACTTGCGATATTCTAGATTCTGAAGGTTGATGAGACCAAAAGGAAACTGTGGATAAATACAATTCACATAAGACTTCAAAATTCCATTATACTCATTAATTGCATTTCTGCTTTAAAGTTCAGAGCAAAAGTTATTTTAGGCATTAGTTAATATATTACAGTGATATATTTATCACGTTACTCCTTTTATAAAGGTAACTCTCAATGTTACCACTCAGAAATGCATTCTAATTCTGTACTGCCTTGATCTTTATAACTTATTTTCAAAATTAAATTAAACTACTCTTTGCCCAGATCTTAGAACAGCCTATGGCTCAAAGCAATATAATTCTGACTATAATAAATTAATATTGGTTTTGGTTTTTTTTTTTTTTTTTTTTTGTCCTGTGACATATCTAACAATGAAGCCACTAAATAGGCTTTAGTTTTATCTCTACTTCTTTCTTCCTCTCCCTTCAACCAAACTAGCAGGGATCTGGCTAAAAGGCAGGACTGAAAAAGAGAAAGGATGATTCAAAGGTTCTTGACAGGACATTTTTCATTTTTTAATACTCTGATAAATAAAAGTTGTCTGCATTTAGCTGCAGCATACTCAAGCAATGGAAACACTGAAAAAGCAAATAATTCTTCAAGCCTTCTGTATCTTTCAAATTCTTTAGCTTGGCATTCAGAAATTTGATTCAAACATAACTTCCCAGGCTTATTTCCCATTCTAAGTTTGTACTGAAATCCAACTGGGCAACATCCTGGATTTTCCCATATCCACAGCTTGGTTACGCTTCAAAGCTCTGTGGTTCAGCTTCCAAAGATTAGAACCTTAGTCATTTTAAAAGGTACTGGTTAAAAGTCCTGTTCCTAATATGCCCAATCTTTTATTCCAATCATTAATTAATTTGAAGTTGCCAGGCACTTGATGAGCCTTGGGAACCCATTGTCTCATGAAGGGGAAAATCTCGAGTCAGCTAAATGATGAAAAATGTTATGATTATATGTGTCACCTGCCTTATTCCAGAGGGTGGTTAAGGAGCAGGAGGAATTGAGAGATAGAGGAAGGAAGAGAAGTAAGAGTCACCATGGCAAGGGGAGTCAGGCTGTGTTAGGGATGTAGAGAGACCTTGGGGCCCTGAATCAGAAGAAACAACAGGAGGAGTCCCAGGGACAGACAGGACATCTTCCTGCACTTCTTTCCTCTGTAACAGAAATTACTTCAGGCTGATGGCTCCCTTCTGGAAGCACATGGCACTCTGTCTTTGACATATCTCTGCTGGGAACGCCTCCCCAGCACTCCACCCCATCTTTCTGAAAACAAGGTATTTCTATAACTGCCCCCACTTCCTTACCTGTTCTCAACTTTGTAGGACAAAAAAAGACTTCTGAATAAGGACACTCCTCTCAGGAGCATGCAATGAATTACTTTTTTATTCATCATCAGATATAAGTCAACCAAAATTCAGGCTAAGCACAGACACACATGTGTTTCATACCCCAGTTAGTACCAAAGACAACCGTGTAAGGACCACCTGAAGAGCTTTCCCTCCCTGTTCTGAGCCACAGCACAGAGCTCACTCTGCCAAAGGACTTAGGTATGGCATTATTGTTTGGACAAACTCGGTTTTCCTTCTGTAGGGATGACTGTAGCATACCAGACACTATGTAGAAAACAGCAACCCCTCAGGGCTGATCATGTATAAAACTTATATAATGCACGTTTGTGAATTTTGCTACATTTGATGAAACCCCTGTTGTTTTCATGCTTTAAATGATATGCCTGGCTGACTCTAGGGTTTTATGCATTTTACTCTTTCGAAATGTACCCAATGATCAGACACATTAATTATTTCTACAAGTTTCCTCTTTTTTCTTTGCTGTGTAGCCAGGCAAGTGTTCCAAGCAAATAACCAGGTATCCTATATCCATGAAGTTCTTTATTTAATCATAGATGTGACTGCTTCCCTTAGAGATGGAGACCTGACTGGTGGATTGCCATTTGCAATGGACATAACGGTACAAATCAAAACAATAAACAGATTCAATTCTTAACTCAAGTTATCATTTAAGGGAATAATGAAATATTTATCATAAGGCTATATGGTAAAAGTGAATTATGCCCTCCTCCCCATCAATTCGTATGGTGAAGCCCTACCCCTCAATGTGATAGCATTTAGACTTAGGGCTTTTAGGAGATAGGACAATTAAGGCTAAATGAGGTCATAAGTGTGGGATTCTAATCCAATAGGATTGGTGGCCTTGTAAGAGCCAGCATACACACACCCCAGGAAGTCCACATAAAGATCTAAGGAGAATGTGACCATCTACAAGCTAGAAAGACAACTCTTATCGGGAGCTGGATCTGCTGGTACCTTGCTCTTGGACTTCCCCATTTCCAAAACTGTGAGTAATAAATTTCTGTTCTTTAAACTACTCAATCTATAATATTTTGTTATGGCTGCCTGAGCCATACAGTATGTGTCAGAGTGAACAGATCACTATATAATATTAAGGAATGAATTCTAGCCTCACTAAGATAAATAAAACTGTACCAGTTACAAGAATCACCATTAACTCCTATATAACATCTGTATTCAAGAAACCATATAGCACCCTGACTTATCCCACCAAACATATCTGCAGAAGAGTTACAACATTGGATCCTGGTAAGAAAGGTTATTTTTCAAGTTTGAATTATGGGCTCAGGACTCAGGCTACCTCCCCTCTCCTGCTATTCTTTTCTTCTTCCCTCCCTTCCTCCCTCCTGCCTGCCTTCCTTCCTTTCTTCCTTCCCTAACAAACCATTAAGAGGCATTTGGTATTTAGCCCCTTAAAATGTTTTGGGAGTTCTATTTCCCTTGCATTTAGTATAGAGGTATCTCACCATCACGATCACCTCCCTGTTCCAGATTGCTGTTTCCTGGAAAGAACAGCATGGTGGGAACCATCATTCATTGCATTCAGGTAGAGAGTCAAGCAGTGTGGTTGTGGGTCTGGGAAAGGTGGACAGAACAGATGGGAGGGGCTTCATGGGGAGAGAGTACCCAGGAACTACCTAGCAGCTGGATACAATTCTTCATTACTTTCAAAGAACATATATCTAAGGTTCGTTAGTTATTTATGCAGCACCACAAAAGGACAGGATTAGGAGTAAATGAGCAAAAGCTGAAACCCAATGATCAGACACATTAATTATTTCTACAAGTTTCCTCTTTTTCCTTTGCTGTGTAGCCAGGCAAGTGTTCCAAGCAAATAACCAGGTATCCTATATCCCATGAAGTTCTTTATTTAACCATAGATGTGACTGCTTCCCTTAGAGATGGAGACCTGACTGGTGGATTGTTGTACCCATATGCATTGTTAGATTTTATTTTTAATGAGGTAAAGTAAGAATAGCCATTGTTATTACTGTTATATGAAAAGTCTCTTTGATAATTCTACAATAAGTTCAGAGTTTTCAAATTCTAGCAATGCTAATAATAATTTCTAACTCTACCCTAATATTTTACATCTACCATTCACCTGCTAACCCTCTAATTCACATGGGCAAAAAATTAATGCTTAATAGTTACTACAGGTAACAGACTCTTAAAAGTTAGTATTATACTATTAAATCAAGTTAAAACTTTATAGTACCCATTAAGAAGAAAAGTATCACATTTCTAATTATAAAAGGAATTTTAGTTCCAAAATTAAAAAAAAAAAAAGCCCTTCTTCAAAATGAAACCATAAACTGACTGCAAAGGCAGAGGATATGGTGAGATACAGATGCAAGAAAAGACATGACATTAATAAGAAGTAGCTTCTTTTGAAAGTCCTTGGGTGCCTGGATGGCTCAGTGGGTTAAGCATCTGCCTTCGGCTCAGGTCATGATCCCAGGGTCCTGGGATGGAGCCCCACATCAGGCTCCCCACTGAGTGGGAAGTCTAGTTCTCCTTCTCTCTCTTCCCCTCCCCTCAATAGGACTCTCCTGCTCTCTCTGTGTCAAATAAATAAATAAAATCTTAAAAGAAAGCCCTTCCTAAACCTTGCTACTGTGAGTTTTCTATTGCAGTAGAGCTTCCCCACTGAGGGGTGAGGGGCATGGCGGTGAAAGAGAAATAAACTGCTTCCTGTTGAAAAGCTGCTAACTTATTATAAGCATTTATTGTGTGGGAGCATTTGTTCCTCCTCTATCCTAGAAGACAATGAAAGAAGGGGAAAAAAGGCCCACTGTTGAAAAAAGGAGCAAGATTAAGTGAATGGCAAAAAAAAAAAAAAAATATATATATATATATATATATACACACATATATAAGTATCAAATTAAATTATATATTAAATATATATTTGACATTGAATATTTATGATTTGTACAGATAGGCACATACATGTAAAATACCTATAATTTTTTTTTAGAATTTAGTAAAAATTCTAACATTGATCTAACATGTCCAAACGTAGAACAATGATAAGAGTGTCATGTATCAAGGTCTATGATTAATCCAAAATCTGTGCATCTACAATCCACAAAAAGAGAATACTATAATCCCATTTGTTCAATAACAGCTTATTTTATGTGTCCTTTGAATATATGTGTGTCTGTGTACATTCTTATATTACATGACTAAGTGTACACATATGGATACAGAAAGTACTTGTATACAAACTGTAGAAGGATATAGTTCAGACTATTAAAATGGCTCCCTCTTAGTTATTTAGTTAGTTATTTCAAAACTTAATAAACACCCATGAACCCGCCAGTCAAAATAAAAGTTAGGATGTGGACAATAAATACATCCATTTCCCCTTACTCCCCTGATCTGAGGTAATCATCATCCTCAGTTTCATATTCATGTAATCTTTCTCCTGGTGCAGGTGTGCGAGAGCTTCACTTGGCAATAGCCTATGCAATATGGTAGCCATTAGTCCCATGTAGCTATTGGGCATTTACTATTTGACTGATGAACTGAATTATTAATTGTATTTACTTTTTATTAGGTTAAATTTTTTTTTTATTTTAAGATTTTATTTATTTATTTATTTGTCAGAGAGAGAGAGAGAGTGGGAGAACGCAAGTAGGCAGAGCAGCAGGCAGAGGCAGAGAGAGAAGCAGGCTCCCCACTAAGCAAGGAGCCCGATGTGGGACTCTATCCCAGGACCCTGGTATTGTGACCTGAGCCGAAGGCAGTAGCTTAACCAACTGAGCCACTCAGGCATCCCTATTAGTTTAAATTTAAATGTAAAAACTTTAACAGATATAAAATACATTTCTGTTAAACACAGCTCCATTGTTGGTGTGACAGCATTTCACTTTAACTGCTGTATCACCTAGGCTAATTGTTGAAAGTTCTCCTATCAGATGCATGTGTCCTCTCCAGTATTATACATAAACATATAGCCAGTCTAGTTGGTATCAACTGATTCAGTTCAAACGATGTTTTCTTACATACTCATGTAACACTGTAATGTGTCTGATGCAGACAGCTCAAGTTATGAGAATCTCTTTGTATGTCACAAGTGGTAATTAAGTTGACATTCTTAACTATTTTAATTTTAATAAATTTTAGTTGAAATAAGTATGGATAAATTTTTAAAGTTTAAAAAGGTAGCATACTACTGATGAAGAATTGAGAGGAGATGCAGAAACTAGCACTAGAACCAGAATAGTAAAGAAAAAGGGAGGTTGGGGCGCCTGGGTGGCTCAGTGGGTTAAGCCGCTGCCTTCAGCTCGGGTCATGATCTCAGGGTCCTGGGATCGAGTCCCGCATGGGGCTCTCTGCTCAGCAGGGAGCCCGCTTCCCTCTCTCTCTCTCTGCCTGCCTCTCCATCTACTTGTGATTTCTCTCTGTCAAATAAATAAATAAAATCTAAAAAAAAAAAAAAAAAAAAAGGGAGGTTGGAGAAAAAAAAGAAAAAAGAGGCTGGCTGAAAGTATACTGGAAATTTCACAATGAATAGCAATTGCAATTTGCTGGAGCAGAGCAAAAGGAAAAAAAGCTGTTTGTTTGTTATGCAAAAAAAAATGATAAAGATAATAAAACGGACAGTATTAGGACATTTTCAGTAGATATATAGTAAATTTGGTAACTTTCTTCTCAACGATCTAAAAAGAATTAATGCTATTAGCCACATGAATTTAAAAATTAAATGTCCAACAAAACGTTTTGAAGTGATTTCAAACAGAATCTGAGCTTATAAATTTGTATAGCTATAAATGGCTTGGATTCTTGCACAAAAAAGAAAACAATTTTTCCATAGACATCTGGTTATATTCAGTTTTCTTAGTATATTATGAGAAAAGACTAAAAAGGTACTTCACAAAAAGTGCAAGATTTTTCAGTCAAGCCACCCAAAAACTGCCTGAAGACAAAATTTTTTAACAATATCAACTGGTTCAAAATTTGAAAAACACAACTACTTTTCTTTAGCTTTCAATGAATAGTGCTACATAAAAGACATTGCCCAATTAATACTGGAAGTATGCTTTGTCTTGAAAAACTTCCAAATTTATGAAGAAATATTGTCAATTTATGGCCTAAAAAATTGAACCCAGACATAAATATTTTTAAATATTTTATATCTGCCAAAGAAGAATTTCAGCTAGATGTGAAAAATTAAATTCTATTCTAATAATGGTACTTCAGCCACATTAACTAAAAAACAATCTGGGTTTAATGTAATTCTAAAACAACTGACTAATGTTCCCCTTAATGCTTTATTCTACTGTATGATATTCATGTTCAGTTTTCTAAAGCAGACTCTTGAAATGTCATGGATATCATTGTTAAATAATCATTATGTATTTGGAAATGCCATTGCAATGTCATATAATGGAATTGTGGGGGAAAAAAAAATACAAGGAATATAATGATGTGTGTTCTTTGCCAATGCTTGTTGGATAAGTCCTAGAAGTTTACAAAGATCTACTATTGTTCTAATTCAAGATTTTATTAAAGCAAATGAGTATTTGCCAAATTTTCAATGAAGATCAAAAAATGGCACATTATATTTTCTCATTGATATCACACTACATGTGAATGAACTAAATTTATACCTCCCCGAGGTGGGGGGGAAGAAGCTGATTTGTGACCCAGCCAGACAGGCACAAAATTTGAAATTGAAATTTTTCAGAGTATACAATCCAATGATAGTATGCAATAATAATTTTACATTTTTCTAACATAAAACAATTTTAAGAAAAATGAAAACTGATATATTGACATTGATAAACTTAGTTGTTTATAAATTTATATAACACCACTTTGAATTCAATGTTAATTACATTGAGTTGGTATAAGTTTTAGTAAATGTATTTAACTTGGAAAGACATTTTGAAATTGATATACATTTGTTTCAAAGTCAAATAAAATCTTCCAAAAAAGAAGAACCAGTTGTGTCAATGTATATGCATATAATACAAAAATAATTTTTTGGTACTTGATTCATTTATTAGAACTTTTAACTATGCTTGGAATTATCTGGATATGTAATTCTATTTTTTCAACTGTAAATCTTATGAAATCTAATACAGATCAAATATTTCCAATGAAAATTTTATTTCCAAATTGAGATATAAGGGATAAAATACAAAATGGATTTAGAAATTTTAGTATAAAACATGTAAAATACCACTTTAATAATGTGGTTTCAACCTCTTGGAGCTTTAGTTTTCTCATCTGTAAGATGAGAATAAAAATGTATGTCTTAAAATGTTGTTGTGAGGATTGACAAGTCTCACACGAAAGTACTAAACATATGAAGGAACTTCATAAACAGTATCCTTGCAAAACTAAAGCTCTGATCAGAAGTATGTGGCCAGTGAATAAGGGTTATTATCCTAGACTTCTTTGGAAATGACCCTTTGTGACAGTACTTTCCCAAGTAAAGCAACTATATTTTCCATGTCTGGAAATAAAATGAAAGCAAAACAAGCCCCAGTTTTGGCAGATCTCAGAAACAGTTGTAAGGGTCTAATCTTGTGCCTTTTGGGATTCTATTATAATCTAACTCTACACTGTCCATTATGTTAACCACTAACCATTTGTGGTTGTAATAATTAACTGGTACTTCTGTTTCTAGTCAAGATGGAGCAAAAAGGCCCAGATTTAGCCTTCTGCCTAAGTAATGAAAAAAGTAGAAGAAAATATATAAAAGAATGACATTCAAGACACTAGACATAGGTAATAGAGGACAGTGATTCCCGAGGGATGGAAAACAAGCAAGGTAAGCTCTATTCACTACTCCCTGAAGAAAGAGTTCACAGAGGAGAGTCCTAAAGACGGAGGAGAAAGTTCTCAGCAGGAAAACTTTGGAGATGCACAGAGGCTTTTTCAAGTACTCAGCAGAGCAATGATTATCACATACATGTGAGGAAACTAACTGAGTCTGGGGAAAGAACCACCCCAAATAATTAAAGAGCACAACCCTCAGGGATCATGCAGGGATGGGAAAAGTGCATGTCTCCATCTACCAGAGAGGAAAACCTCATAATTCATGAGCACTGGCTAGAGTACAAAGATGGGTCTTGCCTCAGTAAGTGGGGAAAAATACCCTTAAACTAAAAGAAGCTGTGGTCCTGCTAACAAAACGTATAAGACATAATAGGATCAAAAATTGTTTGCCAGTAACCTATCTGCACCCAGGACAGAGATTAGGGATATTTATAATTCCTATAAAAACACCCAGCACCCAAAAACATAAAAATTCACAATATCTGACACTCAAATTAAAAGTTATCAGGTATGGAAAGCAGTAGAGAAATATAACCCATTCACTGAGAAATCAGTAACTGAAATGGACTCAGAAATGACAGAATTAGTAGACAGGGACACTGAAACAGTTACAATGACTATACTTCATATGTTCAGAAGCAAGAGGAAAGACTAAAAATGTTAAACAGAGATATCAACATATAAAAATAAGACCCAATTTGAACTTCTAGAGATGAAACCTACATTGTCTGAAATGGAAAACACAGTGAGTGGGATTAACAATAGATTATATATTTCAGAAGGAAAGATTAGAGACCTTGAAGGCAAAACAATAGAAACCATTCGAAACGAAACACAGAGAAAAATGAATGAAAAAAAAAACCTAGGGCATTAGTGAATTGTGGCACTATATCAAGTGATCAAATATACTATAATTGGAATCACCAAAGGAGGAATGAGGGAAAACAAAAAATAATGCCTGGAAAACTTCTAAACTTGATGGAAACAGCCAATAGAGCCAAAAAACAAAACAAAACAAAATTCCAAGCACAAGAAAGATGAAGAAAACTATACCACATCTCATAATCAAATTGCTTTAAAATCAATGATAAAGAAAAACATCTTAAAGGCAGACAAAAAAGAGACATATAGAAAATGAAAGATAGGAAAAAGCCTAATGTTTTCTCTCAGGAAACAAAACTAGTTTGTCTAATCTCACCACTTCTATGCAACTTGTTAGTGGAGATCCTATTCAGTGCAATAAAACTGGAAAAAAAAATAAAATACATTCACATTGGGAAGGAAAACATCAGATTCTCTTTACTTACAAGATATAATTATCTATTTTTTAAAAAGATTTATTTATTTATTTGACAGAGAGAGAATGGGAGAGAGCACAAACAGGGGGATCACCAGAGGAAGAGGAAGAAGTAGGTTCTCCATTGAGCAGGAAGCTTGATGCGGGGCTCGATCCCAGGATCCTCAGATCATGACCAGAGCTGAAGGTAGACGCTTAACCAACTGAGCCACCCAGGTGCCCCCATAATTATCTATGTTAAATATCTAATGGAATCTACCAAAAAATTACTAGACTAATAAATGAGTTTATCAAGATTGTGGAGTATAAGGTCAATATGCAAAAATCAATAGTATTTCTATATATTATCAACAAATAATTGGATATTAAAATTAAGAAGCAATACAATTTATAATAGCATGAAATTATAAAATTATGTAGGGATAGATCTGACAAAAGATGTGCACGACATACAGATGGGAAACTACAAAACATCGCTGAGAGAAATTACATAAGACCTAAGTAAATGGAGAAAAATACTGTGTTAATGGGTTGGAAGACCCAATACTGTTAGATCAATTCTCCCTAAGTCATCTATATAATTCAGTGCAATGCCATCAAAGCACCAGCAGGTGTTTTTGTTTTTTGGTAGAAATTGACAAATTGATTCTAAGAATCATTTGGAAATGCAAAGAACCTAGGAGAGACAAAACAAGTCTGAAAAAGAACAAGGTTAAATAGATAACACTACTTGATTTCAAGATTTGCTATACAGCTATAGTTATCAATTATGTTATATTGGCATAAATATATACAAAGTTATGAATGGGATAAAAATTCCAGAAACAGATCCACACATATATAGCCAATTATTTTTCAACAAAGTTGCAGGAACATTTCAACAAACAGTGCGGGAACAATTGGATATTCATAGACAAAAAACCCTACCACCACCACCACAAACAGAAACTAATTTAATCTTTATCTTATAACATACACAAAAATTTACTCAAAACTCACAGTCCCAAATCTAAGAAAATGTAAGTCTTTGCAACTTTAGGTTAGGCAAATATTCTTAGACATGACACTAAAAGGACTATTCATGGGGCGCCTGGGTGGCTCAGTCAGTTAAGCATGTGACTCGATTTTGGCTCAGGTCATGATCTCAGGGTCATGAGATGAAGCCCCATATTGGGCCGTCATGGGCATGGAGCCTGCTTAAGATTCTCTCTCCCTCTCTCTCTGCCCCTCCCCCTCCCCTGCTCTTGCATATCTGTGCATAGTCTTAAATAAATACATACATAAATAAATCTTTAAAAAAATAAAAAGATAGGGGTATCTGGGTTGCTCCGTTGTTAAGTATCTGCCTTTGGCTCAGGTCATGATCCCAGTGTCCTGGGATTGAGCCCGCATCAGGCTCCCTGCTCAGCAGGAAGCCTGCTTCTTCATCTCTCATTACCGCTGCTTGCATTCCCTCTGTTGATGTCTCTCTCTCTCTGTGTGTGTGTGTGTGTGTGTGTCAAATAAATAAAATCTTTAAAATAAAATAAAATAAAAAGATAAACATTATTTATAAAATAAAAAATTGATAAACTGGAGTTCATTGGAATTAAAAATTCCTACACTTTGAAAGACACCTTAGAGAGAATGAAAAGACAAGTCACATACTACTGGAAAATATTATCAAATCATGTATATAAAGGACTTGTATCCAGAATACACAAAAATTATCTACCAAATAGACATAACTAACTAGCCCAATAAAAAAGATGAGCAAAAGATTTGGACCACATTTTACTTAAGAAAGACGCATGGATGGCAAATAAGCACATGAGATGCTCAACATCTTTAGTCATTAGGGAAATGAAAATGCAAACTATAATATCAAATATGAAAAAGACTGATCATACTGAGTTCATGAGGATATGGAACAAATGGAATTTTTATACAATGCTGGTGGGTATTTAAAATAACCAGTTGAGAAAACAATTTCTAAGTTTCTTAAAAAGTTAAATATATACCTGCCGGATAGCCCAGTCATTCCATTCCTATATATCCAAAAGAAATGAAAGCATATGTCCACACACAGACCTGTACACAGAGTCAAAGCAGCTTTATTTGTAATACCTAAAAAATGGAAACAACCCAAATGTCTATCAGCAAATGGATGGATAAACAGTGAACAAACTGGTGTATATCCATACTGAAACGTTACTTAGTAATAAAAAGTAATGAACTACTGACAGACACTATAACATGGGTGAATCCCAAATTAACTATGCTGGGTAAAAGAAACCACACCCCCACACTCCTCTCAAAAAGGTACATTCTGAATAATACCATTTATATAAAACTCTAGAAAAAGTAAACTAATCTACAGTGACAGATAGTATATCAGTGGTTGCCTGGGGATATGGTGGCAGAGAAGAACAAGAGGGAGAGATTATAAAGGGTTACGAGGAAATTTGGGTGGTTATCTTGATTGCGGTAATGGTTCCACAGGCATATACAAGTATCAAAACTTACATATTTTATATTTTAAATACATGCAGTTTATTACATATCAATAAAGCTGTTAACTTTTAAAATTGCTTAAAAGTTCAATTATCAGTTACATTAGTCACATTGCAAATTTTTAAACAGCCATGTGTGACCAGTGGCTACCATTTTGCACAGTGCAAGTGAAGAACATTTCCATCACTGTTAAAGTACTAGACTTACTGGAGAGCACTGATCTAACTCATAAAGGAAAAAAAAAAGGCACATCTCTTTCATTTCTCCGGTATTTACCAACCCTAAACTTCAAGAATGGGATAAACATGCCAGCATGGCACTGATATATACACTACCCAAGAATCTTTAAAAGCAGATTTTATTAAGTTTATTTTAATGTAACTTTGCTGTGAAGCAAAATATGCCCTCTACACACAATCACGTAGCACACTATTCCTTCATTTAGATATCATAACTTCTATGCATTATTTATTTATTTAGTTTTTTCCAAAGCTCAAGTTGAAGGCAATTTTAAACTAAATGACGTGGAAAAAATGGAACAATAACACTCTCTTGGAACTTACTTTCTCCTGGTAGTCCAAGTGGTTGTAGCTTCAAAATAACATCTAAATAGGGATATACATATTTTTTATATACTCACAGATATCCTACAAGTTACCCTGAAATATGTAGCATGTTTCAGAATATGCTACATAATGCAACTAAATTTTCCTTTCTAAAAGAATCAAGCATATAACTCACCACAAAGTTTCAAATGTGAGAACAGACATGAAAATACACTATGTTATGTACTGAAATGTTTCACATTCAAGGATCAGTTCTTAAAATTAGTAGGACACAGTTGTTCAACTTTGTATTCTAACTAAAGCTTTTTTCTTTCCTTTACTACAGGTCTCAGTTTTGATAGAGGTGATTTTATTTAAAAAGACTCAAATTCTCTATTCTGCCCCCACCCTTGTAGCCAATGGACTTGGAAGGCAGAGTCTGTTTGCTCAGTGTTTTTGTTTCAATACACAGAATGCAGGGCTGAGATCCTCCATGGTCCCTGTTCCAAAGCCTGACACCCTAACCCTTTATGCACAGTTTGATGCCTGAGACATCTCTGTCTTAGAAATGGAATAAAGAAAAAGGCAACTGGGGTTGTGGGGAGAGGGGGAGGGAGTCTGGTGGCCAGTGCAGACCACGCAAAATCACCCCCAAACAGTATATTGTAGTAGATAAGCAAGAAGTATAAAAATAGAAACCAAGTCCCTCTGTTGTTTGCAGAAGCAGAACTCACAAGCCAGTTTCACTTACTTTTTTACACCGACAGAGCCATTTTCCTTGTTTTCCATGTCAACAGATAGCATGGGAAGACTGCAGGGTTCCTTTACTTCAGCAACTAATCAATAAGGGAGAAAAGCTTGTGTTTAATTCTTAGAAAGTGAGAGAAGAATATATATTCTGAATCGGAAACATAGTGGTCCCTTTTACAGCTTCACACCAGTTCACATATGTTTGTTTAAACCACCAGTTCCCTCAGCGATAGGAGAGATGTGATTAAACCTAAAGAACTGGAGGAGACGGATTGGGGTGCTTTCATCTGTACTGGCACTCCCTGCCTTGACAATAAGCATTTACAAATGAAATTGAATCCTCCTTCAAAACAAGTGCTGTGTGAACTGGCACAGCTTTCCCTGGGTGCCAAGCTCTCACTTAAGACATTGCAACTCATAAATGAGTCAAAGTCAAGAAAAACAATCACCCTTTTCCTGCCCCTTCAGACCACGGGCTAGGATTTTTTTTTTCTTTTTTTTTAATTGTATTTTTTTTTGTTTGTTCACTCACAAACCTTCTATTTTTTCATTGCAATGCAAAAGAGCACTTAAAGCTTTTGTCAGCAAGTATTCCCCTACCTCACATATGCTCAACGAAAGCCTCAAAACCTGTCTGTGAGATGGCCACGCTGTGGTAAAGCTGGAAGCTCACAAAAATGTCAGATATCCCTTAGCACAGAAGGTTGGTGCTGGTGTGTATGTGTGTGTGTGTGTGTGTGTGTGTGTAAGAGAGGGGAGGCAGCTCATTAGATTTATGTAAAAATCACCAAAACGTCCAAGGAGATATAGTAGCATCCATCACTTTGTCTTTTTGTTTAGTAGGATGAGGACTGTGAAAAAATAAAAAACCCTCCACAATTAATATGCAATTAGCAAGATGAAAAAGCTATGAACAAAACTGCTTTAAAAAACTAGTTCTGAAACGTGCTTGTTCTACAGCTGAAGCCATAAATTAAATACATTTCCTCTCAAATTACTTTATACTTCGGCACTCCTTCTCTAGGGATTACTCTGACATGACAAGTGCATCATTTAGTATATTCACAAGATTTTATCACTGTTCGAGAAGTAGATGATTAACAAATAATACTGTTAAGTGTGGGATAATCTTCACTTCTGATACACACACATACACACACACACGTGCACACACACACACACACACAAACTTCCAGTTGCTAAACCACTTAGATCATTCATAGAGAAATCCAACATTTAATATACATATAGATATTAACATACATTCACACACCGTTACAGAGTAGACAGAAGATAGTGCTGCTGCTCCATGCCAAAAGAATGATTTCACTTCAGTTGGAAACTGTTACACATTCACCATTTTCTAAGCATCTCAGAAAAAAACAAAACAAAACAAAACACTAACAATGATACTCTGTAACACCATACTACATTGTCTTATTATTATTATTATTTTCTTTTTGTGGAAGAGTAAAAAGAAAACCTACCTAGAAGCAACTAAAACATGTCATTTTTTATAGGCTTATCAAGAGCAGCCAAAGAAACCCCAATGTTTTCTTTCACAAAGTAGGCTGGCAAAGGAATTCAATAAGGAGGTACAATTTGACACAGTGAAATAAAACCAGGCTGGCTCTCAGCCAACATGACGTTAGGAATCACACACAAGCTGCACCAACTGCCTTCTGGTTCATGGCTGACTTTTTAAAGCTACAGTGTGCCTGTTCACTTTTGCTAACTACCTTCAGCACAATTAGTGGAAGTGAATGAATAAGGAGTCCAAGAACTGCAGAACTCTCCCTGCACCTGTCTTGTAAAGAAAAACCTGCAGTATCGATAGCCTGTTATTTACTCTCTCCCCCAACCCCCTTCATGGTTGCTGCATGACAGATCCTTGCTGTTGTTCTGAGCAGGAATGTCATGTTTTGAAAACTATTTTTCTCCCCCATGGGAGAAAAAAAACAAGAGAAAATAAGAGAAAGAACCTAGCACTACTGGCTATAATCAGTAAATAATCAGGAGCTACAGACCTGTGTTACACTTTCTTCCTAACAGAGACTCATGGACAAAGTTCTCAGGGCTGGCTTTTAAGCAATCTCTTTAAGAATAAGGAAAGCACTGCCCAGCAGAAAATCCTTTTCTTCATTATGCAGGAAGTAACATATTTCAGAGGATGCAAAGTGGATGACCAGATCTTTTGAGAACACCTACACTCTTTTATTTTGGCATTCAACCCACCATATGAAGTCAGCCAAAATGAAAAATGAAACAAATCTCATTCTACAAAAACAATTAGTTCTGGGAGGTTTAATCTTAACTGTTTATTCCAGTTGCATACAAAGCGTAATTCAACAAATCTAACTAACACTATCCATGAGCACCAGGTCCTATATTAGTTACATATGAAAAAGAAGATACTATGTCAACCTCCAAATTCATAGTATCTCCACCCATTCAGGAAATGGGAAGGTGGCATAGGGAGACTAGGCATGATCTTTTAATTTACCCTGGCCAATCTCACAGTTCCCTTGCTTGGCTGGAAACCATGGCTGAATGAAAACATTCCCATTCCACAAATATGCCATAGATACACAGGAAGCATGCATAGCTTTCATCAAAAGAAACAACAATCAATATTTGGACACTTTTAAGTCAAGATGTCAACTAAACTACTTAAGATAGGGCAGAAAGAATACAGGTTCCCAAGAGGGATTCTAGAAAAAAAAAAAAAATCATCTGTTGCTATATGACTGCATAGAATTCAGGAAGAACTGAGGAGAAAGTAACAGGTCTCCCTTTTCTTTAATAATTTTTTAAGGGCCCTAGAAGAAGATTAGAAATTATAATCTAAATTTGCAACCTGAATTTCAAAGTCAAATTTCTTTTCCCCTCATTTATTCCAAGAAGGATATTAGAAATGTTCAACTTCATGAAAGATCATCACTGAGAAAGATTTCAAATGCTCTCTCTGCCCATCTTCACCATTCCTTCTCTGAAAAAGCAAATGATAATTTAGGGACAAATTCTAAAAACAACAATAATAATAACAATAATAATTTAGGGACAAATCCTACGTGTTCATTTATTTTTGAGGACCATTTTTTTGAGTCTGGTCAAACGGGAGTCTTATCACCACTGATCAAAATGATGAACTCTTCTGGAGATAGAGAGCCCTTTCATCAACAGATTTCATAATGCTTTGGGAGTTGATCTGAAATTCCTGAAATGTGCTCCAACTAAATTCAGATGGGCTGGGGTGGGAGGGGGTAAGGATGGATGGGAAACGTGTCTCAACAGCACTATCACGCCAATAGCTCAGAACAAAATCAGGTCAGCTCTGAATCTTGAAAGGAAAGGCAAAGAAAATCTAGTTACATGTAACTTTTCCTTAAACACCCCTACAGGAGGAAGATTTCTGTGAAGTTTCTCTAAGATTTTCTTCCTACACACACAGGACATCTCCTCCTCTCTCCCCTGCTGTGATCAAGTTTGCCTGTTAGATAAGGGTAAAGGTTTCAGAAGGTGATGTAGGAAATCAATCCCATTTTATGGGGAAAAAAAGAGCCAAGAAAGCATTCTAAATTCTAACAAGGGCAGATTTCCCTCATCAGCTAGTTTCTAACTTTGGAATAAATCGACATTTGTGGGTAGAAGTATATATACTGGTACTCACCCACTTCCTCCTTACTCTCTTCAACAAACTGATTTAACTCTCTTCTCCACTAATAAAAATGATGCGTATGTATATTGTATATATGTATACAGCCTGTAGGATAAACGAAGTGTGTGTATGTATGTATGTGTATGCCGTGTGTAATACGTATGGTATGTGTTTGTGGTGTGCGTAGTGTGTAGAGTGCACGGTGCGTTTTTATGGGCGCGGGTGTGTAGTGTGTTAAGTGTAGGGTGAGAGAGACAAACAAGATCGTCTGATCCATTATTCTGATATTACGGGATGCGCTAGATTAACTTGGGAGATCCTCGTGTTGGGATTCTGAAGCAGAACTTTCGGTCACAGTTGAGAATGGGCTGAGGAGGGGAGATGAGTCAGCAAGGGCGGGAAGCTGGTGCCTCTGATAGAGCTTCTTTTATTGTTCAGGACTCACTCCCCCCCATCCCAGCCCCCACCCCGGGAACCGGCGGGGTCCCAAAGGACCCACTCGCCCTGCCTCCCGTCAGGGAACCGGCCCGCAGGAGTGTCCAGCCCACATCGCAGAGTGCAGACCTGGGTCCACGTGGCTGCCGAAGAAACCTCGAGAAGTCGCCGGAGGGCAGGGCCGTGCTCACCGCGTCCCTAAGGGCGTCTCAGGGGAGAGGGAGGAGCGGCCTGGAGAGCGAGCGGTGGGGCAAGACTGAAGGCAGGAGAGGGGACGCCTGGAAGCCTCTTGGAGGAGCGGCGCCGTCCGATAGACAAACGACTCGCTGGTGGCACCGGCGACAAGAGGGGAAAGTTTCTAAGACTTTCAAGAAGAAACCGTTCGTCTTTTGAGTTTGGGGGCTCCCCGGGGAGCCCGAGTGTGGAAAGGGAGTGTGGGGGTGTGGCGCTCGCTGGGCGCCCAGCCGCGCCGTGCCACCACCCAGTCCCATCCTGCGAGCTCGGCCCCGCAGCCCCGGCGAGCCGCAGCTCTCGGCGGAGCCCGGCACGCTTCTGCCCCCAGTTCGACTCCAGGGTGACACATTCCACGCTCGTGGGTGCAACAAGCTGCGGGAGCACCGGACACACGGCAGTGACGAGGGAGGGCAGGGTGGTTTTTATTGTGGTTTTCTTCGTTTCCTTTAATCCTGGAGAGGGTAGAGAGTGGCCGCGTTCCCAGTGCCCTCGCAGCACGAGCGTATCACTTACCTCCCCGCATGGCCGGCGCCGGGAGGCTTTCCCCCGCGCAGAGCTCGGCGGCCGCCACGCGCCCAACCCGGGTGCAGCCGGCCGGGCGCGCGCGCGGCACGCCGGGACTTGTAGTCCTCCGCCGGCGGGCGGGGCGGGGGTCCGAGGGCTGGGGCCACCAGGAAGCGGAGAGGTCGGGAAGGGAGGGCGCAGGGCGGGGGCCGTTTGAAAGTCGGGGACGACCTTTGCAACAGCTTAAAACCTCCAGGGAGCTAGGGGAAAGGAACATTCCTAGAGAGAGTTTTAAATTGGGGGTGTTCAGGCCAATACCATTATTGCCCGGTCTTACTGGCTCACGACCTGTTGAACTTCTTAAGCTGGGTTTGGGCTGTAATGACAAGTAGACATTTCCCGAGCCAAATTCATATTATTTGGGGACTTACTCTTCCTTCACTCCGAGCACAAACGTGGCGTGCTCTACGTTTGTGGAACGGAACACCTTTGCTTCCGTTCACAGAGTAACTTAGCTGAACCCCCGGGGCATGCGAAGGTAGGGTGAATATATCGCACTTTACGTTTGCAGAGCACTCCACAGTTCACAGAGCACCTTTCATTTGGTTCCTTTTGTTGAAACGATAGAACAACACTGAGTTTGGCAGAGAAAAACTTAAGATGCAGGAAGTTTTTTGTATCCGCTTTATTCATTTCCTTTTCTAACCCTGCTTTCAGCAGCTGGGAGAGAAGGAGGGCTTTGGGCAGATGTGGTGGGCACAGTAAAAGAAGAGCCTGCCCTGAAGGACTCTCTTGAAATAGCTGGTGGGAAGAATGGACCGGGAAGCATATAGACAGAATGGAAGATTGTGATCAGGCTAGAGTCAATATGGAAAAGTGGTAGATGGATAATGGAGGGAGGAAGAGGAAAGAAATGGCGTGGGAAGGGGGTGGATGGGGGTGGATGGGGGTGGATGGGGGCGGGGTGTAAAGACTGACTAGAAGGTTGTGATGAGACTAGAGGCAATATGAAAATATTCTATCAGGAAAACAAACAAACAAAAAAAAAGGGCAAAAAACAACGGGGATTTTAAAAGCCAGACAGAGCTGGGATCCTGGTGTCACTTTGGAGCTAGCTTTATGAACTTAGGTAAATTATTTGACTTTCCCATACCTCTTTTCCTCATCTCTAAAATTTCAATAATAACTCCTACTTTATTATGTGGTCATACAGATTAAAAGAGATGGGAAGCATTTAGTATAGTGGCTGGCATATAATGAGCACTGGATCGCCACTATACTAAATATAAATAACGTGTTATTTATAAATACTAATAAATACTATCATTATTTCCTTTTGTGGAAATATCAAAAGATAAATGGGAGTCGAAGTTCCAGTTGAGAGGCTGTGACAATATTCTAAGTCACAGGTAATACGAGCTTAAACTACAGTAATAGAAAGGGAGCAGATATGAGACACTTCCAAGGCAAAAGGAACAGGGAGCAGGGCAATCAACTGAATGTGGGCTTGAGGACTAGGGTCCAAAGATAAGTGTCACTTCTAGATTGACTAAGTGGATGATAGGTACAATGGATGGAATAACAGGTTTTAGAGGAAGACGACTAGTTTAATTTTGGACATGTATAATTGAGGCTTTCTGTGTATGAATGACAGAATGTCAGTTGGAAGTGTGGACTTGGGTATTCTGTGTAGAAACGAGACTTTGAGAATTAATTCCTTAGGAGAGTGAGTTGAAGACCTCGTGGAGTGGGAAAAGGAAGGGCAGGGGCATCTGGGTGACTCAGTTGTTTAGGCATCCTGCTTTTGATTTCTGCTCAAGTCATGTGAGATGAGCCCTGCTTGGGACTACGCTCAGCGGGGAGTCTGCTTGAGAGTCTCTCTCCTTTTCTCTCTGTCCCTCCCCCTACTCTCTCTCTCTTTCTCTCAAATAAATAAGGAAGGGCATTGGAGATGGGTAAGGGGAGGAGAAGAGTCCATGACACCTGGCAGGAACTGCGGAAGTGAAATTGGGAAAGCTGCAGGAGTGCCATGACTTGGAAGCCAAGGAAGGAAGGAGAAGTGGAGTTTATTAACAGGTCAAATGCTATAGAGAGGTAGCCAATGACAATAGAAAAGCAGGCTACTGGATTTACAGAACCAGTCTGCTGGGATGGATCTACCTCCGGGAGTTGTTTTGGAAATTTACCAGAGTGATTTTGCTTGTCCCAGGGACTGGGGAGGGAGGACTACTGGAATGTAGTTGGTGGAGCCAAAGATGCCAGGTATCTTACAGTGCCCAGGCTAGTACTGCACAGCAAAGAATTTCCTGCATTTGGTGTGACTTGATTATTCTACTGTCCATTCATGTAGATGAAAAAACTATTTACATTTACTGGAGTCTAGAGTCTTTTTTATATATAAACATAAAGTGTTTTTCACATAGTTATAAGATGTATTGACTTTTCCTGGAATGTAGTACGTTGAATGGCAATACAGTGTTTGGAATTTGAATCACCAATACAGTTCATTTAATGGCTGTCCATTTCACAGGGATTCCACAGATGAATGCAGGCATTTGATTGCTTCATTGCGTCTTTTAGTTTAGGAATGCCTGAGCAGTTCCATAATGAATCACACGTTTACTTTTTCCTTTATATTACAGTTAAGGCATCACTTTGAATTTTTTAAAAAATTATATGTGTAGGTAGTTTATGACTTTTCTTTCACAGTGTTAAGGAGCAGATTGCCCTGTATTTATTATGAAAAGAGGCATACGTTTGACAAGGCTGAGAATTGGTCAGTCGACAAATATCTTTTGAGTGATCTTTTGAGTACCTTATGTACTAGGCACCTTTCTAGATACTTGAGCTACATAAATAAATGAATCAGAAGTTTACTGCTCTTATGGAGCTTATACTCTAATGTGAGTGTGGGAAGAGGCAGACAATAAATAATAAACATAAATTAAGTAAGTAAATTCAATGGTATATTAGAAAGTGTTTTGAAAAAATAAAGGGGGATAAAGGAGATTGGGAAGACAGGAGAGTGTTGGTTGAAAGGTTAAATATAATTATCAGGATAAATTTTATTGAGCAGATGACATTCAAGAAACAATTTGGAGTTGGTAAGGGAATGACTATGTGGACTTCTGAGAAAAGAACATTCCAGGGAGAGAGAACAGTTAGGCATAGGCCACAAGGCGAGCGTGGGGCTGGAGTTTTCAAGAAACAGCCAGGATGTCAGTGTGGCTGGACTGGAGAAAGCCGGGGTGAGAAACAGGAGGACTGAGGGTGACCACTGGGTTGGGACGGGTGATATAAGGCTTGGAGAGTAAAACAAGGACTTGGGCTTACACACTGAATGAAATGGGCAGCTACCAGAGAGTTTAGAGCAGATGAGTGTCGTGGTCAGGCATATTTTGGAAGGATTATCCTGGCTGCTGTATGTAGAAGGGATCATAGAGAGCAATGGAGAAAGCTGAATGGGCAAGGAGCGATTGCGGTAACCCAGGCAAGCAATAATAGTGGCTTGAACCAGACTGATAGCAATGAAAACTGATGTGGGAGAGGAATCACAAATTCCAGAGGACTCAGTGGAAGAGTTTCAGGGGTTGGGGAAGCCTGGAACATGGAGACAGATGAGGGGACATTTGGAGCCTTGTGGGAAGGACACTTTTGGAAAAGTCTCCTAACATTTCTTTTACTTATTTTTTTATTTCTTGAAGTTTTCCTTTGTGTATTTTATATTATTTGATATATGAAGATTCATACTAGCAATACTAACTTCATTGCTTATGAAGCAGTTGTATATTCTTTGCTGTCATAAAGTGTCTCTGTCTCAATCATTTTTTTTTAAAAAGGGCTTATTCTATCCTACTTGAAATTATTTTAATGAGATATGTTTAACTTTATCTGTTGTGTCTGTATACATTTGGAATGCTTGTTCCTTTGTTTTCTCTTTTGCTTTAAGATCTGTTTTCTTCATTCTCGTTTTGCTTTTTGTTTTTATCTTCCTCTTTGTAGCAGTTATCTTTTGCAGTGGAACAAACTACCCCCAACCCTAGCAGCTTAAAACAGCACACACGTTAACCCTGTACGTTCTGTGGGTCAGGAATCCTGGCACGGCTCAGCTGAGTCCTCCGCTTCAGGTGTTGTGCTGGGCACCGTACCCAGCTGAAGGCTCCCGTTGGGGAGGATCTGCTTTCAAGCTTTCCCACATGGTTGTTGACAGGATTTAGTTCCTCTTGGGCAGCTAGAGAGCCTCCGTTTCCTGTCACGTGGACCTCAGCTTAGGGCCACTCACAACATGGAGGCTGGCTTAATCAAAACAAGTGTGAGAGAAGAAGCAGAGAAAGGGTGTCAGCAAGATGGAACTCACAGTCTTTAAAAGCGCAACTTCGGAACTGAAATCCATCACTTTGCCACATTCTCTTTGTGAGAGACAAGTCATTACGTCTAGCCTACACATAAAGGCATGCTACCAGGAGTTGGGGATCACTGGGAACCCACTTGAGAAGGCCACCTACCATGCTCTAGCAATTTAGAAGTTGTAAATTGTATTAAATTATATGTTTACATTTATACTTCTTAGTTTACCTTAGAAATGAAATGATGGTGAAAGATGATGAAATTAATCTACTTAGACTATTTTCTCCTCCCCACCCTCCCCCTTTCTGTTAGTTTGGAGAGCAAACATGATTCTTGTCTCTCTCTCTATTATCATCAAAATATTATTCTTTATCTTATATAATTTTTCTTTTAAGTGTTATAGCAATTACATTTCACTTTATGGCATAGAATCCTAGTTACTTAAATATAATTTCATGTACAAAGAGATTCAAAGCTCATCACCAAACCTTTTCTACCTCATGACTTTCTCATTCATGAATTTATTATTGTTACTCATCTGTTCATTGTCCTGATTTTTTTTTTTGCTGACAGATTCTTCAGAAGTTCATAAATATTATGCTTCTTGAGTTCTTATGTATTTGAGAATTTCTTTTTCTTACCATTACATATGAAAGGTTAGACCACGCATAGAAATTTTTTTTCTTTAATATTCATTAACCACTGTTCCGTTTTCTCCTAGCATCTAATATTGTCTGATTTCGTTTTTGAGGATGACATTTTTCCTTTGGCCTGGATGACCATAGTTTTTGTTTTGTTTTGTTTTGTTTTTTACAGTCCTTGAAGTTCCCAGAAAAAAAAAAAAAAAAGCTTTTATTAAATTTTCTTGGAATGTGGTGAGCCCTTTCAAAATGTAATTTTAAGATTTTTTTATTTCAGAAAATTCTTCTATTATGTAAATTTTTTTGGTTCCATGTATTCATTCACAGCTTCAAAGATAGCAGTCATTCCTGTCAGTTTTCTCTTGTTTGTTTTCTGCCTCTTTCATCTTCCCCCTCGTCACTTTCATTCTGTGTCATTTTCCACTAAATTCTATGATTTTTTTTCAATAGCTTGCCCTCCATGTCCAATTTTCTTCTGTTTAAATTCTATTCCTTGATACTCTTAGTGTGATTTTCAGGGATTTAATTTTTTCTACTTATTTCCTCTACTTTTCCAGATTTCTTTTATTTGTACTGTTGCATGGATCCTATCCTATTTTTTTCCCCTGACCTTTCTTGAAGGAAGTCGAAGAGATTTATTAGTTGATTTCATCAAGAATAAAGTGAGCATCTTGCCTTGCTTTGTTGACCTGTGTACGGTTTGAATCATCCATCTAAAATGTAAATCAGAGTACTGAGTGTTGATGGCTCATAGTCTTTAGTCAGTCATTCAGTGATGGATAAGCTGGGACAGGAGGAAAATCTGGTGTGAATAAAGAAGAGAGAGACATGGAGAAAGAAAGTAGGGGAGGCGGAGAAGGAGGGAGAGAGAGAGTTTTACTTCTTTGTTTTTGTTTTTTTTTTTCCCACTTACCTATTACTAATGTTTTTTTAAACAAAGTATTCAAGTGACTCATAATAATATAAGAAGTAATTTTAAAAAACTACTCAATATCCAAATGAAAATAAAGTATCAATACCAGAGGAGAAACAAAAATGAAGATATGTAGCTGCAGCATCCTACGAAGTTATTAAATTAAATTATGTCTGAGTTTTTAAGCATCCTAGCAACCAAAGCAAGAAAAAAAACAAAATTTTAAAAAAACCCCACATATTTGATATATGGTTTTCATTGACTCTAAATGAAAACCTATGAGTTATTCAGGGGGAAAATTTTTGTCATGTTTGGTTCTGAAAAGAAATCAAAGGGAGCAGGGTTCTTAATGAATTTGATTAGTAAATACAATAGTGCCATTCATTAAGCTATTTCTTACAGCATTGTTTAATGAAAGGTGAAAATCTGGCATCTCCACTTAGTCCAGAGAAGGCACATTCCTGTGGTTCATATATTGTGGGATCCAAGCCTATTTAGAAGATAAAATCTTCTCTTTGAAGGAGTAAATAATGTCTTTGGGTTGAAATGTGTCCTCCAAAAAAAAAAAATGTTGAAGTCCTAATCCCCAGTACCCTAGAATGCAACCTTATTTGGAAATAGAGACATTGCAGATATAATTATTTAGATGAAGTTGTACTGGAGTAGGAGGCATTCTTGTAAGAAGAAGTGAGACAGAGAGAAAGGTGCTGTGTGAGGACAGACTTAGAGGGAAGATGAAGGGAAAGACAAGTTATGTGGCCTCAAGCCAAGGGACACCTGGGGCTGCCAGAAGCTGGAAGAGGCAAGGAAGGACCCTTCCGTAGATGTGTCAGAGGGAGGCTGGTTCTGCCAAAACTTTGATTCAGACTCTGGCTTCCAGACTATGAAAGCATACATTTCTGTTGTTTTAAGGCACCCAATTTGTGGAACTTTATTATGGCAGTCTTAAGACACTAATACAGATAGACTGCATTTCATTCCACAGTGTTTTATAAAAATTAGTTCTCCCACCCAAGATTTGATATTGGCTACTTTGATATTGGATATTGACATTTGGTGTTGGATAGTAGAACATTTGTTAAGGGACTAAAGAAGGTCTTGTGTGCTGATATTGAAGATGAATCCATATGCTTTAAATGAAAAACCTGTAAATATTGTTAAGGTAAACATTCCATGTGAACATTGTTATACCTAAAATTCACACCTAGAATGCTGGGCAAGGGTCAAGCGTACACTTGAAAACAAATTCAGGGTTGTTGTTGTTGTTTTTTTTTTAAACAGTGTGGGATCTGTTTTATCACATGAAATAAATAAACGTTGCTAAGATGATTTAGTCTAGAAAGTTTACAAAACACGTAATACCTGCTCCTTACTATAAGAATTGGATTGACAGAGGATCACAAGCCATACATGAGTTAGAAAATGCAGGATAATTTTAGTATAATTCATAAGCCAGGATTTATAACAATGAGTAGGTAGTAGATCAAATTGTTGTTGAAACTATCCCTAATTATTCAAAACTCATCACTGGGATACAGAATACTTACCCTCATGTTCTCCATAGTGGGAAGGATGTATATGCAGACTTCCCCAAAATTGTCTTCCTTCCTTTCTTATTTCTTCCTGCCCAGAGATTTTTATTCCCAGGCAGATGGTACTAAGAAGCAAAAATTTGTACAGTCTCATCCCCTTATCCAAAGGTCAGATTTTTGGACATTCTCCAAAACACAGCAGCAGTCTAGAGATATGCAAAGAAGGGGGTAGATCTTGAGATTTAGAAATAATCATAAACTCCTGAATTAAAATTATGAAGTTTGCAGTAGAGATAAGGCCAGTTGGAGGCTGACTTAGTGACATGAGAAAGACACACTTATCAGCAGATGTAGGGTGATTGGTTTCGCTACAGTAATGAATGTTATATATTGAGATTTGTGCCCATAGTGACAGCTGGACACAGAATTAGACATCTAGGAACAGGGAAGAATCCAGTGTTAAGTTTTGTATATTCTAAGGTATAAGCAATTTGAAGTAATAAAAATATTAAAATAAAAATAGATGGAGCACTTCTCTTACTCTGAAGCATTTAACATAAGTGATAAAATATATAAATCATTTGTTAGATATATGGATAAATTTAAAAGTAAAATGAATGTTTAACATGGTAAAATAAATTATAAAGGAAATAAAAATGTGAGGAAGGAGATAGAGAATATAAAAATATCCATCGCATTTGAAAAATAAGAAAATAGAACTTCTAGAAAGGAAAGATAAAAAGATTGAAATTAAAAACCCAGTGGAAGAATTGAGAGTGGAGGAAACCATAGCTGACAGAGAATTAGGGAATGGGAAGCACGGATTGGGTACACAAAATGCAGCACAGAGAAAACTGCTAGGTAATACGACAGAGACATTCAGTCATGGAGGATAGAGTGAGAGAGCTCAGTATGCCTCTAATCAGAATTTCAAGAGGAGAGGAAAGCTAAAAACAATATTTGAGGACCCAATTAATGAGGCATTTCAGAACTGATGAAAGATAGTAACCTCAGATTCTAAAACCCAGAGGACCCTCAATGAGATAAATTTAAACAGACACAGACACAGACACATAATCACCTAAACACATTGTTGCAAAACTTCAGAATGCCAAAGACAGAAGATATTAAAATTATCTCAAAGCCAAAAATACAGTTTACCAATAAAGCAATTACAATGAGACAGGTGAATTCTGAATAGCAAAAATGGAAGACAAAAGATTATGGGAAAGTATTTTAAATGTGCTGACAGATAGTAACTGAAATAATTACTTACCCATTAAAACTGCTCATCAGAATAAGTTAGATTATGCTGTAGTAACAAATTAATGCTGAAACCTCTGTGGCTTAACGAAAGTTTATCTCTTGCATTATGCATCAAGGATAGGTCAGAGTGTGCCCTGCTCTAGACAGTCACCGAGGGACTCAGGCTGACAGCGGCTCTGCTCTTTCTAGCTACATCACCCAGGGTTACATGAGCAATGAGATCATTTCAGGAGGGAAAGAGGAACATGGAGGAACACAGATTCTAACTACCTTTTTCTTGAAGGGAAACATTTTTTCTAATTACAGTCCTTTGACCAGAATGAGTCACAAAGTCCCACACCATCTGCAAAAGAGAGTAAGAAATGAAGAGAGTTACATGGATATTTAGTAAATACTAACTTTCTCTACCAAAACTATTTTTCAAAATGGGGATAAAATAAAGGTAGTTTGGATAAACACACACTGAGAAAATTTAACATAAAAAAACTCTTAATTAAAGAACTTCTAAGAATGTCTTCAAGAAGGAGGAAAATGAGGCATGCCTGGCTGGCTCAGTCAGGGGAACATGACACTCCTGATCTTGGGGTTGTAAATTTGAGCCCCACATTGGGTGCAGAGATCACTTAAAACTTAAAACAAACAGATAAACAAACAAACAAACAAAAACTTTAAAAAATTTTTTCTAAAAAGAAGGAAAATTATCCAGAAGGAAAGTTTGAGTAACAAAAACTGATGTTGAGTAAAGGAAAAGGCACAATGGTTGGATAAATCTGAATACAAAAAATACAAATAATAATAAAAGTACAACTTGTGGAATTAAAAAATAATAGATTTTAAGGTAGAGTGATGATAGGAGTTTAAACATTCTCACATCCTGATATATTTGGGAAGGTTATAAAGATAATAAGTATAGAGGCTGTTAGGTTAAGCATGTATATTCTGATTTCAAAGGAACTACTTAATGAACAAAAATAAAGCTTATAATTACAAAACTAGAGGAGGGAAATTTTTGGAATTAAAAAATTGAATAAATTAAAATAAGGCAAGAAGAAAAAAGAACAGAAAAGTCAGAACAAATAGAAAGTTTAAAAATGGATGATAGAGACAAATTAAAATGTATCAATAAAAGTAAGTGGACTAAACTTCCAGTTGAAAGCAGGTTGTGAGATTGAATTAAAAAATCAAAATCTAGGGATGCCTGGGTGGCTCAGTCTGTTAAGCTGCTGTGTTCAGCTCAGGTCATGATTCCAGGGTCCTGGAATCAAGTCCCGCATGGGACTCCTTGCTCAGCAGCGAGCCTGCTTCTCTCTCCACTCTGCCTGCCACTCTGCCTGCTTGTGTTCGTGCCCTCTCTCTCTGACAAATAAATAAAATCTTCACACACACAAAAAAATCTATGTCTGAGCTGGTTATCAGAGACATGCCTAAAATATAAATAAAGAGGAGTTAGAATTAAAGAGATATTTTAGACAAATATTTTAAAAAAGAGTTGGAGTATATCTAATCATATAACATAGATGTTAGGGCAAAAAAACTTGATAGACAAAGGAGATCCTTCAGGAATGATAACAAACTTAATTCACTGGGAAGATAAAATGACTCAATTTTTACATGCCTAATAACATAGCTTCAATAGCATAAAAGGAAATGTGACATAATTACAAAGAGAAATTGTCAAATTCTTCACTATAGGGAATCATTTAAATGTATCTTTCTCAGTAATTGATAGATAAAATATTCCAAAAAGCATGAAAGATATGGTTAGACGATACAGAAATTGAGTTTATACTTAGAACAGAAAATAGTTTAACCTTTGAAAAATCAATTAATGTAATTCACCAAATTATAGGTTAATGAAGAATAAACACATGCTCATCTCAATAGTTGCAGACAAATCATTGTATAAAATTTAATATTCACGTTAAGACAAACAAGCAAACAGAAACTCTTAGTCAACTAGGAATAGACATTACATCACTTGAGCTGATAAAAAATATTTGCCAAAGACTCACAACAATTTCACTCACTGGTGAAAGGTTAGAAGCATTCCTTTAGAAATCAGTAAGATGGGAAGAATGTCTGCAAATGCTATGTCTAGCCAACACATACTGGAAGTCCTAGCCACACAGTTAGAAAAGAAAAGGGGGCATCTGGGTGGCTCAGTGGGTTAAGCCTCTGCCTCTGGCTCAGGTCATAGTCTCAGGGTCCTGGGCTGGAGCCACACATCGGGCTCTCTGCTCAGCAGGGAGCCTGCTCCCCACGCCCTCGCCACTATCTGCCTCTCTGCCTGCTTGTGATCTCTCTCTCTGTGTCAAATAAATAAATAAAATCCTAAAAAAAAAAAAAGAAAAGGAATAACAATTTTTTTTAAATTACCATTACTTCATAGATGATGTAATTAGCCACATAGAAAAATAAAAAACTATGGAAAATTATAAAAATTAATAAATTAATAATTAGAATTAAAATAAAATTGAAAATTAAAATTAATAATATGATAGATATGAGATTAATATCAATTACTAACAAAAAGAGTAAGAAAATGTACTTTGAAAAATATATCATTTTCAAGTACAGCAAAACTACAATATACCTGGGAATAACTCTCACCAAATATGTTGCAAGACTTTTATGAAAACATCATATAACTTTATTGCAAGACATTAGATAATGTTTAAGTAAGTAGAAATATATCGTGTTCCTGAATAGGGGTATTCGTTATTGTGAAGAGTTCAACTCTACCACAAATAATGCATACTCATAGTGAAGTTGTAATAAAAATCTCAACAGGGTGTTTTGAAGAAATTGAGCTGGGTCTAAAATATATGTAAACATAAAGAATCAAGAAATCTAAGGTGCTGTCAAAAAGGAACAAAGGTAGTAGAGGTTTGTCTTATTGAATATAGAGATGTGTTACAGAGGTAATGCATGAAGTAACTGTGATACTGAAGAAGAAGAAATAAATTGACTAATAGAATATAAGAGAAAGCTCCCAAATGGACATGGAATAGAGGAACTTCATCTATGATGTAAATGGTCTTGGACAATTGGTTATCCAGCTGACAGAAGACATAATGTAATTAGATCTTTGCCTCATATCATGCCAAAAACATCAACTTCAGGTGGATTAGAAACATAAGTATGAAAGGAAAAACTTTAAATTTTTGGAAGTAAATATAAGAGACCTTCCTTATGCCAACATAAGGAAGAATTTTCTAAACACAAGAAAGAATTTTCTAAAGACACAAAAATATAATTTATAAAGAAAAATATTGAAGAAATCTGAGCACAACCAGAGTAGAAACTTTGGTTCATCAGAACATAATATAAATGGGGAGAAAATATTTATAGTATTTAACTGACAAAATACTAATATTCAGATGAATAAAGAATCGCTATGAATTTTAAGGAAAAAAAACAAATAGAAAAGCAGGCAATTCATAGAAGAGGAAACCCATGTGACCAATCAACATATTAAAATACTCAATCTCAGTATTAACAAAAAATCCAAACTCTGAGATACAATTTTACACCCCCCAGATGGGAAATTTTTTAGAAGTCTGAGCAGGATGTGTTAATGAGGTGTGGAGCAAGCACAGCTCTTTGCTGGAATGAGTATAAATTGGTGTGATTAGTTTGGAAAATAATTTGACATTATGAAGCAAAATTGAAAATCCATGTACTCTATTATTCAGCAATTCCGCACCTAGATTTATAGCTATAGTACACAGAACAATTCATACTTTCCCATGCCCACATCCTAATCCCCAGGACCTGTGGATGCGTTGGGTTACATGGCAAAGGAGCATGAAGGTTGCACATGGAATTAAGATTGTTAATCGTTGATAAGAAAATGAGGCAAGGATCCTAGATTATGTAGGTGGCATGACCTTGTAACCTGTGGTGTATTCCGTTGTCTCCTCCACTAATAGTCTGTAATAATAATAACTGTGACTTAGGGAGCAGTTCTAGGCAAATGACATCCCTCAGTCCAACTCCAAAATTTACCGATATTTAGTTGCATTTTAAGGTTGAAGAAACTGAAGTTTCGAGAGTGGGGTAGTAAGCATGGTCATGCCATCATAACTGCAGCATCATCTCACTCACATCTGGTTCCAATAATGTCTCATTTGACTCCATCTCTCCAGCACCTGTCATTAGTGCTGACACTTTCCTGATTAAATGGTTGGGGATGGATGGATGGCCCGGCTTGCTATAAATCCAGGTTTCAAAGAAAGAAGAACAAAGCCAAAGTTGAAATCAGGCTGAGAATACTTGCACTTGGGGTCAGCCTCTGCCTCTATCTAGCTGCTAAAATAGGCATGCTCTCGAATGATAAGTGTGCCGAGGGGTGATTAGTATGGCAAGTGGGCTTCTGGGTGGACAAAGAACTTAGACTACAAGCTGTTGCTCAGCGAGGAGGCCAGAAAGGCTCTACTCAGAGGCGGGGTGACTGCTGATGCAAATTTTCTTTGTGGAAAAACTATGTTGTCATATGCAATCTTTATCTTAGTTCCCCGGATAGGGAGATAGTGTTTTGCTATCTCTGTGTGCAGCTGTGACCAGAGACTGATGAGGACTCGGTCTCAGGGCAAGTGCATACACACTGCCTACCTTTTTGGTTTATGTCCAGAGTGGCTGTTTTCTGAAAATAGAAGCTGATACTGCCTCTGACTCAATCCCTCTCATCTCTTGTTCTTTCCGGTACGTTTGCCCTAAAGTATCAACCCAGCTCAGATTCCTTTGCTACATGCCAGATTTGCAAAAATATGTGAAATTTGTAATTACTGAGAGATTAAAACTTTCTTTTATTAACCCCTGGAAGTTAATGTACATGTACTATGAATCGGAGGCCATATATGTTTTAAGTTGCTTCCTTAATTATATATAAGGTCCTGGGGGGGGGTCTCCTTTACTCTGAGTCCTTTGAATGAGGTAACAGAATTCATTAAAGCCCCCCTCTTGGGGTCCATCCCACCTCGTTTGGCAGGAGAGTTTCTGCTTCTGGATTAACGTTTTTAATTCTGGTGACTTGCTGACTCCTCTTTTTTTTTTTTTTTTTTAAATATTTTATTTGTTTATTTGACAGAGATCACAAGTAGGCAGAGAGGTAGGCAGAGAGAGAGAGGAGGAAGCAGGCTCCCTGTGGGGCAGAGAGCCGGATGTGGGGCTCAATCCCAGGACGCTGGGATCATGAACTGACCTGAAGGCAGAGGCTTTAACCCACTGAGCTACCCAGGCGCCCCTTGCTGACTCCTCTTAATCCCCTTTTGCAAAGGCTCTCTCCACCTCCTCTCCTCTAATGTCTTCCCTTTATTTTTTTATTTTTTAAAGATTTTATTTATTTATTTATTTATTTATTTATTTATTTGACAGACAGATATCACAAGTAGGCAGAGAGGCAGGCAGAGAGAGAGGAAGGGAAGCAGGCTCCCTGCTGAGCAGAGAGCCCTGAGGCTGGGCTCCATCCCAGGACCCCGGGATTATGACCGGAGCCCAAGGCAGAGGCTTTAACCCACTGAGCCACCCAGGCGCCCCAATGTCTTCCATTTAAAGTGACTGTTTCAACGAGGGTTTCCTGGCCGCCCATGTAACCGGAAGTGGTAATGTTGCAAGTACTGAGCACCTGCAGAGGCTCCCTCTGTCTTCTCCTCAGCCGGATCCAGTCTCCAATTGGCACCTCTACAGAGATACCGCTTCCCTCTCCCACACCCACCTTCCCCATCCCCAAACTGTGAGACTTAAATAGTAATGGTCACTTTTCAGCTCTTTTTGTATTTTCATCGACCGGTTAAGCTCTGAGCGTTTCATTTCCTATGACGCAAACTCTCTTAGTTGTATGTAACTAAGTCTGTCTATTTCTCCCTGCCTTACCCGCTCAATCAATATAGTATTGATTGGATAACAGCAGAACCTATTCTATTTTCTGCCTCTAATTCTCTTCTCTCTGCCAAGAAAATCAAGGCTTTGGGGGCAGGCAAGTATCTGGTCCATTCAGTGACTAACTTTTTTCCCTTTTCTTTTTACATTTAGTATTTTTATTATGAAGGTAATGCACGCCCATTATCAGTAACCAGTCTAGGACTGTAAGAATTCCCCAGTCTTATCTCTTGTTAACGGTGTAGTAAGTGTTCTTCCAGTCGTTCCTAGGCATTTACAAAAAAAAAAAAAAAAAAAAAAAAAGTGAAATGAAATAAGATAAAATAAAAATAAAATTCACACACAAAACATACCTTACATACACAAAATAGAATGCTACCAAAGATATAATTCTGTAAATTGACTTTTTTCATTTATTCATCTTTTATATTTGTCTATTATTCTTTTAATGTTTACAGAACTTATATTAGTTAGAACACTCTGACTGCAAGTTATAGAAACCCAACTCAAACTATCTCAAGCAAAAAAAGAGAATTTACTGGTACATCAGAGCGAGGGGAAGAAAGGCAGGGCTGGCCTCAGAAAGGTTTGTCTCTGGAGACCCAACAGCATCTTCAGGATTCCTTCTCTTTCCATTTCTCAGCACTGATGCTCTGTTTGGGCTTCATTCTTTCCTAGAACAAAACAAACTTTTTATTCCATTCAATAGGGGCAGGGAGCGTTGCCCCTGCTGACACCTTCAGGCTCATGCCCTCCCAGATCTGCCAGCCTAGTTGTTGGGTAACTGAGCTCATTTTTCGGCCTCTCCTACCTGCTGCTCTATCATGTAAGCAAATGTGCCTGGGCTCACTCCTGAGCCTCTCCTTGTAGCCCAGCCAGTCTTAGGCCAGGTGTGGAAACTGGAAATCAGGGAAGCAAACTTTTTTTTTTTTCTCCCCTGCATGTCCCTGGAGGGGCAGAAGGCCCCTCACGGGAGAGAAACATGACCACATCCTTGAAGGCCACCTGAGGGCCCCAACTTGAATTCATCTCTTCTTACCCATGCCTGTTCTCAGATGGCCAATGTTGGCCCTTCCTCTTATTGGATGCACCTTCGAGGGTAGAGAAAGAGCTGCCCAAACTAAGAATCTGTGATTGACTGTCTCTTGAAGTAATGAACAGCTCAGGAACTCCCCCACCCTGTTTTTGGGACTGAGATTGCTCTTCCTCCCAGGAATTCCCAGAGTTACGCATTATTATCTCAAAATTATGTTTCAGAAGCCCTAATGCACTGGTGTCCATGGGGGTGGAGCTTCCTTACAATAAAGATTCCTGGGCTCTGCCCTCTGACATCAAATTAGTGGATCTGGGGTAAGACCTAGGAATCTATGCTTTTTTAAAGCAACACACCTGATTTTGTGATCAAACAGACTTAGGAAGGACAAGCATAAATCCTCCTACATAATTCTCTTAACTGTACCTTTCCAAAGGGCAGAAGCTGGGGAACTGTTGACTCCTTTCCTGGGGCATAATGACTGGTCCTGGCCAGGTGTGCAGGTCCTCTCTGCTTTTACCCAAGTCAGTTAGTTTTATTCCCAAGAGGGGTCTCAGACGGAATGTTTTTCATAAGTAGGAGAAGATCTAGGTTTTGTTGATCCTGAAGTGTATCCAGTTCTTTTTCTTTAAGAAAAAAAAAAAAAAGGATGAGTATGAAATCGAGTCTAGAGTGCTAGAAGAAGCTTCAAAATTAAGCTTCATCATCTTCATGGGATTTCTGGCTCTGAACGGCTTTCTCTTTCTGGAGCAAATCAAAAGAACTCTGTTGTTCCCATTGTCTACACCTTCTGTATATATAAGATACACTGAATTTGTGGAAAAGAAGAACAAAAGACCATAAAAATTAATAGTTCTGGCCTGGATAAGTCTGATGCTGAGTTTTTAACCATAACTTGGTGGCCTAAGTTTTGTTTTTTGGTGAGTTTACTTGTTATACTCCGTATTCCCTGAAATTGAAGGGATGCAACATGGTTCCTTTATAACCCACATCGCTGTTACCTTTCTGACCACATCCCTGCTGCTTTTCCTCCTTGCTGGCACCTCTTCAACCACACTGGTTTTCCCTGAGCATTACCTGGTACACTTTAGCCCTACAGCCTATGATCTTGGGGTTCCTCTTCCTAGAATGCTGTCACCTTGTTACAGAGAAAGACACATGGTCTCAGGGGAGTTAAGTGGTTTAACCAAGTGATTAAAACCCATGAAAACTTTCAAGTTTTTCTACTGGTCTCACTCTTAACTCTCCTTTTTCTTTCATACTTCAGTCAGTCAAGAAACCCAATTGGCTCCATCTCAAAATATGTTCTGAGTTCAACCACTTCTTCCATCTCCGCTGTTCCCCTTTGGGTAGGATCACCACTATCTCTTGTCTGCATTACCACCACAACCTCCCATCTGGTCTCCCTGCTTCTCCTGTCACCCCGTATAGACTATCTCAACACGGCAACCGAAGTGATCCTTTCAAATATAAATTAGATCATGTCACTTCTTTTCTCAAAACTCTGTCATGGTTCCTATTTCCTATGGAGTCAAAGCCAATGCCCTTACAAAGACTTCTTAAGCTCTATAGCTCTATGCTGTCCAAACAGATGACCACTGGTGGCATGTGGTTAGAGATCACTCGAGGTAGGGTCAGTCTGAACTGAGAAGTAAAACACACAGTAGAATTTGAGGAATTCCTTTGAGAAAAAAGAATTTGAAGATTAATGGTTGCCCAGGGCAGGGGCTGGTGGTAGGTGGTGGGTAGGGTATTGAGGGAATAGGTGTAGGAGTCAGAAGGTACAAACCTGTAGTTATATGATAAGTAAGTCATGGGAATGTAAATATCTAGCATGGTTTTTATAGTTAATAATACTGTATTGTATATTTGAAAGTTGCTAAGAGAGTAGAAATTAAAAGTTCTCATCATAAGAAAAATTATAACTGTGTGAGGTGATAGAAGTTAACTAAATGTACTGTGTGAAGCATTTTCCAATATATACGTACATCAGATCATTATATTGTACATCTTAAACTAATACAATGTTTTATGTCAATTATATCTCAATAAAACTGTAAAAATAGGAGTGTCTGGGCGGTTCAGTTGGTTAAGCAACTGCCTTCAGCTCAGATCTTGATCCTGGAGTCCCAGAATCAAGGGCTGCATCAAGCTCCCAGCTCAGCAGGGCTTATGCTTCTCCCTCTGACTCTCTCACCTTCATACTCTCATGTTCTCTCTCACCCTCACTCTCTCTCAAATAAATAAATAAAATATATTTTTTTAAAACTGGAAAAATAAAACATAAAAATGTAAAATATTCAGTCATCTTTATACTGATTATATATTGAAATTATAATATTTTGAATATATTGGATAAACAAAATATAGTATTAAAATTAATTTCACCAGTTTCTTTTTATTCTCGTAGAGTGGCTAGTAGAAAATTTTATGTTGCATATGTGACTTCACATTTCTGGCTTGCATTAGATTTGTATTGGTCAGCATTGGTCTATAGTATCTGGTCCTTCCCTAAAACCTTTCCGGATCTTGTTTCCTGCTCACTCCTGTTTTTGTTCACTCCAATACAGATATGCTGACCTCCTTGCTAGTCTTTGAACATAGGTGCATACCAGGCATTCTCCTGCCTCAGGGCCTTTGCACCTGCTATTTCCACTCCTTCATTTCCTTCCAATTATCTGAATTATTTGTTCCTTAACCTCCTCTGGACTTGATTCAAACCTCATGGTCTCAATGAATTTTTCTCTTTCTTCATCCACCTCTATTCCTGTAATCACTGAGCTCCTTTCCTAACTTATTGTTCTCCACAGTGTTTGTCATACTATATATTTTTTCATATTTATTTTTATTATCTAACTTACTCTAGAATCCATGACGGTAGGATATATTGTTTAAAACTATGCTCCTGACATCTGGAACTATGCTTGGAACATGGTAGATTCTCAACAAATATTTGTTAAATAAATACTGAATGAATTTTAATCAATCACTTAATTATATGGGTGAAGGAACTGAGAATACTTTAAGTAGAGTTTCACAGTGAGTGAGAGGCAGAGTGTATGTACCCTCAGTAAGATCAATCTTATCAATTGGAAATGCAGGCGCCACCCCCTTGAGTCCTGACCCTTTACTTACATTTGTGTTTCTTCACCGAACTGTCCACATTTTTGTGTCTCTTTTAAGTCTTATACTTAAGGAAAGGAAAAATCTACTCCAGAAATATATTTCACCTCTGTCATCACACCTAAGAGATGACTTCTGACATTCCTTTTTGCTTTAAGGATAAGCCTTTAAGAATTTTTTTCTAGACAGGAATTATAGATCTGCCTGGAAACAAATGACACTTCACCAGGAAAGATTTCTTGGAGGAAACCATTACATTTGATTATACAATGGAATATTTAATTTATAGCCTGAAGAATTTAAAATAGTTTATGTATTTGACTAACCAACACATTTTACTGGGCACGAACATATTCCAGGTATTGTTTAAGGTTTTGGAAACAAACATGATTTTCAGGGAGCTAAGAGCCTCATGTGTGTGTATGGTGTCAGGGGTGTGGTTAACAAACACACACAGGATGTATGGGTTTCCTATGTTGCTATAACAAATGATCACAAGTTTAGTGACTTAAAATACACATTTATTCTTTTAGCAGTTCTGGGAATGAGAAATCTAAAATGGTTCTTATTTGACTAAAATAAAGGTGCCACGAAGCTGTGTCCCTTCTGGAAGCTCTAGGGGAGGATTTGTTATCTTGCCTTTTTTCAACTGTTACTAACTGCCTGTATTCCTTGGTTATGTCTCCCTGTTTCCCTCTTGAGAACATGTCACTCCAGGATCTGCTTCCACCATCCCTGGTCATCTCTCTCACTCTGAATCCTCCTGGGTTCCTCATATATGGATCTTTGCGATGATATCCACCCACCCACATAATCCATAATCCATAATCTCCCTACTTCAGGATTATAACTTAATCACATCTGCAAAGTCCCCATTGCTATAGAAGGTAAAGTTTGTAGGTTCTGGGGATGAGGACGTGGGTATCTTGGGGGACTATTATTCAGGCTACCATACAGGACAATATGACAGGTGTCACAGTGGAGGTAAATGACAGATGTTATGTAAACACAAATGACAGACAAGACGGTGTGGAGGAGTGGCACAGTTTTATGGAGTAAGTGACTTTACGCTGAGGCTTACATGATGGGAATGGACAACAGGCATCACGTCTAAAGGAATGTGCAAGGGAAAGGAGGTATAAACGAAGAGGGCTTTTGCATGAATTATCTGTGGCTACCTAACAAATTACTTCCAAATTTAGCAGCTTACAGTAATAAGTGAGATCTCTTACAGTTGCTGAGAGTCATGAATCTGGGCAATTCCTGACTGGATGGTCTTGCCTTATGGTCTCTCAAGAAGTTGTTCTCAGGCATTGGCTGGGACCGCAATCATCTGAAGGGGCAGGAAGAGCAGTACCCGAGCTCACTCATGTGACTGTCAGCAGAAATTTTCAGTTCCTTACCAGGTAGGCCTTTCCATAGAGTTACTTACATGGCATAGTTTCCCTGAGGACAAGTAATATGAAAGGCATACCGAGGTGAAGATAGGAGCCCCAGTTACTTATAACCTCATCTTGCAAGTGACACACCACCCCCTCTGCCATTCTGTTGGTCCCCCAGAGCAATTCTGGGACTGTGTGGGAGAAGACTTCATAAGGGCATGAATACTAGGAGGTGGGGATCATTAGGGACCATCTTGGAGTGTGGCTACCCCAATATTCTTGGAATTAGAAGAGTTTCTGTGGTTGCTGGTCTGTGGGGCAGTCATGAGAGATTGGCAGGAACAAAGTTGGCATAGGAAGGGATAGCCAGAGCATGGAGGACTATAAGTTTGGCCAAGGAGTTTGGAGATAATCCTTTTATTAATAGGGAGCTATTGTAGGGTCTTCATTAATGAAGGGACATGACCAAACTGATTTTTAGAATGATCACTGTAGGGACTCTTGGGTGGCTCAGTCGGTAGAGTGTCTCCCTTTGGCTCAGGTCATGATCCCAGAGTTCTAGGACCCAGTCCTGCATCAGGTTCCTTGCTCAGTGGGGATCCTGCTTCTTCTCCCTCTGCCTGCTGCTCCCCCTGTGGTGCTTGCTCTCTTTCTCTGACAGATAAATAAATAAAAATCTTTGAAAAGAAGAAGAAGAAGAAGAATGGTCACTGTGTGTGTGGTAAGGATATAAGAAGGGAAAGCAGAAGGCAAAGAGATTAGGGAGAAAAAGTGGCTAAGAGGCTATTGCAAGAGTATAGCAGAGAGAGGATGAGGCTTGATAGGAGGCACTGGTGGTCAACAAGTGCCAAGGATGATGGTTTCTGGGCATTTTCAGGAGGTAGAATAGTTTGGAAGGCAGAGGGTGTGGGAGGGAGGCCTCAGAGTGAGTCCTGGTTTGCAGGAGGGATAGATACCAATCAACAAATCTAAAATGAAAGACATGGTTGACATGAGAGTCATTTTCTAAATGCCATCTTTATAATATCATCTTTAGAACTACCATTTTTGAATGCCTGCTGTATACCCTACTCTGCTATGAACCTTGCATTCATTTACTTCATTGTGTCCTCACACTAACCCAGTGAGATCTGCCATGTTATTATTTCCTTTGGTTAGATGAGGCAACTGAAGTAGGTACTGCAAGTATCCTATTTTACGGAGGGGGACACAGTCTTGGTGTAAACAGCAGTGCTCAATTATGTAGCAAGTACATGACAGACACAAGTCTCAAATCCAGATCTTTTGACTGCAGATCCTGTACCCTTAATTGGAAAGTCATCTACAGTGTGCCTTACAGAACTAGAGATGTTTTCCAGCAGGGTCGGGGTGAGGTGAAGGGACGATTTATTACCTGACATGTGAGAGACAGCAAGTAAATAGAGCAGGAACAAGATCAAGATCAGGAATCCACGTATGCAGTGGTTTGGACAAAGGATCAAATGCCCTCTTCCTGTTAAATATGTAGAGACTTCGCATATGGCAATGCTTGCTAGCTTTTCCCTGGGACCCTCTGTTAGTTTTTTGTTATTTCTGAAAAAATGTGTGGAAGTGCTTTCATTCACTTAAAAAGACCCAAGTTGCTTGTTTTCTTGTTATGGGAAAGTCTAGTGCCCTATGTTGCCAGACGGTCATTTAAGCCTAAGAATGATACAAAGGTAGCTTTACCAAAGCACATTTTTCGTTAGAAAAGAGAAAGTGGAGTGGGTGGATGAAGGATGTCAGACAGATCATGTCTTTTTCTTAGAAAGGGTTCCCATAACAGCAGATAAATTGGTGTGGAAATGGCTAGCAGTTATTTCTTTATGTAAAACTTAGGTTAAAAAAAAAATCCTGTATCTAAGGTTGTTCTGTGGAATTTAAGAGGGGATAAAAGGAATCTGCTTTGTAAGTGGCTCCTAGACCATTCCTGTCCTAGAGTAGATGGACCTCTGGACCTCAGGCTTCCTGAAGATCAGAGTGGAAAAGCACAGGGTCCCACCGAAGAGTATGAAAAACTTCACAGCTTCTTTGCAGTTGTCTGGAATTTCCCAGAGAAAGCAAAATACAAGGCTAAATATAGTCTTTCACCTTGAAATGCCGTAAGAGTAATAAAAACAGGGTTATGATAGGTTGGTTTGCAACACTCCCACTTCACATTTTATGTGGGTTTCCAAGCAACAGAGCTTCGCTGAAACTAGAGAAGTAGACAAGTGAGGGATGAGCCCAGAAGGTTCAGCTATGGAGGTGCCCAGACAGCTCTGGACATCAGAGAACTGCGTGTCCCACTTCCCTAACCTAACCCCCTCCCACCATCCTGCCTCTCCCCTGCTCTACCCTCAGAAGTTGCAGAACCCCCAGCATAAAGTGGCTCTTCAGTCACTACTCTCGTCCTTGCCTTGATACCCGATACATCATACGTTCCCGCCCTGAATTACCTAGGAACCATCCAGTGTTAGAAGGAAAATAGGTTCCATCTCAATTTTCTTCATTATTTGTTAGTGAGGTATATAAAGCAGCGGGAGTTATTTGGGGAGTTCTACTCGACTAATCTTAACACACACTTTTTCCTTCTAACTTTTGTTTTTCTATTGAAAGAAATGTCTATGAAGTAAAAAAAAAAAAAATTATGAAACGTTTCCAGTCTGGGTTAACAATTAATATGGTGATTAGATGCCTATCAATATACTTGTTTGTACCAACATCATAAAAATGCACACGTTCCCACGAATGGGCTAAGGACAGCAAAACCAGGTAAAGACTGCCTGACAGGGAAGTAATCCACATTTCTAGGAGGCCCACTGTAATAAAGTCAAATGCTGGATATATGAAGATTTATGACATGTTAACTTGTTATTATCACACATTATATGGCTAAGCCGGCCATGGGAAATCAATTCAGAAGGAAGTAGTCCATGGACACATTTAGCCTTCAGTTTGAAACTCTTTTACCTGCCACAGTCACATGAATCTTAAAGTGCTAGAAGGTCAGCATTGACTGGACATTAACATTAGGACATTAGCGAATGTTGGCTGAGTAGGACCTTAGTACAACTGCCTGTTTGCCCAACTTGTCCAAGTTTTCTCTAATTGTCTTTTTGAGCCTACTATTATAAATTTTGCCAGTTGAAGAAATCATTTGATGAAATGACTGAAATGGATATTGTCTGACAGGTTTTCAGAGAATGAGATAAAATTCCAAAAATTGTATTTCAGGGTGGAATTTGGTGTGTTTGGGTCTCTCCCTTCACAGGGACACATCTAATTGTCTCTGGGGAGAAGTGACACCAGGAGCCTCATAGGACAGGAATACTCAGGCTGGTGCTCGGTACTGCTGAGGTCCTGATGGAACCAGACTGACAAGCCCTAGCACCTCACCTCTGACTCCAGAATAACTCTTCGCTTCTCTTCCTGTTTTGTCTTGTTAGTCCTTCCAGTTAAGAAACTCTATTCCAACTGATGGGTTTCCTTCTTCTTCCTTCTTCCATATCCTCTTGTGTCCCCTCTTTATTGGTCTGGTGACTGTTTCAAGCACACTGGTCACGGTAACTGACCTCTCCTGCTCAGCCCAGGATCACTTCCTGTGGCAATGCTGAGCCATATCCAGGAGACCTCAGCCAGCTCCTGAGTTTCTTTCAAGACTCTACTTTCTTAGTGTAGTTTGAGGTTCACAGAAAAATTTAGACGAAGGTATAGAGATTTTCTATATACCTTCCTGCCCCCACCACATGCTTAGCCTCTCCCATTATCAACATCTGCCACCAGAGTTGGATATTCATTACATGGATGGATCTTCATGGATGTGTCAAAATCATTCAAAGTCTATTGTTTACATTAGGGCTCACTTTTTTTGTTTTTGAACATTTGACACACGATATTACATTACTTTCAGGTGTACAACATAGTGATTCCACTTCTCTATATGTTATGCTGTGCTCACCGCAAGTGTGGCTACCGTCTGTTACCACATGACCCTATTACAATACCATTGTCTATATTCCCTATGCTGTGCCTTTTATTCCCATGATTTAGTCATTCCACAACTGGAAGCAAGCTTGTATCTCCCACTCCTCTTCACCATCCTTCCACCCCCTCATCCCTTCTGGTGATCATCCATTATGGTTCTTTCTTGGTATTGTGTGTTCTACGGGTTTGAACGAATGTATAATGACATGTATCATACAGAGTGTTTTCATTGCCCTAAAAATCCTCTGTGATCCACCTATTCAACCCTTTCCTTACACTAACCCCTGGAAATGACCATGTCCATAGTTTTGCTGTTCTAGGATGTCATATAGTTGGAATCATATAGTATGTAGCTTTTCAGATTGGTTTCTTTCACTTAAGCAGTATGCATTTAAGCTTTCTCTGTGTCCTTTTATGGCTTGATAACTCGTTTTCTCTTAGCACTGGATAATACTCCACTATCTGAATGGACCTCAGTTTATTTATCTGTTCCCTTACTGAAGGACATCTTGGTTGCTTCTAAGCTCTTACAATTCTGAGAACAGCTGTCATAAACATTCTTGTGCAGGTTTTTGTGTGGACGTAAGTTTTCAATTCTTTTGGGCTAATGTCAAGGAGCATGGTTTGCTGGATCATGCAGTAAGAGTATGTTTAGTTTTGTAAGAAACTGCCAAACTGTGTTTCAAAGTGACTATGTGTTTTGCATTCTCTCAACCAATGTCTGAGAGGTCCCGTTGCTCCCCACCCCACCAACATTTAGTGTTGTCAGTGTTGTGGATTTTGGCCATTCTAGATAGGTAGTGTGTATTATCTCATCAGGCTTTTAATGTGCCTTCTCCTGATGACATATGATGTGGAGCAACTTTTGATATGCTTTCTCAAAAAGAACAGCACATTTACTCTATCTTTAAAATATCACAACTAGGTCCCAAGAATCATCTATCATTTTATTCCTGTTTCTGAACAACTTAGAAGTTATTCATCAGCCTGAGGAGCTGTTCCTTTCTCAGAGACATGGATCCATCCTCAAATTTTCTGATAGCCTTGTTTTCAACTGTTGTGGCTTGCTGAATCAAAGCAGCAGAATTTGATATAAGTTGAGCATTCCTTCCAGAATTAACTCATCTTTCTGGGCACGAGACATTGAACCCAAGCGATGTGTGGCCTCATCCAAACACTGCAGATGTATTTGTCACCCAAGAAATTTTGGACTTCAGTCAAAGACCTACTCCCCTGACTAATGACATTGATGGGGGAAGTGAGCATATATAGACCTCATCTTGTAACGAAAATCCAGTGTAACACCCTTGATCATGTTCTGTACGTGACTACAAAAAGTGTGAACAGTAGCCATTTCCTTTCTATTTCCCCACTGTTTGTTAACCCAGAGCCTCTTCTTTTTCTTTCCAAGAAGACTGAGTTTTATACTGATGTGCTTGAAGTCCTTCTGCAGGGCTCTTCTGAGGCTCTTCACAATAGCTGTGCAACCCTTCAAGTGATGTCGACATTTTCTGGAATGTCAGTCTTCTGATTGCTGCCCACTGCAGATGTGGCAAAGAGCTCATATGCTTGTCATCTCTAGGTCTTCTTTGATGAGGTGTCTGTTAAGTGGTTGGCCCATTTTAACTAGGTTGTTCATTTTCATATTGTCAGTTTTTAAGTGATCTTTGTATATTTTGGGTAATAGTGCTTTATCAGATGTGTCTGTTACAAGGTATGCTCCCAGTCTCTGTGTTGTTGTCTCATTTTCTTATCATTGCCTTACACAGCAGAAGTTTCGGGGTGCCTGACCAGCTCAGTCAGTGGACCATGTGACTCTTGATCTTGGGGTAGTGACTTTGAGCCCCACACTGGGTGTAGAGATTACTTTTAAAAAAATAAAGATTAAAAAAAGTAATATTAGTCACCCTTCTTGAGAATATTCACAGAACAGAAGTTCTTTTTGTTTTGTTTTATTGAGGTAGGGGAGAGAGTGTCGGTGGAGGAGGGGCAGAGGGAAAGGGAGAGAGAGAATCTTAAGCAAGCTCTATGCCCATTTTGGAGCCCAACATGGGGCTTGATGTGATGCTCAGTCTCACACCCCTGACATCGTGACCTGAGCAGAAATCAAGTGTCTGATGCTTACCAGTTGAGCCACCCGGGTGTCCCCAGAAGTTTTTAATTTTAACGAAATATATTTACCAATTTTTCCTTTCATGGATTGTGCCTTTGGTTTGTATTTAAAAGTCATTTCCATGTCCAAGGTCATCTAGGTTCTCTCCAATGTGGTGTTCCAGGAGTTTTATAGTTTTGTGCTTTATATTTAGGTCTATGATTCATTTTAATTTTTGTGAAGGTGTAAGGTCTATGTCTAGATTAATTCCCCAATAGTGAACAAACTGTTATTTGGCAAGATCAATTAAGAATAAGAAGATTAGAAGTTTTTATTTTATCTTCACTGTTTCTTCTCTGATGCTCTTCCTTTCTTTATGTAGATCCGAATTTCTAATCTATATTATTCTCCTCTCTAAAGAAGTTCTTTTAACACTTCTTGTAAAACAGATCTTTGGTAAAACATTCTTTCCACTTTTGTTTGAGGAAATTTTTATTTTTATTTTGGTTTTAAATGCTAATTTAAATTTAGGGCTCAGAATTCTAGAATGTTTGGTCTATGTGGATGGACTAGGATGATTTCTGAGGAAAAGTTGAATATAATTCTTATCTTTGTTTCTCTATAGGTAAGATATCCCCTTCCCCTTTTGGCTTTTTTCAAGACTTCTTCTTCACTTTTGATTTTCTGTCATTTGAAAATGATACACCTACATGTGGGTGGTTTTTGTTTGTTTGTTGCATGCATCCTGCTTGGGGATTCTGAGTTTCCTGGATATAGTTTGGTAACTGACATAAACTTGGGAAATTCTGATTCATTGTTGTTTCAGTATTTCTTCTGTTCCTTTATCAATTTCTTCTCTTTTTGACGTTCTCACTACACATATGTTACATCTTTTGCAGTTGTCCCATAGTCCTTGGACAGTCTTTCCTATTTTTTTCAATCTTTATTCTTTACTTTTCAGTTTTGGAAATTTCTACTGATATACATCCTTAAGCTCAGGGATTCTTTCCTCCACTGTGCCCAGTCTACTAAAAAGAGCCCATCAGAGGTGTTCTTCATTTCTCTTAGTGTGTGTGTGTGTGTGTGTGTGTGTGTGTTTTAATCTCTAGCTTTTCTTTTTGGTTCTTTCTTAGGGTTTCCTTCTCTCTGCTTACATTGCCCTTCCATTCTTTCATGCTGTCTACTTATTCCTTAGAACCAGTCATAGTTGTTTTAAAGCCCCAGTCTGATAATTCTAACATCCCTGCCATGTCTGGTTTGGCGATTTGCTCTGTCTCTTCAAAAAAAATTTTTTTGGCTTTTAGAGTAATTTTTTCTTGATAACTGGACATGATGCACCAAGTAAAATGAACTGCTGTAAATGGGCCTTTAGTAATATGGTGTGAGGTGTGGAGAGGGAGGGAGAGTTTTACAGCCCTAGGATTAAGTCTCCATCTCTTAGTAAGTGGAGGTCTCTGGCCTTTAAACTACACAAGTATTTCTCAGGTTTTTTTCCTCCACACACCCGTCCCCCCTTTAGGTGGGACAGGGTGGGCTATCTGGAATTAGGTATTTCTCTTTCCCCAGGCCAGTTAATTTCTCATATTACCTCAGCAGGAGACCGTGGAGGTCAAACAAACCCTATTAGCCAGTGGCGCTGGCCCCCGTGCTGCCAGCTCTCGGCCCTCGATGGGTACGGATGTCTCCACTGGGGATCATCCAGAAAGTAAAACCTGGTAGGAAGGACCAAAGGGAGGGCATTCCCTGACAAATGCGGTGGTTTCCAAAATCTGGTTTTGTTTCCTTCTTTTTCTGAAGCCTTACTTGCGCTCGCCACAGCGATGAGAACAAATTACACATTCGGCTTTATTTAAGGTAGGGCCTTGCCTGGTGGGGAGGCAGAGAAAACTTACCATCAACCAGAAGTGGAGCATTAAAGACCTCTATTTCATTTTCCAGAATATTCCATTGTGAAACATCTGTTGACTCAGTATTTGCAGGAGGAGAAAATAGCATGTTGATCTGGAAATATATATATGTATATACATGTATATATATTTTTTTCTTGAAAGTATATTAACTAGATAACTCAAGGAGATGGCAGTTGACCTCCATGCTGATGTCTTCTATTACTGCTGGGAAAGATACTTCGAGTGGGCTCAGTGGAAGCAACCTGCCCTGGAAGGTCCAGCAATTGATTCTGCCTCTGCTACTGTCTTGTGACCTTCCATTCTGAGCTCTATTTCTTCCCCTATAAGATGGGCTTAATAATACCTTACTGGAGGAGCTTTGGAAAGGAGTAAAAGTTTTTTGTTTTTTGTTTTTTTTTTTTGAAAAGTAGATGTACTTTTAAAATGTAATGGTCTATGTAGCTCTAACCTTTGAATCTCACTTTTTCCATTGGTCCTGGGAACAAATGTGGGAGGGGTGACACTGGCAATGGTGTTTGGTCTGGGCTGCCTCAAGTGTTATAAGCAAAGCTCCAAGACCCCTGGACTTTGCCTTTTGAAGGCAAATGAAGTTTTGTTTTGTTTTGTTTTGTTTTCTGCTGTGATCATTATTGTCCTTGGTATTTTCCACTTGGCAGCTTGCATGTCTCCTCCTGGCTTCCTTAGAAGCCACCACCATACTACTTCTGACACATTCCTGGCAAAGGCACGGCTATGGTGAGCCAGGGGGGCCCACGCCCTTCGCAACCCACACAATGACAAGCTCAGTACTTGCTCCCAAAGTTCCCGTCCACACCTGCTCAGGGCGAGGAGGCAGCTCCCTTCAAGTGAGCACCATTCTGTAGGCCAATGTCTCTGAAACCCAAGCAAAGGAAAGTCTCTCTAAAGGCAGGAAGCCTTCTCACAGACCTTGAGAATACATTTGAGGACCTCCAGAAATTCGAGGCTCCCAGTGTAACAAATGGTGTTCTTGGAAACCCAATGATGGAAAATAGGAACACAAGTAAGAGATGAAAGAATGGCCTTTCCATAACCCAGGGCCTCTCCTTGCTAGCTGTGTCACTTTGGGCAGGTTTAGCAGCATCTTGAGTTTTAACATCCTCTTCTATAACACTAGGGTAGTCATACCCATTTTAACAATATGATGACAGGGCTAAAGGAGACATCAAACTTAAAGTGCCTGGTGTTTGGGGGTAGCATAAGAAAAGTTAATTCCTTAACAACTTGGAGGGAAAAATGGATCAGGGCCAAGGCCATGAAGCATTTGCCAGGTAGCAGCCTGAAGTGCAACCTGCACATTTTTCCTTTTCAAGGAGATGCGGTCTAGGAGAGATCAACCGTCTGGGCATCCTTGTGCCATCAAATGAGTGTCCTGTTCTTAGTGGGTGGTTTCCTGAGATGTGGGAGGTTGCATTACCTATAGTCAGTGTCCTACAAGGCCACCCTCTGTCCTTCTTTCCTGAGAGCTTTGGGAGCCCTTGTATAAAGGGCTCCTGGACTCCTGGGGGTCTGCGCGATAGCCAAGTTCTCCCAGAATGGTAGGAAGATTGGGCTCCTCACTGTGCCTTTCTACACAAAGGGCCACAGCTGTCATTATTCAGGGCTGCGCCTGCAGAGACAATTACATAGCTGGGCAGCTTAGGGCCATGACAAGTTCATGGTTTTCAAACTCGGTTAACCCTTAATCCTCCTTTTGGCAAGGGTCTTCCCCTTTTCCTGTTTTCCTCAGCTACTCTTCCAAGCCCTCACCCTTTTCCACATGCCCCCTAACTTACCTCTGCCCCCACCTTCTCTGCATATGGACTGGCTTCCAATTTTCTGAGCAAAGCCGTTTTCTAGGCATCCCCTTTCCCATCCTCGAATCTCTGCATCTTCAACGTCATTCACTCTGGCGTCTTGTCTCTTCAGAGTCAATCCACAGGCGCTTGGCAGAGCCCCTGAGATGTGGTCTATTAATTTTACCGAGACTCTAGGCGTTATAGACCATGTCATGATGGAGATGGTGGGCACCATCTCTGCTACCAGAGGGGTACAGGCTTCTTGAGAAAAATGAAACCAAGTGGGAGGCAGAGAGAATCCTGTAATATTTCAATCACTCTTTAGAAGCAGTCAAGCCTGTGTTTTGTTTTGTTTTTTTTTCCAGTTTCATGAGTTAACTCTCTTTTCCCCTTAAGCTGGTTGGCTTCTGCCCCTCACAGCTAAAGGGAACCAAAAGGAAGTATGCTCTTCTAGACTGTAAGTGTCAGCAGGGAAGGACGGCACCTGTGTCTGCATTGTTCATTCCCGGCACTTCAGAGAGTGACTGGCGCATAGTCAGTTCTCAAGAGATATTTCTTGACTAAGCTTACCTGTGCCTAGTGTTGATGGTCCCATCTCTTCACTTCAGCTCCACCTTTGGTCCTTTTTCATTTTCTTTCCAGTGTTTTAAGCCTCTCCCTTCCTCAGATTGTATATATTTGTGAATCCTCTTAACCCTAAAAATAGAACCAAGCGCATAACAACAAAATAAAAATCTTCCCTTATTATGGCATTTCTTTCTAGCACCCTGACCTACTTTCCCATCTCATCTGAGCTTTTCAAAAGCGTATTCTTAACACACTGCAAGTGGCTTCCATTCCAGCGATGTCTGTGCTGTCATACTCATTCCTGACGTGCTTGGCTCGAATGCACGTAGCACTCTCTGTCAGCCACTCTTATTACAGCCCATACAGTTGATAGATACCCCTTCTTCCCAGAAGGCAGGATGTCCCTCAGAAGCTTCTAGAATCTGCTTTCTAGATCTCAGCTCGTGGCTCTTCCCTTTGCCTGAAATCTCTGCTTCAATCCTAACCTTCTGTTAACAGAATTTGGAATTCTTTTCCCACATTGGGACTACAGCAGCACAATACTCTCCTCGGCCTTGGTAACTGCCGGTGGTAAAGCAGATCAGGTCTCCATAAGCCAGTGTGTCCAGGGCCCACACTGATGTCACAGTTTGACCTTCAGAGTTATACCAAGTGGAGGATGGCCACCGTGGCTCTGAGGCTGACTCTCTTAGCTCAGTGATTTTGGGTATTGAACTGGAATTTTCTCTGCAACAATCCAGGATTAGGTGAGAGATAGATTTCATTTTATGAAGGATAGTGTACCATTACCTAAGGTCATTTCAGGAATGAGACTGAAAGGAGGTACCTTGTCAGCTGTTCCAGGAGCCCTCTGGGAATTAATCCTGGCTTGTTCTGATGACCCAATGAGTAGTGGAGGATTCTAGGCATCTAAAGAGAAAATTACAACTTCATCCATATAACAAGTGCAAGTGCATAAATAACCCGAATCATTTAATTTATAGTGGCTTAGGAGATAAACAATCTCTGCTCTTCCTGCTAGCTCTAGAAAACAGCCCAGTCCTCCTGTGGCTACATCCATTTCATTTAGATACTCAGCAAATATTTGGCAAGCACCTACCATCTGCAAGGAGTTTATTATCCACCTAGGGACAAAATCCGTGCAGATAAATAGCTTTAATAAAATGTGGCATTAAATTTCAAATGGGCTTTCTTCCGTTAAAAGGCTACAAGGAGCCTTAAGAGTAAGAGCTAAGTCAACAAACGCAAAGTACTCATTTAATCTAGTAAAACGCCGGTTCATCTCATTCAGTGATGGCTAAACCTGGCTCTGTGTCGTCGGAGGGAGGTGGCCTGGGGTGGGTGCTGGGACTGATCTCTCTAACAGTGTTCCAGAGTGGATCTGATGTGTCCCCCTCGGTTTGGACATCACTGGTACATTGCACCCTTCCTCAGAACTGGACTTGCCATGAAAGTGTCATTCCACGGCATAGTCTTGAAAATGGGTCCTCTCTTGATTATCTAACTATGCTCCCTCTGGTTCTCTCCTGTTTTTTTTCCCCAGTCTCTTTTCCTGGATACTCATTTTCTTTCAGCTGTGTGCTAGTTTTCTATGGCTGTCATAACCTCGAACTTGGTGGCTTGAAATAACACAAAGTTATTGTTGTGCAGTTTTGTACATCAGAACTGATATATACAGATCTCACTGGGCTAAAATCAAGGTGTCAGCGGGGGCTGTGTTTCCTTCTGGAGGCTCTAGGGGGGAGTCTATTTCCTTGCCTTTCCCAGTTCCCTGAAGCTCATGGCCCTCAACCATCTTCCAACCAGCAATTTGGGGCTGAGTCCTTCTCATGCTGCGTCACTCCGACTTCCTCTTCTGTCTCCCGCTTCTGATTTTGAAGACTTTGTGATTAGACTGGGCCCACTGGGGTAGTCCACACAAGTCTGAGCAACTTAATTCCATCTGCTGCCCCCTTTGCCATGTATCCTAACCTCTTCAGAGGTTCTGGGGATTGGGACGTGCATGTCTTTGGGTAGCGTCCGGGCGGCAGCTGCTGCCAGCCCCTTACTGTGCTTGTTCTATAGCCCTTTCTTTGCAGATCAGGTCTTCAGAGACCGAACAGGTGGTAATGAGTGAGTGAAGCTGGACAGATGGGTAAAGGGACACTGGCTGATCAACTATCCAGTTGTTACTATGTTGTTGTCAGATCTTCTGCTTTTTCAAAGAAAGTCAGAACTTTCAATTTTGTTTCTTTGATATATCTCACAGCTTTTAATTGTTGGCAGGAAATTTTAATGTTTAAAAGCATTATATGAGCCAAACCAAACACATCTATTGCCGTATTTGGCTTTGAGAGGTCCATTTATAACCTCGGCTCCATGTGTCCCCCCTGGAAATGATCTCATTATGCCTAAGGATTCAGCTGTACCACCTGTACCGTGTGTGCTGACTCCCAACCTCTGTGTTTATATACACTTCTCTGAGGTGCTGAGAACAACCTCACCAACTACATTTTCAACAGCCATATGCACTCATGCTCAAATCTGCTTCTTGAGCCTGAGACCTGAGAGCCCCTCACTTTCTAGTCCAGTGATCACCAAGTTCTATGATCTGTCCCCTCCTTTGCACCTATGGCCACGATTGCCTCTTTACTGGATTATTATAATGCTGTTTTTGCTCATCTCTTAGCCTCCATTCTTCCTGATTCCAGTCTACACTCTAAAATGCAACTTAGACCACATCATTTTATGCTTCTACTGAGCATTCTTCAGTGGATTACAATAAACCATAGGGTGAAGTCCAAAGTCCATAATCTAGCATTCCATGCCTCTCACGTTGTGACCCAGCATTACCTCTCCAACCTCATCTGTCACCACTTTTCCATTGCTATCTCATATTTCCATATTCCAGAACATTGATTGCAGTTCCCTGTATCTGGGCTGTGGCTTACCATTCACTGGTCTCTCTGATTAGGATGCCCTTCCCCATGGATACACCTGGAGACCTCGTCCTTACCCTGGAAGGTCAGGGCTTACTTAAACTGTGCAGTGTTCCCCAACTCCTTCCCCTCAGCCTTTCTGCAGCCCTTCTTCCCAGCAATCGTTGTGCTCTGCTGATACATTCTTTATCTGTCTCACGTGCTTTGATTATTTGTTCATGTCCATGTCTCCTATCTTTGTGTCATGAGTACTTAGCAGAGGGCCCTCACAACAATCATGCCTAATAATATTTCTGAATGAACGAATGAATGAAGGAAAGAACCATGCCACACAGATGGCATCTGTCCTATTTAGGATCAAAATTACCCCAAGGAGTTGTAATTCTTTGATGAGTTTCTCAGTCCTCTCTTCAAATAAGTTTCTATCTTCCGCCAGCTGCAGAAGCTCTTTGAATGATTTAAAATGTAGAATTCAAAATTGGCTGCCAAGAAATGCCACTTCATTTCCTTTCTAAAATAATGTGACTTTCCCCGTGACCCAGACAAAAGAGCAACCCTTAGATAATGTTTCATTAAAAAAAGAATTTTTTTTCAGGGAAAAAGAGGTGAACGTGAGTGGATTTTAGCTCTGCCCCTTTCCTTGGTGTTCCCTAGGTATTTCTTTCCAGGTGGGAGGACTCTTCCCTGTATGGACGTTCAGGGGAAGACCACTGCATGGCCTGCTTTTAGTCCCATGGTGACGCCATCTCAGGAAGTGCCCAGACCCTGTGAACCTTGTAGGCTCCTGCAACTTAGTCATAGATCTGGGCAAGGACCACAATTTATAAAGCATTTCTCTCAGACAGAGAGCAGATTAGTCATCTTTCTAAAAATGGAAAGAACAGGCACAAAGGGGCGCTTGTCTTCACTGGGAGCCTGGCCAGCAGAGCCCCCAGCAAAGCCTGTAGACTGACTGGAAGTCTTGGGGGGGAAGATCAGCTCAAGGGCAGTCCCATGGTCACTCCCAATCTGCCTGATTGTACGAGGGCAGCCGACCCAGAGGCAAAAAGAAACCCAGCTCCTGGACCCACATAGTTACCGGACATCAATTCCGCCCCCTCACCAAGATTTTATTTATTTATTTATTTATTTATTTGAGAGAGGGAATGGGGTGGGGTGGGGAGAGGAAGAGAATCTCAAGCAGACTGTGTTCTGAGTGCAGAGCCCACTGTGGAGTTCTGTAGCAGGACCTGAGCTGAAACCAACCTGCTGAGCCACTCTCGTGCCCCCAAACCTCACCTTTTTTGATGCCTGAGGTTTACTCTTCTCCAGTTTCTTTGGGTATATTATCTACACACACTCCCCACTTTGAGGGAAAGAGAGAGGGGGAAAGAAATGAACATTCACTCTGTATTCACTGTATACCTGTTATGAACGAGGAAATGTGTTAGATGCTTTAAATGCTTTTCTTTTTAAACTTGTTTCAATTTTATTTGCCTTCTTAAATCTCCGTTTTACAAGTGAGGAGACTGAGCATGGGCAAGGCCAAGCGATTTGCTCACTTCTGAACAACCAGTGAACGATGGGGCCGAGATATTATTCTGTAGATGTTATTTCAAAGCCCACACTTGTTCCGTTGATGACACAGCTGATATAGGAGAATAGCTGTCACATCTAATTTTTGTGCTTCTGTGCCAGAACGGACAGCTTCTGTGAGCCTATCCGATTTATAATTTTATTGGCTAACATGTCCAGAGTATTCTCAGACCCACATTCGGGCAATAAATCAACACTCGTTAGGTGAAGGGTAGGGCCTGCCAGCTTGACCTGAAGGCGCATGAGAACCAGCCCCCGCCTGCCAGGACTTGGAGGCTTCTTGGGTGAGTGGAAGAAGTGAGGGAGGAACACTAGAGCACACGAGAGCCCAGGGTCTGCCGCAAATAAGCATGCTGGCAATGCTGGCCATTTCTGTCATGACGTGCTGATGGTGTTCTCATGGGTGACACGCTCCCCTGGGTGCTTGTGGGGCCAGAGCCGCCATAGCGTCTCTGTCGCTTACTCAAGATCATGTGTTGGACTGCAGGTAATTGAGGGCTTGCCATTAAAGGGACTCCTTGAATCAAGGAGGGTGTTTGGTATTTTTATCATTAGTAGTGACATGCCAGTGGCAATTTCACGACAGATGGTGGTACACCCATATGTTCAGAGCTTCTGTGCCTGACCATCAATGCAGAGGGCAGCCAAATGTCTAATGTGGACAGAACACACTGTGACCTGAGATCGGGGTGCTCGGTGGGGCTGGAGCAGATGGGGTGTCTGACCTGGAAGAGCAGATGACTTAGACTCATGCCGAGCGTCGTGCCGGACATGCGGAGCTTAACAAATGAACCAAATTGGAAAACGCAGGGCACACCCAAGGTCCAGCATGAGGCAGGACCCCCTTTCCCAGTGCAGTGAGGACACATGAGGGAACCGCAGCCGCACCCCCTCACTCCCTCCTGCAGACGCATAATCAGGGGATCAGGGGGAACGGAAACTCTCAGGACAGACTGAATATTTTCTAAAGGAATTGTTTGATGTATTAGTCTGGAGTCTATGCTTTTAGTCAAACCGTATAAAAACTCTTTCTTCCCTTGGCCAGAGGGTGTGGGATTGGGAGAAGGACTGGAATGATGAGGCCCAAAGGAGTTACGTATTCTCTGCTTTAAGTGGTGTGTGAAGAAAATTTTGTGGCACTACCACATTTATATTATTTACTGGTTTTTCCATTTTAGATATCATACCACCCCGTGTCACTTTCTCCCTTTGCATCCTAATTTTTGATAGGTAACACTCTCTTTAGTTCTTCTGTTGGTTCCTTTGTGTAGCTTCCTATTTCGTACTTAAATCTTTCTTTCTTATTTCACCAACTTTCGGTGAGGTCTCCGGGTTCCTATTTTGTAGGGTAAGGACGCTTCCATCGACTGCTCTTTCTACCTTCTCAGTTTTTTCGTTTGGATAATTCATGTTTGCCTTCTATCCTGTAACCTTCTTCAAGTCTTATAGTATATGTAGGTTGAGTCTAAAAAGTTGGGTATCAGAAGTAGATTTATGCTACGGAGACTATGACATCCTTTTCAGTGTGGGGTCACATGTCAGTGTCATGTCTCCTGCACTTTGCAGAGCGTATTAGCCTCCAGCTGCTGCTCTCACAAATTCCCGTAGACTAAGTGCCCTCCCGAACACCACAGTTGCTTAGTGACTGACTAAAGCAACACAAATCTAAGGTTTTGGGAGTCAGAAGGCCTCCACGGGTCTCACTGGGCTAAAATCAAGGTGTCAGCAGGGCTGTCCTGCTGAGGTTTCTATGGATGGATTTATTCCTTTGCCTTTCCCAGCTATTATAGGTCACCTACCTAGGCTCGTGGCTCCTTCCTCCATATCCAAAGCCAGTCATTGGATTTCTCCGATCATTCTTCCATCGTCATGGTTTTCTGCGATTGTCGCCTGGAGATGTCTCTGCTACGAAGCAGTCATGTGATTAGATGGGGTCTACCCGGACAATCCAGGGTAGTTCCCCCATATCAAATTTCATAATCTTCATCACATCTGCAAAATTCGTTGTGCTGCAGAAGGGTAAGATAGTTACAGGTTCTAAGGAATAGGGCACGCGCATCTCTAAGGGTCCGCATTCTGCTCACCACAAATGTTCCTGGTGTTTAAAAAATGACAAAGAATGGATTCTACTTCCTACACTCCATCATGGCTCACACACCGTATCTTACTTAATATGCTGCATTTTTTGGACTCTAGTTTTCTTGTTTAGATGTTTTTTGTTTTTAGTGGAGTCCTTGTTTTTTGTTAGAAGTATGTTTTCTGTTCACCAAATCCTTATATCTTCCTGCCTTTTACCTCTATCTTATGTTATTGAGATCCATTTTAGCCTATTTATTTAAGTTTTAAAGATTTTGCTTATTTATTTGAGAGGGAGAGAGATAGTGAGAGAGAGCATAAGTGGGGAGGAGAAGGAGGAGCAAACTCCCCACCGAGCAGAGAGCCTGATGCAGAGCTCTGTCCCAGGACCCTGAGATCAGGACCTGAGCTGAGGGCAGATACTTAACCGACTGAGCCATCCAGGTGCCCCGCTTTTTATGTTTTCTTAAAGCCCATTTTTGGGAGCTCACCAAGTTCTTGTTCTAGTGTGGAGCACTTGATTTCTAGGCCCACTGCTCTGTTTTTACCTGGCATTTCTTGTTCTTGAACTCTTGGTTTGGTCTCACCATTTCTTATATTCCACTACCTCATGTTTGTTGTGTTTTACCCCAGTATCCAAACAACTTGCTGCGAAAGAGTGCGTAAGAGATAACCTTTCTGAGTTCTTACACGTGAAAAATATTCCCCCACCCCCAAATCTTTTACATTGTTTTGCCATCTTGTGTTCACTTCATGCTGATTCCTCATATGCCTGGGCTTTCTAAAAAAATTTTCCATTTGTGTTTTTTTGTCACTTATTCATATTCTTTTTTCTTACTTTTAGTTAGGTTGTCTTTTGCTAGGATTCCTTTTATCAGTGGTGGGTATTAATCCTTTGTAATATATATTGCAAAATTTGCTTCAGAATTTATTTATTTTCTTAAAGATTTTTAAAAAATTTATTTATTTGACAGACAGAGATCACAAGTAGGCAGAGGCAGGCAGAGAGAGAGGAGGGGAAGTGGGCTACCTACTGAGCAGAGAGCCCCATGCGGGGCTCGATCCCAGGACCCTGGGATCGTGACCTGAGCTGAAGGCAGAGGCTTTAACCCACTGAGCCACCCAGGTGCCCCAATTTATTTTTTTTTAAATTTTATTTGTGGATACATTTATATTCTGTGTTCTTCTGTAACCATTGTTGTCTTCAAGCAAAGCATACTCCTTTTTCATTACATTTAGCCTTTGGTATGATATAGTTTTGTTGATAGTATGAATGGGGTTTTAAAAATTACATTTCTAGTTATTATTTATTTATGAGGCTGACTTGCTGCCTACTGCGGTAATGAGGCAGGTTCCAATTATTGTTTATTTAAGTCATAAGAAAAAATGATTGATTTTTATAGGTTAATTTTATGTTTAGCCCTCTTACTCTATTCTCTTGTTAAGTCCAGTAATTTTTCAATTTATTGTCTTAGATTTTAAGTGTAGACACATTTGCCTGCTTAGTGACAATATTTAAACCTCTGCTTATTTTTCAGAAGTTATTACATTGACTACAGCCTCAAGAAAATGTTGAATAATAATGGTGTCCTGTTCTTCACTTAAATATGAATGCTTCTAATATCTCACTATAAAGTAAATATTTATGATAGATTTCTTGGATATTACTACTACCATGTTACTAAAGCTTCCTATTCATAACTTACTAAAATATTTTTAAAATTTTAAAGTTAGGAATGGATGTTAATGTTGTGAATTCCTGGAACAGAATAATTGATTTCCTAAGGTTGAACCACATGTAAATTGAAAGGGTTTTATAGGATTGATGAGTCATTTGCTCCTAGCTCATGATGTTGTTTATTAGGATCATTTCTTAAGAGCTGGCATGGTACAGTGAAATTTTTTACACCCATCACTCTGGTAAACCCACAAAGTTTTTCCAGAACACAAAATAATGCTTTTCCATACAACATTGTTGTGGTTTTTTGGTGGAAAATATAGAAGACTTTGGTGAACATCAATTTTTTCCTGTCTGACCAGCACGACTTTCTTTGGAAAACTACCTCTACCCAGTCCACAGAATTCTGGTGAGGCTGTTAATCATGGCTGTCTCTTCGTCCAGGCTCAGATGTAGGCTCTGACCCAGGCTGGACCATGGGTCCCCTTGGGGGACTTATACAGTGCAGGAGAAACTTCTGAAACTTCCATCTCCTTCATCTGAGACCATGGGCACTTTCACAAGTGCAAGCCTGAAGGGGCTGGTGGTTTTATTTTCTGCTCCATGGAGCGTACCTATTGAGGGTGAAGTTAATTCTGAGGACAGGGCCAAGTGGTTGAGAGAGAGGCAAAATTTTGGTGATATAGTTTGGTCTTTTAGACGTTACTGTGACAAAAGTCCCCCCCCAGACTTTCTGGTTATGTAAATTCACTGCTCCGCCCCTCCCCCGCCTTTTTTTTTTTGGCTAAAAATGCTTTGCATTGTGTGGTCTGTTATTTGTTAGGGAGAGAGTCTAGGACTACTATTTGTTCCCAAAGTACAAAAGCAAGATTCAGAGTCTTCCTCTTTTAGCAAGAATTGGTACCAACACATTATATTCAGAAAGGTGCAAGCCAGGTTCCATAAATAACAAGTATGAAGGGAGAGAAAGCAAAAAGAGGGGAAAAAAATCACTGGCATGCTATCCAGAATGGTGGAGGTGAGACCACCGATGAGAAGATTCTATGCTCGGTTTTAGGTGTTGAGTATATGTCAAGTGCTCAGCAGATTTTTGTTTGTTTATCATATGGAAGAAAACTTGTGTTTGGTTTGCGATTATTTTCTGAGCCATGGTACAGACAGGAATGAAGTTATCCTCAGATCTGTAAATAACAAAGAAGGACATTGCTACTTGAATGAAAGAGGCTTTTTCTGGATGCCAGTAACCACATGATTTATTCAGAGAGAACAGGCTGCACTTAACTGTGTGCTTCCTGACTTCGATTTAATATAAAGAAAATAGTAAAATTTTAAGAACAAAGGTTTGTGTTCATTGAGTATGAGTTTCAGTGTACTCTGAAGAAATGGGCAGTGAAGACAAGAGTCTTTTTTTCCATATGGCAGTGGTCTGGCTATTAAAGGGAAGGGTGCTTGTGAGTTTGGGAAATGAGGAACGAGATGAAAACACTTCCTTGTGGCAGTAATAATGCTCATGAGGCTATTTCAGTGATATCTGGTGGTTTGCTCAAAAGCATTATCAATGATATGCTGTCTCATGTTCAATCTTGAAAGAAAGACATTGGGTTTTCTTGAGAAGACAGCACTCTGGTGAAAATGGCTTACTTGCTAAGAGTAAGTATCATAACATTTGCTTTTTTGAAAAATGGATAAAAATTTCAATGTTCCGTTATTGGTCATATAGATTTTTGATTAATTGCTTTACCATTTTAAAGAATGCAAGCAATTCAGCAAAGTATAAAGGAGAAATTAGGAGATAACGCCAAACCCTATACCGTGAGTTACATCCCAGGCTTTACCCTATGCACACATAGAGCCGGAAGGCCAGAGATGGGAGAGGTACATCACTAGATAGCATGCGTTTTATAAAAATTACATCATACTTTTTAACAGAAGTCTTCAACTTCATGTTACTTATATTATAAAATCCAATTTACCACGAGAAATTGAAATGAAAATAAATGTAATTGAATTTAACACAAGAAAAAGAAGTTGAAAAACTGCAGATAAATGGTTCTTCCTTACAAAATAGTTACACAATTATAAAAAAAAATCATTCAGAAGTTAGAGTCATTATCTCATTTAACCACACATACTAATTTTAGATTCTATTAGTTGACTTCCTGTAATAAAGGGTAAGAAATTACCAGTCTCACTTCCTTTCCCTACCTTCCAATTTTGCTGGTTATCTTACTTCAATTTTGCCAAGGTTTAAAACACTTCCATTTGGTTCTATAGTTCTAATTACCATAGTTGCTTATAATTAGTATGACATTTAGACAGATTCAGTGTTCACCATGGGGTTTTTCTCATGGCTTCTTCATTATTAAGTTCTTTATTTTGATTCATATTTCCAGTTGGGTATGGAGGGCTCATAGGTTTTCAAATTCTTTCATTTATTAACAGGGACCTGTCTCGTGCTTTTAAATAAAAAGCAACTTGGCTAGGTATAATACTCTTTGCTTCTACTTTCTTTCCCCTAGAACTTTATAGCCGTTATTTAATTGTTTTTTTGGCACCAAGTATTACTGTGGAGACATCTGAGGCCAATCTGTTTCTGCCCGCACCTTAAGGTGACTTCATTCTTATGCATAACATTTTACACTTGATCTTTGCCAAAAGGCCAAGAAGTGATTATGCATAACATTTTAATCATTGGAGTTCAATATCCTGATCATAGTATGGCTTGATGTTGAAAGCTCTGTGTCATTTCCCCCTGAAAAACAGTGTATTCTTTCAATATATAAATTCAGTTTTTGCTTCATTTTGGCAGAACATTTCTATGTGATATATTTGAATATTTTTGTTTCATTAATTTGTATCAAAATTCAGTATGCAAAAGTAGATCATCTTTGTTCTCAGTATCTATTACCATTTCTGAACTTTCTTTAATCTCTTCACCTTTTTATTCTCTGCTCTGTAATTATCTCATTGTAAAAAAAAAAAAAATCTTAGGTGAGTCTGTGGATTCATCTCCACTTACCACTGTGTATTTTCCATCATGTTTCTGGTCTGTGGAGATGTTTATTTTGTTTTGAGTGGAATCTATGCCTTTAAAGATATTTTAAAATATATTCCTTCATTTCTATATGTTTGGGGATGGAGGGCAAAAGGAAAAAAGGAGGGTTTGTGTGTCTTTTAAATTTTAGCATGACCAGAATTTTTAAAGCTCTTCTATGTCTATCTCATTTTTATTTCTAATGAAGTTTTTCCTGGTGGGGGGTGGGGGACAGGGAGTGGTTCTCTTCAAGCTTTCCAGAAGCTATTTATTCCTTGAAGGACCATTTTCCTTCACATATACCTTTACAAGTGCCTTATTGAGTCCCTGTAGGTAAAAATTTTTTACAATGTATTTTATTTGGAGTGGCCTTAATTTTACCTCTGTTGTTTCTTCTCTTACTGTGATGGCTAGGATTACCTTTGCCTTGTTCTTTTACTGTGATGGCTAGGATCCTTCAACACAATGTAGAATAAGAGTGATGATAATGGGAACATCAGAGTCCAGCTGGGAAAACAGAAACCATTCTAGGTATTTCAACAGAGGAGATTTAATAGAAGAAATTGGTTCTACAGGTGATGGAAGAATAGGGAGTCTAACAGCTGCACTTAATATAACAAAAAACGTATCAGCCATATTTATAAAACCAGCCAAAGATAAAGACAAATACTAAAATGGTGAAGTCACCCAAAGATGAGTAACTGCAGAGCAATTTATTGCCCTGGCCTGGAGGAAAAAAGGAAGAGTGGGGTTCACAGAGCTGAGAAGCAAGGGCTATCTAGTGGAGAACTGTAATAGTGACCAGGAGCTGGGACAATGGAGAAGACTTTAGTGATGGTACAGAACAGAGAGAGAGATAGGGAGGGAAACACTCTGCTTATACCTTTCTGCTCCCTTCTCTGCCTTACCATCACTTCTTACTGGTCAGACCTATCTGGTTGCTAGAGGGCTAGGGTGCCTTGAAAGAATGTCCTCCACCTTGCAATGAAACAGCTGTTTACTTGGGAGTATAATTCTAAGTTTAAAAATAGTCATTGAGAACTTTGGAGACATTACTTTTCCATTGTTATGTCTCCTTTCTTTAAAACTTCAGACAATTATGTCTCAAGGGTGAACTCCCATGTTTCTTAACTTTTCTTTCCTATTTTTCTATCTCTACCATTTGAGTATAAATTGAGATTTCCTAAACTCTATCTTCCAGATCACTAACCTTCTATTTAAATCCTGTGTACTCTAAAATTTATTTCCTTTGCATAATTGTTTTTTTGAAACATCTTTGCAAAGGTATAATGTACTCATTTTAAAGTACAAAGTTCAATGAGTTTTTGCAAGTGTAGACAATCAAGATGCTTTTTAGATGCACTTATGTTGCTGCTTGTGTCAGTAGTGTGCTCCTTTTTCCTGATGAGTAGTATTTCATTGCATGGACATAGCATCATTTGCTGATCTGTTCATCTGCTGCTGTTTGTTTGAATTGTTCTCATTTTGGGACTGTTGCAAAGTTGTTGGATATTTATGTCTTTGTATAAGCATATGTTCTCATTATCTTGGGTAAATACCTAGAAGTATTTTAAGAAGTATTTAAATTCTTAAAATTTTAAGAATTTTAAGAAATTCTAGAAGTAGGTGGGTAATCATATGACAAGTGAATGGTCAACTTTGTACAGACAGCCATACTATTTGGCACAGTGGCTGTGCCATTTTACGTTCCCACTGGGAATGCATGACCCTTCCATCCAGTTGCTCTCCATCCTCACCAACACTTGGCATTACCAGTGTTACTGATTTTAGTCTTTCTGTGGGTATGTAGTGATATCCAATTGTGGTTTTGGTTTTGAATGTGTCAGTGAACAGTGTTGTGATATTGAGTATTTTTGAAGGTATTCAGAAAGGATTTGCTACTCCAGTTCCATGACAGTGTCCTTGAAAATGTGCTGCCTGCTAGTCACTACACTTCAGGAAAATCTGCTTAAGTCTAGGCTCTGTTGGAATTGTGAAGAGATTGCGAAAATTGTGAAATTGTGAAAAGATTCTGCCTTTCGTCTAATCATATTTTCCACCTAAAATGACATTAGTAAGTGTGGTAGGTAGGATAATTTCTCTCTCTTCTCCCTCTGCCCCAGAGATGTTCATGCCCAAATTCCCAGAACTTGTGAATATGATAGGTTATATGGCAGAGGGGAATTAAGGTTGCTCATTAGCTGATTTTACAATAGGGTGAATAACCTGGACATCCAGGTGGCTCAGTAAAGTCACAAGGGTCTTTAAATGTTAGAGGGAGGAGGAAGAGGAGGTTAGAGGGATGCAACATATAGACCCAGCTCAATATTGCTGGCTTTGAAGACGGAGGAAAGGGGTCACCAGTCAAGGAAAGTGAGCAGCTTCTAGAAGCTGGAAAAGAAACAGACTCTCCCCTTCAGTCTCTAGAAAGAATACACTCCTGCTGATATGTTGATTTTAACCCAATGAAACATATTTTTAATACCAGACTTCCAGAGCTGTAAGATAATGCATTTATGTTGTTTTAAGTCACTAAGTTTATGGCAATTTGTTACAGTAGCAATAGAAAATTAACATATTGAGGTAATAATTTACTGTGACAATTGCTACCACTGAACCCACTGCAGCTTATTCACCAACACTTTATCCTCTTCCAACTTTCCTTTTGGCTATTTCATTAACCTCACCATTAAGAGATGACAGAGACTCTAAATTTAATGATTTGCTCAATTTTAGGTTGTATTATCACAGCTTCAAGAAGATAGCTTGATGGCAAGAGTAAGTCTAACCAGGAGTTAGAATTGGTTTCAGCTACCCATCCTTTCCCCTATGCTCAGTAACTACTGTCTTCTGTTTCCTGCTTATAGTCCAGAAAAGATTAGAAGTAAGACAGCAGGTACACTGAGGTTTGTGACCACACAGACATTGTTTTGTTTGTTTGCTTGTTTTTTGCTTATGGTAAGTTATTTATTTCAGTTTGTGTCAGTTAACAAAGCATTTGAAGTGAGATCAGTGCAAGACCTTCATCAGAGGAATACAGTGTATGCACAGGAGTACTGGTGGTGGGTGTACTAGTTTGTTACCACAGAGTGGGCAGCTTAAGCAGCACAATTTTTTTTTTTTTTCTCACAGTTCTAAAGGTTAAAAGTCTAAGATCAAGGTGTTAGCAGGGTTGGCTTCTTTTGAATCCTCTCTCCTTGACTGGTGGAGGGCCATCTCCCTCTTATGTCTCCGCATGGTTTTTCTGGGCCTGCATTTTCTATGTTCTAATCTCTTCTTACAGATTCACCAGTTGGCAGATTAGGGCCCATCCATCGGACCTCATTTTACCCTAATTAAAGGTCCTACCTTCAGGGGTGCCTGGGTGGCTCAGCTGGTTAAGCATCTGCGTTTAGTTCAGAGCCCCACATCAGGGTCCCTGCCCAATGGGGAGCCTGCTTCTCCCTCTGCCTGCCCCTCCCCTCTGCTGCTCCTGCTCTCCTCCCCAAATATAAATAAAATCTTAAAAAAAATAAAGGTCTTGCCATCAAATATAGTCATATTCTGCGCTACAACAGGGAGGACTTCAACATATAAATTCTGGAGAAATACAATTCAGCCCTTATCAGAGAGCCCTTATCAAAGGCTATTAAGTAAGGCATATGGAAAATGTTCAAGAAAACTAAAATGAAAAGTATTTAACTTCGCATCCAATATTTGTGCATAAGAGAAAATTTAAATGGCTTTCAAATGATGATTTGGAGTGAAGATATGCCTAGATTTTTGTAATTAGTTGTATATAGAAATGAGAAAACTGGCATTTTGTGTTAAGCCCTGACAATGATAAAATAAAGCAAACACTGGTATAAAGATAGTAAACATGGTGTTATAAAGTACATCAATATTTACAAATATTTGCAGTAACAATCCCAACAATAAAAAATAGTAAGCTGTTAAAGTAATTAACTAAAACATCATTACTTGAGGTCGACAACTACAGAAACACACACTAATCAACCTGGCTGAAATCAAAAGAGGTAATGTGAACTCAACAACACTTCTGAAAAAAATAAAAATTTGGGGTGCCTGGGTGGCTCAGTGGGTTAAAGCCTCTGCCTTCGGCTCGGGTCATGATCCCAGGGTCCTGGGATCGAGCCACATTGGGCTCTCTGCTCAGCAGGGAGCCTGCTTCCTCCTCTCTCTCTCTGCCTGCCTCTCAGCCTACTTGTGATCTCTCTCTGTCAAATAAATAAATAAAATCTTTTTTTAAAAAAAAAGTAAAACTTCATAGTTCATTGTTCCAATAGAAGATGTCTCTTGTAGTATCAATCATTTAACTATGAATATTTTCAACATTCTGTTAAGAGTGATTTGGAGTAAGAGCATGAGGAAGAAATAGATCCACTTTTTAGACACTGGAATGAATTTATTAGTTTCTTAATATACACTCAGTTGGACTTGATTGGTGGATGTTTCTCTCCTATTACTGTTCCCACTACCACAGATCAAACCAAATGCCTAAAAACTGGAATCTATAAGCATCTATAGTATCTGCAGAAAAGAAATCGGGAGATAAGGGCACCAAATAGAACACAAGACTCAATAACTTTTTATCCTTTGAAGATACTTTAATTTTGCTGTTATGATTACTTAAAAAACACAGTTGTTTTCAGCATTTCCTAGCTACAGTGGTGCATAGGAAATTCCATTCTAAACAAAGAATTAATTAATGAAATAACAACACACCTTAACATTTTACATTGATAGGTTACAGTTTACAAGGTGCTTTCACATACATTATTTCATTTGATTCTTACAACAAGCAGATAAAACAGTCAGTGGGAAAAATGATTTTTTTTTAGGCTTTTGATGAGTATTTTCAGGCCAATGGGCAGTCAATACAAGAACATATCAAAAAAAAGACAGCAATACCCACAAGCCACAATATCTTTTTTGGTAGGTTGACCGTTTGATATCAATTGGATTTTTAGCATCAGTGAAGGAGGAAGGAATCAAAAGAGACATGAAGTCCTTGTGATATTCAAAAAATTTTAAGAACACTGTAAGAGATAAGGAGAAGAAAGAGAAGAAAGGCCCTAAAATATCACCTTACCAAGACTTACTTCAAAGCACATTATCCCTTCAAACTGTCAAATAAAAAGGATCTTGTCATGACATGTGAAAATTAGAAAAGACCTTAGAACTCATTTTGATCAAAATGGAACTCATTTTGTAGCGCTAAGGCCAAGGTCATCCTGACTGTGACAGACAAGCCTGAGACCCAAATTTCTTGACTTTTGAGTCAGGGGTCCTTCCTCTGCAATGCCATCTCCTTATTATTTACTGAGGAAAAATGTCATTTCTTCTGTTTCAAATAATGTGATTTTAGGTTAAATACTGATTTATTCCACTGATTATTCAAGTTTTTATTTCATTCTTGGCTAAACTGTGGCTGAAACTGTGAGTTTTATATAACTTTAAGATATTCTAATTCAGTGTACTTGATTGGTTGGAAATAGACTCTCTTGACCTATCAGAGAGCTTGCTCATGTCCTTTAAGTGGAGAGTAAAATGGGAATGGCAAAATAGCCCTCAAAACCAATGTACGCCTAGGGTTCATCTACCTAGGCAGAGTCTAAATCTTTTTAATTGCTGAAAACTAAAGCGTAATAATCAAAGTGTCATCCCCAAGATTTATTAAAATAATTTTACAATAATATACAATAAAGCTACCATAGAATTTGTAGCATACACATAGAATACAATGATCAGCATGTTCTTGGGCCAAAAACTAATTAAAATATTTTATACAAATGATGTATTAAATTTATTAACATGATGATATATTTTTGTCACATAAAACTTGATACAGCAAAGTATTTCATATTTTCCTTGCACATTTTAAATATAGGTGGACCAACTGAAATCAGCATCAGCTTTTAAATGACATAACCATGCAAAAACACTTGACAACCAATAGATGTACAGATTGATGCAGAGAATATTCCAGACAGGCTTTTTTCAATGTCTTCAAAGGTTTTATACAGGGGTGTGGTACAGAGGAAAAGAAGTAGTCAGTGACCTGCACCAATAATGAAGCAAATAGAATGCTTATATATACATTAAGATCAGTTTGATTAAAAACAACTTATATGCATGTAATTGATCATAAAAAATGAACAGTTTATTTTTGACTCTTTTGGTGTGTTGTTTTAAGATAGGTCACTGACACACGGAGATAAAACCAGATGGCAAAATTTAAAAGCAAAGACAAAAATATTTAAAAAACAGAATTAAGCCATGGATTCTCAACAAACGTTGAACTAAGTGTGCAAAAGTGCCTGAAATTTCCACGTGACAGCAATGTTGTTGGCAAAGAAGTATAAAAAAAATTAAACTCAAATACTAAAATTGTATCTGCATGATCATACATTCTGTTTACTGAAAGAAAAAGGCTTGAAATTCTGACATGTTTAAAAATATCACACCTCAAAATTAAAACACAATTGTGGCAGTTTTAAAAAACTTCATCCCTTTTCCTCATTGATGAGGCACAGGATGAAAGCCGAAGCTTCAACAGTGCCTCTCCCTTAGGCTGACAAATAGAGTACATCAGAATAACCTGGCAACAATTCCTTTTGTTCTTAACAAAACATTACTGCAAAACAAAGCAAAGCGAAACAAAGAAAAACCTCATATAAATAAGAGCATCTCTATACTGTTTACAGGTATCAAGCCATTTATTTGACTCAGCAGGTATTTGTCCGCATTAATGTTTTTAATTCTTTTCCTTTAAAAAGTTTACAATGAGGACTATTTGAGAAACTTAAAAATTGTCACTTTCTTCTTCAGTCACCTTCTGTTAAAATACTGGCTAAAACGCTTATGGAGAAGTGAAGGTTTAGAAATCTTAGAGCTAGCTCTAATACCTACAGAAATGCTGGTACCAAGTGATGATCCGTAGCATTAGTTTTTCCTGTGAAGGAGACACATTTGTCACACTGCACAGCTGGTCACTTAATTACTCAAGGGGAAGATGATACAAAAGGTAGTGAAGGGAAATAGAGCCTCTGAGCTCTAGAAATTCAAACTGCTGGGGCTAACTACTCGATGTTAGTCTATCCAAGTGTCTTGCCAGAACAGTGAATTCTACGAAAGTTATTGTTTTGTTTTGTATAAACTGCCTTGTTGATGAGACAAAAAACCGTCTTCAAAAATTGTCAAAAGTTTTGGCAAAACTGAGTCTGAGCTACTCAAAGTAAAAATAGTTATTGGAAGTATATCCTCAAGCCACTGACCAACAAAATAATGGCAAGAACTACCAAAGGCAACACTTATCCTTCCTTGGAAATATCACAGAGCCATAACACTGCCCATCCGAAACACCAACAAAATAAAGTGGAGTACTGTTTGGAGAAAAACTAATGAAAACGAAAAAGGAAGAAATGGACGTAGGGCAGGAGAACCAAAGGGAAGCAGGAAAGTGTCTAGTTGTGTGTTATGGCACAGACAATGCTTTGCTTAGCGGTGCCTTGTTACAGAGGTGGATGCAGAGCGCACACACGGATGGCAATAAAGACCTCACTCAGTCGCTGGAATGACGGAACTAGGTGACTGCTTCAACAAGGACGGTCTCAGCTCCACCGTATCTCCCAACAGAGTGCAAAGACTGAGTGTGAGTTCTGATGTCATCTTGTTGCTCGGCTTTAAAATTCACAAAATTCTTTTGCACATTTTTCTGTTATAGAGACGCGGATATCTTCTTCTTCATAGTCATCAAAGTTGCTGGTATCTCCAGAGCCTCTGAACTTTGGTATGAATGGTGCTTCAACCTACATTTGAGAAGGAAACGTAACTGTGATATTGTGATTTATAATAGGAAAAATATATTTGGTTTCCATCCCAATCCTGAGCACAGAGCTCTTTAAACTCTTGGACTTCATAAATGTTATGTTAATGAGGTGACTTTTGGAAAGCCTCTAGCTAACCTAAGGATGGGTGCTAATTAGACACTTGGAACTTTCAGTCTTAGCCCCTGACCTCCAGGAGGGAAGAGGGGTTGGAGACTAATTTAGTTGCCAATGGCCAATGATTTAAACAATCATGCCTATGTAACGAAGCCATAAAACTTCACAAGAATGGGGTTTGGAGAGTTTCCAGGTTGATGAACAAATGGGGATTTGGGGAGAGTGTTGTGCTTGAAGGTAGCAGGAAGCTCTGAGCCCTTTCCACATACATGTCCTATGTATCTCTTCCATCTGGCTGTTCTGAGTTACATTCTTTTATAATAAACTGGTAATAGTAAGTGAAGTTTCTGAGTTCTGTGAGCTGCTCTAGCAAAGTAATTGAAACCCAGGGGTTTGTGGGAACCTCTGATCTATAGCCTCTTAGTCAGAAGCACAGGTGGTTAGACTTGTGATGGATGTCTGAAGTGGTGGGGGATACGGGCACTCTTATAGGACTGAGCCCTCAACCTACGGGGTCTGATGCTATCTACAGTAGATAGTGTTGAAACTTGAGTTAATTGTGCGGTGGTGGTGGTGTGTGTGTGTGTGTGTGGCGAGGAGGACACACGTATTGGAATAATAAAGAAGAAAAATGAATGCTTGGGAGTTTCTAAACACCAAAGAAAATACATTCCCACTATTATTATATGGTAACATCTTTAAATGCCTTTAAGTCCCTAAATGATAACCGCATTAGAAAAAGCAGCAAACAGTAGGTTTGCCATTATCTCAACATTTTCATTTAAGGAATGGTACAATACTTAAGAGATGTCTAGGATAACCAATGGTATCAAAATGCCAGCACTTCAGGTTACAGAATTCTAGATTTTTCCTTATCAGTTCCTTCCTTTTTAAAATTTTTATTTATTTGAGAGAAAGAGGGTATGAGTAAGCAGGGGGAGGGAGGGAGAGGGAGATAAGCTCAAGCTGATTCTGCGCTGAGCCTGATGTGAAACTTGATCTCATGACCTGAGCTGAAACCAAGAGTTGGATGTTCAACCAACTGAACCACCCAGGTGACTCATGATTCCCCGCTTCTGATACAGGTTCTTTCTAATATGTAAACCAGTGGTCTCCAAAGTTTTTTGATTTATATACCTTTTAATAAAAACATTTTTGAGCATAAATCACCAATATATGTGTAGCTATTTATAAATTATTTACTCACATAAGTATGTTAGTATAAGATACATACACAAACAAGACATTTAAAAAGAACAAGATAAAAAGATCATAGGACTAGGAAGTCTAATATCATCTTTTAGTTTGCCAGCTGGTTGCCTCACATGCACGCTCTGGGGACTGTGGTTCTGCAGCACGCAGAGGAATCAGCAATGCAGACAGCTGCCTCACATCTAGCCAGGTGGCAATTTAGGATCACACCTGTTGGGATCATCTCTACCAGTACAGTGATTGCACAGTTTGAGTTGTCCAGGCCTCTTTCTTCTGTTTCCTGTCTCTCTGCTAGAGACTATTGGACTCTTGGACTATTGGACTATTTCATTGCTCATGAACACTTGGTCAGAGAATAACAAAGACTATGAAAACTGTTCAAATGATCATTTTTGATAATTTGGTATTGGTGTGCACAGTTATAACTGAGATATTAAAACAAATGGCTACAATGAGGTACTCAATTATTTCTATTTATAAATTATCCAGGGATCTTCAAGTCCAACTGATAGTCAAGATCTGCAGTTGATCAATCTATTCAATACAACAATCTGTTTGCTATAGGTACTACTTCTTGGCAGATAAGCTGTTCACTATCTAAGGTAAGTCAAGCCCTCTGGAAAGCACATGAACTCTAAATGGGCAGGAGCAGTTCAGTGTAATCCCTCTTTAAGAATAATTGTAGGGGCACCTGGGTGGCTCAGTTGGTTAAACATCTGCCTTGGGCTCAGGTCCTGGGTTCCAGCCCCATATTGGGCTTCATGCTCAGTAGAAAGCCTGGTTCTTCCTCTCCCCCTCCCTCACCTTGTGCTGTCCTTCTCTCAAATAAGTAAAAGCCTTTTCTTAAAAAAAAAAAAAGAAGTGTAAAAATATAATACACAATATGCGTAGATTAGTAAATGCCAATAGCAGGAATTTTCTTTTTAATATAAATATGAATATATTAAAAATGTATCATTTAAAAATACTAATAAAACAGGTCAACCTCAAGCAAATCTAATAAATACATCTAAATATAGCATTAATTAACACAAATATAACAATAAAGATAGTATAAACAGTGATAATTAGAGGAATATGGATGATTTTACAAGAAAATATAAACTTCTGAAATTGACTGAAGAGGCAAAAACTTAGAAACCAAAAGCCAAAGAAAAATAAGTTTGTTAAAATTTCCAAGTAATAAGTAGAAGTTAGTTCCTATTTCCTCAAGTGTCCCAAAGAATAAAAAGACATGGAAAATTTCCAAGCTCATTTAATGAATTCATTCATTCATTTAATGATTCCCATAATCTCAACTCCAGAAAAACAAAATGGCAGGTAAATAAAACTCATGACTATATAGACAAAAACCCTAAATAAAATTTTAGCAAATTGATTTTGCATATTTTAAATAATATTTTGCAGGTATTACAGTAATAATACCTCATGATTAAATGGTGTTTAGGAATGTGAAGATATCTAATTGATATAATTCATTATGCTAATATGTCAAAGGAGAAAAAGCACAATAAACTAGGAATCAAGGATATTTTCTTTTTTTTTTAATATGTTTTTTGTTTTCTTTTCTCGATATTTCCTTAACCTGATCAAGAATAGTTATCCAAGATAAATAGCTAACTTCATATTTGAAGCTAAAACAGGAAAGGCATTCCCATTCAAAACAAGAATAAGACAATACAGCTCAACAGTCCCACTCTTTCAGAAGAGGCAAATGATACCTCCGCCCACTGTAAATATTTAACAATAAAATGCAAGGAAATCACTGAAAAATCTATGGAAATCAACAACAGAATTTAGTAAGGTGGCCAGTTACAACACAAACATAGAAATTATGTTTCCCCCTATAGCCTACTATAATGGCAAAGCAAATGTATTTGCAATAGCAATCAAAGTATAAATTTAAGGAATAACTTTATTTTTTTGAGGAATTTAATATTATTATTTTAAACTAGGTTCCATAAAGGCCCCATTCATAGTGAAGTAGAGATTTTGGTTCTTTAAGAAAGAAACTGGACCTATATGGGGCAGGGCTTTCTAAGACTTTATTGAATGACAGAAAATGTTTGAATAAAGGTAGAAATATAACATGTTCATTATAAGGAATTGTCAAGATTTTGATTCTCTTCTAACTAATATACTCTTATCCCAATTAAAAGCCCCAAATACAATATAAATATTTGGAAAGACCAATAAAACACGGAGTTATGTTAAATGGGTACAGAGTTCTAGTTTTGCAAGATGGAAGAGTTCTGGAGAGATCCGGTGGTGAAGGCAACACAACAGTGTGAATGTACTTATACCATTTAACTGTACACCTACAAACGGCCGTGACAGCCAATTTTGTATTGTGTATTCTTCATACAGTAAAACTGTAAAAAAATCTGAATTATGTACTCTTTTCCATGAGTATTTATAAGAATTTCACATATTAAATATATATTCTGAAAATTAAAAAAACACCATAAGCCTATACAAAATGGTATAGTATACAGTACAAAAATAGACAAAAGGGGAGGAGTCAAGATGGCAGAGAAGTAGCAGGCTGAGACTACCTCAGCTAGCAGGAGATCAGCTAGAGAGCTTATCTAAAGATTGCAAACACCTGCAAATCCATCGGCAGATCGAAGAGAAGAAGAACAGCAACTCTAGAAACAGAAAAACAACCACTTTCTGAAAGGTAGGACTGGCGGAGAAGTGAATCCAAAGCGACGGGAAGATAGACCCCGGGGGGAGGTGCCGGCTCCCGGCAAGCGGCGGAGCAACGGAGCACAAAATCAGGACTTTTAAAAGTCTGTTCCGCTGAGGGACATCGCTCCGGAGGCTAAACCGGGGCGAAGCCCACACGGGGTCGGCGTGACCTCAGGTCCCGCGGGGTCACAGAAGGCTCGGGGGTGTCTGAGTGTCGCAGAGCTTGCGGATATTGGAACGGGAAAGCCAGCTGCAGAGACAGAGCCGACAGTAAGCTCGCAGCTCGGAGTTGCCTTGAACCGGTCGCAAGCTCGGTGAGCTCGGAGCGCGGCCGGAGGTTGGGCAGACGCGAGTTACTGGGAGCTGTTCGCTGAGGGCGCACAGGGGAGCGGGGCCCCGGGCTCTCGGCTCCTCCGGGCCGGAGACCAGGAGGCCGCCATTTGTATTCCCGTCCTCCGGAACTCTACGGAAAGCGCTCAGGGAACAAAAGCTCCTGAAAGCAAAGCCGAGCAGATCACTCAGCCCGGCCCCTGGTAAGGGCGGTGTAATTCCGCCTGGGGCAAAGACACTTGAGAATCACTACACCACGCCCCTCCCCCAGAAGATCAATAAGAAATCCAGGCAAGACCAAGTTCACCTACCAAGGAGTGCAGTTTCAATACCAAGGAGAGAGCAGCAGAATTCCAGAGGAGGAGAAAACAAACCACGGAACTCATGGCTTTCTGCCTGTGATTTTTTAGTCTTGCAGTTAATTTAATTTTTTTCTTTTTCATTTTTTTTCTCTTCTTCTGCTAAAATTTTTTATAACTTTTACCCTTTTCTTTTTTAACGTTTTTTAACTAGATTATCTAATATATATATTTTTTTCTTTTTTATACTTTTGTTTATTCATTTTCTTTTTTTTTAATTCTTTTTTTCTTTTTTTTCTTTCTTTCTTTTTTGAACCGCTTTTTATCCCCAAATCAGAAGAGATCCTAATCTCTTCAATCTTTTTTTTCTTAATTCTTTTTTAAATTCTTGATTGAATTTTTAATTCAATCTCTTTTTTTTAATTCTTTTTTTCTTTTTTTTCTTTCTTTCTTTTTGAACCTCTTTTTATACCCAAATCAGAAGAGATCCTAATCAGAAGAGATTGGGAGATCCCAATCAAAGGAGATCCCAATCAGAGGAGATCCCTCACCCAATCGTGAGGGGGGAGAAATCCCCCCTCACGATTTGGGATCTCTTCTGATTTGGTTAAAGCATATTTTCCTGGGATTGTTGCCACCCTTTTAGTATTTTACTTGCTCCTTCATATACTCTTAGCTGGACAAAATGACAAGGCGGAAAAATTCACAACAAAAAAAAGAACAAGAGGCAGTACCGAAGGCTAGGGACCTAATCAATACAGACATTGGTAATATGTCAGATCTAGAGTTCAAAATGACAATTCTCAAGGTTATAGCCGGGCTTGAAAAAGGCATGGAAGATATTAGAGAAACCCTCTCCAGAGATATAAAAGCCCTTTCTGGAGAAATAAAAGAACTAAAATCTAACCAAGTTGAAATCAAAAAAGCTATTAATGAAGTTCAATAAAAAATGGAGGCTCTCACTGCTAGGATAAATGAGGCAGAAGAAAGAATTAGCGATATAGAAGACCAAATGACAGAGAATAAAGAAGCTGAGCAAAAGAGGGACAAACAGCTACTGGACCATGAGGGGAGAATTCGAGAGATAAGTGACACCATAAGACAAAACAACATTAGAATAATTGGGATTCCAGAAGAAGAAGAAAGAGAGAGGGGAGCAGAAGGTATACTGGAGAGAATTATTGGGGAGAATTTCCCCAATATGGCAAAGGGAACGAGCATCAAAATTCAGGAGGTTCAGAGAACGCCCCTCAAAATCAATAAGAATAGGCCCACACCCCGTCACCTAATAGTAAAATTTACAAGCCTTAGTGACAAAGAGAAAATCCTGAAAGCAGCCCGGGAAAAGAAGTCTGTAACATACAATGGTAAAAGTATTAGATTGGCAGCTGACTTATCCACAGAGACCTGGCAGGCCAGAAAGAGCTGGCATGACATTTTCAGAGCACTAAACGAGAAAAACATGCAGCCAAGAATACTATATCCAGCTAGGCTATCATTGAAAATAGAAGGAGAGATTAAAAGCTTCCAGGACAAACAAAAACTGAAAGAATTTGCAAACACCAAACCAGCTCTACAGGAAATACTGAAAGGGGTCCTCTAAGCAAAGAGAGAGCCTACAAGTGGTAGATCAGAAAGGAACAGAGACAATATACAGTAACAGTCACCTTACAGGCAATACAATGGCACTAAAATCATATCTCTCAATAGTTACCCTGAATGTTAATGGGCTAAATGCCCCAATCAAAAGACACAGGGTATCAGAATGGATAAAAAAACAAAACCCATCTATATGTTGCCTCCAAGAAACTCATTTTAAACCCGAAGACACCTCCAGACTTAAAGTGAGGGGGTGGAAAAGAATTTACCATGCTAATGGACATCAGAAAAAAGCAGGAGTGGCAATCCTTATATCAGATCAATTAGATTTTAAGCCAAAGAGTATAATAAGAGATGAGGAAGGACACTATATCATACTCAAAGGGTCTGTCCAACAAGAAGATCTAACAATTTTAAATATCTATGCCCCCAACGTGGGCGCAGCAAACTATATAAACCAATTAATAACAAAATCAAAGAAACACCTCAACAATAATACAATAATAGTAGGGGACTTTAACACTCCCCTCACTGAAATGGACAGATCATCCAAGCAAAAGATCAACAGGGAAATAAAGGCCTTAAATGATACACTGGATGAGATGGACATCACAGATATATTCAGAACATTTCATCCCAAAGCAACAGAATACACATTCTTCTCTAGTGCACATGGAACATTCTCCAGAATAGATCACATCCTCGGTCCTAAATCAGGACTCAACCAGTATCAAAAGATTGGGATCATTCCCTGCATATTTTCAGACCACAATGCTCTGAAGCTAGAACTCAACCACAAGAGGAAGTTTGGAAAGAACACAAATACATGGAGACTAAACAGCATCCTTCTAAAGAATGAATGGGTCAACCGGGAAATTAAAGAAGAATTGAAAAAAATCATGGAAACAAATGATAATGAAAATACAACGGTTCAAAATCTGTGGGACACAACAAAGGCAGTCCTGAGAGGAAAATATATAGCGGTACAAGCTTTTCTCAAGAAACAAGAAAGGTCTCAGGTACACAACCTAACCCTACACCTAAAGGTGCTGGAGAAAGAACAAGAAAGAAACCCTAAGCCCAGCAGGAGAAGAGAAATCATAAAGATCAGAGCAGAAATCAATGAAATAGAAACCAAAAAAACAATAGAACAAATCAACCAAACTAGGAGCTGGTTCTTTGAAAGAATTAATAAAATTGATAAACCCTTGGCCAGACTTATCAAAAAGAAAAGAGAAAGGACCCAAATAAATAAAATCATGAACGAAAGAGGAGAGATCACAACTAACACCAAAGAAATACAAACTATTATAAGAACATACTATGAGCAACTCTACGCCAACAAATTTGACAATCTGGAAGAAATGGATGCATTCCTAGAAACATATAAACTACCAAAATTGAACCAGGAAGAAATAGAAAGCCTGAACAGACCCATAACCAGTAAGGAGATTGAAACAGTCATTAAAAATCTCCAAACAAACAAAAGCCCAGGGCCAGATGGCTTCCCGGGGGAATTCTACCAAACATTTAAAGAAGAACTAATTCCTATTCTCCTGAAACTGTTCCAAAAAATAGAAATGGAAGGAAAACTCCCAAACTCATTTTATGAGGCCAGCATCACCTTGATCCCAAAACCAGACAAGGATCCCATCAAAAAAGAGAGCTATAGACCAATATCCTTGATGAACACAGATGCAAAAATTCTCACCAAAATACTAGCCAATAGGATTCAGCAGTACATTAAAAGGATTATTCACCACGACCAAGTGGGATTTATCCCAGGGCTGCAAGGTTGGTTCAACATCCGCAAATCAGTCAAGGTGATACAACACATCAATAAAAGAAAGAACAAGAACCATATGATACTCTCAATAGATGCTGAAAAAGCATTTGACAAAGTACAGCATCCCTTCCTGATCAAAACCCTTCAAAGTGTAGGGATAGAGGGCACATACCTCAATATCATCAAAGCCATCTATGAAAAACCCACTGCAAATATCATTCTCAATGGAGAAAAACTGAAAGCTTTTCCACTAAGGTCAGGAACACAGCAGGGATGTCCATTATCACCACTGCTATTCAACATAGTACTAGAAGTCCTAGCCTCAGCAATCAGACAACAAAAGGAAATTAAAGGCATCCAAATCGGCAAAGAAGAAGTCAAATTATCACTCTTCGCAGATGATATGATACTCTACGTGGAAAACCCAAAAGACTCCACTCCAAAACTGCTAGAACTTATACAGGAATTCAGTAAAGTGTCAGGATATAAGATCAATGCACAGAAATCAGTTGCATTTCTCTACACCAACAACAAGACAGAAGAAAGAGAAATTAAGGAGTCAATCCCATTTACAATTGCACCCCAAGCCATAAGATACCTAGGAATAAACCTAACCAAAGAGGCTAAGAATCTATACTCAGAAAACTATAAAGTACTCATGAAAGAAATTGAGGAAGACACAAAGAAATGGAAAAATGTTCCATGCTCCTGGATTGGAAGAATAAATATTGTGAAAATGTCTATGCTACCTAAAGCAATCTACACATTTAATGCAATTAATGCAAAGGGTTATGGACATTGGGGAGGGTATGTGCTTTTGGGTAAATTGGAAGGGGAGATGAACCATGAGAGACTATGGACTCTGAAAAACAATCTGAGGGGTTTGAAGTGGCGGGGGGGTGGGAGGTTGGGGTACCAGGTGGTGGGTATTATAGAGGGCACGGCTTGCATGGAGCACTGGGTGTGGTGAAAAAATAATGAATACTGTTTTTCTGAAAATAAATAAATTGGAGAAAAAAAAATAAATAAAATGTTTTAAATATTAAGAAAATAATAAATATTTTAAAAATACAAAATATCTTTGCCCATCAAAGAATAAAGCTGTATTTATTAATCTCAAAAAAAAAATAGACAAAAGGAACTCCATTAAAAATAAATTTCGCAGGGTGCCTGGGTGGTTCAGTGGTTGAGCCTCAGCCTTCGGCTCAAGGTCATGACCTCAGGGTCCTGGGATGGAGACCCGCATCAGGCTTTCTGCTCAACAGGTAGCCTGCTTCCCCCTCTCTGTCTGCCTGCTGATCTGCCTACTTGTGATCTCTGTCAAATAAATAAATAAAATCTTAAAAAAAAATAAATTTCACAAACAGACTGAAGTATTTAATAAATTAGCATTAGTAAAGGTGGAATTTCAAATAAGGGGCCAAAAAATTCAATTCATTCAACAAATGCTGAGAGAACAAAAATAAGTCAGATCAAAAAGCACTGGACGGAAGTATAGATTCAGTAAGTCCCCCAAACAGAATTGCTCTTGCCCATACAGCACATCCAGCTGAGGTAATGATGCTAAGGACTGTTTCATAATTTAATGGCTAGGGAGTTTCTGAACCTATCTTATGAGATGCAGAGACTACTGTACTCGCCTTGTTTTGGTCTTTGTTGCATTATTAAATTCTTTTAATGCTTTGTTTTTGTAATTTTTTCTAAAAGACATAAATTTGGAAAAATGTGCTATTAATATTCAATGGCAGCATTTAGATTTTTTTCCTAAGGAAATTCACTTGTGCTGCACAGCATCATTAAATATGGCAAGTCTCTGAAACAGAAGTTTTTGTTTTATGGGAAAAAAAAGCAATATAGTCAAGATGTAAACACTTTATAAATACAAATTATATTTAACCGGGCATTTAAGAAACAAAGGTGAGATAAAAGTAATTCACAGCAAAAGCTTTTGTTAAATGTCTCAATTTGTTATAAAGGTGAAGTGATAAACACTGAAAAATATCTAATGAATCTAGCTATTAAATGTTATTGAATCTAGCTTGTGCCAATCCCGGTGGGAGACTCTATTTGTTTATGTTGTTTTTCTAATATGGTTTCATATCAGTTTTGAAATGCAAACCTTTGGGACATTGTCTGCTGTATCATTACCATGATATTTGAAGAATAAGAGGCCTACGTAGGAGAAATTTGACACTGAAAACATTTCAGGTTGATGGTCAAGACAGAATATGCTTTTTCTTTTATCAAGGAGAAAACTCGTTTTTAAGCTGTGGGTTGGAATTCAAAGGTAAGAATAAATTAAAGTCCTGTGTTAAGTTGGAACAATCTCTATTACCTAATTATAATTTAAATACCAAATTTTCAAAGCTCTTAAATTAAAGAAACGGCTCACCTTCCTCTGGTAAATAGCAATCCAATCTGTGGTGGCAAACCACTTGTGAGTTTTTATATCACTCACGCCATTCTTCAGGTTTCCAAACCGCTTCGTCAAATCCACCTGCAGCAGGTTCCTTAGAAGGTCCTTGAGATCTGAACTGAAGTGCGATGGGAATCGGACCTGTACCAACACACCATGTTGTCAAACATACATTCCAATGGTTAGCATGGCCTCAACTTTAAACAGACCAGAGACCTCTGAAGAAAATGCTTTAAAGGGTTAACAGATCCATTTCTGAGCTCTTTACATTCTTGTTGTGGTTTTCTGCAAGTGCTGTGGTTTTCTGCAAATGCTGTATTATCTGTGTATGTCTCTTTCCCCCAGACCATGAACTTCTGGGGGGAGGGTACTGTGCCACTTTTGTGTTGTTATTCCCTGAATTTATTACACCATTTCAAATAATGTAGTTCATCCAGCTAACCGTAATTGAGACCTACTGTATACTACACTGCTCTCGTGCTGGATATATAGCAATGAACTATGGCATACCTGGTGAATATGGTATTAATTATATTCTAAAGATGGAGAAATTAGGATGCGCAGACATTGTATAACTTACCCAATCGTTGGACTACAAAGTGGCAGAGTTGGGACTAAAAATCTAGTCATGTTGCTAGGCTCATGAGTTTTGTTCTTTATTACATGGTCTTCAATTTATTGTCTGACTTTAAAAAAGCTCAACATGATGTACATTCTCATATTTTCAAAGTGTAAGTTAAACCATTAGCAGGCCAAGCCAGACTCTATGGCAAAACTAGATTCCTAACTCGAGTCTTCTGCTACTTCTGCTGCTGATGCTATTTTGTACTGAAAGTGTATTTATGTACAAATTGTGTTCCTAGGACCCACTTTCATCAGAGTCAACTAGGAGAGTGGAGGGATAAAAATGTTGATTTCTGGGGCTTACTTAAAATGATGAGGGCACTGGGTCTGAAATTCTGAGGTTTTTATCTCTAAGTGATTCATTCATATGTGCACGAAAGCTTGAGAAACATTATTTGCAACTCTATTCATTACTTTATGCAGAAGTTGTATTTTTTCTGTCAGTAACAGATGCAAAAAATTTTAATGTAAGTGAACTAAAATCATACTAGAGGAAAACTAGTATTTGTGTCCAACAACCAAAGACTAATTGAAGATCAAATAGCTAATAACTGAACAGGATTTGGGAGTCAACTCATAGAAATTAGCTACTAAAATCCTCATTTTTGCAAAGCTTATATTACCATACATTATAAAAGGGTTTGTGTTCTAAAAAAAAAAAAAAAGCGAATTGCCACCACCTTTAGTTTTTAGTTCTAAAAGTAAAGTTTTATTGTTATAATGGCTTATTAGAAGTTCAGCACTCTGCTAAACTTAATGCACACTGGCTCATAAAACCCAAAATTTAACATTAAGGTAAACATGATTATAACTTCCATTTTACAGGTGATGTAATTGAAACTTACACAGATTAAGTTATTTGCCAAGACTATAGAGCTAAAAAGTGGTGATAGAGCTGTAATTCCAAACCAGCTGTTCTGACTTTAGAGTATACATTCTTAATTATTCCATACTGTTTTCATGATTCAATAACCTGAAAATAGTTATTGTCAGGACATTTCCAAAAGAATGAAATTTTCATCTTAAAAATATTTGCTGCACACTTCCTCATTTATCATAGTTGGAGTAGAAACTAGAGAATATGTGGTATTCAAAAGGCATACTGTCTAAAAATAACATGATATATTTACACAGTGGTTATATTCCAACTTTGCTTAGATTGCAAAGAAGTAACTTATTGGAAATGGAGCTATCCTTGTATGGAACAGAATCTGCATGAACTGCTCAATGTAGAGTGCCAGTTATTTTCCCTTTCATGATGTTCAGAATACTAGACAATGTACCATTCTTACAGATTCAGGTAATGTGCAACAGAATGCCTAAAGAATAAACACACCTAAATAGAGTGGCTCTTTATTTTGGAATGCAGATGAAGTATTGGTGTTGGATTAGTTAATGTGTGTGTATATATTTGTAAACTTTAGAAGAGTTATTCTCAAATGGGGAGTTGTAGTTGGGGAATTGTGACGGTAGAAATCAGAGTTATCTGGAAACCTTATCAAATGATAGACATATCCTCTTCACCTCTAATCACACCCCATTCTCCCCCAGAGATTCTGTTAGATTCCCCCCCACTTACATAGTAAGCATGTTAATAATGAGAATATGTCAGATCTTTTTAGTATACTGAAGGAGAAATAATGGGAATCATTATGAAAGTATTTTTTTCTATGATGTGAAACATGATCAGAAATGTAGTTTCTTTGTTGATTTGACTTTCCAAAGAGCCATGTTGATTCATCAAACTGAAATTAGCAAAAACCAAAAAATGACTTAAACACAATTGTGTTTTAGATGCAAGGCTTTTATTTATGGTATATTAACTTGGAAACACCAAATATATCTATAATGGGAAGAATGACTAATTTTTCCTTCAAAATTATATTAAGAAGAGTATTATTTCTATTATTATTAATAATATAACTGCTGTAGAAATTGAAATCAGAATTCTAGAATATTGGAGCAAAGGAAGTTTTAGTTTAATTTAGTCTAAACCTTCAGATAAGTCTAAACCTTTAAGATAAGGAACCCAAGCTCCAGTGAGACTACCAACTTAGTTTCATTCTTGGGAAAAATAACTTAATCCTCCTGACTTCTATGTCCTTCAGCAAGTCCATTATTGGGCAAACAATGTGAAAGTACCAGATATGGAAAAGAGCCAGATATGGAAAAGAAAAAGTCTAGATCCATTAAACCTTTAGATCTGAGAGATAAGATTATTGGAAACTGGCATTAAAATGAAAGAGGTGTTTGCACAATATACACTAATATTTCCTGGTTACGATTCTTTAACAACCTTTAGAGACTAAGTTACTTCTGAGTTTCCTAATAATATATTCTTGAGAGTAGATATATTTCTATGATGAGGTACAGACATACAGAACAAGCTTTTGACATAGACTGTGTATCAAAGTAGTCTGTGATAATTTAAAAAATACAGATGTTTGGAATATACAGAAGACCAACTGAGTCAGTATCTCTGAGAATGAGTGTCCACTTCATGAAAGCAGAGATCATAACTAATTGCTGTATCTATCACTGGTCTGACATACAATATGTACTCAGTATTAAATGAATGCAAGAATTCAAATTTGACAAATAATGATCAATGAACACCTTCTACATATTAGGCACATAGTGCTTGGGATACAGTAGTAAACAAAATAAGACAAACAGTCCTATCTTCACAGAGTTTCCATCCTAGTAAGGAACAGAAATGATAGTAATTTATCAAAATGTTGTCATTCACTCATCCCCCACAAACTCTTGCCCTGGAAGTTCTTTGATTTCTACTCTAAAGAAAATGGGGAATCATTGCAAGGTTCTGGAAGGAGTAACACGGTCTAATTTGAAATTTTTAAAGAAAGACTGACTCAGAAGACAGCAGTTATCAGTGGAGGTGGTAAGAAGTGGTTGAATTCTGTATATCCTAAAGGTAGATAAAGATAGACCCCAAATGGTTTTCCTGTACATTAGAAACAGAGTGAAGACTCCATAGTGTCTTGGCCTGAGTAACTGAAAGGATCATGTTGCCATCAACTGAGATGGAAGAGCAGTGGGAGGAACAGATTTGCTAGGGAAAATAAAAATCTGTTAGTTATGGACAGAGTTAGTTTAGGATATTTATTAGATACCTGAATGGAGATCTCAGGAAGTTGGCTACAAGCGTTTGCAACCAAGAATCAGGAATGGACTGAAAAAATGAATTTGGAAATTGTCAGTTGGTATTTAGAGTCATGAAGCTGGATGAGGGCGCCGATGGAGAAAGTGCAGAGAGGAGAAGAGGACCAAGGCAAGGAGGGCGACAAGGAAAGATTAGTAAGGCAGGAATAAAACTAAGATTGTGAAGAGTCACTGAAGCCAAGGGTACAGATAATAAATGAACCACTAAATTAGATTCTGTTTCTGGCTTTGCCACAAACTACCTTTTATCTTTGGGCAATTCTGAATCTTGATTTACCTACATATAGGATAAGAGAATCAAGCTAAGTAAAACTGAGCATTTTTAATCATCTCAAAAATTCTACCAGTCTCTCACTTCCGTAGAAAGAATACCTGAGTTTCAATTCCAACTCAGTCACATACATGCTCTATACTTTTGGGCAAACTTTCACTTTTCTGAGTCTCAGTTACCTCCTCTATAAAATGATGAAAGTGTACTTTATCCCCCAATTTAAAAAGAAATTAGGTAATTTTTATGAAACTGATGCAAGGCACTAATTCAATACATTTTAATTTTTTTGACCTTTGTGTTAGAATAATATTTTAATAAGTTGAATTTTCAAATCAAAGAAGGAACTTGGAAGACAGCAATATCTCTAACTAGATATCTGGACTACTCAAGGACAGTCTGCTAGAAAAGTCATTTGGAGAAGGCAAGAAGTTCCTTCTCATCTTATGCTGTAGCTTTTAATTTATAGAAGAGCATTTTCTTCTTTCCTTATGGTATATAAATTTGGTAGAGTGAAGGAGAAAAAGGAAATGACCCTATTTTAGAAAAACAGCATTGTAAATATAGCTGATATTTTAAACAACTTCACCAAATCACATCATGTAATATGTTAAACCAACTACAAAATTCACTCTGAATGATCAAACTTGATAGAATATTGGTTCTGCTTATAAAGTCTTGCACTTTTTTTTTACTTTAAGAAACAAAATAAAACCAAAATCAAATTTGTGTACACTCAGTTTAATCACAGAATTACAAAGTTGATCTCTGAAGAAGGGAAAAATTTTACTGCTGTTACTTTGCAAGTGACAGGGAGATGGCTTAATTAGTAATATGAGTTTTTATGCATTGGGATAAAATTTACTGGCTTAAATGACTCAAAAGAGTTTGCACACAGCCAGCAAGCAATAATCTGTTAACTCCTGTCCATAAGCATGCTGGAATAAATTTTTAAAAATTACCTTTCTGTATCTGAAACTAATGTACCACATGTTGGCTAATTGAATTTAAATTTAAAAAAAGAAAACAAATTAACTTTCTAAATTAGGTATAGTTCTAAGAAATCTATATCCCAGTAACAAATTTATCTAGCAAAAATGAGCATATATATTAATAAATTTTTCAAAAGGCATAATAACAACTTTCATATGTTAGATTTCCTATAGATATGGTACCAACCTCCACCCTGTTTCATAGGGCTTGAGGCAACTTTAATCAGCCTGAATCTTTATAAATAAAAAGAATGAGTACATTTAAAAAATACTTATTAAATATGAGTACTACAAATGTGGACTCCTGATCTGTTCTTTTACCTATGCAAAAAGAGCAGGAGTTAGGATGGTTACAAAGGACCATTACCCACCAGATCCTCATTCCCTTCATTGCAAAACAAGTTGCTGTCATTTGCCCAAAAGATCACTAGAGTAAGGACTGTCTCAAAAAAACTATTAAGAAGAATTTTAAATGACCACAGCAAAGTGTTAAGAAATGGCCAGGGTTTTCGGCATTGGTAAAGCTGCTTTTGAATTTTATGGAAATGACTACTGAGTTTCGAAGTTTCTTTAATTATAACCATAGACAAACAGAAAATGCATTTAAATTTCCTAAAAGCATTAACAATAGCATCTTAGAAAAAGTGTAGTGGCATTTCTGCACATGGGTTTATTATTTAGGAAATAGAATCTGTGCATTAAAGAGACAATGTAGCAGGTTGGGGCTGTTACCCTTAACGAATGCGTGCTTGCAAGTTTAGCCCTAGGCAGGTATCTGGGAAGTGGCATGGTAACAGTTCTTTTAAAATGATATGAAACTTTCCCTAAATAATGAGCATTCACTGTACCTAGATTGTATAAACAGTATGGCGTATACTGAATATCTATTTTGCTCTGTGAGTTTGGGATGTAGGTATGCACTAGGCAGAAGGTGTATATACGATCCCAATAAAATCGCTGGGCACTGAGTCTTTAATGAGCTTCCCTGGTAGACAAAAATTTGTTGCTAGAAGAATTAAGTTCATCCCTTGTTAACTCCACTGGGAGAAGACTCTTGAAAGCCGTGCCTAGTTTCCTCAGGAGACTGCCCCATGAGCCTTTCCCTTTGCTGATTTTACTTTATACCTTTTTGTTATAAGGTATCTTATAATGAATGTACTTGTTAGAATAGATGGTATTAATTTCTTGGGTATTACTATATGCTGAAATCTAAAACTCTTCCTAGTGAATCACCTAAACTGGGAATGGTTCTAGGGACCCATGACACAAAAAGGAATAGTCAGTTAACTGCTAATCAATTACCCTTCATGTGAATGTGAATTTCCCTCGAGGAAAAAATGCACTACCTCTTTGATCATTCTCTATATATGTGTGTTTACAACTTTACATTTTGTAGAGTGTCTCTGTGTGCATTTCTGGTGCTCATTAATAATGGGATAATATTTACTTTATATGTAATGAAGCTCAGTATTTTTTTTTAATTATATAATTTCAAGGACTGTGAAGTTATGGTTTCCACAACAGCTGTTACTTGACTGCCTAATTTACAAGTATCAATTTTGAACACAATATTAAGTTTTATATTTCTAAGAGTAATGCAACCAAACAGAGTTGTTGTGGAAACCATAACTGATTCTTGTCATACAGTATATGGCACCGAAGTATGAAATTTGAAGACTATATACAGAAACTCAGCATATAAATTGCTAGGATATGGCAACTTTAATGTGAGAATTATAAGACTTTTCTGTCAACTATCATTTCTAAACCTGAACCTTGATATTGCGTGAATAATTTGACATTTAAAATACCACCCCTTCCTTTTTTAAAGGCAAAATATGTGTAGGAAGGAAGCTAACAAGCTGATTGATCATCTTTCTGTGCATTAAAAATACCAACCTGAGTTAAAATATTGTAATAGAGAAAGTACTTAATCTAATTTTCAAATGTATGTATTCCAGTGAATTAATCACTTCATTAAATACATTTTCTTTTAATTTTGATGTTACTACACCTATAGTCTTTGTAACATGGTTTCAGAATGGAAAAATATAATACATATAAAATGTAGCATAAAATAATAACAGACTTCTAAAAACTTAGAAAAAATAATTCTCATTGAAACATATATTTTTAAATGATACATCATCCAAACCACTGACAATTTTAAATACAAATACAGGATTTGAAAGACCATAATTTGATTTTTAATGACTTGAATAATTACAAAATTAAAATATTTGTCTCTAATTTGGCTTTATTTACTAGCTAGAGAGATAATAATACTTTTGTAAGGTAGATAAAGATACATTCTAGCTTGGATTTGGGTGCTGAAACAGATAGTTTTATTGCGAATGGTGCAAAAGACTTTATATTCACATAAAACAGATCCTAGAGATCACTTAATGGCAATATTCTGCTTTCATGAGTTCTACTCTAGCAGAATAGGGGAAAGGGATGAAAATAACTTTATATCTAATATGGGAAGAGATAATCTGGCAATCTGGCACCTTTAGTAAAAACAACGGTACACCAAACATCCTATTCTATTTCTAAATAAGTGAAGAAAAATATCTGTGATAAGATAAAATTTTATGTTGCTAAGGTGTTGTCAAGGTGACTCAGATTTCAACAGTTACGATTTTAGAATATATGCAGATTTAAATGTTAATACTGTATCCTGACTATTAGAGTTTGATGTGAAATAAAAACATATTCATAAGCAGTTAAAAAACTTTTAAACAATGTAATGATTGCCTGATGAAGGCCAATTCATACAAATAAAGGTACATTCATTTTAAATAAAGCAGTTTTTCTAAGTAAGTGAAATTTAGTTATGGCATCTTTGTCAGACAGTTTTATTCCTTTTATAAAGTTAAATATAAATAAAAGCAATGTGGTAAAGATTCAGGAACTTTGTAATAATCTATAATTAAATTATTCAAACTATTAGTGTAATTTTTGCATTCTTAATCTTGGTTGAGCTCTCTATATACTGGTTTTTCCTATATAAACATACCTCTGATAATGTTTGATTTATGAATTACGCTCAGTAAGAAATTAAAAATAATGAATAATTATAACAATCTGCTATAATAAAAGTTATGTGGGTGTGACCACTTTCTCTATGTCCCTCTCTCAAACTATCTTATTGTACGTTACTCACCCTCTAGTGATGACGTGAGATGATACAATTCCCACCTGATGACATGAAGTGAGGTGAATGACGTAGGTGTTGTGACATAGTGGTAGGCTATGACTGACCTTCTGATGAGAGCTCAGAAGGAGGATCACCTACTTTGGACTGTAGTTGACTGCAGATCACTGAAACTGCAGATAAGGGTAAACTACTGTATGCTTCTCTCATTCAGTGATTTTAAAGTATTTTAGTTCTCTCAATATTCTTCATATCATCTTTGGTTCTTATTCTTTCTTGAGATCTTACATAAACTACATAATGGTGTTGATCTACAAAGCTTATGCAACATTATAGAAATAATGAATGACAGAGGAATAATAAAATATCCTACTTACCTTTCCAGAAACAATCTTTTCATAAATCTGAATTGGTTGGTCTGCAAAGAATGGGGGATAGCCAGCTGCCATTTCATAGATTAACACGCCTAATGCCCACCAATCCACTGCCTTATTGTAGCCCTAAGACAAACAGCAGAAAATATTAATTATTACTTAATCTACTCAGAAGAGACTGAAGTCATAGATGATTTCAAAATGATCTTCAAGCATATGAACTTTGTTAAAGAGCAGTTGCTGAGCAGCTAGCTATTCAGGATAGAATAAAAAAATGAACAAAATATATCAGATCACATTTGAATTAAACAACAGGGAGAATTTCCAGATATTGGATCAGGAAATACTATTAAATCTTCTTCCTAAAATCATTAAGAATATTGTAGACAATATATATCCCCTAGTTAATTGGGGTAATTTAGTTGTTGCTCAACAACAGGAAAGGAGTTACTAAATTACCTTTTCAAGTCCATTCTAGGCCCATAACCTTATATATCAAGTTTTCTAGAGCATTCTTAGAAAAGCAAAGGTTTTTTAAACAAAATGGTAAATACTGGACTTCATAGTAAACAGTAGAGTTGACTTCACAATACTCTATACTGTTGATATTAGGAGATGAATATACTATGGACATTCTTATCCACTTCACAGGATCTTAATGAAAGCTACAAGTTTAATTTGGAGCCTAACAAATGTAAATATTCAAGTTTGTTCTAGTTATCCTACTGTCCTGCTTCTCATCTCTAAAAGGTACACAGAAAAAAATTACTAATTCATGGGGTTTTTGTAAGGACTTTATCAAATAAAAGGAAATAACGTACGTAAAAGTACATTGCAACCCAAATGTATAATTCTAAGGTTATTTCTAATTGCTTTTTTCCTCTCATACCAAACTTGCTAAAATTAAGAACTAGTAGTATTTATAAGAAAATAAAAATAAAATATTAGCATGTTTATATAGTTTGTTATCAATTATGATAACAAAAGACTCAATCATGGAGAGAAATGAACTGAGTTTTTGCCACATCTTTTGGTCTGCCCTCAAATTACCTTCACTGCTCCCCATACTTGAAATTTTTGTTAAAATATTAGCTTTATAAACCATTTAATTTTCAAATTATTAGCTAAAATAAACTATAATACAGAGGTTTTTTTTTAAAACTATATGTGTTTTTAAAGAAAGACTAGCATAAAAATAGCACTTTGTTTCGCTAATAGAAACGGGCGTCAACTTTGCTTTAATCAACTCACTAGTAATGCCATTTATTACAATACTTCTATTATAATGAAAGCATGTGATGTTGAGCCAGATCCTTTAGTAAACTTCGATTTTTATTTTCAGATTGTGTGCTAATGTTTATAAACATTATGCCAGATATTTTAATACCCTAGATGTAGAGAATTAAATCAATAAGAAAAACTAAATTACAATTGAAAATGGGCAAAAGACAGGAACTAATAATTCAGACACACACACCAACAAAATCCACCAAACGTCTATAAAGCATTAAAAAAAATCTAATAACCAAAGACATGAGACTTAAAATAATAAAATGTCATTTATTGCCTACTAAATTAGTAACGATTTTAAAAATAAGAATATCTAATGCTGGATAGTGTGACTGAACAGTCACTCTCACACTGCTAATAGGAGTGTAAAATGTTACAATGTTTTTGGAAAGCACTCTGGCAATATTTATGGAGAGACTTAAAAATATTCATACCCTTCGTCCCAGTAACTCTACTTCTGGGAATCTGTCCTGAAAAAATAATTTGAAATGCAGAAAAAGCTTTATGCACAAAATGTTTATGTTTATCACAGTTATTTAGAACAGCAAAATAAAAAAGAAAAAGGAATGATCTGAATATTTAGCAACAGAAGAATGGCAACTTTTTCATACATTTGCAAATAAGCCATTAGAATGATGTTTGCATGCTTGTTATCATTCAAGTGAAAAAAGCTGAGTACAAACTATACATTCACTATATCTCAACTATGATAACATGCACAGAAAAATATATTAAAAAGTATTTTTAAAAAAGGCTATCTCTGGATGGTGAGTTGACAGGTTTTTTGGGTTGTTTCTTTTTATTTTTCTCCCCTTTCCAGATTTTGTGCAATGAACATCATTACTTTTATAATATATCCACATTTTTTAAAGTTTTGGTGCTTATTCTGTCATCATATTGTTAAATGTTCTCACAGAAGAAATGTGTTAACAGCAATGATATTTAGATTACAAAAGACTGAAGTTATAGATGATTTAAATTATAAAGATAATGAGAGGAAAGTTGAATGAGGTCATTTTATTCTATTCTTATATTTAGGTATATATAGGTTAGCCAAATTTCAATTATTCAGGGGTCGTTCTCCAGTTTGTAAATATTAAGGCATGTGTGCTGTCCCTTTCTCTTTTCTTGGCATTATTTGTGTTCAGTCATTGTTAATTTCTCCTTTCTAGCTTTCCCAGCATAGGGATGGCAGAACAGAAACCATCCTTTTAGATAATGATACAAATTTCTCTCACGACATCTACACTGCTTTGAAAAGTAAAACTATCTTTAAAAAGGCTATTCAATATCTATGGTATTCCTGTTTAAAATAAAAAGAACTCTGCTTACATTTCTTTCATTTAAGTGGTAAAGTTGAAATAGAAGAAGAATTGAGAACTAGTACCTATCATTTTTACATTTGCCTTGTGGGATAACACATGCAAAAGTTTCCCACACTCCTGTTACTGGGAATAATTATGAAAAGGCTATGTTTTTTGTTTCAAAACATGGACTTTTCCTTTTCTTTTTACTACGTCTATATGATATGATGTGTGGTAATCTATTCCTCAGTCTATGTAAATCAAACCATGATGCTGTATGCCTTAAATTTATACAGTGATTTATGGCACTTAGTCTCAGTAAAATTGGAAGAAAAAACATGAATCTAGAGGTTAGATTTATTCACATTATATTTTTTGAAGTAGCATTGACATACAGTATTACTTGCAGGTGGACAACACAGTGATTCTACATTTTATATGTATTATGAAATGATTACCATGATTAATCTAGTTACCATGTGCCACAATACAAAGTTATCATTGACCATGAGTTATTATTGACTATATTTCCTATGCTCTACCATACTCTTTCTCTTAGATCCAGAGTTAAAATAGAGAGGTTACTGGATTAGTGGTAGATTGTAATTATTATTTTAGTAATTAGACAAATTCATAATTTAGATGAGATAGAAGTTTAATATTAGATCAGTAAACTCTTTTTTAAAAGTCTACAGTGATGCATGCCTTATATTTTTACTTCTTGCTTAATGGGATTATAAATATACCTTGCTGAGGATGATCTCTGGAGCCAAATATTCTGGAGTGCCACATAATGTCCAAGTTCTGCCTTTAACTCTTTTGGCAAACCCGAAGTCTGTAACCTATGAAAGAAAAAAACAAACAAACAAACTTGTGAACATTCATGAATTCACAATAAATGTATTTATCATACTTAAGTTGAAAGTTAAAAATCAGGGTTAAAATTAAAACCATGGGAAAAAAATTAAGTCAATGTAATTGAGACTAATCCATGCAGGCCACTATTAGTGAATGAAGGTTCATTCTGGAGAACTTTTCCCCGACTCAAACAAAGAAATAAACATCAAAAAAGGTAACACTAGATAGTTTTAACAAAAATGAAGCAGTGCCGAAAGTGTTCCTTGAGTCCAGGATATCCTCTGCCATGAATTATGTCATTAGAAGTGCAAAAGCATCAATAGGAGAACCTATTGGTAACTGTGTAAAAAGGGATGCTCTCACTCTACTGATAGAAGCACAGAAAGAAAACACCTCCACTAGATCAGTACTGGAAGCCAGGGCCCTTTGGCAGCTGCAGTGTAGTGTTAAAGGAGCAAAGACTCTGGCGACAGGCTGGTTTCAAATTCTGACACTACTGCCCATGTGACCTGCTGTGCCTTAATTTTGTTAGCCTTGAAATGAGGATAACAGCAGTACTTAACTTTATAAGGTTATCAAAGGACTAAAAAAGATGATACATGTAAAACACTTGGAATAATGCCTGGCACTAAAGGAGAACTCACAAATTTAGCTATTCTATATATTTCTGTATGTAGGAGCCTGTGTTCTGTTCACAGCTACAGACTATGGGAGGTATAAACAGGTTCTATTCTTGATGGGATTTTAGGTCTCTGTAATAGTGGCAGAATCATGAGCTCAATTTAAGCTATTAGGAAGAAGTAATTGTCTCGCTCAAGGAAAAAAAAATCCAATATTGGTAGTTGAGGTTAAATACATACAACTTTCACCTAGTATATTCTCAAATACATTATATAAATGTGTTCAAGTCATACCTGGATATACCCTTGGTGGTCAATTAAGAGATTTTCAGGTTTTAGATCTCTGTAGATGAGGTCTAGTGAATGGAGGTACTCGAATGTTAGCACTATCTGAGCTGCATAGAACCGTGCATGGGGTTCACTACAAAGAAAAAAAACATTGATTTTTCTATAAAATGAGTTAACACATGGTAATTAGTAGATTATATAAAAAATTAATATAGGATAGAGATATTTTAGAAGCAAAAAGAAATTTTTTCTTTTAAACATATATAAACAATCTTGTTAGTTTCTGAATATTTACTAAACCTCTGAATTATTTTCAAATAATAATACTTTTTAATATACTTAGGAAGCAGCATATATTGAAGAAAAATATAACTCTAAAATAGTCATCTTATTTTAAATTATTATTGGCCACATTAGAAGATATTGATGTCTTTATACTTATATCTGACCTTGAGAATGACTGAAAAGCAAATGTGTCAAGTACATGGTTTATCTGGGCATTGTTACTGTTGATAGGCTCTGTCTACCTTTCTCAGAAATTTAAGTGCTTAAAGAATTTCACAGAAATAAACACAGAAGTTGTTTAACTGAATTAATCTGAAGACTAATGCCATTTCACCCACACTATTCCTATTACAAAAATAATACAATCTCATTATAAAAAAAATCATAAAACATTGATGAAGAATAAAGAGCACCCATAATGCTATCCAGAAACCATAGATACAATCCTAGTGTCTGAATTTCCAAATCTTTTACTATCCATGTTTAGACAGATATATAAACATAGGTGTAACTAGTATGTGTAAACATGTACAGTTCTTGTATGCACAAATTAGATCAATTGATAGATCACTGTAATGTTGATGCTACATTCTGAGTATTACTCCAAAGGATGTACTGATTTTCTAATTTGAGTTTCTATTTCATCTGCTAGTGTATACAATGAATTCTGCTAAATGGCCTGATAAACTACAATGACTTTCAGATTTATGTCCTCAATAAATAACATGAACTATGAATAGAATTTCCCTCAAGATGGCTGGCATTAATTTGATCTCTCAGCACCAGAAATAGAAATTCCAAAAAAGATTATATATACTGCTCCTTTTGCCTGTCACTATATTTCCTAGGTTCTAGCCTGATACATATCAGATGCTTAGGAAATATTTGTTGAATAAATGAATATGTAAAGAAAAATACTTTTAGGGGAAAATATTTTATAATACCTTTAGAGTTCCAGCCCCATCTCAAGACTGTAAAATCTGTATCATACATTGTATGACAAGGAATGGGGGGGAGGGACATTTTAAAGGGAAACTGGAAGAATCATCCTTGTCATTGAAACATCCCTCACTTTGGAAACATTTGACTTGCAAGGTCCCCTCCAATTTTCCATGCATCTGTAAATATAAGATGCACTTAGTACCTTATAAATAAATATAAATTTATCAGAATATAAGATGCACTAAGCATTTTATATTTATTTCCACACACTGATATTTGAATGGAGGAACATGAACATTACATAGATCTGTAATCAAATTGTTAAAGGATGAAAGCAAAATATTCTGAAATATTTTGAAATATTCTGAAATATTTCCGAATATGCTGAAACAGCTTTAAGCCATGCTCAACAATATTGTTAAGCCATGCTCAACAAGAACTCAGTATTCTTGTCGCCTCAAAGTTTCTAAGATAGGAGTTAGTAACCTCTTAAGCATACATGCAGTACAAGTGAAAGATCAGAAAAGACAGTGTCTCAGTGTGAATTATTGAAATCAACTTGTTTTTCCTCCTAGTACCAAGTATTAAAGAAATACGAGTGTGGGGAGTTGCAAAGGAAAGAAGTTAGTAATTATAAAAAATGAACAAAATAGTTTTTGAAGACAGGTTTAGGTGTAGTGCTTCAGTGTACAACTTTGAATTATCAAAGGGCAATCTGAGGATTTTGGGTCTTTGTGGACAAGAGTAGTAGGAGAGAGGAAAATCGGTGAAAGGAATCATTAAAAATAAACAGAAGTTGCTTTGCATTAGCAAAGCAAAACATATTAGGTGCCTTATCATATTAGGTCAATAAATGTATTTTGGCTTAGGCCTCAGGTAACTAAAATAACTCTAATGTTGGCCCATAATTGAATATGATCTTGTGATAATCTGAATCAATCTTCATCTTTTTCTGAATCAGATTACCATCAGCCCAGTTTGAACTCCTGCACACACTTTCATCATGATGACATATAATGGGCTAAATGAAGCTGGACCTGCTCTGGGTTTCAGCTTCATTCTGTTAGTGATTTCTAATAAACAGTAGTAGCTTACAAACTATTACACACAGGTAAGGTTAACAGAATCTATTTTTAAAATTGTGTAGTCTTTTCAGTGATAACCTAATGATAAGGCATAAACTCTGTTTTAAAGATTTTATTTACTTATTTATTTGAGAGAGAGAGAACACAAGCAGGGGGAGCAGCAGGCAGAAGGAGAGGAAGAAGCAGACTCCCTACTGAGCAGAGTGTCCGATGTGGGGCTTGATCCCAGGACCCTGAGACCATGACCTGACCCAAAGGCAGACATTTAACTGACTGAGCCATCCAGATGGCCAAATTACATGTATATATTTAAAACTCAATATAGCAACAACTTTAAGGAGAATTAAATTTGTTTGAAACAAACTTTCATAATCTCATCACTATGATACTGTTATTATCTTTTCTAGGTACTCCCTTACTTATCTTCATCTTTATGCAAACCTCTTTCCCAGAGTTGTATTAATATTTGTTCAATTAATATTGGTATGTTTAAATTAAATTTTGTGTGTTCTAGAAATTCTTTAAATAATGGACCTTCATAATACCTACCAAGGGTAGAATATTTACAATGGTATCATGGTGCTTTCATTTTAATTTTTTTAAAGGTTTTTAAAATTTGAGAGAGAGAGAAAGAGAGAGAGAGCACACACGAGTTGGGGGTGGGGTGGGCTGGGGTGGGACAGAGGGAAAGGGGGAAGCAGACATAGGCTCCATCCCAGGACCCTGGGATCATGACCTGAGCAGACGCTTAACTGACTGAGCCACACAGTACTCTTTTCATTTGATTTTTTTTAAAACTCAGTATGGTGTGGCCTTTTATTAATGTTTCTACATAATTTCTTCATATAGCTAACATATTACTAAGTAAAAATAAATAAATTTTTAGCATTGACAAAACTTAAAAAATTGGTTTTAAACAAACACACAGAATATAAAGATTTGAGGAGGGTAAAATATTAATTACCTGAACCTTCCAATTCTTCTTAGATGTGAAAACATTTCACCCCCAGGGACATATTCCATAACCATGTATAAATTAGAATTATCCTATGAACAAATAAAAAGAATAAATAAAAATTATAAAACCTAGATTATTTCAAGAAAAATTTTTAAGATAATACCATGTCAAATTAGAAAAAGACAAATTTGAAATCCACCCGAGAGGTTACTAACATTGGGAAATAGAGAATAAATGGAAGATGCTCTCATTTTTCAACAATGGGGAATTCATTTTTATTTTCTCCTAGTATTCCTGACACAAGTTAGTCTGGGATTTTTGCTGTTCCTGTCCTTGCAGGGAACACTAACTTTTGAACAATTAGACACTGAGGCAATGACTTAATGCTATAGTGTATGCAAAGGAATAACAGTTAAAATAACAATTTGCAAAACTAATAATGTTTACATTTTATGTACTAAATTAGGTCAGAGAGATTAATGATTTTTAACATCATCCTAAATACACAAAAGTTCATTTGATTTAAAGAATAAAGGAGAAAAAGGAAAAAATGTTAAAATGGTTTATATGAATTAATATTGCAGAGATGCCAAGAATCCTTCTAAAGAGCTGAAAAGCTGCCAACTTCAAGAATAAATCTTGTGCAACCTTATGAGATACCTGAATGGAAGGCCAAAGACTGTTCTGCCTTGTATAAATGGAAAGACTAGAACAAATTACTAAGGAAAATAAGATGGTACAATTGTATCAGAAAAGGTTTAAAAGGAACATATGTGGTCATTTGCATGAGTTTAAGAACTGCTTAATAAGATATTTCTATGGATTCTGATAAACTGAAATATTTGAATTTATAATACCATCTCATGAGAAGTTACATATTACCTTTAAAAATCTCCCTAGGGAGAGCCAAAACCTTGTCAAATGTTAACCTAAGTTTATAAGCACAATAGGATTTAATTATGTAAAATCTAAATATATTACTTTTTTTGTTTATTCATATTCTCCAGGTTTAACATTTGGCTTAGAATCTTATCACAGTTTCATATTTTTAAAAATATATGAGGGTAAAAATATTTTATTTGAATATTGTAAAATCTACCTTAAAAGCGTACTCCAGTCGAACAAGAAAAGGAAAATTCACCGCCTGTAATATTCTTTTCTCATTCAAGGTGTGCTCTATTTGCTTCAGCTTAACAACCTGTGATTGAGAGATAAATATATTTAACGTACTTAAACAGAATTTAAAACTCACTATAATTTTAAAAGAAAAAACTTAAAATGTTTTTCATGTAATAATGAGCTTGGATAAGCAAATAACTAAGTTGAATATGGGTGATAATAACCACCAATGAGGTTTCTCAGATTCAAATGAAATACCTAACAGAAGATTTAAAATTTGGTCTTATGAAGGTCAATTATGATTTTCAGTCAAGAAGTAAAAGCTAAGAAGAAACAGACTTCTAATGCAGTACTTAAAAAACTGGTATGTGAAAATACTTAGCTCCTAATGACTTATATAGTCAGTCCACTAAAGTAGTTGGTACAAATCACTACAATAAGTTGGTATTGATTTTAGGTCTTCAGAAGATCAGCAAGGAAATTAAGGATTTAAGAAAAGCCAATAACTGAAAAACAGTGGGTAAAAAGGAGCAATCTGTTCATTTCCTAATACCTGAATAAATACAAGATTAAATTCTAAAAATTTAATTTGTGCAGTCACAAGAGAGGACACACAAAATATCGGCAAAAACCCAACTATGTCTTATAACAAATAGGTCATTTAGAATTAATCAAGGCTACTCTGGATTGTCTACTCAATCAAATACATAGCAGAAGAAAGTAACTTATCTTCTTAAAGACTATGTTTCTATCCCACATTGATTCTATTTTTAATTTAAGAAGAGGTGACCTTAGGGAGATATAAGTAATTGTCCAGTATATGTGCAAATCATTAGAATGCAGCATTCTTTCTTGCTAGAGGATTATTGTCAGTGAATTCAAGAAGTTGAACATAAATGAGAAAGGTAAATATACCATCCAGTTATTAGCATATACAATTATAGTATAAAAATAATACTGAGCAAAGAATACTTGACTCAGAGTCAGAAGATCTGTATTCTAATCTAGGCCTTCTAATCAAGTAGTTTTGTGATTTTGGAGATGTTATTTCAACCCTTAGGATTTTGGTTTTTTTAACTGCAATATGAAGTGGTCGGACCAATTCTGTTCAAATAACAGTTACGTAACTAATTAGTCCATACTTACTACAACAAATTATGCAACATTAGCTGGAAGATTACTATTGCTTTATATTTACTTTAAAAAATAGATTTTTAAAAATTTATTATTTATTTTATTATTCTTTTTTTAACAGTTTCAGGTTCACAGAATTGAACAGAAGATACAGGGATTTTCCAAGAGAATCCCCTCCCCACACAGGCATAGCCTCCCACAATATCAACATCCCCCCTGACCAGAGTGATACATTTGTTACAAGTGATGAACTTACACTGACACATCTCTCCGTGTTGTATATTCTGTGGGTTTGGACAAATGTAGAATGACATGTGTACACCATTATAATACCATACCAAGTACTTTCACTGTCCTAAAATTTCTGTGTTTCACTTAATCATCCGTTCCTCCCTACTAACCACAGGCAATCACTGATCTTTTTACTATCTTCCTAGTTTTGCCTTTCGTAGAATGTCATATAGTTGGAATCACAGACTATATAGCCTTTTCAAACTGGCTTCTTTCACTTAGTAATGGCTTGATAGTTCATGTCTTTTGAGTGATGAATAATACTTCATTGTCTAGACGTAACATATGCTTATCTCTATATATTTTGATATAGTAGGCTTCTAGTTAGGCATTGATAATATGAAATAAGTAATATGTAATAAGTAAACAAGTAATATGAAATAAGTAATAAAAACTGTAATAGAAAGGCTTTCTGCATTATATCTCTAAGCCAACTATACATATGTAGGGCATAACAATTAGAAATAAATGATACATGATATATATATATGATAAATGAACTGGCAAAGCACAAATGCCCAGTTAATTTTTAAGTTAATTTAAAAAGTTAACTAATTAAGATCTAATTTATTAAGTTTTCATACTACTACATAAAAGGCATAATAATGCAACTGAGATAAAGACAAGGAAGTGTCTGCCTTAATGCTGCATAAAATCTACTTAGAACTAGAGGCTATTCTGCTAAGCGAAATAAGTCAGTCAGGGAAAGACAATTATCATGTGATCTCACTGATATGCAGAATTAAAGAAACAAGGCAGAGAATCACAGGAGAAGAGAGGAAAAAATGAAACAAGATGAAACCAGAGAGGGAGACAAACCATAAGAGACCCTTAATCTCAGGCAACAAACTGAGGTTTTCTCAGTGAAGGAGGGTGGGGGCGATAGGGTGGCTGGTGATGGAAACTGGGGAGGGCATGTGCTCTGGTGAGCGCTGTGAATTGTGTAAGACTGATGAATCACAGACCTGTATCCCTGAAACAAATAATACATTATATGTTAATTTTAAAAATCTATTTGGAAGTATGGCATATGAATATGTGAATATTAATATGCAAATAGTTGCCAATTATAATGTTGTAAGTGTTCAGACAAAAAAATGTTTATGTTAGGCCCAATACATAATCTAATTCCAGATTCTTCATCTATAAAACGTTGATAATAATACTTTAAAGGTGACTGTGTCACATAATGCATGTGAAGTGATTAACACAGTGCCAAGCACAAAGTAAAAGCTCAAAAAAATATGAACTGTTATTAAAATCTATTAAAAAGGATGAGCGTTCATCTGAGCCTTACAGATGAATAGATAACACAGATTAGGAAAAGACAGAGGAGATAGTGTGGTCAGGGTTAATATCCAGAACCATTACCTGAAGGGGGCAATACACAAAGATAAGTCTGAATGCTAGTTTTATCTGACAAAAGCTTAGGACAGTGTTTCTCAAGATTTGGTATTTAAGAAAATACCCTTAAATGCAGAGAAAAAAATAACAAGTAACCCTGGGGGTTTAGTCCATGCTTTATTTTCAACATGCATATAAAATCTATATTTACTTTTTAATATTTCTGTTGGCTTAAATATGTATATTTAAAAGTATTTACAAATGATTACTTATTGGCTAATTTTCTTTTAGCCAAATACTTGAGGAGTTTTTTGATAAGGAAGATGGGCTCTATATCATCACATACTCCTGCAGCCCACCCAGCATGGCACGTATACTCCTGAGGAGTCAAGTTTCAATCAGAGAAGTAGAGTATAGAGGACATGCAGGGGAACAGTGTGAAATAAGACTATGGTAGAGTATGGAAGATAGTTATGAAGAATTTGGAAGTAGGATGCAGAGTTCTGCTTGTATTGAATTAGTATTAGGAAGCTTTTTGAGCGAGTAAATAAAATTACATGATATGGTAAGAAAAACTTTTTTGGCAGTGAGGAAGGTGAATTAATAGAAGGTGCAAAGTCTGGGGTTGTGGAAATTAAGATGTTATTGTGAAAACCCAGTTAACATTAATGAGGGACCAACCAAACTAGGTGATGGTAGAAAGGATCTTAGGAGTTACAAATACATTTCAAAGGAAAAATTAAGAAGCATAGGCACAGTCTACGGCGATACCACCGTGAACGCACCTGATCTCTGATCTCGGAGGCTAAGCAGGGTCATGCCTGGTTAGTACTTGGATGGGAGAAACATAGGCACAGAAATCAGACCAACCTAGCCAAATTCTTAGTTTATCTTACTAGCCGTTTTGATATTGGAAAAACTACTTGAATAGAAAGGTCACTGCCGTAAAAAGGAGATTAATGTCATGCAAAGTTGTGAAGATTCACTGATACAGTAAATATGAAGTTCCTAGCAATGCTTGACAATCGTATGGAATGAAGAAATCAATTTCCTTAATTTCTGTACTGATATTTTCCTCTTAACCCATATACCCTAAGATAGGAGAAGCCAAAATTGAAAGGCTTGTAACTTCATTAACAGAAAAGAAGGTGGATCATGGAGTGTTATTTTATTACTTATCTTTATCAAATTCAAATAAATAAACTTGAAAAGTTTCAGAATATAAAGTCTTTGTCCTAATTATGAATGGATTCAGAGCATTGCCATAGCAGATATGACTTAGGGTGGCAAATACTCTCTTTTCATGATTTATCTAAGGGGTAACCTTCTTAGTAATTTACTTAACAAGTCACTGCCTTGTTAAGAAAAAAAAAAAAGAATTAAAAACTTCTTCCCTAAATACTTTAAATGTAAAAATGGCATATTATGTAATCCCTTTAATATTTTATGACTAAAGCACAATCTATTAATTCCTTAAGAAAGATAGCAAAATATTAGGGCCTATCCAGATAATAACACTTTAATGACAGATTTAATAAAGAATATTTCATTCAAATCAGAATTTTGAAGCATTTTGTGTGTTACCAGTACAAGTGTACAAGTCACTTACTCTCTCTGAGACCCAATGACCTCATCTAGAAAATTAGAGCAAGGACTAGTCAGTCTCTAAGAGCTCTGTGCTCAGATTGTACAAATTAGGGGTACAGGGCTCAAAGATGAATCGAAGCTTGGACAGAGTCCAGAGGGAGAGGGTATAAAACATGAAAACAAGAAAAGGGGATAGTCAGAGATTGAGATTAGCAATCTTTAAAGAGTAAACAGGAAAATGCCTCTAAAAAAGAAGAGCCCAGAGGAGTGAGCATAATTAGAAGAACAAAGGGTGTCAGAAGTCCAGGGACAAGACAGTTTCAAGGGAGTGGTCAGCACAGTCATAGGTTCTATAATGTCATATAAGATGAGAAAAAGAGGGCGCCTGGATGGCTCAGTGGGTTAAAGCGTCTGCCTTAGGCTCAGCTCATGATCCCAGGGTCCTGGGACGTAGCCCGGAATCCGGGCTCTCTGCTCAGCAGGGAGCCTGCTTCCCTTCCTCTCTCTCTGCCTGCCTCTCTGCCTACCTGTTATCTCTGTCTGTCAAATAAATAAATAAAAATCGTTTAAAAAAATGAGTAAAAAGAGGCCACTGGTTTTATTGATTAGGACACTGGATTGGTGACCCTTGCAGAGCCATTTTAGTGGAATAGCAAGAGGAAGGAGATAAATAAGGAGACAGTTAAATTATCATGGGTTAAAGACTTAAGAGGAAGTGACTTAGTGGATAGAATGATTAAACTATTTTTTCAGGAAGCATGGTTAAAAAGGTTATATGAAAAAGGGTAGTAGACAAAGATACACAACTAAAAATGTGTATGGGTGTTTTTAATTTTAGAGAGATGTAAGTCATTACTCTTTCATGTTGGAGGTTAAATTTGTTTTTGTTTTAAAGCACTTTTTGGACTGAACTTCAGACCAGTCGAATGCTGTGCTGTCCAACATGATAGCCACACTAACATGTGATTATTTATCACTTGAATTGTGGCTAACCTAGATGGAGATGTACTGTAAGTGTGATATATACATCAGCTATTGAAGACTCAATATGAAGAAAGTAAAATGTCTCCATTTTTATGCTAATTACATGTTGCAATGACAATATTTTAGATACACTGAGCTAAATAAAATCTATTAAGATTGATTTCAACTATTTCTTCTTACTTTTTAAATGTGGCTATTAAAAAATTTAAAATTACTTAAGTGGCTCACAGTCTATTTCTATTGGATAGCATCAGTCTAGCCACTATCTGTATCCCTGACTACTAGCTCAGTACTGTTCACTCCACATCCAGCTCAGTACTGTTTTTTTTTCTATATTTTTTCTATATTCCAGTAAGCCAAAATGTCATTCTTGGGAACATAATAACTATAAGATAATATTCAAGATTTACCATTTTCTTTCACATTTCCTTACTTGTATGTGATTACCAGGAAAACAGAAGTTTAACAAAGTGTAAACAATTCAGACATCCAGATTCATCAGATATACCAATATGTGATAAAAACTTAAAAACTGGTTTTTCAGGGCGCCTGGATGGCTCAGTGGGGAGCCTGCTTTCTTTCCTCACTCTATGGCCTCTTTGCCTACTTATGATCTCTCTCTGTCAAATAAATAAATAAAAATCTTAAAAACAACAACTACAAAAAAAACCCCTGGTTTTTCAAAACGATTTAATATTTTTATTGAGATAAAATTGACATCTGACATTATATTAGTTTCAGGTATATAACAATCATTTGATATTTTTTATAGTATTAGTATTCCAACTTTTTCTCTGGTTTAACTGACATTTTAAACTCAGCAAACTCAGTCACGTCAAACAAAGGCCTTCCACTGTCAATCAAAACAAGTCATAAAATAAAATCACAAAGTTTCTGTTACCTCAATCTAAAGATCCAGTACAATTGATCTCTGCATTTTCCACAAGGCAGAATGTAGTAGAGATGCCTGTTCTTTACATGTTGAATTCATTATTTTGTTAGTAAACATACACAAACGTATTCAAATAACATTATTGAAATAATAATGTATCCCCGTATACTTATTAACTGTGTATCAGAGTCACAATAAATAAGAAAGAAATTAAATGCAACAATAAAATTATCTGCAGGTATCAAGGGAAAGTCACTATATTGCATCTGTTTAATAATCTAGCTGATAAAACTGAAGTTTATCCTTCAGGTAAATAAAGACAAATACACTCACCTTCTGCTTATCTAAGATCTTCATGGCATAATACTGTTCAGTGGCTTTATGTTTTACCAACATGACTCTTCCAAATGAACCTGTTCCAAGGGTTTTTTTCCTTTCAAAATCCTCCAGCCCAGCATTATTCTACATATATATGAAAAATAAAATAAACTTTAAAATTAGAAATTCTTATAAGACAATGGTAGCTATAATAGATTTAGTTATATATAGTCAGAAGAGATTATTTAAAATTATCCATTTAAAAATAATACAAAAAGACTACTGAGATTCCAGGCTATTGGATCTATTTTTCCCTTTGAATAAGAAGAAATGAACTAATATTTGAAAAGAGAATTATATTGCAAAACAAAGCACAAGAGTAATGGGAGAAAAGAAGAGCCTAAGCTGAAATATTAAAGGGCATAATGAATTCCAATATGAATTCCTAGTATTAAACTTTTAGTAAATAAATTCCATATTTTAATAATCTCATACTGACCAGCAGTATATTGACATGGACAATCATGGAAGTCATAGTCTCACTGTACTCACAAATAATTCTAATGAATAAATAACCTGAAGGTCAGAGTCCTTTCACTAGAGTTACCTCTGAAGACAGCACTGTCTTACTTCATTTCTATCTTTATACAAGCTTATAGGACTAGAAAATAACAGCATGAAGATCCTAATGGCTCTTTCTCTGATATTATAATAACCTGGTATTGCCTAAAACTGTAATAATAAGGAAGAAGAGTTCCTCATTCCCACAAAGATAACTGAAAGAGTCTCAGAACAATAATCAGGCTCTTTTTCTCTCTCAACAGATGCTTTGTTATGAGCAAACATCTTTGTTTGGCTTTGGCTATAGCATAGAAGCAAAGAATTGGAGGCATCAATCTATTGAATTTGTTGCTGCCACAACAAAATGAAAATTAGTGAAAAGAAATTATGTGCTAAATAGCCACAAGTAGTAATTGATGACCCATTTGTTTAATAGGTTTTCATTACAAAGATCTTCATGAAAATCTTGGAAAAAAGTATTTGTGAGTATCAGTCTTTATAGTATTTAGCTTGAGAAAAATATGAGGTAATGTGATTCTTATAGAAGTAAGAGATCTGGAGAGTTACTGCAGTTCACGGTCATTGGATTTAATCTCTATTACAAATCAAAGCTTGCCACTGGAGACATAGCATAGCTTCTTGCTGAATCATTACAGAGAGAGCGAACAGCTCTAAGTTATAAAACTTGTTTCATGAAATTTAATTTCAAATTTCTAATGATTTTAAATTGCTATGAGATTCTATATCAAGATAGAAAAAGCTCTTAGAATTCTGATTGAATTATTTAATTTTATGGATTAATGCTTAATTTTTTGGTCTTAACAACACCAATTGAAATGTTTAAATATAGTTCCCAAGTAAATAATGGGAGCAGATTTAGGTAATAGACAACAAACAGAACATCTCTTTTTGTTAGTTACTGCTTTTCATTTAAATGTGCCATCCTCCTCACCTTCCTCAGTGTTTGATGTTAGATAATGTCTAACTTCTCACGACTGCTAGAGTAACTATATTTTAAAGTAAAGTTCGTGCTTTTAATCTTCTTAGTATCTTTATAAAAAATGGTGATATAATGGCATCTTCAAAAAATATTTAGAATTAAATACTTTTAGTGAAAAAGATACTTGAAATAAAAATGTTTGTGGTAGGAAAACTGATGTTCAAAATTGAATTTGGTATTAAAGTTCATTAATTATTTTTAACTTTAAAAATAGATTTTTTGACAAACATAAATGGCTCTTTTTAATACATGGTTTTTAGATCTCAGTTACAATTTAAAGTACTTAAGTTATGTAGAATTTACCCCATCCAATGTTTATGAAAAAGGATCCCTGTGTACTTGGTATGTTGCCAATAGCTAAGTATTTGTGATTAAGAATTTGAAACCGCACAATAGTATCAAAGGCACAAATCAAAATTACTATACATTAAAAATATGGAGAGTTTGTAGCAACTTATAATTAGTATCAAAATTTATGTAATCACATATTGTAATGGAAATTAGGTTCTTCTCCAATTTAGGTCTAGATAAAATTATTAGGTAGGAAATCAAAACATAATGTTATAATATTATGGTAAAATTCCTATGTTAAGCTTACTTTTTAAAATGCTACTTGAATGTTTAATGCTATTTTACAATTTCTTAAATAGTAAATTACCTGGGCAAGAATCATGATTTTATATAACAGGACTTTTAAATAGTAGAAAATTTTAGATATTCCTTACCGGAGCAGGATTTTCCCATTTTTTAAGAAAGTCTTCTTTGGCTTTGGCTAGAAACTCTTTCACTGAAAATATAATTAAAACAAACAAACAAAAACAAATTTTGTCTTGTAAGAATATATTTTAAAAACACAGACTTATGTCAACAATTGTTACCATGAAATGTGTATTCATAACCATGATAAACTAGAGGACTACTTACTTCCTCTAAACAAGAAGCAAATATTTTCTTAAATTTCTAAGAAGGTCTAATACTATTCTATATGGAGATCACTTTCATAATTTCAAATCTAATAATAAAAATGCCATTCCTGAAAACATATCTGAAAGTAATGTAAAACAGAAATCAATCTAGGAGAAAATATTCATTATAAATAAGCCAGCAGTGGTATTAACAAAACTGTTAACTATAAGAACTGAAGACATCTGGAGAATGTGAACTTGCTGATTTGTGGAATTTCAAATATAACTGACTTCAATAAAAGGCTGTTTTCAGGTATAAGGATTTATGTTACTAGATTTGTGTTTTCTCTACTGATGGTAGAGAGAAAAGAAAAAATACAGGCTACACATAAAGGATACCCACAAAGACTTAAAAACAAAAAAGAAACACCAAAAACGAAATATCCAAACAGCTTTAAAAAATCTCATATTCTAAATTTGAAGCAAAATTAAAATGTACACTAAAGTAATGCATTCAAAACCAGGTGTTTATCTGTGATCAGTAACAGCTACATTATGAAACTATGGTTTGAAGTTTTAAGATCTGTTAAATAACAAATCATTTAAAAGGTTTCCTCTTTTTCATCTTCTTTCCACAAAGTTTCCATAATGACTTCTGTTTACAGAATGACTTCAGGAGTTTAAAAAGAAATAGGAAAAAGATTCCAGAGATAAGACAGCATTAACAGAATGTATACTTGTTCCTATAGTCAAGTATGAGAGCAAAACCTGGCAATTCAAGAAGTATTTATTTCAGTATTTCTTTTTGTTTGGAAGTTCCTGATATTTCTCTGATATCTAAATCTATAAATAAAGAAGACAACAGAATTTAAATAATGCTGAAATAGTAAAAAGCTAGGCAAAATGAACTTAGAGTGGGACACTGTCATTTATTTTAGAAATACTAAGAGTGATGGTGATGATGAAGAAAAGACCAAACTAATAGTGGAAATGAGGGGTCACAAATTCTTTGATAAGATCACCTAAATGATGTAGTGGTATTTAAGTGAGGCATTTTAAGATATACATTATTATTTCCTCTTTACCTGTGTAAATTACCTTTGCCAAAACACTGTTGCTAACCGAAAAAGCCTGTTGGCATTCCAAATGTTTTGAGATTTCAAAATGGTGATGATAAGCAACAGGAGCAGACATTAGTTTTTAAAGTAACACTAGAGTGTTCATTTCTGAAGACATTATTTTACTACTTCATATAAACTGTCACTTGTATTTTACTGTAAAATACTCTCAAAATACCTATTTTAGAAAATTTGAGAAAAACAATTTTTAAAATTAGAATCTTTCCTTTGTATGAAAATCTCAACCACCAAAACAGTGAATCAAATAACTGCACCTAATTATGCAAATATGATCTAATTCCTCCTGGGGGTGGATTTGGGGGTGGAAAAGTCTTACATTTTGAGTTTAGGATGGTTCAAGTTACCCTACTCCTAAAAGTTAATGTATTAGTTACAACTGGGGATGAGTGGTTTTAGAAGAGTATATTTTATTTTATTTATTCTTCTCATGGTGCTGACATATTTGCAATGGCCCTGACTTAGAGATGACAGCTAAAATAAATTAAAAACAAAATTTCCTGCTGAATGCTACTGTGGCTTTTAAGAAACAACAACTTGTGATTCTCAAAATATACAACTGATTTCTTTTGAAAAATATTTTTGGTTATCTTCTATTTATAGAACTTGCACATCAAGTTGTGGTATAAACTCTCCAGATGCTTGCACGAGTGTAGATAATTTGGAGACAAGGAAAGGAATCAGGGAAAGGAAAAAAAATATTCCTAACATCCTGTTTCAGCATCTCCTGTCACTTCCTGCTAAGTGGATCTGGAGTTAAGAAAAAAGTAACTGGTCAAAGGAAGGACTGGCAGTATTTGCCAAAGATGGTACACTGAAAGAAAATTTCCTTCTCCCTGCTTGGTGTATGAGCTAGAGGAAAAATTTCAGATACTACTTAATTTCATTTACTAGTAGGATATTCAGGAAATTCTCTGTACTTCTCAACATTCCAAGTTCACTGCTAAGTTACATTACAGAAAGTAACCATTCTCAAAAAGGTCTTATATAAAAATTATCAGAAATGGATAGGAATCAAAGATACTAAATTTTGTGAATTATTTCAACAAATTAAGAGATTTGCTTTTATAAAGTAAGGTTAAGTATTAATTGTAATGTCATTAAATAGTTCCATGAAGCAAACTCTATTCCTACAACATTTTTTGTCACACAAGTATATATACAAACATAAAATCTCTAGTTTATATGTGCACTATTTAGATATAAAGATGAACACAGTTAACTCTGTAAAAATGTAAGTCAACCTAAATATACATCTTACAAATATAAACACCAGAAATAAAATATTTCACAATATGCTGGTTATGAATAACGAACAATAAGCAATCTAGAACCATATGTATTTGGTTTGGTTTTTACTATTTTTAGACAATGTTGAATTTCACTTTCTAAATGTTTTTCTCTAGTTGTTTAAAAATTTTATATCCACTGACATAAGGTATTGGCAGCTAGTTAATAAAATAAGCGGTAGGAGAGTTAGCCAAATTCAAATACTGCAGCACATTCAATCCAGAGTTCCCTCTAAAGCATATAATTGAAGTTCTCAAATTTTTTTGCTCTTCTTGTTATATTCTAATAGGTATGCAATATCTATATTTAACCATTTAAACCACTATGATGTCCTGAAACAGCCACAAGTTTGGGAGGTTGGGATATCTGAATTAGAATATTGGCTCTGATACTTCTTAGCTACATGATTATGGGTAACTAAGTACCTAATGGTGATTAGTAACTTTCTTTAGGAAAAGATCTCAATGAAGAATTTTTCTGCAAATATATTTTGTTCTGTACTGGTCAATAATGTACTACAAAAAATGAAAAGGACTACCAAAAATTAAATCAATTTCTTCCTATGAGTATACATTTCAATTATACATTTTTTCCAAGTAAACTTATTTTCTTTTCCATCTGTATCATTTAAGGATCTCACACTGCATTCAAAAGACATGAGCATACCAAAGGGATTCCTACAAAGGGGACTGAATGTTTACCCAAACTCATGAGATAAAGAAGAAACAAAATGACAATTTTATGTGTTTCCACAAGTACATAAAAAATTTAATTCTTTTCACCTTCAAAATATTTTTGAATATATTTATACACAGGACACAGCTTAAAAACTGATCACAAAGTTCATTTTAAACATTAGGAAAATTCATTAAAAAGTCAAGTATGGCGTATCTTTACTCCATGTTATGCAGATAATCCTACAATGAGTAAGAATGTTTCACTATAAATGTATTTATTAGGTACTTTTGGATTCTATGTTAAATATACTTACATTACTGCTTATTATAAAAAGAGCATGTTATTATACTATGCTACTCTGCAATGCTAAAAAGAGGTTGTTGTTGATGGTTTGTAAGAAGAATTTAGAAATTCATTACTATACTGATTACAATTACTCTGATTTTACGTTCTTCAGTTTCTTTGTAATGAGATAAATGTCATTTCCCATATAACACATCTTTTACAGTAAAAACACAACTTTATTAAACTTTTAGTTAATATATGTCAGAAAAAATAAAGGGAAACAATCAGAAAATAAAACAAATCAGACTATAAACTTTCTAAGGTAAATACCCAATTAAAATATTAGCTGTTTTGTTCCAAATTTACAACAGTACTTTTTCTTTAAAAAACCATCCATTAACCTGGGTTATCTAATTTAAGTGGTGTGTATTAATCTGTCTTCTGCTACCCTGTACAACTCCCACTACTTCACAGTGCTATATTTCTTTATTAACTCTAAATATTTTACAAAAATATAACTTATGAGGAGCATAACAACTTGCAAACAACCAGATAAAAAGTTTAAAGGTAACATTTGTTTTATTAAAAAGTAGTTGCCTACCAGATATTTCTGAAGAGGAGCAAGCTTGTATCCAAAAAAAATAAACAGTGATTAAATAACACTCACAAAATCAACATATTAGCATGATGTCACCTACACACATTTTCTTAGAATATTATATACGGAAATAAAACATTATTATGGAAACTCAATTTTTTGACATATTCAAAGAGGGCTTTTTAAAATGAAATGGTAAAGCAATAAAAACAGTAATTTTTATTTAGTGTCAAAATCAATACCATTCTAATTCTTAAAACAACTAACAAACTTGTAGCAAAAGTACTAATAATGTTAAGTAGTGTATACTGAAACACACATCCTGTAACTATTGCAATGCCATCGTTGGACTTCTATTATTTATTCAAAACTTCACTGTAGGAACAACACTATTAATTATAACACTTTGTAACTCCCTTTTGAAAGACATTAGTGTCTTTCAGGCATTTATCTCCTTGGTGCTCATTTAATAATCTCTCAACAACATTTATTGTGTACTGTTTAGTGGTGCCAGAAACTGAGCTAGAAGTGTATAGGTGTGAAGGTGCCCAATCATGAGAGTAACTATTTGCTGTGGTGATGCTTTTCAATGTGTAGGAAGGAGTGGAAGTAAACTAAGTTATTCACACCTGCTAGACTCATTTCTTCTGGGAAACAGGAAGCAAGATCTTTTGCTAAGGAAGAGGGGGCCAGATGGAGTAAGGAGCATTTAAAGGTTAGGGTTTGAGGCCTGGGGGTTTAAACTTTGATGGCTGTCTATGTAGGGAATAAGGAAGAGGGCTATTCCTCTAATATTTCCCATTAGGAAAAGAGAAAGGTATTATAAACAATGGTATGTTTCTTAATATGTTTTGTAGTAATAGTTTAAAATTTTTTCTTATTGAAGAGATTGTAATTCGTGGGCTCCCTGATCTCTCTGCAATTAAATTATTTTTATCTTTCTCCTTTACCTTAATGAAAGCATTAGTCTATTTAAGAGTTATTTTGTGTATATCAGAAAATGCAGAATAGGATGGAAACTGAGGTTAATTACCTATGAAAATACCAAGTTCTATCAACAAATAACAGAACAGTACAATCCTTTCCAAAACCTCTGGAAAGTGTAAATCTAGTTGAGTGTAATAGTCTGTCTTCTGTCACCCCTATTTCAAACACCCACCTCTTTAGAGTTCTTCAATTGTTATTTCTAAGAATAACCCCCAAAACACATACACTGTACTACAAATATTTTCAGTAAACTAAATATAAAACATTCTAATTGCCACAAGATACCTAATAAAAATCCAGTTTACAGCAACAAAGCAACAGAATTATTCTGTAAAAAATAGTTTCCTACCAGATGCTTCTGATGATTTGCGAGCTTGGTCAAAAAGAACAAATAAGTTAAACAGATTAAATAACACATAAAATAACACACCCACAAGAAGTAACCCATTTGTATATGTTCACTAATATATTTACACATAGGAAAAGAATAAAAAATACTTGGGTATACATATTCAGAAGTGTTTTATCTAAGGATTACAACATATTCTCAGGATATATATCCAGAGAATATGTATATGAAGATATATATATATAAAAAAACAACAAGCCCTATTCTGGAAATTTCTTAATGAAATATATTCTATCCTTTAAATGTAAAGACCAGTTGTGTTCACTTTACTGAAGGGACACTTAATTTGCCTCACCATTTTCAAGCATGTTCACTCAGAGCAAGTTCACTATAATTTTAAAAGTGATAGGGAATATAAAAATTTTTTTTTAATTACTACAATTGTATTTGTGCACTTCAGTGGTTGGAACCATGCCTCCTTTTGTTTACTAAGATATCATGTAGACATGCATAAAGTCACACATGAATGGGTATTTAGGAATTTAATAGGCAATGAAAATTGTATTTCCTATTGTAATATCTATTTTACTATTCTTTCTCATTTTTTTAAATTGGTTAATTATCAAGTCTTGGTTACAAGTGAACAGTATAATTGACTAGCTTTCACTAAACTGTTAAATAAAATTTTTTTGTGAAACATATACATTTAAATGATCAAATTATAGAAACATTAATTTATTTAACTAGTAGCTACATGGAGAAATGGATACACCATGAATCCACATGGTGTAATCATTCACAACTACTGATATTTACATGCTTTCTCTCCCAACTTGCACTTGTTTTAGGGATGTTGTGGATTTTCTAGGCCATCCAAGTCATGTTTGATTGGAGATGTTTCTTGTAGGATTTTGTAATAAAAACTTTAAATTTACAGCCATAAATAACCCAAGCAATCTTTGAAGTACTCTTTGAAATGTACTTGACTTTCTTAATTGTTCACTGAGACTTTCCTTAGAGAAATATTATGTCATCACAATCATATGTTAAAGATTTTCCACTCAGTTCTAAATTAAAATATTCTGTCTTGCTACTAGACAATATAGAGCTAGGAGTGGATCCCTAGATGATGGGGTATGCACATTTTCAACTTTACTAGATAGTAAGAACTGCCTCAATAAATGTTGTGCCAGTTTAGTTTGCCACCATATCTTTGATGATCCATATCCTTAATAAAATGTGTTACTAACATAATGGGTATGAAATCATATCTTATTGTTAAAGATAAGGTAAATATCTCTCAGTAAAATTTTATAATTTTTTTCCTTACAAGTCTTATTATATTTTTATTAGATACAGTCCTAGGTTCTTTAGGACTTGGGTTACTATTGTAAAAGGGAGAATTTTTAAAAGAATACCATTTGTTTCTTGCTGATGTATGGTTGATGTTTATATACTGATCTTACTGTATCTCTCTTATTAATTCTAAAATAGCATTGGTAGATTCTCTTGAATTCTCTATGCAGAGAATCACCTATCATCTGTGAATAATGACAATTTTGTTTCCTCCATTTTTTTATTGTCTTATTGTGCAGGTTATGACTAACATTTCAATACTTTACAGAAACAGACAATGAGCATCCTTTTCCTGTTCCTAACTTCAGAGAAAATGTTTCTAATTAATTTTCTTTTCCCATAATTTACTTGTAAAGCTATACTTGACTCAATAAATAAATTTAAAAGTTTCTCCTCTTTTTTAATTCTTTGAAAGATTTTGTACAAGACTGAAATTTTTGTTCTTTGAATTCATCCTAGAACTTGATCTTAAAACTGCCCAGTCCTAATTTTGTTAAGTTTTGAATAAAGATTTTAATTATGATTAAAACTTAAATAGCTATAGTTCTCATCAGCTCTTTTAAAACTCTTTCTTATGAACTAACCTTTGGTTCTGATGGATTTTAATTTTCTATTTTATTGAGTTTTGCTCGTGTCTTCATTAGTTTGTTTGTTTTTTGATTAACCATGCTGTGCCTTCTTTAACTTACTTATTTAAATACTTACATCATTAATGTCTCCTTTCCAGATATAAGCATTTAAAACTTTGTTTCTAAATCCACTTTAGCTGCACAATTATCATACATAGCTCAATTTCAATTTTATATTATGAGTTTATTCTTGACCTGTGAGTTATCTGAATTTTAAATCCCTTCATGTAATATTTGTGTGTTTGTTAATCTGTTTAACAAGTCCTTTTTACTGATTAAACGTAATTGCTTTGTGGTCAGAGATCATGGTCCATATATCAATTCTTTAAAATATTTTGAACATGTTTAGTTGTATAATCAGTTTTCTAAGTGTTCTATATATTTCTGTATATCCTCCAATTACTGGGTGAGCATTCTCTATAAACATCCAAACTTACAATTTTTCCTTCTAAATGGGTCAACTTTGTTTTCTATGTTTTGAGATTCTGTTAGAGATGCATAGTTTTTTTCTCTTATATTTCTTTTTTATGCGATTATTAGTTTTAAATGGTAGCCTGTGACAATTCTACTCTCTGACATTCTTGGAAGCATGTAATCCTGTTGTATCTGCTGAATACTGTTTGTAGTAGAGTGTGTGTGTATCTATTTGGATTTTGGATTGTGAATTTAAAGTTCAGTTGAGCTTTACCTGTGAGAAACCTGCAGGGCTCAACTTGAGGATACAGTTTGTATTAGCTTCTGCCTGGCATCCAGTAGGTGTTACTAGCCTGGGACTGTTACAATAATGTATTTTATTTTATTGGTGATTCTTAGACTACATAATTAATACAGATTAAAAAAATGAAATTTACTGGAGAAGCAGTTGATTACAAACTCTTAGGAGAGGAATCCCACACACATGCACACTTACTCCTCCCATGTCCCAGGAATCTAAGCCGAGAAATACAAACTTCCTTATTTTCTCCTTGTATCAGTGGAGAGGCTTTATTTTCTAATCTATGCTTTCACTGAGGTTATAATCCTTTGAGGATCTTGGCTTTATGTAGGAGTCTAGGAAATTGGAAGATGCATGGGTCAAATAAGCTGTCTTCTGTCTCTGTGAGGCCATTTAAAATGAAAGCCCTCTGGTTAGCCAAGATAGAAAATCTCCTCAGGGTAGTCAAATTATGCTCCCCCTTACAACCATGGTTTCCATTTACCACTTCACTTTTTGTACACTGAGGATTTCTATTATATTCTTGTAAGTTCAGGTATTCACTTAAAGGGATGCTTGTTATATTTTATTTAGCATTTCTAGATGCTGTTGTATCATCATTAATTTTTGCTCCAGAAAGCTTTTAAAATTATCTAATCTAAAATGTTTGGATTTTTTTTCTTTATAAGACAAGCTTTGTGTTAAGTTGTAAGATGCAGAGATAGCCTGATTTTTGTATAATTCTTTATCTTTGAAATTAAAAACTTCTATCAAGATATATTTAGGTATTGGTATTTGTATTAATCTTTGTCAAAACACAATGAGCTCATTGAATCTATAGATTCAGGGTTTTTTTCACCTAAGAAGTTTCGAATCATATTTTTTTATTATTGTTCCTATTTTATTGGTCATTATCTGTTCTGAAGGAATGCTATTTATCCAATTTGTAGCGTTTGCTACTCTAACATAATTTTTACCTCATAATTTTTATCCTGTCCATTCCCCCTAGATCCTGGTAGGTTTTTTTTTTTTTTTAAGATTTTATTTATTTATCAGAGAGAGAGGCGGGGAGAGAGCAAGCACAGGCAGACAAGAATGGCAGACAGAGGGAGAAGCAGGCTCCCTGCTGAGCAAGGAGCCCGATGTGGGACTCGATCCCAGGACGCTGGGATCATGACCTGAGCCGAAGGCAGCTGCTTAACCAACTGAGCCACCCAGGCGTCATCAAGCTAGTTCTCCATATCATTAATGTACTTTCCTGCAGTGATTATTTTGTTCTTTATTGCTTCTAATGCAGCTTTATGTTCTGCAAATGCCAGGTTCATTTTCTTATATCCATCCCTTATCATAATTTCTTTTCTATTCCTGCCTGTCAGACAGCTCTCTTCTCATCCTACTCTCTTGGTTTAAAAAAAATTTTTTTTTAATCTTATCTTTCAAGTGAACACAGATTCATGTTCACTTGGAATTTTTAAGAATTCAACACAGATACTATTTATAATTTTTTATTTTTAAACTCTCCCCAACATATTCTAAATATAAGTTCATTCTTTTCCTCTCAAATTCTGTGATTTATCCTTTAATGATGCATAATCTCATTCATGGGCTCCATGTTGTTGCTTTTCTTTTTTATCCATTTATAAATAATGAGAAGACTTTCAAAACTTTACAAATGCCCTCAAATAAGGTGGATCATTTCACCTCCTATTTTGCTGTGTTAGAATCAGTTTCTCAAATCTTTTAGTTGGTACATATTTATATTATCACTTAAAAAATTCAGGGACTTTCAGAAATGGGAATGGAGGCAGTACCACAGGGTTTCTTGCTAGTGGTGATACCCACCACATCAAGGAAGAGCCCTGTTATATATGGAAGTAAAAAAGCCACCTTTTAAACTTGGAATAGCTTAACAATTCTTGGGTGTCCCATAACTGTTTTAAAATGAAAGTAATCACCAGTGTTGGATCTTCTACTCGTCTCCCCCAAAGCCTTTCTTATAAGCTTCATCCATCCCTCCAAGTTACTGAGGGTTGAACTATTGTTTATTAATTTTCCATAAAGGCAAGCTACTCAAAGTAAAACTGTTAGACTTTGGTGTATGATCTTCAATCTGATACTGTATATTTTTGGCCAAGTACAGTTTCTTAATTCCAAAACTGAGAACTGATAAACTGTTTTTCCAGTTTTGTGTTCTTACATTTTTAATCTAGAAAATACAGACCTTGGCAGGGGAGCTTAAGTAAATGCTTGTGCTCAGCTCTATAACTTTCCTGTCATTCATAGCAGGTTAAGCTGCTTCTTCAGAAGTTTGCCCTTCGCTGCAGCTAGGCCATTAAGAATTCTCTTCTGGAATTCTGAAATAAGGGTGCTAGTTTTGTTCTGATAAGCATATGAATCAAAAACTAAAACACAGGTCTGATATTTTTCATTGAAAGTGTAAGAAAAGTACTCAAATATAGGTAATTTTGTTATTCATTTATTCTGTAAGAATTTATGAGTTCATTACTACATTTGGTGCATTGGGATAGCTACTAGAAATGAGAGAATAACCAGCACTACCCTTGACTTAAGGAGTTCAAAGTTTGGAGACTGGAAACTGAAATGCTAGTATATAATTTCAGTATAATTAAACAATTGGTATAATTTACAAGTCTGTTTTGGGAGTACAGGGGAATCACCTAACTCTATAGAGTCAATGATTAAGGCACTGAAAATCTAACTGGTTTTCATAATTTTTATGACAGAAGATATAAATACGAAAAGGTAGCAAGGAATAATATGTAGTAGTATGGCCAGTTCAGAATTTTATGAGAGATGCAGATAAATAAAGCCAGAAAGGTAGGTGATTGATCTTACATACTTTACTTTAAGGAATTTAACCTTTATCTTAGAGACAATAAGGAATAACTGAAAGTTTTTATGTTGGGTCACAAAATGGGCATACTGGCATTTTAAAAATGGCAGCATGTTAAATGAATGATCTGGAGGGATATAAAACTGGAAGCTGTGAGGCCAGTGAAGCAATTACTAGAACAGGACTGAGAATATATAGAATGCCTAATCTTAAGCATTCCCAGTGTTAGTGTGACTAGAGAATATTGAGTGATTTCTGAGGCATTTCTGATATAGAATCAATAAAAATTAATGACTGAGTGCCTGCCTCAGGGGTGGGGTTAAAAACAAGTTAGGAATTACTATAAGGTTTCTGTTTTAAATTCCTACATGGGCACTGGGCTCATTAACAAAAATAGAAATCGATGAAAAAGGAGTAGATTTGGGATGGAAAGAGGAAATTCACATTTGAGCTGAATCTTCAGGTAACAACTGAAGATATGGGCATGGATGAGATCATTTGGAGAAAATATAGCATTAAGAGAGGGCCAAAGATAGATTCTCAGAGAAACCTAACACTTAATAGGCAGGAAGGAGAAAAAGAGTAGCTTTTTAACTAGAAAAATACCACATGCATATAAATACTATATATATAGCTATAAACTCAGATAAAAAGGACTAGCATTTGTTTATTTTTATAAGTAAAATCACACTTCATTTGTGATTTCCCACATTTTGAAATGGTTAAGGCTTGTAAACACTCTGATAGGAGTAAAATTAGTTGAAATTGGACAATACTGAAAAAGTCAGAATGTCTAATTGTGATTAGTAAGATTCCTGTGATAGAAAGGGCTATAAGGACAAGACAATATGTTCAAGTATATCAAACATTATCTGAATAATCCATACATTCTTCAAAGAGAAATTAAGCAATAGAAAAGAAGCAAAAATTTTCTTCAGCTAAAATCAATACATCCAACTGTAAAACCTCTAGAATATCACAGTGGTTACCTAAAAATTCTGTTTTAAACCAAACTTTCAAAGAAAAACACTTACTGGCTAGAGCCAAAGAAATCTAATATTTTAAGTATGATAACCAGGTATATTCAATTTTGATATCCATAGAAATCCTAAGGAATGTTAACATGTTGATTTTGTAATATTAGTCCAAATTTCAAAAACTAGATCAGAAGGATCTATCTATTAGCAGAAAAATAACAATAACAATTCTTAATATCTTGCAAATGAAAATGTCCTTTAATGTCTAGTATCATTTTATAAACAAATACCTAACAGTGCTGTAGAGACTTATGGTATATGGCAGCATGATTAAAAAAAAAATTATTGGCAGTAATGAGGTGATCTCCAATTATGGAAGAAAAGGCACATTTATTTTGAATTCCATCATTATATAGCAAAAATCCAACTCTCTCAGGTTCTATATTCCAATTCCAAATCCTTGAAGTGTATATTATAGATTGTTACATATTATTAAAAAATATATAACAGTTCTCCTAAAAATGTACGGATTCAAAGGTTAACTTATAAACATCCTCTTTTTTAGTTAAGCAATAAGATGTAAATGAATTATGCTCTAAGCAAATATTTCTCACTCTAACAACAGGATATCTATTTTTAGCTGCAGGTTTGGCTTAAAGTGAACAGCTTTCACCCTATGATAAACTGCAGTATATACTGTAGGATATTTTCTCAAAAAATATTTTTGGACATGTTTCAAAAAAGAAAGTCAATATAAGAACAAAAAAGGAAACTAATGATCACAAAAGTACTTATTCTAACAAATTATTTCCCCTTACAACAGTATCTCTGAAAAATTTTAACAAAGCCTCCAAAACCAAAATGAACATATTTATTTCATCATCAAATCTTTATTTCTCAAGAACTGTAGTTAAAAGCAATCAATAAATCAACAAAATTCTAGCAGCATCTTATTTAAGATTAGTATTTTTTAAAGATTAGTATTTGAAAAATATCAAAAATAAGCTAACAAAAATTAATATTAGAATGATAAACTAATAAATGGAAAGTTTAATTATCTTCAGGATCATATACTATAAAGAAATTTCTCTCTTATCATGGTGGGTCTTTAAAATACTCACTCATTTGTAACACAATAACAGCAGTATTTAATGAATACAATAAATCAAACCATAAAGAAAATTAGAGACTGATTATTGGTATTGACTATTAGTAGTGGTTTTACTTGTTCACAGTTCTCAATAGATTTTAAAAGCAAATTACTATAATTCCAAAATGCAAAAGCATCAACAGAAAATGTAATTCACTATAGCTCTGGCTTTACAATTTCCCCTTCAGAAAATATTTTTTCCTCTTATATTTAAATATCTTTAAAACATATAGCTGCAGAGGCTCAGAGAGCATACTTACCACTCATGATGAAAATCAACCTTTCCAAAACATATTGCTCAAAACAACAATCCAACAGCAAAGGGAGTTATGCTAATCTCTAGAGGTAGACGAACCGATGGTGTAAACACATACACTGGAACATGCAGCACACAGAAAATGAAAATAGCTTTCTTTTGTTTAAAAAAGAAAAGCCCCTAGAAGCAAAGCATAACTGCCCAGCATGAGATATCACTAGTAAACAACAGATTAATGCCAAAGATGTGTATAACGAGATTTAATTTCTTTCAAGCTGGTTATCGTAGTCTCCTTCATATACCACTAGAACAACTCAAAATGGCAGGGAGAAAATGTTCAAACCAGGATGTATAAGATGTTCTCAATTATATCAGCATGAGTTGTTACCACGGCAACATTAGACCAGAATTATCGGTTCACTTGTAACCAAGGAGTAGCTTTTCTAAAGCTTTAATCAAGCAAGACAAATAAAATATCTTTTTATTTTAGAGCCACATGATTTAAAAATCATCACGTTTCTTAAATTCAAGCACTTATCTACCCTTTTTACATCTTTCAAAGATATAAAAAAAAAATGCTGTTTTCTTCAAATACTCACACAATCCCATGTTGAACCTGGCAAGGAACAAACAGCAGAATGATTGCACCTAAACGTCTTTCAATTACACCAGCTCTTACTGCTAGCTGTGGACCTCACTGATATTAAAATGCTGTGTGCTGTTGCTAGTGACTATTGGCGATGAATCTTATTGCCCAGATCGCTGATAGCTTTCATTTTTCATGAGCCAGAAAGCTACACTGCAGCACAAATGTTAACCATTTAAACATTCTGTATTACGGAAGAAACAAAAAACAACCCTATATGTTCCTTCGTTTATAAAGCAGAATCATAAAATAATTTATTTATAAACTTCCATTAAATTCAGCATCACAAACAGTCTCAGATGCCACTTAGTGGTTTTCAAAAGAGAATAATATACAAAAAGTTACTGAAGATTACTGTTGAAATGTAAAATTCCTTATATTAAAAAAGATGATGATGACAGTTGTATAGCAAGGTGGGCAGACTGGATAATATGGGGAACAGACTATTCTGATTCTTAGAGACCCAAGTTTTGTAACAAAATGGTACAAAGGATCTATAGAATAGTAGCTTATTAAGTTTGGAACTTCAGCAAGTGAACTTGCCATTTTGAAAGCTGCCAGGTGAGATAGGACTTCTGGTGATGGAGGAATGAGTAAGTCAGCAAATCTTTTCTCTAAGAAACAAATATGAAGCTGAACAAAGTTGTCAAAAACAACAACCTTGTGGTTCTGGAAATCTAGCAATCACTAACAACAAATCGAGAAGCATGTATTCATGAAAAACTGCTAAACTTTGTATAAGAACAGTGGAAGTCTGTGGTGGTCTTGCTTAGTGCTGCTCCTGTTCCTTCAACAGCTCAGTCAGTGCAGTATTTCTATCAGGTAAGGCTGGCCATGACAACTAGCAGCTTTGCTTCCAGAAAGGGCTGACGTGATATACAGAGGAGACAAGAAAAAAAAAAATCATCCCAAACATGATGTTGTCAATAAAAACAGCAAACTGTAGGAAATGAATAGGGAATGTATCCAGCTTTGCTACTCTGAAGTTGTGGCCTTTGATAGGGGTGAGCTATAGACTGGTGGTCTAGCAAGAAATTTAACATGGAAAATGGAAATGAAAGAGTCAAAGAGGACCTAAATAAGCTCCTCACATATCCCTGGCTAACTGGGAAGCTATTCCCATAGGGGAGACCCAAGAGGGCCCTGCAGAAAGTTAAAGCTGGTATGGACATGAAAACTGCCTGAACACTTAATGTCCCCTTCAACACACAAACAGCTCCATCAGCACAGACTTGCTCAAAATGTTTGAGCACAACCTCTGATCAATCACTGAACAACAACTAAGTTACATAGACACAGGGTAAACCCTAGCAGAGAAATCAGCAGCCAGACATCATAGGGGACAGATCATACATTAAGGCCAAAAAATTATTAAAAATAAATAAAAACAAACAGGGAAGAAAAAATCAGAATCTAGAACTGCCACAAAATTATCATTCAAAAAAAAACAATTTTTTTAACAAAAATATTATATAATCCATAATGAAGAGGAAAGGCAGTCAATAGAAAATTTCTCTGAATAGGCTAAGATATAGGATTTAGCAGACAAAAGACTTTAAAACAGCTATTATAAATACATCAATGAATAAAAGGGAATGTTTAAAGAATTAAAGGAAAATGTAATGGCAATATAATAATAATAAGTTTCAATACAGAAAGAGAAATAATTTATAATATAAAAATTATAGACTTCAGGGGCACCTGGGTAGCTCAGTGGGTTAAGCCTCTGCCGTTGGCTCAGGTAATGATCTCAGGGTCCGGGGATCGAGCCCCATATCGGGCTCTCTGCCTGCCTCTCTGCCTACTTGTGATTTCTCACTCTGTCAAATAAATAAAATAAAATCTTTAGAAAGACATTATAGACTTCAAAAGTACAATGACCACAATTTACAAACTGACTACATAGACCCAACAGAAGTTCTGAGGCCAAACACTGCATCAGTGAAGGTGAAGACAGATCAATACAAATATCCAAACTGAAAAATACAGAGAACAAAAGATAGGGAAAAAATGAACAGAATCTCACAAATCTGTGGGATAGTAAGGGTAGCAGCATATATTTATAGGAATCCTAGAAAGAGAGGTGAAAGACAAGGGCAAAGAAAAAATATTTGAAGAAATACTGGTTGAAAATCCAACTGGATGGTAAAAAATACACCACAGATACAGAAGTTCAAACAATATCAACTAGAATAAACACAAAGAGATCTGTACCCAGACACATCATACTCAATTTTTTGAAAGACAAAGTCAAAGAGAAAATCTTAAAAGCAGCAAGAGAAAAATGACTAATCATGTACAAGGGAAAAGCAATAGAATTACCAGAAACAGGGAAGTTAGAAGGCAGTGGAATGATATGTTCAGACTGCTAAGAGAAAAAAGAAACAAACCTGTTCACAAAAATTTTCTACCCAAAACACTATTCTCCAAAAACAAAGGCAAATAGACCTTTCCAAATAAATAACAGCTGAGAATGTTTGTTGTAAACAGAAATACTTAAGGATGTCCTTCAGGCTGAAAGGAAATGATACTAGACAATACTCAAATTGACAGGAAGAATGAAGAATACAGGAAATGGTAAAAAATATAAGTAAAAAACTTTATAAATATATACTTTTCTGTCTTCTCTTAATTTCTTTAAAGGACTTAAATTGTATGAAATTGCTATGCTGGGTTTACAAAAATGTACATGTACTATATGTGAAAATAACACAGAGCTGGAGAAGAAATGGAGCTCTATTGGATTAAAATAGCTATATTTCACTAGAATTAAGTCAGTACTATCCTGAAGGAGATTGTGATTAAGATAAAATGTACACTATAACACTTAAACATCAAGAAAATATCTTTTAAAAATTTATTTAAAAAACAAAGAGAAATTAAAATGGTACCTAATACATATTTGTTTAACACTGAAGACATAAAAGAGAAAAATACACAAAAACTATAAGACATATCAAAAACAAATAGCACAAAGGAAGATGGAAATCCAACCATATCAATTATTACATTGAATATGAATGGAATAAAGACAGATTAAAAGGCAGAAATTATCAGACTGGATCAAAAAAAAGTAAGGTCCAACTGTATGCTATCTACAAAAGCCAGATTTGAAGATATAAATAGATTGAAAGGAAAAGAAAAAGAACACCATGCAAAAAGTAACCATAAGACAGCTGGAGTACCTAAATCAGTATCAGACAAAATAGACTTTAAGAGGAAAAAAAAAAAGTACTTCAGGCAAAAAAGGACATAATGATAAAATGGCCAATACATCTTAGAGATTTAACAATTAGAAATCTATATACACTAAACAAAATAGCTCCCAAAATACTAAAACAAAAATAGCAGAATTGAAAGAAGAACTAGATAATTCAACAATTATAGTTGAAGATTTCAATATTCCCCTCTCAATAATTCATGGAAAAACTAGACAGATAATCAGCAAAGATACAGAAAACTTGAATAATACCATTAAAATTTGACACTTATAAAAACATAGCACCTAACATCATCAAAATACATAGTCTTTTCAAGCACAAGTGGAAATTTCCATATTAAGCATAAGCTAAACAATATATTAATCAGAAAGGACTAGAAATCATTCAAAACATGTTCTTTCATTACAGCAGAATTAAATTAGAAATCAACAATAGAAAATCTGGAAAGCCCCAAATATTTGGATTTAAATCACAAAGAGGGGCGCCTGGGTGGCTCAGTGGGTTAAGCCTCTGCCTTCGGCTCGGGTCATGATCCCAGAGTCCTGGGATCGAGCCCCACATCGGGCTCTCTGCTCAGCGGGGAGCCTGCTTCCTCCTCTTTCTGCCTGCCTCTCTGCCTACTTGTGATCTCTGTCAAAAAAAAAAAAAAATCTTTAAATCACAAAGAAATCTAAAGGATGATTAGAAAATATTTTGAACTGAATTAAAAACACCTACAAGAAATCAACATTTATGAAATGGAGATAAAGCAAAGCTTAGAGGGAAATCTGTAGATTTAAACACCTATATTAGAAAAGAAGAAAAGTCTCAAACAATAATCTAAGCTTCTATTACCTTAAGAAACTCAAGAAAGAAGATTAAATTAAACCAAAACCAAACAGCAGGTCAGAGGAAAATTCAATGAAATAGAAAATAGGAAAACAACAGAGAAAATGAATAAGACCAAAGTCTTACTGATAAACCTCAAGCTAGACTGATGAAACATTAAAACTCATGAAACATAATAAAACAAGACAAAATAGGGAAGATACTAATTATCCAAATGAAAAATGAAAGAACATCATCACTGACATTAGAGAAATTTTAAAAAATTATAAGGGAATACTATAAATAACTTTATCTTGATTATGTAACTTAGATGAACTGGACAAATTCATAGAAAGACAAGTTAGTGAAACTAACTCAAGAAGAAAGAGAAAATCTGAGAAGACCTATGAACAAATTAAAATGTTGAATTAGGGCACCTGGGTGGCTCAGTGGGTTGGGCCGCTGCCTTCGGCTCAGGTCATGATCTCAGAGTCCTGGGATCGAGTCTCAAGTCAGGTTCTCTGCTCAGCGGGGAGCCTGCTTCCCCCTCTCTGCCTGACTCTGCCTACTTGTAATCTCTGTCTGTCAAATAAATAAATAAATAAATCTTTAAAAAAAATGATGAATTAATAATTAAAATTGTTCCCACAAGGAAAAGCTCATTTCCATATAGTTTCCTCAGGGTTGTCTATGAAACATCCAAAGATTTAGTACCAATCCTACATAAACTTTTTCAGAATATAAAGGAGGATGTGACACTGCCCATTTTATTCTATAATGTTTGATAACAAAGCTAGACAAAGCTAGGCAAAGATCAAAAGAAAATTACAGACCAATATGCACCACAATGCAACTATCGTAATCAAAATATTAACACACCTAATCCAACAGTATATAAAAAGGATTATATACCATGACCATGTAGGCTTTGTCGCAGGAATGCAAGGTTGGTTCAATACTGAAAATCAATTAGGAAATATGCTGTATTAATAAGATAAAAGACAAAACTACATAATCATCTGAATATATAAGGAAGAAGCATTCCATAAAATTCAACACCTGTGATAAAAGTTTTTAACAAACTAGGACTAGAAGGGAACTTCATCAAGCTAAAAAAGGCATGTGTGTGTGTGGGGATACTCTATAGCTTACCTCATATATAATGGTGAAAGATGGAATATTTTTCCTCCAAGAACTGGGAATAAGGCAAAGATGTTGGCATTCACCACTTCTATGCAATTTTGTGTTAAAAGTTTTAGTCAGTACAATGAGGTAAGAAAAAAGGCGTACAGATTGATAAGAAAGAAAGCTGTCTTTATTTGCAGATGATGTAATTCTATATGTAGAAAATTTTAAGGAATCTACAAAGAAACTGCTAGAACTAAAAAATGAGTTTATTAACATTATAGGATGTAAGATTAATATAGAAAAATCAATAACATTTTAATATACTAGGAACAAACGATCTAAAAGAAACCACTCCATTCACAACAGTGTTAATAGAAATAAAATATTTAAAAATCAATTTTAACAAGACTCTTTCACTAAAAAAATAGGAAACACTGCATAGAAATTAAAGAACATCTATAAAATGCAGAAATATTTCATCTTCATGGATTATAACACTCAATATTGTTAAAAGAGCAATTCTTTACAAATTAATCTACAGATTCAGTACAATTTCTATGAAAAATTCTAGCAGATTTTTTTTAAAGAAACTAATAGCTGATCAAAGGAAACAGTAAACAAAACAAAGAGGCAACCCATGGAATGGGAGAAGATATTCCCAAATGACACTACAGACAAAGGACTGATATCAAGGATCTATAAAGAACTCCTCAAACTCAACACTCAAAAAACAGATAATCACATTAAAAAATGGGCAGAAGGCATGAACAGACACTTCTCCAAAGAAGACATACAAACACTAACAGACACATGAAAAAATGTTCATCAACTTTAGCCATCAGGGAGATGCAAATCAAAACCACAATGAGATACCACTTTACACCAGTTAAAATGGCCAAAATTAACAAGACAGTAAACAGTGCTGGAGAGGATGTGGAGAAAGGTGAACCTGCTTACACTGTTGGTGGGAATGCAAGTTGGTGCAGCCACTTTGGAAAACAGTGTGGAGATTCCTTAAGAAATTAAAAATAGAGCTACCCTATGACCCTGCAATTGCACTTCTGGGTATTTACCCCCAAAATACAGATGTAGTGAAAAGAAGGGCCATCTCATCTGTATTCCCAATGTTCAGAGCAAGAATGACCACAGTTGCCAAACTGTGGAAAGAGCCAAGATGCCCTTCAACAGATGAATGGATAAAGAAGATATGGTCCAAGGAGGGGAGAATTCGAGATAAGTGATACCATAAGATGAAACAATATCAGAAAAATTAGGATTCCAGAAGATGATGAAAGGGTGGGGGGCAGAAGGTATATTGGAGCAAATTATAGTATGGAATTTCCCTAATATGGCAAAGGAAATAAGCATCAAAATCCAGGAGGCACAGAGAAACCCCTCAAAATCAATAAAAATAGGTCCACACCCTGTCATCAAATAGTAAAACTTACATGTCTTAGTGACAAAGAGAAAATCCTGAAGGCAGCTTGGGACAAGAAGTCTGTGACATACAGTGCTAGAAATATTAGATTGGCAGGAGACTTATCCACGGAGACCTGGCAGGCCAGAAAGCACTGGCATGATATATTCAGAGCTTTAAATGAGAAAAATATGCAGCCAAGAATACTATATCCAGCTAGGTTATAAAACAGAAGGAGAGATAAAAAGCTTCCAGGACAAAGAAAAATTAAAAGAATTTTCAAACAACAAACCAGCCCTATAGGAAATATTGAAAGGGATCCTCTATGCAAAGAAAGAGCCTAAAGTAGTAGACCAGAAAGGAAGAGACAATATACAGTAATAGTCACCTAACAGGCAATACAATGGCACTAAGTTCATATCTCTCAATAGTTATCCTGAATGTAAATTGGCTAAATGCCGCAATCAAAAAACACAGGGTATCAAAATGGATAAAAAAACTAGACTCATCAATATACAGTCTACAAGAAACTCATTTTAGACCCAAAGACACCTCCAGGTTGAAAGTGAGGGGGTAAAAAACAATTTACCATGCTAATGGACATCAAAAGAAAGCTGGGGTGGCAATCCTTATATCATATCAATTAGATTTTAAGTTTAAGCCAAAGACTATTATAAGAGATGAGGAAGGACACTATATCATACTTAAAGGGTCTGTCCAACAAGAAAATGTAACATTTTTAAATGTGTATGCCTCTAATATGGGAACAGCCAACTATATAAACCAATTAATAACAAAATCAAAGAAACACATCAATAATAATACAATAATACTAGGGGACTCTAATATCTCCCTCACTGAAATGGACAGATCATCCAAGCAAAAGATCAACAAGGAAATAAAGGCCTTAAATGACACACTGGATCAGATGGACATCACAGATATATTAGAACATTCCATCCCAAAGCAACAGAATACACATTCTTCTCTAGTGCACATGGAACATTCTCCAGAATAGATCACATCTGGGTCACAAATCAGGTCTCAACCAGTACCAAAAGATTGGGATCATTTCTTGCATATTTTAAGACCACAATGCTCTGAAGCCAGAACTCAATCACAAGAGGAGAGTTGGAAAGAACAGAAATACATGGATGCTAAAGAGCATCCTACTAAAGAATGAATGGGTCAACCAGGAAATTAAAGAAGAATTGAAAAAACTCATGGAAACAAGTGAAAATGAAAACACAATGGTTCAAAATCTGTGGGACACAGCAAAGGCGGTCCTGAGAGAGAAGTATATAGCGATATAAGCCTTTCTCAAGAAACAAGAAAGGTCTCAAATACACAACCTAACCCTACACCTAAAGGAGTTGGAGAAAGAAGAGCAAACAAAGCCTAAACCCAGCAGAAGAGAAATAATAAAAGATCCGAACAGAAAACAATGAAATAAAAACCAAAAGAACAGTAGAACAAATCAATGAAACTAGGAGCTGGTTCTTTGAAAGAATTAATAAGATTGATAAACCCCTGGCCAGACTTATCAAAAAGAAAAGAGAAAGGACCCAAATAAATAAAATCATGAATGAAAGAGGAGATCACAACCAAGACCAAAGAAATACAAACAATTATAAGAACATATTACAAGCAACTATAGTCCAGCAAATGTGACAATCTGGAATAAATGGATGCATTCCTAGAGATGTAAAAACTACCAAAACTGAACCAGGAAGAAATAGAAAACTTGAACAGACCCCTAACCACAAGGAGATTGAAGCAGTCAACAAAAATCTCCCAAAAAAGAAGAGCCCAGGACTAGATGGCTTCCCAGGGAAATTACACCAAACATTTAAAGAATTAATACCTATTCTCCTGAAACTGTTCCAAAAAAAAAAAAAAAAAAAAAAAGAAAAGAAAGAAAGAAAGAGAAAAGAAATAGAAATAGAAATGGAAGGAAAACTTCCAAACTCATTTTATGAGGCCAGCATTACTTTGATCCCAAAACCAGACAAAGACCCCATCAAAAAGGAGAATTATAGACCAATATCCTTGATGAACACAGAAGCGAAAATTCTCACCAAAATACTAGCCAATAGGCTCCAACAGTACATTAAAAGGATTATTAACCACAGCCAAGTGGGATTTATTCCTGGGCTGCAAGGTTGGTCAACGTTTGCAAATCAATCAATGTGATACAATACATTAATAAAAGAAAGAACAAGAACCATATGATACTCTCAATCGATGCTAAAAATGCATTTGACAAAGTACAGCATCCTTTCTTGATCAAAGCTCTTCAAAGTGTAGGGACAGAGGGTACATACCTCAATATCATCAAAGTCATCTATGAAAAACCCACAGTGAATATCATTCTCAATGGGGAAAAACTGAGAGCTTTTCCCCTAAGGTCAGGAACAGGACAGGGATTTCCACTATATCCCCTGCTATTCAACATAGTACTAGAAGTCCTAGCCTCAGCATTCAGAAAACAAAAAGAAATTAAAGGCATCCAAACAGGCAAAGGAGAAGTCAAACTATCACTCTTCGCAGATGATATGATACTATATGTGGAAAACCCAAAAGACTCCACTCCAAAACTGCTAGAACTGGTACAGGAATTCAGTAAAGTGTAGGATATAAAATCAATGCACAGAAATCAGTTGCATTTCTCTACACCAACAACAAGACAGAAGAAAGAGAAATTAAGGAGTCAATCCCATTTACAACTGCACCCAAAACTATAAGATACCTAGGAATAAACCTAACCAAAGAGGCTAAGAATCTATACTCAGAAAACTATAAAGTACTCATGAAAGAAATTGAGGAAGACACAAAGAAATGGCAAAATGTTCCATGCTCCTGGATTGGAAGAATAAATATTGTAAAAATGTCTATGCTACCTAAAGCAATCTACACATTAAATGCAATTCCTATCAAAATACCATCTATTTTCTTCAAAGAAATGGAACAAATAATCCTAAAAGAATAAATAATCCAATCAAGAAATGGCAGAGGATATAAACAGATATTTCTGCAAAGACATCCAGATGGCCAACAGACACATGAAAAAGTGTTCCACATCAGTCAGCATCAGGGAAATACTAATCAAAACCATGGTGAGATACTACCTCATACCGATCTAAATGGTAAAATTAACAAGTCAGGAAATGACAGGTGCAGGAGAGGACACGGAGAAAGGAGAACCCCCCTATACTGTTGGTGGGAATGCAAACTGGTCCAACCACTCTGGAAAATACCATGGAGGTTCCTCAAAAAGTTGGAAATAAAGCTACCCTACAACCCAGCAATTGCACTACTAGGTATTTACCGTAAAGATACAAATGTAGTGGTTGGAAGGGGCACGTGCACCCAAATGTTTATAGCAGCAATGTCCACAATAGCCAAACTATGGAAAGAACCTAGATGCCCATCAATAGTTGAATGGATAAAGAAGAAGTGGTATGTATATATATATAATGGAATACTATACACCCATCAAAAGAAATGAAATCTTGCCATTTGTGATGACATGGATGGAACTAGAGGGTATTATACTGAGCGAAATAAGTCAATCAGAGAAAGACAATTATCATATGATCTCCCTCATATGGGGATTTTGAGAGGTAGAGTGGGGAGTTTGGGGGCTAGAGAAGGAAAAAAATGAAACAAGATGGGATCAGGAGACAAATCACAAGATACTCTTAATCTCCCAAAACAAGCTGAGGGTTACTGGGCGGAGGGAGGGTATGGAGAGGGTGGTTGGTTTACGGACATTGAGGAGGGTATATGATATGGTGAGTGCTGTGAAGTATGTAAGCCTGACGATTCACAGACCTGTACCCCTGGGACAAATATACATTATATGTTAATAAAAATAATTAAGAAGATATGGTCCACATATACAATGGAATATTATGCCTTCATCAGAAAGGATGAATACCCAACTTTTGTATCAACATGAATGGGATTGGAGGAAATTATGCTGAGTGAAGTAAGTCAAGCAGAAAGAGTCAATTATCATTTGGTTTCACTTACTTGTGGAGCATAAGGAATAACATGGAGGACACTGGGAGAAGAGGAAGAGAAGTGAGTTGGGGGAAATCAGAGGAGGGGATGAACCATGAGAGACTGTGGACTCTGACAAACAAACTGAGGGTTTTGGAGGGGAGGGGGTGGAGGGTTGGGTGAGCATGGTGGTAGGTATTAAGGAGGGCATGTATTATATGGTGTACTGGGTGTGGTGCATAAACAATGAATCTTGGAACACTGAAAAAAATAAAATTAAAAAAAAAGAAACTGATAGCTGATGCTAAAAATTGGATTAAAAAAGTACAGTAAAAATTGGATAGCCATATGAAGGGGGGAAGGACTTCACTCCATGCCTCACATCATAAATACAAAGACAACTAAAAAAATGGATTTCTGGATGAAAGCAGAGACTAAAAATCATCATTGCCTTGGGTTAGACAATGATTTGATTTAGCAACAAAAGTACAAAGTATAAAGGAAAAAATGATAAACTGTACTTCATTAAAATCACAAACTTTTAGTCTTCAAAGACATCATTTAAGAAAATAAGACAAGCCATAGACCAAGAGTAAATATTTGCAAATTATGTATTTGGTAAAGAACTTGTGTTTAGAATATATATAGAATTTTTAAGACTTGGTAATAAGAAGGCAAAAATCCTGTTTTGAAGGTGGGCAAAAGATTTGAAAATTTCTCCAAAGAAGATACACAAATGGCTTCTAAGAACATATGAAAATATGCTCAACATCATCAATTATTAGGGAAATACAAACTGAAATCACAATGAAATACCAATTCACATATAACAGAATGGTTATAATTAAAAAGACTGATGATATCAAGTATTAACAAGAATGTGAAGAAACTATAACCCTCATATATTGCTGGTGGTAATGTAAAAGTGTAAAGCCACTTAAAACAATTTGCAAGTTTCTTAAAAGAATAAACATAAACTTAGTCTATGACCCAGCAATTCTACTCCTAGATATCTGCTTAAGAGGACTAAAAGCAGAAAAACTGCTCAGTCTTGTATGCAAATGTTTATCACGACATTATCCAAATAATCCAAAACTGGAAATAACCTTAATGTTTATCAGTTGCTGAATGGTTAAACAAAATATATTATACCCATAAAGCATGCTATAATTCAGCAATAAAATTATTGTTATGTTCTTTCACATGGATAAACATCAAAAACATAACTTTAAGTGCAAGAAGTCAGAAACAACAGATTACATGTTGTATAATTCCATTTATATAAAACATCCAGAAATGAAAAATCTGTAATGACAAAAATCTATAGGGACAGAAAATTTTAGAGGTAGAAAATGTCCAGAAAAGGAAATCTGTAGGCCCAGAAAACATCAGAGTTTGTCTGTGGTTTAGATGAAAAGTGGAGACTGACTGCCAACGGGTATAAAACTTTCTGAAGTGATGGAAATATTCTAAAAATGAATTGTGGAGATGGCTGCACAATTCTACAAATTTATTAATAAACACTGAACTCTACATTGAACTCCAATGACAAAGTTTTATGGTATATAAATTATACTTAATTTTTTAAAAGTTGTCATTGTTCCTGGGTGGTTCAGTTACGTCCCAACTCTTGATTTCAGCTGATGTCATGGTCTTAGGGTTGTGATATTGAGCCCTCTGTTATATCTGGCTCCACGCTCAGTGGGGAGTCTGCTTAAGATTCTTTCCCTCTTTCTCTAGCCTTCTGCCCCTCCCCATGCTTGCAAGGGCACATGTATGCACTCTCTCTCTCATTCTCTCACTCTCCAATAAATAAATAAATCTTTAAAATAAAACGTTGTCAAGTGCTCCTCTATGTAAGTAGAGACAGTTGACTGAAGCAAGGATCTTCTTTGCCCTGGGAAGAATCACTTCAGTGGACAACTTAATTATGTAAGTGTAAAGCTAGCAGGCATTCATTAGCTGGGGGGAATGACCTAACAAAAACCCTTTGGAGCTAGTAAAGGCTGTTCCTTCCCAAACCTAATGGTAAACAAAATTAATTAAAGAGGCGGAGGTAAGTAGATCTACATTAAAAATAAAATGGGGATCCTGAAAGGGAAGGATTAAAACTAGACATCATTCTTTCTAAGGTTTAGAATTACCAGAATTTCTTTCATGAATTTTAGTGATAGTATCTGTGGTCCATAAGTAGGAAGGCACACTAAACAAGCTTTATCAAAACGGAAAGGAGAATCTGAGTTGGTGATTTAGGGTTTAAATTAGAGGCACTCTAGGCCAAATTTAGTGTCTACAGAGGATGTATAGGCAAAACAATAGAAGGCCAGACAGACTAAATCACACAGTATAAATCCTGAGTAAAAAGCATATTCATTCAGTGCCCATTTGTTCTTAAATGGAATAAGAGGCCTCTGAAATCAACTTTTCTAATGGTTCAAGGATACTAAAGTCCAATATTAATATGAAAATCATTTTATATTTTTGTTTAAAAATCATTTTATATTTTTATAAAAAATAATGGTATAAAATTCAATTATTAAAAAAATACCATGAGGACCAAACAAAATTTATCTGTGAGCTATATCTGAGTTACAGACAACCAGTTTGCTATTCCTGCACAAGATGTTCAAGAAAGGAAGGCTGATTTTGGTACAGTGTGGGGAAAGGGCTGAAAGATAATGTCACACATTCGACCTGGCGTGGAAGTCAGGCTTATGAAGCATTTAAGCATAAATTAAGGAAACTAAATCCTGTGCTATATCCCCTGGATAAACATAACACTGGAAAGGGTGGTCATCCTCCTATTAAGAACCAAAAGGTCTCCACAAGGGTCAGTGTCATCACATCAAGAGCAAGGATACATCAAATTCTTGGGGATAAGTTTTTTTTTTTTGTTTTTTTTTTTTAAAGATTTTATTTATTTATTTGAGAGAGAGAGAGACAGTGAGAGAGAGCACGAGCGAGGAGAACGTCAGAGAGCGAAGCAGACTCCCCATGGAGCTGGGAGCCCGATGCGGGACGCCTGGGTGGCTCAGTTGGTTGGACGACTGCCTTCGGCTCAGGGCGTGCTCCTGGAGTCCCGGGGATAAGTTTTAATCCACGAAACCATGTAGCAGTGGCAAAATAAAAAATGAGACCACTAGCTTATATACTAATCAAAATTCTCACCTCTTTATTCATGCTTTGAAAGGAAGATTAGCCTCTCTGTAATGAGTAAACTGTCAAAAGTTTAGCAGTATGTGAAAGGGGAGTGGAAGGAGACACCAAGAAAAGAGCAACTTAGCAGATGTGCTAATATAAACAGATTAGTATAAGTGATTAATCTGAATATTTAAAAGATGAAACCTTATTTGTATCATAAGTGGCCATACTAGTTATACAACTAGTTAAAAGCTCGTTAAAAACAGCCATTATTTTAGGACTTTGCAAGTAATATTCAATCCTTCAGAGAATGTATCAGTCCAGTTTTGATTTATTAGCTCTTTTTGGAAGGCATCTTATTTTCAAACTTCTCTTTCTAGCCTGTTCATCTTCTTGGTCCTCATAATGCACACACTGTCTCTCATCTGACAGGAAACCCAAGACACAAAATCTTTGCTACAGGAGCCAGAGACCCATTTTTCTTACACACATACAGAAAGATTTCACAGAATAGGTTCTAAAAGCATGGACTTTGGAGCCAGACCACCTGGGTTCAAATTTCTTCCTATTTAGGTATGTTATCTTGAAGAAATTACTGTCCCTCAATGTGCTTTAGTCTCTTCATCTGTAAACCCTACTGGGCTTTTTAAGGAATTACATGAATGAATACATGCAATGTCCTTAAAACAATGTCTGACAATAGATAAATGTTTCATATGATAATGTATATGACAATATTCCATCCAGGGAATATGGGAATGAAGGGATAAGAGTCACAGCTATATTGCACAATCAGAAGTATGTGATATACTTTATAAGATGTCTGAATCTCCAAGTAGATTATTGTCTGTTGACTACCAAGGAACATATAATGATAATGCTCTATTTGTCAACTAAAATATGTCTTTTAGTTATGCTCCTAATAATTGATCAGTTTTGAAAAGTGGAGAATTCTGATAAAAACTAATAATAAAGGAGAAAATAAGGCAGGGAATTTAAACATCTTCTCTGAATAGTGAAACAAATTCAACTCCAAAAGATTATATTACTTGTATATCTGGGGTGTAATTAATACAAAAGTCTTAAAATAGTCATAACAGTTCTCCAAATTTGTCCTATAAAATATAAAAATAATATATACAAAGATTTCACTAAAAGGATGTTTATCACAGCATTTTTTTGTATAATAACAAAAATTTAAAACAATCTAGATGGCCAGTGATCAGTTAAATAAATTGTGTTACATCCTTCAATTGAATACAAATTGAATACAATTGAATACAAAACAGCCATCTTAAAATGTATTGTGTAACAACTCTTTATGACAAGCAAAAATGTAATAAAATACTGTGCACTAAAAGATCCAAATTGAGGGGCTGGTGGAAATTTGTTTATCTATGCAAAAACCAGTCTATATATACAAAAGATATCTAGAGCTACAAGACTATATGTACAAAAGATGTTAGCAGTGGTTATCTTTTGGTGGAATTGTGTGATTTCTTTTTTTTGTTGTTGTTCTTTTCTAAGGTTTGCAAATTTTCTCCTATTATTTGGTAATAGGATTAAAATATTACTAGGGAAAAAGTGCTTCTCTAACTTTAATGTGCATATCAATCAGCTGGATAATTCTGTTAAAATGAAGATTCTGACTCAGGTTTGATAGGGCCTGAGGGTTTTTCTTTTTTTAAAAAATATTTTATTTATTTATTTGTCAGAGAGAGAGAACACAAGCAGGGGGAACAACAGGCAGAGAGAGAAGCAGAATCCCTGCTAAGCAAGGAGCCCGATGTGGGACTCTATCCAGGACCCAGGGATCAGGACATAAGCCAAAGGCAGACACTTAACTGACTGAGTCACCCAGGCATCCAGAGCATCTTCCTTTGCAACAGGCTCCCAGGGGATGCACACTTCGAGCAGCAAGACAATACCTACAATATATACTTAATCTTCCTTTTTCTCTAACCACGTAGTATGGTTACTCTTGGAAAACACAAGCAAATAGAAGCTCTCTGCCTACTTGTGATCTCTCTCTGTCAAATAAATAAATAAAATCTTTAAAAAAAAAAAGAAGCTACTCTTTATGTTATTACACTTGATATACAATATGGCATTGCTAAGTAGCCCATGGAAACATTTTCTAATGTTAAATTACTTAATTTTCCCATTAGTTTAGTATAAGGTCTGCTGATTATTCAAGTTCTTATAAGCAATCATGATAAAAATGCACAGATAATGCTGAAGAGTTTAGTGCCTCTGGAAAGTGGTATTTTCCATGTTCAGGTCAGCATCTTACTGCTTTTGGTTAGTAACCATAAGCCTTTGAAATAAATCGCAAAGATCATAGTAGAACAAATTAAAGAATGCTTGTTAGTGTAAGACCATAGTGATATTTAAAGGCAATCTAACAAACAACTCAGTGTTTATTGAGAAATAGGCTGGTAATACCAAAAATAAATTGACAAATTTATGCCCTCTAGGAGTTCAAAGTCAAATATGGGAGATATGGCGTTAGAGAGGAGTAGGGAATTTGGGTGAATTGGAAGGGGAGGTGAACCATGAGAGACTATGGACTCTGAAAAACAGTCTGAGGGGTTTGAAGTGGCGGGGGGGGTGGGAGGTTGGGGTACCAGGTGGTGGGTATTATAGAGGGCACGGCTTGCATGGAGCGCTGGGTGTGGTGAAAAAATAATGAATACTGTTTTTCTGAAAATAAATAAATTGGGGAAAAATATGGGAGATATGTAACTTAAGGAATAATGTAATATAACTTTAATAATAAAACTATTACTAAAAAAGTAATAAAAACTTTATTATATCTATAAATAAACAATAATTGAGTGAGCATAAGATGATAGGAGAACAAAGAAGATTATGAATTTTATTGGAATGAAAAATAGGAAAAGAATGCTCTGGTGATTTTTGTTAGAGATAATAATTGAACAGAGTCTGAACATAAGAGCAGATCTTACCACTGGTGGGAGGAAGGAAAAGGAATTCCAGAGAGAAGAAACATCTTAAATTAGCACTGTTATTGTAAAGGGAATCCAGTGTCTGACTATTCATTTGCCATGGTCATGTACTGACCAAAAGTCTTCGTTGTAAACACCCACCCAGCTCAAATAGAAAATCTTTAGTATCCAAATACATTTCATGGCAGAAGAAGCAAGTTAACTTTTCCTTTATTATGCTAGGTAAAATTAAAATTCTTTAGGCCCTTTTAACAAAGACTGCACATATATTATCTTCCGCTTTAAAAAAACAGATTAGCTCCCCACTGTCTATTAGAATGTAGTTCAAAATTCTGAGTATATGATAGATTTCCAAGATCAGATCTACAGGCTACCCTTCTAATATCTTACCATGTCTTTTAAGTAAATCCTGAATTTTCATGTTTTCACATATTTGTGTATGTTATTTATTTTCTTATATTAAAATAACCTTTTCCTCCTCTTCTGAGTCTCAGAAGTCAATTCATTCTTCATATTCTTGAAGGTCGTCCCATCTCCCTTTAATGTTAATTTCTTCTTACACTAAGCTCCTACAGTAAACTAACAATTTTAAGTAACCATTTCACTATACCTTAAATATTATGTTGGTTGTATGTTTGCTCTTCCTACTCTTGTTTTTGAGGGTAAGAACTAGATCTTATTTTTCCCATAGCCCATTTGTAGACCATGATACAGTAAATTCTCAAAAACATTTGCCAAATGACTAAAAATGGATTGCTACCAAGAAACTTATGGAATAGCTGCTGATAGAAAAAGCAGATAAAAGGATAATGTGGATGGTGTTCTAGCTTAGAAGTTACAATGGGGAAAAAAAGGAAGTTGCAGTAACACAGATTCAGTGGCCTAAGAAATAAACATGAAAGGGGTATCTGGGTGACTCAGTCAGTTACGTGTCTGACTCTTGATTTCAATTCATGACATGACCTCAGGGTCATGAGATCCAGCCCCGCATTGGGCTCCACATTCAGTATGGAGTCTGCTTGAGATTTCTCTCTCTCCCACTGCTCCTCCCTGCCCCTCTCTAAAATGAATAAATTAATCTTCAAGGGAAAAAAAAAAGAAACATGAAAGTGAATTGTCTTAAAGATTGTATGAGCGGGGCGCCTGGGTGGCTCAGTGGGTTAAGCCGCTGCCTTCGGCTCAGGTCGTGATCTCAGGGTCCTGGGATCGAGTCCCACATCGGGCTCTCTGCTCAGCAGGGAGCCTGCTTCCTCCTCTCTCTCTCTGCCTGCCTCTCTGCCTACTTGTGATCTCTCTCTGTCAAATAAATAAATAAAATCTTTAAAAAAAAAAAAAAAAAGATTGTATGAGCTTTGGAAAGGTAAAACTAACTAGATAAAGTGGCCTGATAAACCCTTTTAGTTATCTAATCCTACCTGAAGAAATCTATATACAAAATTGTGTATTTGTTTAATATGATATGTAAATCTAAGATTCACTCATACAGCTTTTTATCTACCAGAAAAATAGCTTGTCAATTCATGGGGAAGGAGAATAAAAAAAAGTGTTTGATGGTATTCACCTATTTAGTCCTTAAAATGTTTATATTAGACATTCATTAAGTGTATAAAGTCCAAGATTTAAATCGTGAAAACTTCAATTAAGTTCAGCATTGTATAATTTGATATACCACTTATGATCAAAGGAAGATTTAAAAGGTAACCATAATACATTTGCTACAAAGACAATTCAATGAACATCAATACTCCTGTTCATTCTGAGTCAGAACAAAAAGCAGAATTCCTCCATGTTTTTCTTTTGAACTTCTTGTACTTATATGTAGATGGAATCAGCTGTTAAATATTTATGTTATCAAACAGGAATTCCTATTACTTAGTTTAATAACAGAAGATAAAACACAGTTCTGCGTGGCTTTTATACTGTATTTCTTCCTATATTTACTATCACTAGAGAAAAAACTTGGATTAAAACTTGTTACATTTCATAAATGCTTAAATTGGTAATTAATCTTTACTCAACAGGCAATTTAAAAAAATTACATGTATTTTCTGTGCTTAGTTGATTTCTTAAAATAGCACTTTTGGAACAAGCATATTCAGAATGTTTATTATCAGGAGATAGTACATTGTTTTTTCTTGTCAAACAAGTCATACAAGTAGAATGCTTTAAGTAGCTTTGAAGAATGTGGTTTTCATAAAAACTTCATATAGTAAAAGTTCCTTCTATAACTCACTCTGTAAATGGTAATTTGTGCTTTCATCACAAAATAAACCCTGGAATTTTGAAATGATAGGATTTCTGTTTCTGTTGCATCAGTGTTTTCTCCTCTACAGTAACACACTCCATAACAGAAAACTAGAGCTTGTGTTTACTATACCCATCATTATGTATATAAAATTATTGTGTCTTTTGATATTTTGGGGATATGAAAGAGAGAAGAGAGTAGAAGAATACTTGATTAATGAATATTCAGTTATTCTAAATATTTCTTGAGTCATGCCTATTATTTACAGGGCTACAAGGCCTGCACCTAATTTTACTTGTGTTACAAGTGTACTATTTATTTTATTTTGTGACATCACAATTCAGAAAAATGTTAACAGCATTTTATCAGTCTCTTTTTTCTTTTTTCTTTTTTTAAGATTTTATTTATTTATTTGACAGCATTTTATCAGTCTCTTTTTTCTTTTTTCTTTTTTTAAGATTTTATTTATTTATTTGACCGACAGAGATCACAAGTAGGCAGAGAGGTAGGCAGTGGGCGGGGGGGGGGGTTTCCCCGCTGAGCAGAGAGCCCGATGTGGGGCTCAATTCCAGGACCCTAGAATCACAACCTGAGCCAAAGGCAGAGGCTTTAACCCACTGAGCCACCCAGGCGCCCCATCAGTCTCTTTTTTCTAAAAGAAATCATGCTCATGATGTTATCTTCAATTGTTAGTTTTAGGATGTGTTTCAGAAAACATCAGAGGCCCCATACATTTTTTAAAAATGGTGACAGTATGGTTCAAACATAAGTTTTATTACAAGCCTGTGATCTCATTCATTCATCAAACACATTTGAGATACATTTACTAAACAGACACCTACTATGTCTGTTTTGGAGGAGTAGGTACTAGTGAAACAGAAACTAATTCAGTACTGTCCCCATTCTTAATTGAATGCTTAATTAAAAGGTCTTCCAAATGCATGAAAAAGATTTCCAAAGGGACCTAGAAGAGTGCAATTTAATAGAACAGGACAAGTGGAATGAATAACAAACTTCTGCTGTTTGGTTAATTTTAATAATGTAGAATTATTTCTAATATTTAACAGTTCATTACCTTGAAGATATTTGAGATTCCTCATCTATCGACCTGCTTTACAGTAAGGATTAATTATAAACAATCAAAACCTTCAAGGAAGAAGAATTTTAACAATATATGTGTTCTTTACTTTCTCTTTATAAAACAGCTCAAAGAAGGTAAAAAAAATTCTGATGCAGTAAATAAAAAGTTCAAATAAACTTCTATAGAACCATGAAGGTACTGTAAAAAACCAAGGCTGAATTTTGTAAACCATTCTTGGTTTGTTTTGTTTTTTTAAACTGAGTTTTAAACTGCTATGGAATATATAAACATAAAAAAGCAAAACCTAGTGCTATTTGATCATCAAACACATCAAAAAGGGCAAAGGTACCAAGGGTAATTCTATTGTTCCTTTAATCACAATGACAAAAATACCTTGGGGAGGGTATTTTTGGTGAGATGTGGAATGGAGGTACTGGTATTGTTTATATCTTATCTTTTAAAGTGCATGTCACCAAAAATGGTTACATTTTAGCAAAGCATCAAGTTCAAACATTTTAACATGCCTGGAAAGAATGTGATGTATGCATAAACAAGTTTTTCCTCCTTTAACCACAATTAAAATAACATAAAATAAAATTATAAAAGCTTTTGATATTTATTATGTTATAAATATAAGATTTTACATAGAGTAATTATACTATGCTTTCATATTAGAAATCCTGCTTATAAAAAAACCTGAAGTAACTTTCACACAGGTACTTAAAAATAAAAAATGGTAAACACAGTAGAACTTTAATTCTAAATTCCAGAGTCTTCTGCCCTTTTAAATTTTAAGGATTATAAATCCAAAAAACTTTTTAAAAAATAAACTGATTATTCTTCCTAAAATTTAGGCTTTTCACTTTCATATAAGAACAAAAAATAAAAACAAACTAACATTCACTAGACATTACATAAAATTCTGTAGAAAATTTCCTACTGACATGTGACTTAATGGTCACATATAAAACAAAACAATGAACTACACGATTCAGTTCAACTTATAATCAAGTTTTGTGGAATTTTGCAACTTCATCCTGCAAAATGTCCTTGTACAAATCACAAAAAGACAAAACATTGTTCTTTATGTTTGATTCTAAAACTCCAATTAGTATTTTAGCTTCTAGTTAAAATGTATCATTAAAAACAAAACAAAACAAAACTTACTTGATCTGTCCCATAAAGCAGTATGCTCAGAGAAATGAAGGCTGTCATTTTCCAGAGCAGTTTTCTGATCATGTGCAGTACTTTTAGAATGTCTATGAAATAATCGGCTAGCAAAACCTTCCAATTTCTGAAGAGCAGTTGTACCTGTATACTGGTTACAGGGTAGTTCTTTATAAGCTGCCATTCATGTGCATTTGCACTTTACTTAAAGTAAATGAAAATATTTTCAGAAGGAGCTCAACAAGTTCTTACACAGAAGCTAAGAGCTATGCATGTGTCAAACTTCCTGTTTGCAGGGTATTCAAACCACTACTGCTGCTCTGTTTCCTGTTAATATAAAACAGTACATTACTGAGCCTTTCTTAGCAAACCCTTCATCTCAACTAGAGATGGGTATTTTAAAGACTTGCAATATCAGTGTAAATGGTTTTATGCTTAAGAGTGTTTAATATCAGTGAGAACATTAAAGATAAGACTTTATATACAGACTGAAAAAAACTTTTCAAAAAGAAAACTAGTTAAACATGTATTACAACTCTATGCAAACAATTCAAGGCCAAACCACTCTCCAAATATAATATGTTAAAAAGGTTGTGTGGGTTTTTTTTTTTTTTTCAGGAAATCAGCTAATGTACAGATTTTATGAATCCTGATAAGCAGTTAACTTTTCATTGAAAACTCATATAAAATGGATATTAAAAGCCCTTGCAAAACAACTTTATAACATGTTTTAACTAAGAAATATCTGAACTAGCACTTTAAAAAAAGAACCGAATGTTGCTAACTCATTGACTTAAGTCTAATATATACAGGAACTACAAAAATGTAGTATATGAGTACTGCTTATCAAACTTACCATCTGCTGACAAGTGTTTATCAGCAGTACATTTTAAAACATCTTAAAATATGAAAAAATGAACAAAATATAAGATTTAAAGTTATGTAAAATCAGCCATAGCAAAACATTTCAACTGAAAAAAAAATTCCTTCTAAGTTTACTGAAACATCTTAATTTTTAAAACTTAACACTGAGTACTACTGCTTCACTGATCCCTAACTTTAGGTCTGACTTAGAAACAACTCCTTTGATTAAAAGAAAGTAAAATTTGCCATTGGCCAATTGCAGGAAAAAAGTAACCTGTGACACTTAATGATGAACTCGAGTACTTGCCTTTTGACAGTAATTAAAGGATGAAAAATCTATATGCTTTTCTCCTTGGGGGAAAGAGAGGGTTTACCTAAAAATATCTTAGTCCAAATTTCCTGCCAATGGCTTGACAAATAGAATAGGAACAACAATAATAAATAGAATAAATTGGAACAATAATATAATCAGTTTAGGACAACACACACACACACACACACACACACATTGACTTGTGAATTTTGCCAAGTAACAGCTCCACTGTTGTATATTTTGTTTTGTGTAATAAAATTAGTATCAATGTAACCAAATAGGGAACAGTATCTATAATACTAAGCTTTTAAAATCTGTAGCTTTCTGTGTAAACATGTGTGTATAAGAATAGATTTTTTTTTTAAACATCTGACAGTGCTTTACACAAAACAGGATTGAACAAGTGTCTGCAGTCTGTAATCAGTCTCAACAGAGCATGGAAGGACTATAGGGCCTGAAGTGGATGAAATCCCTTAATTCTCTGCCTTGCTGTCTTAGAGGAGAAATTTCTTTCATCCTTGAGACTCACTCCAAGTGTCACCTCTTCACTGAATTTTCCAACATATTTCTTAGAAAATAAATTGCTCTCTTCTTTCTCTACTGATTTAAACTTCTGTGTTAAAACTTGCTGTTTATAAATTTATGTCTCAAATTATGTTACTTGAATTCATCAATATAGTGCATGTATTATATACTCAATATGTTCAAGAAAGCATTCTTTTTTTTGTAATTTTTTTTCAGTGTCCCAAGATTCATTTTTTATGCACCACACCAGTGCTCCATACAATATGTGCCGTCCTTAATAGCCACCTCCAGGTTCACCCAACCCCCTAGCCTCCTCCCCTCCAAAACCCTCAGTTTGTTTGTCAGAGTCCACAGTCTCTCACGGTTCGTCTCCCCCTAAAAATGAAAGCATTCATTTCTAACAAATTAAAGGTCTAAGTAAAATTAAATACTTGAAAATGTTTTAATTTTATTTATGCAATGTCATTGAACTCTTTTTTTCTACAGTCAGTTACTAAATGTTGTTCATTCTTTGGGTTTCATTTTTATAATGTGCAAATGTGAATTTCTAAAATAACTTGTTTTCCTTGCTTCCAGTCATTTCTTTCAATCACTCATCTCTGACACATTAACCTTCCCAAAATATTCAACTCATGGTATTCCCTTGCCAAATGAACGAACTAATCCTAACACTTCAACCCCACCATATCATCTTTAACATGTTTAGCCAGACATATTCAACGTTGCTCAAGCTTAGTACAGATATTCCAGAGTCCTAACTAGAACACTAAGATTCATTTATTTAAAACAATGCATAAGGCTATTAACAGCAAAGTAAGTAGAAGAAGGAGGGGGAGAAGTAAGCCTTACTAGATGAGTGAAAACCCTACATTTGAAACCTGGACTTTTTTTTCAGTAAAACTGTTTCCATTTGTTACAAAGTCCTTATAGAAAGTGGAATCTTTAGTCTGCAGAGCAATGTTTCTATATATGGTAATGTGACCAGGAAGTTGTTGCTATGTAAGTACTTAGGCAACTTGATTTTTATTAAAAAGAAGAACTCTACTGGCATCTACTGCTAGAAGGAAACAACTACAGCTTTTACTAAAACTGAATTCCTTCCTTCATAATTGATTAATTGAAATTAATCTTAAGAAGTATATTGCTTGTTATTCATCTTGATGGTATTTACAGAACTTTAATTTGTACTAAAATGTCTAGCCCTGTACTCCAAATTTGGTATAACAGCATATTTTATACTCTATTAATAATTTAATTAAATAATGTATTATAATAAAACCAGAGTAATCAACTTTGAGATTATGAAGTCCTTATTATACATTCTGCATTAATTTTTGAGATTATAACAATTTGCAGAGTTGAATCTCCTGTTATACCACAAAACGGGTTTTTCTTTTCCTATATTTAGTAATAGTGGTGAAACCTTACATTTACTTACCAATTACTTTACAACATACAAAATGGGAATTTCTACTGGCTCATCAGAGCTTTACAAATGAAGTAGGCAGGACAGGTGTTATTATCTCTACTTTAAGATGAGAAAATAAACTTAGAAACACTAAGTGACTTGCACAAAGTCACTTAAGTCTTCTGGCTCCTAGATCAAAGCTCCTTTGTACTGCACAACAGTGATCAACAAAGGAAGTAAAGATTTTTTCAAATGCAGTATTTTTCCAATAGGGATAGGGAAGTAGGGGGCTCAGCAGGGAGTCTGCCTTTCCCTCTCCCTCTCTCTGTCTCAAATAACAAAATCTTAAAAAAAGAAAAAAAAGATGGGGAAGTCAGAATAAAAGAACAGCAGGAGGGTGGAATTAGTTCTTGGAAATACTGTTCAGCATCTAAGAATCTTTTTATTAGAATGTTTCCATTCAGATGATCGGTCACCTTAGAGCCATGTGACTTCATTGTCTACCTTTAGGTTCACAATCATACTGACGCCAAGAATAACTATGTACTTCAGAATTTCAAGGTTAAAGAAAAGAAAAACATGGAAGCATATTTGATACATAAATTATGTATTTGTCCATGTAGAGGGCAAATAGTATGACCATGACCCCTGCTCTTCAAATAAAGGTTTTAAGGTAATGGTTTTGCCTTTCAAAAAAATGACTTAAATAGATTCATATATTTTATGAATGGATTCAAACTTTTAAGACTGTCTTATTCCATTTAGCACAGTGTTAACACCTGAGGCTCATCCTTGTTGTGTTTCAATAGTTCACTCATTCTTTAAAATTGCTGAATAGTATTCCATTGTATGGATTTACCACAATTTATATATCCATTAACAACTGAATTGCCTTTGCACTTTTGTCAAAAACCAATTAACAATATTTGTCTGGGTCTATTCTGGACTTTATCATGTTCCACTGATTTGTGTATGTGTCAATTCTTTCATCTACACCATAGTGTGTTGGTTATTACAATTTTCTAGTAAATCTTAAATCTGATAGTGTAAATGTTCCAACATTTTTTTCTTCTTAATTATTTTGATTATCAGAGTTCCTTAACCTTTCCATATATTTTTTAAGATTGTCTATGTCTACAAAAATAATCTTGCTGGGACTTTTTCATTTTTTATTTATTTTTATTTTAAAAGATTTTATTTATTTATTTGATGGAGGGAGACAGCAAGAGAGGGAATACGAGCAGGGGGAGTGGAAGAGGAAGAAGCAGGCTTCTCGCTGAGCAGGCAGCAGGATGCGGAGGTCCATCCTAGGACTGTGGGATCATGATCTGAGCCGAAGGCAGACACTTAATGACTGAGCCAGCCAGGTGCTCCCTTGCTGGGACTTTATTAAGATTGTGTTTATTGAGAGAAATGATATCTCAATATACTGAGTCTTTCAATCTATGATCATAGAGTTATCTCTTCATTTACTTGGGTCTTTGATTTCTTTCATTAGTGTTTTATAATCTTGAGAATAAAGATCCTGCAAATATTTTGTTAAGAGTTATACCTACATACTATTTTTTAAAATTGGAGTTATTGATTGTGATTGTGACTGTAAACGGTACTTTAAAAAATTTGCAGTTGTTCATTGCTAGTATACAGAAACATGACTTATTTTTATATTTTAACCTTGTATATTGCAACCTTGCTAAGCACACTTATTAGTTTTAGGAGCCTTTTTCTTTTTGTAGATTTCTTAGGATTTTCTATGTAGGCAAGCATGTCATCTTTGAACAGATACAGTTTGTTCTATTTCTAGGACTTTCAGTGATCATGTCGAACAAGAGTATCAAGATGGACTTATCTTTCCCCCATTCTTTTACTTTTAAATATTATATCAGTATATTTAAAGTTGACTTCTTGTTACAACATCTAGCTGCATCTTGTTTAAATCATTTTTATTTACTGTAATTATTGATATTATTGGCTCTAGGTCTATTGTTTTCTTTATTTCTTTTCTGTTTGTTCCCTATTTGTTAAGAAAAAAAAAAGTTTTCATGAATATAACTGACATACAATAAACTGCAAATATCCAAAGTGTGGAATTTGGCGTTTTGAGATATAAATACAACTGCGAGACCATAAATCAAGATAATGAACTTTTCTCATGCCTCTTCATAAGCTTTCCTTCTTTCCATTCCAAATCCTTGGCAACTTGATACTTCCTGACAAAATATGTAATTTACATTTTAAGACCTATGTAAAATGGAACTTTTTGGCAAAATAAACTTTAATTTTAGAACAGTTTTTAGATTTATGGAAAAACTGTAAAGATACCATAGGGCTGCCATACACCCAACACACAAGTTTCAGCTATTATTAACATCTCACATTAGTATGGCAAATTTGTACAATTAATGAGTCAATTTTGATACATTATTGTTAACCAAAGGCCATAGTTTAATCAGATTTCCTTAGCTTTAATCTAATGTCCTTTTCCTGTTCCAGGACCCCATCTAGGATACTACATTGCATTTAGTACTCATGTCTCATTTGGCTCCTCTTGGCTGTCATGACTCATGTTTCCTTAGACTTCTTCTCAGATTTTCCTTGTTTTGATGAACTTGACAATTTTGAGGAGTATTGGTCAAGTATGTAGTATTTTTGGGTTTTGTTTGTTTATTTTTCATGATTAGCTGGGGTTATAGGCTACTGAGGAAACAGAAGTAAAGTGCCATTTGTATCATAACATATCAAGGATATATACTATCAACATGACTTATCACTGTGAATGGTATTCTTGTTACCTGGTTTAGGTAGCGTTTTTCAAGTGCCTCCACTGTAGTTACTCCCTTCCCCCTCATCCATACTGTACTTGTTGGAATGAGGTCACTATGCCCAGCGCACACTTAAAGAAAGGGGAATTATACTCTAATTCCTTGAAGACAGAGTGGAATTCCTCTGCCTGGGCAATGTGTCTCTTCTCCCTGATTTATTAATTCAATCATTTATTTACATTTAGTATGGACACATGGATGTTTACTTTATATTTTGAGCTATAATCCAATACTATGTTATTAATTTTTTTGCTTATATTATTCAAGCTTTGACCATTGGAAACTCTTTCAATTGCCTCCTATGTCCCATTGAGATACAGTGGTATGTTTGCATGAGCACATGCACACTTGCATATATGTTTGAACATTTACTTTCTAACACTACAACATGGCCCGTGCTCATTTTGTATACTTCCTGCCCCAATTCTAGAATCAGCCATTTCTCCAAGGAGCCCTAGTTCCTTTTACTGGAGAATGGTATTAGAAACAAAGATCTGAGAACTAGGTGAGTATGTTGCTACTAGAGTGTTGTTGCCTCTAGGCCTTCTCAGCTGATGGAGCCAAGAAATATATACAAATATATACAAATGTTTTACAACCATATCTGTATTTCTACATGTAATCAGTTGTGTCTATAATGAAATAAAGATGAGTTCTTCCTAGTGTCTCCAATTCTAATCCATTATTGCATGATTCTTTTTTTTTTTTTTTTTAAGATTTTCTTTATTTGAGAAGAATGAGTGAGAGAGAGCATAAGAGAGGAGAAGGTCAGAGGGAGAAGCAGACTCCCCAAGGAGCTAGGAGCCTGATGCAGGATGAGATCCTGCAAGTCCGGGGTCATGACCTGAGCCGAAGGCAGTTGCTCAACCAGCTGAGCCACGCAGGCGCCCTGCATGATTCATTTTACTCCCCCTCCTTATTTACTTAAAAACTCCCACTCCAACAGTGAGAAACCTGGCTTCCACCATCCACCATTCATTTACTCACTTGTTCAATTTCAGTATACACATGCGCAGTATCAGAATTGTTAACCTGGTACAGTTAATAACTTTAACCCCATGGGAAACAACTTTATCAACTAGCGTACACTACTATGTGCTTTTGCCTCTACTCTTACAAATTTCACTTTTTTCCAAATTTACTCAGGTCAGCACCTTTTGACTCATCTTGAGTAAGGTTGTTTCATGAGTTTGTAATACAATTAGATTGTTTTGTCACAGTCTGAATTTAATTCTGGGATCTCTCAATTTTCTACATGATGTTTTTAAAAATTACATATGTGAAAAAATTACATACATTCAGATTTACTCTGTATGAAGGCGCTATGGATGTGGACAAATGCATAATGTCATGTAACCACAATTACATTATCATGCAGAAATTTTACCACCTTTGTAAATATCCTGTGATTCCCCGATGTTTGGCACCTACTGAACTTTTTACCATTACTAGAGTTTTGCCTTTTCCATGGTGTCAAAATTGGAGTCACATCCCATGCAGACTTTTCAGACTGCTTCTATCACTTAGCAATATGCATTTAAAACTCGTGCATGTCTTTCTGTGGCTTTATGTCTTATTTCTTTTTATCACTGAATAATAACCTATCATATGGATATACCACAGTCTGTTTATCAATTCACCTACTGAAGGACCATGGTTGCTTCCAGTTTTTGGCAATTAAAAATAGAAGCTGTAAATTTTCATGTGCAGGTTTTTGTGTGGACATAGTTTTAAAATCAGTATAGTAAATTAAATTCCTAGCAGTGTGATTGTTGACATGTATGGTAAGGCTATGCTTAGCTTTGCAGGAAATGGCCTAATGTCTTCCAAAATGGCTGTACTATTTTTTATCACCATCACCAATGAAAGGAGTTCCCACTGTTCTTATAAGAAATTGGCAACTTGTGTATGTTTTCACTTTAGTTATTCTGAAAGATGTATAGTAGTATCCTACTGTTATTTTAATTTGCAATTCCCTAGTGACAATGAAGTTGAGCATCTTCTTACATGCTTATTTATCATTATTGTTAGTGAGATGTCTGTCCAGACCTTTTGCCCACTTCTTAATTGGATGCTTTCCCCCTTTTTTAAGGGAAAGAGAGTGCAAGTGGCAGGGAGGAAGGACAGAGAGAGACAGAATCTTAAGCAGGCTCCATGCCCAGCATGGAGCTTGATGCGGGGCTTGATCTCACAACCCTGAGATCACGATCTAAGCTGAAATCAAGAGTCAGATGCTTAACAAACTGAGCTACCCAGGCAACCATGTTTGTTATCTTATAATTGAGTTTTATCTGGTAGGATTCACTAGTGAAGTCATCTGATCCTGATGCTTTTCAGAAATTATTTCTTAATTATTAATTTTCAAATTATTGATTCAGTTTTAATAGATATAGACCTATTCAATTACCTATTTCTCCTTTTGTCAGTTTTGATAATCTATGTCCTTCAAGAAACTGGCCCATTTCATCGGAGCTATCACTTTGTGGGCCTAGAATTTTTCATAGTATTCTTTTATTACCTTTTAATGCCCCTAGGGGCTATACTGATCATCCAGCTTTCAGTTCTGATATTGGTAATTTGGGCTTTTCATGTTTTTTTTTTTTTTAAATAGGTTCCCTAGATATTTATCAATTTTATTGATTTTTCCCTAGACCAAACTTTTAAAAACAATGTTTCTCATTTTTTTCCTGTATTCAATTTCTGCTCTGTATTATTTCTTCCTTCAGTTTGCATTGGACTTAAATTATTTTTCTTTTTCTATTTTCCTAAGATAGAAACTCATGTTACTGATTTTAGATATTTCATCTTTTCCGGTATATGCATTTAAGGTTATAAATTGCCTGCTAAACACTGCTATTGCTAAATCCCCCAAATTGTGATAAATTATATTTTCATTTTCATTTAAATTATTTTAAAATTTCTTGAGACGTCTTCTTTGACCCATGTGTTATTTAAAAGTACATTCATCAATTAATTTCTATAATTGGGATTTTTCCAGCTTAATTTGTTATCAGTTTCTAGTTTAATTCCACTGTGATCTGAGAATATACTTTGCATGAGTACTATTTCTTCAAACATGATAAGGTGGGGTTTACAGCCCAGAATGTGATCTCTTTTGGTGAATGCTCAACACAAACTAAAGAAGAATGTATATTCTGATGTGGTTGAATGGAATAGTCTATAAATGTTAATTAGATCAGTTGACTGATAGTGTAGTTCAATTATCTATATACTTACTGATTTTCTGCTTAAGAGGGGTGTTAAAGTCTCCAGCTATAGTGGCTTTTTCTATATCTCTTTCCAATTCTATCAGGTTTTGCCTCAGGTATTTTGATACTCTTGTTAAGTGCAATATTGAGGATTGTTAAGAATTCTTGCAAAATTGACCACCAAATCATTATGTAATGTTGTTTTTATCCTTCATAATTTTCCTTGCTCTGAAATCTACTTTGTCTGAAATATAGTTACTCCAGCTTTCTTTTAGTTAATGATAGCATGGTATATCTTTCTTTATCCCTTTATTTTTTTAATCTATTTTTTTATATTTAAAATGAGTTTCTCATAGATAACACATAGCTGGGTCTTTCTTTTTATATAAGGGTCTTATTTTTTTATCCACTCTGACAAAATCTGTCTTTTAATTAGTGCATTTAAACCATTCACATTTAAAGTGACTATTATCATAAGTATATTAATATGTACATATTTATAACTGTTTTCTACCCATTGCATGTGTTTTCCCCCTACTTTTCTGTCTCTTCTGATTTTAATGAACATTTTATATTATTACATTTAATCTACTCTCTTAACATATGAATTATTCTTTTTAGGAAAATTTTAGTGGTTATTCCAATGTTTGCAGTATACATTTTTTAAAGAAAGCTCCACACCCAATGTGGGGCATGAACTTACAACCCTGAGATAAAGAGTTGCATGTTCTACTCACTGAGCCAGCCAGATGCCCTGAAATATACATTTTTAACTAATCTCAGTCCACCCTTAAATAGCAGTATACTGCTCTTGTAGTGTGGGTAACTTATAATTGAGCATTCCCAAACCCCTTCTCCTAAACCTTATAGACACTGCTGTCCTTCCTCTCATTTATCCATATTCCATAATCACCCAGTACCTTGTTACTATTATCTTAGTTATGTTTTAGATCAATGAATAATAAAAATACTTTATCTTCCTTTTTTCTTATGCTTTTCCTTTCTTTATATACATCCAAATTTCTAACCTATATAATTTTCCTTCTCCCTGAAGAACTTCTTTTTGTCTTTTCTTTTAGGACAAGTCTGCTGACAATAAATACCCTTAGACTTTCTCTTTCACTTTTTAAGAATAATTTCAATGGATACAGAATTATCTGTTATGGCTTCTTTTCTTTCAACTCTTAAAATACTTCACTCCATACTCTTCTCATTTGGTGGGTGAGGAGAAGGCTGTCATAATTCCTCTAATGGTAAGGTTTTTACCATCCTCCTAAGGCCTCTTTCAAGATTTTCATAGTTTTTGGTTTTCTGCAATTTGAGTATGATGTGCCTAGGTGTAGTTATTTTGATATTTATTTTGCTTGGTATTTTCTAAGCTTCTTGGGTCTGTGTTTTGGTGTCTGTAATTAATTTTGTACCATTTTCTGCCATTATTCCTTTCACAAATAGTTCTTTTCTTTTCCTTCTCCTTCTGGTATTCCAATTAAGCATTTACACTTTAAAAAACTATCTCATAGTTATTGATGTTCAGTTCTGGGGTTTTTCCCCCAATTCTTTTTTTTCTTTGCATGTCAGTTTAGGTATTTCCCATTGATTTATCTTCAATCTCACTGACTTCTTTCCTCAGCTGTGTCCATTCTGTTGATGACTCATCAAAGGGATTTATTTGTTAGTGTCTTTTTTTAACCTCTAGCGCTTGCTTTTGATACTTCCTTAGAGTTTCTCTCTGCTTACAATATTCATGTTTTCTTGCATATTGTCTACTATTTCCACTACAGTTCTTATGTCTTAATCAGTTATTTCAAATTCTCTATCTGATAATTCCAACAACTGAGTCTGTTTCTGGTGCTTTGTCTTTCACACTGTTCTTTCTTGTCTTTAGGGATGTCCTCTAACTTTTTGCTGAAAGTTCACTACTTGGCATTGGGAAATAGGACCAGAGGTAAATAAGCATTTACTATGTGGATCTGTTAATCTGGCCAGGAGGTGAGCTGTGTTTGATATTTGTAATAGGTGGCAGAAGTTTCAAGTTCCTCCATTATCTTTGTTTTGAGTCCCTTATTGGCTCTGAGCTTCCCTCAGTACTTCTCTGTCAGAGTCCATGCCTCTTTAGGCTGTATTTCACTGTTATTATACTGGATTCCTGTTATATATCTGTTATACACACACACACACACACACACACACACACACACACTGCATAACTGATGTTTTCTTTCTTTATTTTGATATAAGGGTAAAGTATGGGGGAGGAAAAGCATTCCATAATTTTAGAATTAAATCTTAGTTTCCTGTTTGGACTGACCTTTACAGGCGTTTCTCCATGATATAGCTTTTCTCCCTCTTGAGAAAGGAAGCCAACAGGGGGCTGGACTAGGAGGGATGCCCTCCCCAAACTGAGATAAGGCTCTAGTAATATCTTTTCTCTCAGAGAGTAGACCATTATTGAACAATGCTTTGGGTATATTTCACAATGATTACCCTTCCCTCTTCCTGCACAATTATTACTAATAACAAAGATCGTGCCATCATTAATATGGAATTAATGGTTTCACGCTTGGTAAAATAATATATTTTCAAATATATAAATTTTCATAATCATACTCTATTTTTCATCCTTACACTCTCCATAATGCCTAAATTCTCACATAGTAAAAAAAAACTCAAAGTATAACAACTCAAAACGTTTATAATCTTGCTTATTAAGGAATAAGATAAATTGATTTATGATACAAAGATAGTACCTTATTATTCCACATCAAAAGAGAAATAGACATTTATTTGACATCAAGTCAATATTGATCTAAAAATATGAAAGTTGTCAGTTCTCTGGTCCCATACTGTATGTCAAAACACCCTGTTTAAAATTGTATTTTTTAGCAGATGGGGTACCCACATTATAGAAATAATCTTAATGAAAAATAGATCAGAAACTGAAGAGTCCCGGGCAAAATCCTACTTTTTAATTCCTTTCTTTTTTTTAACATAATGAAAAATTTTGCAAATCAGTTTTCTTTAAATAAAAAATTCTCATTGAACATATATTCATCTTTAATATAATTTTATGATATAAGAATAGGAAATAATAAATTTATTTCAAAGCTTTATAAAGTGTATTCACTGAAGTATTATCAAAACAAAACTGTAAATCCCCAAACAGGAAAATAGTTAATATAGATAATTCAGTGTATTATTAAAATAACTTTTCAAAAGTCAGAGTTCAACAGGGAATAAGAACTAAATTTACTGTGTACAGCTATTAAATATATATAAAAAAAAGAAAAAACACAAAATTCTCATTTAAATTGTAGTCAGTGACAGTAAACTAGTTCAGTAATGAATCATGAATAAACAGTTATGGCAAATGATTAATTGTTCTGAACTCACACTGTTTACCTAATTAAATGCAACTATTAGTAATACTAGCAGGTAAGTTACCTTCATTCTTTTCTGGAAGGGCAGATTTTTTAATACACTGATACAGTTGAGTATACCTCCTGAGGAGTTCCACAATACAACATTTTTGTTATCAGTTTTTATTTTTCCAACAAATAAAGGCTTTAGAATACCTAACTCAATGTTTTCCAGGTATTTTTAAGGAACCCAGGGAAATTGTCACGCTTCCTAATGATATGTTTAAACCGCTGATGCACCTGTTTTGCTTCCTAGTGGTATGTTTAAACCTCTGATGCACCTGTTTTTCAGATTTTATTTGATGAACCACTATTTTCTAATTTTTCAACTTAGCCAGCTTATGCTACTCTTTGGTTTTCCTCCCTTATTTATCTTCACCTGATGTGCAAAAGTACACATTTTATAATGTATCTTGGGTAATATACACAGTGGATTTTTTTCCGTTTCCCTACATTCACTCATTTAGGAGATAATGGTTAGGTCTTGAAACAGTAAAGTTCTACTAGTGCATATTTTATTCCCTGGGAAAATGGCAGATGTTGCAAAAAGTGAGTTAGTTTTATTAACTTCTCAGAAAATATTTTTGATATTGATATAACACTCATTTAGTTAGATTAAGTAATTTACATTCCAGAGAACTTATGAACACATGCCGATGGACGTTAATTCTTTTTTCCTAATCAACAAAGAAACAGAGAATATATAACCACCTATAAATGTATACTAAGTATTCATAATGTCCAAGTGTTGAATTATAGAGAATATAAAATAATTATGTAAAAGTAACTACTCAAGAAATTTAAAAGTCAAGTAAAAGCTAGTAGTATTTGCTACAGGTAATAATTGAAGATTTATATCACATATAACTAAATATACAGCTGTAGAATGGATGCAAATTTTTCTGTATAGTTAGTCTTTTATGGCTTGAGATAATTTTTTTTTAACAAAGTAACCTTACTGATGTACTATCCCAAACAAACATCTCAAAGAACTCACATATCAAGGAACTTCAGCTACTTGTTCTATATGGAAGACCCCACAGCAAATATAAAGATAAAGACTGACCATTTAGAACTCTAACATCCCTATTAGTATTTTCTACTTAAGGGACTTTAAAGGCCTAAAGGACGTTAAAGCACCAAAAAAACCATAAAGAATAGAAAGAAGGGTTCAGTGTATACTAGGTACTGAGGAAAATGGAATGGAATATGTAAAACTTGAGAAGGGTCTCGGAGGAAAAGCAGGATTTACATAGACCAGAAAAAGTGAAAACAGCAAAGCAAGAAGATCAATCTACATAAATGAAGGCTATAGGTAAGAATAAATATGACATGCTCTACCCTTCCCAGTTACTCCCCTTTTCAGATTAAGAAATGTGAAGAAGGAAATAAGAGAAGATATGACAGAGTGTAACTTGCAGGGAGATGATTATTTTATATTGGGTCATCAAAGATGTCTAAGGAACATGACTTCACTTTGAGTTGTCAAGACCTGAAATACAAAGAAAAGGAGAAAATCAAAGGCTAATGGAAAAAGAGTAACCCAGGAAGAAGATCAGTGAATGAAAGACCTTGACAGAAGAATGGACAGAAATAACAGAACTACTAGGCAGAGAATGGATTGGGAGATGAGGGTCTGTGTTAAGCTCAGAGTAAGAATGGAAGCAGGGAAAACAATTGAGACTATTAAAAAGTCCAGGCAAGGGCGCCTGGGTGGCTCAGTGGGTTAAGCCGCTGCCTTCGGCTCAGGTCATGATCTCAGGGTCCTGGGATCGAGTCCCGCATCGGGATCTCTGCTCAGCAGGGAGCCTGCTTCCTCCTCTCTCTCTGCCTGCCTCTCTGCCTACTTGTAATCTCTCTCTGTCAAATAAATAAATAAAATCTTAAAAAAAAAAAAAGTCCAGGCAAGAGATGGTGGTCACTTACACTGAGATTGTGGTGAGAGAGAAAAATGGACAAATTTCATTTACATATTTTAGAGAAACAGGGAAATCTGGTGACACACTGAACCTGGAGAATGAATAAAAGAAAGTTATAAAAATAACCAATGTTTTTCCTTGAGCATCTGGGTAAATAGTCATGCCAATTACTAAGATGGGGGAAGGGTAAAGAACAGGTTGGAAGTATGACAAAGGTTTTGTCAAACAGACATCAAATTGGAAATTTCAAAAATAGTTGCAGTGGAGTCTAGAACACATTATTGCATTCTAAACTTTATTTTAAAATTACCTTATCAAGTGTTTTATACTTCTGGTTACTCAGGGGTAAAAAGAATGGCTTGAATTTACTTAAAATGGTAAATAAATCTCTCTCTTGGTGGTGACTATTAAACTGTGATATACATACCAGAGATTTGGAGAAAAGGTACTTTTTTCTCTAAGCTCCCAATGTCTTAGTTCTCTCATATTTGTCATATTACTAAAACACAATCCTATGTCATTCCAAAGAAAAACAAACTCAAGTGACTTCCCATGGCCTACAAAAATCTAAACCCTTAGCACAGTAATCAAGGACCTTTGCCAACCTCAAGCAAGTCTCCGTTTAGCTCTATTTTACCAATTTATATCTCAAACAATAATTAGCTTATACTTCTAACTCTTCTCGTGAGCTTCTCCCCTAATTTTCTATCTCTAGAATCTAAAACAATGGTGACTACAAAGTACAAATTCTATAAATGTTTTTGAATTGAGTCATTTTTTAAGATACACCATAGCTCTTATGAGACAATTTTAGATTTTTCAAGTCAAATATAAGTCACACAAAGATACGCCCCAGTATATCACATATATTTCTACACTACTTTAGCAGGCTATGCATTTTCACTATCTTCAATTTCTCTATTCTAATTTCACATTGGATATAAAACTGTAAGAAAACATAAAACATTGTCCAGGATATTTTGGAGTCTATTTACTTATAAAATATATAAGAATATGATGAAACAAGATGTGATCAGGAAGGAGACAAATCACAAGACACTCTTAATCTCACAAAACAAACTGAGGGTTGCTGGGGGGTGGTGGTTAGGGAGAGGGTGATTTGTTGTGGGCATTAGAGAGAGTATGTGTTATGGTGAGTGCTGTGAAGTGTGTAAGCCTGATCATTCACAGACCTGTACCCCTGGGGCAAATAATACATTATATGTTAATAAAAAATATATGTAAGAATATGAAATATATTCTGAATGTTGTAACATTGATGATACTTACTTATTATATGTCAGACACTATTATAAGCATTCACATTAACTAAATAATGCATATACTTCTCATAACAACATACCTTTGAGATGAATAATTATCTCATTTTCCAGAGGAACAGAGAGATAAAGCATGTTGCAAAAGGTCATAAAATTGCAATATCCTATATTCTATTTCCTTCTACCTAAAAAGTATATCGTACTTATTTCAAATATATCTTCAAGTTTTAAACCTTTAACAACATCTTTCTTGAATAAATGAAAATACACTTAAGAGTCACAAAACCAAGGAAATACTAAGATTTCATTAACATGCACATGGTTTCTCCTTTTATTTCAAGCTCTGTTAAGTGATTAAGGAACCTAACATTAGTTTCCAAGAACTTAGCCCTGATTTCAGTAAACTCCATTCCTATATCACTCTCCAAATAATTTTCTTATTGTGACTGTGAAAAATATCTAACAAACTTGGTATGTCTTAATTTCAAGTAATATCTATTGATATTGAGGAAAAGCCAAAAGTAGTTATAACTACATGCTGTTAAAGGCAACAACACTTCACATCATCATGTGGTATCACATTCCATAAACTGAGACATTTTAGAACTGAGAAATAAATGTGAGCTTAGGGCACTAGAACTAGTTACAGCTTAAACTGACCCCATGTGAAATCTCCCAGGGCCCAAAATAAATGATATGGTGCCAACCATGGCAGGAACAGTTAGAGGAGTCTCAGTTCATACCACTAGAAGATATGAAGTCAGCCAGAAGGTGGCAGAATGGGGCCACTTAGGTTTCACATACAAATCCAGAGAAATCTTTTTATTTTCAGCACCTAAGGTTTTAGCAGTATACAAAAAACAGCAATTTTAGACCTAGCAAAAAAATTTTATGTACTAGAGATATAAAAGAGCATCATTTCAAACATATAAATCAAACTATAAAATTCCCATATAAAGGACATTAGAAACTGATCCCCCATTTACCTGCTCTGGTAAATCTTCCCTATTTACAAAACTCAATGAAAAAATGAAGTCCTTCAAAGTTGGCTATAACATTCCAATATCACATTTGAATTCACTAATAATTTAATGAAAAATTACTAGTAAATGTATTATATAGTATATTTAATTTCATAAGTTCAATCATAGTTGCTATGGTAAAGCCAAATCTTCTGTAAAATCTCATATAACTTTAAAGAAAACAGTTGGTCTTATATTGGGTGGTTCAAGTGGGGTTTAGAAACTATGGCTTAAGGGGCACCTGGGTGGCTCAGTCGGTTAAGCGACTCTGGATTTAGGCTCAGTTCATGATCTCGGGGTCCAGCCCTGCATCAGCCTCCCCTGCTTGGCAGAGAGTGTGCTTAGGATCTCTTCTCTGCTCCCTCTGCCTCTCCACCTACTCATGGTCTCTCTCTAAAGTAAATTTTTAAATCTTAAAAATAAAAACCCTACCACTTAATATATGGCCATATTATTCTTCATATTACATTTGAATGTTCATAATGAATCTGTTTATTTTTGCTTTCTTGGTAACAGTCAAAGAACCTAGAATACATGAGCCCTCAAAAACTTGTGCCCAGTTCAGTACAGTATTTCCAGGAGAAAACTGAGGGCCAAAAGCAATTCAGTAGATACCTAAGACACCAATTATTATTAAAATGATTCTCTTTAGTTTTCCATCAGGTGATCAGCCTCCCCAAACTGAACACAAAAGGAAGAGATGCTAATTACTCTCAAACAGGAACTAAGCCATGTGTACAGAGACACACTAAGATCATAATACCAGATCAACCAACATTAACCAATTTACAACAGAAGCAGAAGTAGAAGAGTCCTGAAAAGAACTGTTATGTACTGAGTTGTGAGGTAGGCAACACCATGTAGCAAAGGTGGTGTTTCACCTTTACCTCAGATCAAATAAGGGGCTTCTGGGGAAGCACTCAGAGATGGGACCTATCTCCTGTCCTCTAGAGTCCACAGAAGTTAGAGACTGTTTCAGGAGACTTACCAAATGTACCAAATGTAGACATTATGGTAGATGAAGCTACTTAGGTCCATTGGCAGAGTAAAATAGCACAGAGAGGGAGTTTCCCTTGCAATGCCCAGAAAAATGTGTTTTTGTCTTAGAGGCCCAAGGGAAAGATGTGTAGACAAGGGAGTCTAGTAAGTGGCCAGTCAAAAGAGAGGCATTCCCTCATAAAGAGAACTGAAATCCAAGATCCACAACAAATTACCTGCCAAGCTAAAGAAACTTAAATTTCAGGAAACTCCAGGTGCAGGAGAAAATTCTAATGCCCTGGGAGAGACTCTAGCATTGTGTTCCCAAATATATGCTTTTGTAAGATTTGCAAAAGTGAGATATTTTACATTACAATTGGTTAAAACTCCTGTCCTTTCATTCCAACTTTCCCTCTTCATACTAACCCATTATGTCGGTGTTAAGAAGTGGCTGGAGGCAACTCAGAGAATTAACTAAGGGGAACTGATATAGGAATATGTCATTTTACCTGCAACTTGGAAAAAGTTTGTGGATTTTTCAATAAAGAAGAAATTATAGACCTATGACTTGAACATACATGAAGAGTACCTCCTTTTTCATCTTCAAATTTATGTATTAAAGTACCAAGATAATATTTAGATAGAAACATAATGGAATACAAAACAGATGAAAAAGAGCCACAAAATCAATATTATTCTTATTTAGCAAAGTGACACAACAAAAAATTTTTAGGTCACACAAAAATAGTTAAGTTATTTTAAAAAATGAATAGGCTACTTTGCCTCATAATTGAATTAATGAAGAGAAATATGAACATGTTAGAAAAAGACTTTTTTAAATTTCTTGCTGTTAATGTCTTATCAGATAAAAGGCTAGTAACCAAAATCTATAAAGAACTTATGAAACTTAACACCCAAAGAACAAATAATCCAATCACAAAATGGGCAGAAGACATGAACAGACATTTTTCCGAAGACATCCAAATGGCCAACAGATAGATGAAAAACACTCAACATTACTCAGAATCAGGGAAACACAAGTCAGAACTGCAACGAGATACCACCTCACACCAGTCAGAACGGCTAAAATTAACAAGTCAGGAAACAACAAAGTTGGTGAGGCTATGGAGAAAGGGGAAACCTCTTACATTGTTGGTGGGAATGCAAGCTGATGCAGCCACTCTGGAAAACAGATTGGAGGTTCCTCAAGAAGTTGAAAATAGAACTACTCTATGACCCAGCAATTGCACTACTGGGTATTTACCCAAAAGATACAAAGAGAGTGAGCCGAAGGGTCATCTATATCCCAATGTTTATAGCAGCAATGTCCACAACAGCCAAACTATGGAAAGAGCCCAGATGTCCAACAACAGATGAATGGATAAAGAAGATGAGATATATATTCATAATGGAATACTGCTCATCTGTCAAAAACTGAAATCTTGCCATTTGCAATAAAATGGATGGAACTAGAGGGTATTATACTAAGTGAAATAAGTCAACCAGAGAAAGACAATAATCATATGAACTCACTCATATGAGGGATTTAAGAAACAAAACAGAGGACCATAGGGAAAAGAGGAAAAAAAAAACAAGATGAAATCAGAGAGGGAGGCAAACCGTAAGAGACTCTTAATCATAGGAAACAAACTGAGGGTTGCCGGAGGGGGGTAAGTTGGGAGGATGGGGTAAGTGGGTGATGGGCATCAAGGAGGACCCGTGATATAATGAGCACTGGGTATTATATAAGACTGATTTCTACCTCTGAAACCATAATACATTATATGTTAATTAATTTAATTTTAATAAAATTTCTTGCTATTTAACACAAAATATGAACACTGACAGAAATACATAAAACTCGTAACAGCCAGTATAAGGCTGTTGAAGAAAAACTGATTAACATTAACTCAAAAATAACTGAAGATTAATTATTGTCAGGAAAACCTGAAATGTACTGAAATCTTTTTTTGTGAAAGAAATCTGTCATAGTGGTGTTTCTTCAACCATAAAAAACATAGATGTGAGAACCAGAGGCTAGAGGTAGAAGTGGCAGACTTCACTATTTCATTGAATCTAAGACTAATCAGTTGTAAGAATCATTATTATTTTATTTACCACTAAGAAAGAAAAAAGAAAAAAAGTACAGCAATTAAACTATGATGAGATAATGCTTTATTAGTCACAATTTCTGTTTTTCTTTAGAACTAATTTGGACCTATTTTGTCATAACTTTCTATCTTACATCACTTGTGTGTACATAAAATAAAAAAACATTAAAAAATTGGTTAAGGAATTCCTAAAACTCCTTCACATTTATATCTTAACTATAGAGTCATTTTTTGACTCACAGTCATTGTGTTTTTATGCAATTATTGTCCTATATAACATCAAGAATATTGTTCATGCAATATTTCTTGCAGTGCTCTACTACTACCTCCTAGATTTTCTTCCAATATATCTGTTCTGATGTTGTGTATGCAAAGATAATGACAAGTATGTCGCAAGTACTGCCTGACAGTAACTATAGGATAACACTAAGTGTAGGAAGCATTCTAATTTCAGAGACAATAATGTATGAGAAAAGTATTTATCCTAGAATTAATGAAATATAGTATCATATTTAATTATCCATTTGAGGAATGTTTGCTTCTAGTTCCTGTGATCGTGGATGATTTAGAAATCTTAGCACTCATGAAAGGGATCCTTCTTAAAATTAAAAAAAAAGGATACTTCTACCAAGAAGATATATCAATGAACCTCTAGAACTGGAAGTTAAGAGTGCCACCTGAGTATTCTGGTCTCCTCACTGCACTACAATAATGCAAAAAAAGGAGTTATTATTTTTGTTTGGGTAATTAATCTGGTTATCACTGACATAGGTTGTTGCTCAAAATGCAAGCAGAGAAGAACAGGAATGGATCCTAGGAGATCTTGTGAGGTGTCTTCTTATAATTTCCATATTAAATGGTGAAAAACACATGGGTTATCCTCAGCATTCCACTATAGGAAACACTAACAAGTTTTCAGTAACTCAAGAATGATGATCTAAACTACTATTCTAAAATAGAACCCCTTCTAATTTATATGCTGGCAGATAGAACATGGGATGAACACTGGGGAGCTTATATATATAATACCAACTTCTAGACAAAACAAGGACTACTTTGCTCTCTATGTGTGTACATATGAATGTAAGTGTATATAATATATAAACACATTGATTTCCTTCTGCCCTTCCCCCAAGAATTTCATATAAGGGATGATAGTGGTGATTAACTTTATAATTTAAAACCAAGGCAGCACAAAATCACTGTGAGAAACTAATGGATGAGATGAATATCATCCACAGATTGATACAGGAGCTGATGGTATTTTGAGTCTCTCCCTTTGGGTAGACGTTTGAGTGTGCTTTCATTTATATGAAGGATAGCAGCATCAAACTAAATGTAGCATATTGTGGTTGCCATTGTTGTTTCGGAAGCATTAGTAAAAGGGTGCGTATAGGTGATAAGCAACCAAGGGAGTGAATTGTGTTGGATGTTGGAAATAGGCTCATTCAACAACATCCTTTCTATTCTGTAATAGTAGAAGAGGCTGGAAAGCTAAAAATTTATTTCCTGGACTTCCTAAAGTTTGGATGCAAATAAAGTCCTCTCTGTTAAATGCACTTCTATGATACTTGGAAGGTAAACATGGGAGGGTAGTTTCTGCTGGCAAGCACAGATCATGGAAATAAGGTTTCTCAGAGTCAGTATCTCAGTGACTTCCAGCTGCAGGTTCTGACTATTAAAAAAAAAATAACAACAACAACCCAAACTATCAATACTGTAAAACAGAAAAAGAAAAACAGAAAGAGAGACAGATATATCTAATAACATCATTTAAGGTCACAGCTACAATTCCTAAAGCCTGGTTCATCACTTGAACTTTCAAATTATTTAGAAAATTGATTCTCTTTGCATTTTAATCAGTTTCAGTTGGACTTCTACTTCTTGCAACTGAAAGATACCCATTTAATACATATAAAATAAGTATAATTTTTTGGATTATTCCACTTTTTATAAAAAGCAAATATTTTCTATAAGTAAATGAATTTTAAAAGCTGCCAGGTAGTGACAGAAGTGAGTTCCCCTTTTCCTCAACCTAAGAAATGAATAATATAAGTGGTCTGAAAAATATCAGATTTTATAAAAGCAAGATTAATTGTTTAATAAGAAATAGAGGATGGTAAGTGTGGAACGTGGCTATATAATGTTCAAAATATAAAAATTTGGAAAGTTCACTAATTATATTATGGCCCCAGCCAATAAAATACCATGATCCCTAAGTTCCCTCTGATTATAGGCAGAATCCTAGCTTTTCCTGTTGTAATCACTGATGCTCTGTTCCAAAAGTCAGTGACCTAATGGTAAGCTGCCTTTCTGGTATTGTTTCTGCAAGGCCTTGGGCTTACAGGGTTATCACTGCCATTTTCCAAGTTTTGGGTTTTTTTTTTTCCCACTTCTACATTATTTTTTTAAAAACGCCTTTATATTAGGTAACCAAAGAGAAAGATGGCTCTTACATATTTGTTCTTAAGATTTTGGTTTCTTTTCTCATTCTTAATCCCACCACCCAGAAATACTACAACTGACAAATTGGAATATTTGCTTCAAGTCCATTTTTCTGTTTATACTTTGAAAAAATTAAGTAATTTTTAATTTTGAGTAAATTTAAATTGCATACAGTACTAAAGGCCCTCCTGATTTCTATCTTCATCCCAACTTCTCTGCTTGGCTCCCAAGAGGGAACCACTATTCTAAATTTGTGCTTAGCCTTCAAATCTCTTTTTCATACTTTACATACACATAGTTCCACAAAAAAACATATACACTACTATTTTTTAATATACCCAAATGGTGTCATGTTCTAAATATCTTTTTGCAAGTTACTTTTTTCAAATACACCATATTCTACTTAGCTGTTTTTCTACTGATGAGCCTTTAGGTTATTTTTTCCATTATTACAAAGAATGTGATAATGAGCATCTGTATCTCTCCCTCTCTCCACCCTCCATCCCTCTTTCTATCTCTGCGTGTGTGTGCTCTATTTTATTTTTCCTAAAAGTCATGATATGTCTCTGGTCATAATTTTTCCCAGCTACCCTTCAGACAAGAATTAACCTACCATCTCAGGCCATAATTTTATGAAATCACCAGGCATTAATCATTTTGAAATTATGATACCATGAAATTAAGCAGTTTTAAGTGTACAATTCAGTAGGACTTTTAAGGTAAATTTATAGTTATGCAATTATCATTACTTCACTTTAGAACATTTCTCATCACCCCCTGAAAAAACCTCATGCCCATCTGCAGTCATTCTCCATTCCCACCTCTAGCTTTGGGCAACCACTAATCTACTTTCTGCTTCTACAGACTTTGTCTTTTTATAGAAATGAAATTATACAATATGTGGTCTTTGGGGTCTCATTTCTTCCATTTAGCGTAATGTTTTTGAAGTTCACCCATGTTGGCACATGTATCAATACTTTGTTACTTTTTATTTCTTAATAATATTTCATTGTCTAGATACAGCACCTTCTCTTTGCCAATTTAGTTGTTTCCACTTTATGGTTATTATGAGTAATACTGCTATGAACATTCATGTACAAGTTATTGTGTGAACATATGTTTTTATTTCTCCTGAATAGATTTCTAGGAGTAAAACTTCTGGGTGTGGTAATTTGGTGCTTAGCATTTTGAGAAACTGCCACACTGTTTCCAAAGTGGGTGCACTATTTTACATTTCCACCTATGATGTATGAGGGTTCCAATTTCTTCACATCCTTGCCAATTCTTCTCTTTTCCTTTTCTTAAAAATACATACTTCGGGGGCGCCTGGGTGGCTCAGTGGGTTAAGCCACTGCCTTTGGCTCAGGTCATGATCTCAGGGTCCTGGGATCAAGTCCTGTATCAGGCTCTCTGCTCAGCGAGGAGCCTGCTTCCCTCTCTCTCTCTCTCTCTCTCTCTCTCTCTGCCTGCCTCTCCGTCTACTTGTGATCTCTGTCAAATAAATAAATAAAATCTAAAAAAAAAAATACATACTTCATTTTGTACATATGTGTTTCTATTCAGGAGGTACCAAAAAAGGGAAGTTCCTGAGTCTAATTTATACCCATTTTCAGTTTTAATAAATACAACCTAATCATCCCAGGAGTGGCTATTCCAATTTATACTCAATATGCTTGCCATGCATGAGATTGTTCATCTTTGCTAAATCTGGCAAATGAAAAAAAAGACTTCTCACTTTAAATCACATTTGACTGATTATTTGTGAGGTAAACTATCTTCATATGTCAACTGATCATCCGAATTTCATCTTTGGTAATTTACCTATTCATATACTTTATTTTTCTTTCCTTTTTCATATGCTATCTTTTTGCTGACTTATAAAATATTTTCATTCTAGATATTAATCCTACCAGTTTTATTCATTGAAAATACTTCCTGCCAATCTCTTTACTTAAGGAGTATGAAACACTGTCTTTCAGAGTCCTACACAAAAATATTTCTCTGAACTATTATTTACAGTCTTATGCTCCTTGATTCCTATGCCAAAGAGCTTAACTATGCATCCTAAGAATACTTTTCACTGGTTTACAGGAAGCCCTATGAAACATACATACAAAGAAGTTCCCAAGTTGCCTTTCCTGGGGGACATTAATTAATTCACTAATGTAAATTAGGTTCCCCTTTAGGACATATAGTAGGTTGTTAGTAGTAAAAACCAAAACAATAAAAAAACATTAATTCAAGCAGAAAAAGAATTTATTCAATGGGTACATTACAGTGTCGTACAGAGGAAGACTGGAAGACTAGATAAAGATACGAACCAAAGAAGGCAAGACAGAGTTGAAAAGCAATCTGATGTGAAATTGAATGGTCATCTCCAATACCGGTAGCAACGCCACCAATGAACAGTCACTGCTATCCCACTATGTTCTCAATTCTGCAAAATAATGTTTAATCTTATGTCTGTGAGTCAAGTTTATAAGACTCTCTTGCAACATTAGTTTCTTATTGAGACACTGTATCTAATCTGATGAGTTAACCCTGGCCTGAAGTTGAAAAACATAGTTACAATTCTCTCTAGGCACATAACTATTAGTATTCTCTACTACTAAGCATACTGTTGAGTATCTTGATGGGTCACTTCCCAATCTTATATTAGAAATAAACGTAAAATAAAAATTATTAGCACAGGATTCTACAGGGTCAACAGATATTTTTTACAGTAATTTTTAGATATATTTAAGTTGTCATGGCCATATTTAAAACAAGCATCTCTCTGAAAAATATTTCAGATCTATCCTCTTTTGCCTATCAAGAAACTATTTATTCATCAACTATTTCGTGAGTGCCCACTATGTGCCACACACAGTACTATGTGGTAGATTTCAATCTGAGCAAAAACAGACATTACAGTTCAGTGGGAAGACTGTATTATTTAAAAAAAACAAAAAAACAAAAAACCAGTTCCATGATTCCATAAAGAGATAACAGGAGACCTTAATCTAGTGTAGGAAGATCAAAGAACACCTTCTGAAAAGCATAATGACTGAAATGAAATGTAAAGGATATGAAAAAGGGTTCATCAGGAACTGGGAGATAAGATAGAAAGATCTCCAGCCAGGAAATAGTATGGTTAAAGGCATTATGGGGGGCGGGGGGAGTAGGAGGCGGAATTTCAGAAACTATAGCTTTAAAAAAAGCATACTTAAAGATACCATCAAGAAATCAGTAATCATGTACTTATAACATACTATTTATATCTTTGGTTAATTCCTTTGAGATATTTCCATAAAATCAAATAATGAAAGAAGAGTTCAGGTATGGTAAATCTTTAATAACTTGTACTAATGAAAGATACTAATATAGATAATCCCAAATAGCAAAGAGCAGGCAAAATAATTTTGATTTAGTTTTGAATTAAGCCAATATATTTCCTAGTATATTGCTTTGCTTTAAAAAAGCTGACTTGTAAGATATAAATAAATACTACCTAGCAGTACAGAAAGAATTGTTTTTATCTGAGACACACTTCTGAATACCACAACTTTGGGTGTTAAAATCAGAAACAATGTCAGTGCACTCACAGTAAAATCTTATTGTGTCTTAAAAGCACTATGTGGTGCAACAGAAAGGAAATCATGCCCAATCATGACAGGCCTTACATACCATGCTAAGAATAGGTTCTATCCTATATGCAATGAAGCACAATAAAAATAATCTTAGGCAGGAAGTAACTAGATCAGATTTGAGAGATGGCTAAGAAAAATAAATATAGGGGAATGGTTGAGCAACTATTTTATATATAAGTGAAAGGGATGATAAAGACCTGAAATAAGCTAGGCATAGTGAAACTGGAAATGAGAGGACAAATTGTTAATAAGATCCTGTCACCAATGAGAAGCCAGGAATAAGAAAAATGAAGGAATCTAGACTTCTAGATTTCTGGCTTACATGATGAGGTAAGTTCCCCAAAGGAGATGGGAGATTTAGGGAAAAGAAAATTTCCTCAATTTGACTTTCTAGGAAACATATCCGTAAAAATTAGATATGCCTGGAGAACAGAATAGAGATATGTGTTGGTCACAAAGATTAAAAAAAAAAAAAAAGGGGGGGGGAGTGGTGGTACTTTAAGTAATTCTTTTGGGGAAACACTATAGAGTAGGGAAACTCTATTACAGAGTAAAGAAAAAAGTTCATAGAATAACACTAGAATTACTGATGATGCTTACCAGACACATGTATATGTATGCAAGGATGCTTCTGTGCATCCATGCGTACATACATATACAAAAGGAAAGAAGAGAGCAGAATGGAAGAGTTGAAAATATGAGTAGGCCCTTTAAAGTATACCAAAGATAAAAACTGTAAAATATATATATTTGATTACAAACAACTTAGTTTTTATAAAGTTGAAGGATAAACTTAGTTTTTATAAAGTTGAAGGATAAAAAAGGAAAGCTTACAACATATAATACCAGAAAGAGTTAATAATGGTATTATATAGACATTTATAAATATTTCAAGAGAAATATGAGCACAGAATGAGAACAGACTGTTTATTAAAAATATAAAAACTGCCAATAAACACAATGCTCAACTTTTGCTGGAAATTAAATTAAAAATATGAGATGCTATCTTTTACTGAGTAACTGAAGTTGGAAGAGTTATAATAACTCATTCTTGTAATGCTTCAGTGAAACACTCATATATTATTTGTACAATTAGGTGCATAAGAAACATGTATCAGAAGTCTTAAAAAATAGACAAGACCATTAGTGTCAACACATCATTTTTTTTTCAAAGAAAGAATAGAAATAAGTTAAATGTTAACCACAGGAAGTGCCTTAGGAAAAAAAAAAGTACATATTCTTACAGTGGAACACTATAAAATTATACAAATGTTATTTTAACACCCACCAGAAAGGTTGAGCAAAAAGAAAGAAACAACCAAAAGTTGGTAAGAATGTAGAACAATGAGAATTCTCATACAGTGCTGGTAGTAATACAAGTTGGAACAACCACTTTGGAAAATTATTTGACCATACCTATTAAAGCTAAATATCTACAATCAGCAACATATTCTATAGAAATGTATACATATGTTCATCAATATAATGGAATGTTTACTGCCGCACCATTTATGATATCCCCAAAATGGAAATTTATCACATTTCAACAGAATGGGTAAACTACAATATACTCAAAATATGGAGTATTGTATGGCAAATAGAATGGACAATTTCCAACTATTTTTAACCATAGGGATGCATCCTACAAACTGTCATGCAAAAGAAACCAGACAGAAAAGAGTACATACTGTATGATTACATTTATAAAACAGGCAAAACTCATCAATGCTATTACAAGTAGAGAGAATGGTTACTATTGAAGTAGAGAGTTAAAAAATTAGTCTATACATATTATTACTTTAATAAATGTAACATACTGAATGTAAAAAAATTCCTTACTAAATAATATCAGGCTGCATGGAAAAATTCATGACATAAAAAGGAAAAAAACAAACTACAAGTCAGTATGTTTAATATGGATGGCAGGTTAGAATAATGGTTAAAAGTGCAGGCTATAAGGTAAAAATAGCCTGGACTTGAATCTTGGTTATGTGACCTTGGGCAAATTACTTAAATACTTCAATTTCTTCACCTGCAAATGGGGTCAATAAAAGTACAGACTCACTGGATTGTGAGGTGGATTAAATAAAATAAACCAGATTAAAGCACTTATAACAGTGTCTGGCATATAATAAGCACTATGCCATTATTATCATTTTAATCTCATTTATTCTTAGGCACCCATATACTTATAAAAAATATATTGAACAAAATTGGTAATAGAGTTGATCTATTACTAGAAGATTCTGGCTAAGATTTGTCTTCTTTTTTTTTCTCATGTATAAGTAATGCTGAGTGGAAGTTTTCACCTTAATAGTTAGGAAAACTCCTTTACTGAGAAAAATAGTTTGATAAATTCACTCTGAGAAAAACAAAAAGCAAGTGTCACTGTTTCACTGTTATATTGAGTTTTTTGTGAAAGAGAGACATTTCTCTGTGAATAAGGAGGTGGGAAGGAATTGAATGTTCCAGATGAAATCATCCAGAAGGAAGAAAATGACCAGGATAGAATTTTGTTCTAGCAAAGTCAAAACAATCCTCTAATGCAATCTGAAGGACATCTGAGAAAAACTTAAATGCCTTACGAGAATTAAGTTGCTTACCTTTTGGTAAATTATATAAACTATCCTGAATTTCCTTTAAGAAATTTTCAGTCAGTTGTATTTTGCCAACTAAATGCTTTTGTGTGCAGAATTTCTGTTACAAAATGCTCAGAAAAGATGCCTTCTGAGATTTTTTTTTAAACTAAGGGACAGTACCCAACTGTACCCTCAGATTTTAACATTACTATAGAATTAAGTCAAGGGATATGCTAACCATAATTGTCCAACTATTAGATGAAAAGTGGTAGGAATAAATGCATTATAAGGAAAACCTGTAGGTGTAGACAGTTTCATTAATGATCAAAAAGGGGCCCCAGTGTGTCTTCTGATTTTAGTATATGTGCTGCCGAAGCGAGCACCCCAGTGTGTCTTCTGTAAAGAAGAGGCATACAAGCAGTTTAAAACGTGACTGAAGGCAACGGTTCTATTATTTCTTTGAAGTTAGGCAAGTGATACAATTTTTCTGTATTTCAGTTCCTTCATGTATATTTCAGTTGTCTATTCCTATGTAATAAACACGAAAACTTAGCTTTAACAATAACCATACGTTGCTCATAATTCTGTGATTCAAGCATTTGGATAAGGTACAGTTCTACAAGGTAAGGTGTCTGAGCTAGTTGCTCAAACAGCTGGAGAATGACTGGAATAGCACAACTGAGGTCATATGTCTGGCATCTTGCTTCTCACTATTGCCTGAGTCATTAACTCATCTGATTTCGGCTGAAGGCTGGGCTCACTGAAAGGTCTAAGAAACCTTCATTCAATTGTTTATACCTAGAAGCTACTCCATATGGCCAATCTTTCACATTCTCATCTTTCTTCCTCTCTTTCTCTAAGTGGCTAGTTGGACTTCTAACAGTATGCTGGTCTCATAATAGCCAGACTTCTCACACAGCAGTGGGCTTCTCTGACAGAAGAGGCTGTCAGTCCTCTCAAAGGCATAAGCCTGGAACTGACCAGCATCACATCCACCATATTTTACTGGTTAAACAATCAGAGATTCAATGGGCTAAAGAAATCAGCTAAGCCTCTGGATGGAAAGGGTGGTTAAAATTTTGCACCCATCTTTACTATCACAGTCTACCCTCTGACCACATATTATTTATACTTCTTCATTTTCAAAATATATTCAAACCCCCCCCCCCAGCTCCAAAAGTCTCATCACATTACAATCAGCTCAAAGTCCAGGACCTAATCTAAATCAGGTACAGTTAGTTATATATGGATGAAGCTTCGCAGACCAAGTTTCTTTGTTGCAGCTTCTCAAGTACAATTCCTCCAATATGAAGATGAACAAACGATACAAGTTAACTGCCCAACACACACCTACTATACAATGGTCAGGAAAGAATATGAAAATTTCAGTGGACACTCCCATTCAAAAAGGGAGAAAACCAGAAAACATAACAGTCATTGATCAATCACAATTCTGAAATCCAGTGGGCACATGTCACCAGTTCCCTGATTAGCCTTGGCAGCGGTTTTTCATGTCTCTTAGCTCTCTGGCTTCTTGGCTGCATCCTCTGAGTCATCTTTCATTTTCCATAAGAAATGGCCATTGTTTAGAGGTGAATAACTACTGAGCCTGCATCCTTTTCACAGGACTTTGAGAGCTCAGAAGCTTCTTTTCACTATGAACTCTCTCTGCCCCTTTTAATCAATGAGATAAAACTTCTGTTAAACTCTGGGTTAGGGGGCACCTGGGTGGCTCAGTGGATTAAGCCTCTGCCTTCGGCTCAGGTCATGATCCCAGGGTCCTGGGATCGAGCCCCACATCGGGCTCTCTGCTCAGCAGGAAGCCTGCTTCCCCCTCCCCCTCTGCCTGCCTCTCTGCCTACTTGTGATCTCTCTCTCTCTTTCTCTCTCTCTGTCAAATAAATAAAATAACATAAAAACTGAAAAACAGACAAACAAACTCTGGGTAAGAGGGTGGGACCAAGATGGGATGAGCTGCCTCCTCTCAGGGACACATCAAAATCTATACTACATATAGAATAAATATCTCTAAGAATGAACTAAACACTAGCAGAACTAATCATACACAACTAAGGATATAAAGATAAAGCCATATTGAGAGGATTAGGAGGGGTGGAGATGTGGTTCATTTAGGACCCATACCCTCAGTGCAAGGACCCACTAGCAGAAGAGATATCACAATCAAACAAGCCCTCCCTGAGGAATGAGGGGTATGAATCCCTCATTAGGCTCCAAAGCCCAGGGGACCTGCACCAGTAAGACAAACCCCCACAACTGCTGGCTTATGTTCAGGGGAGCTGGGGGATAGTAGGAAATCGAGAGTTTGCTCTTAAAAGGCAAGTGCACAATCTCACTCTTCCAAGTACCAGAGCAGAGACAGCAGTTTAAAAATGCCCTGGGTAACACATGAAGGAGATCAATTAGTTATTGACTAATTTTAGGGCCTGTGCCAGAGAAGCACCATTTTTTTTTTCCTCTTGGCACTTCCCTTCTTCCTCGCTGGCCCAGTGCTGGTGGGTGCCATTTCTGACACTCTCCATCTATTGCACTAGCACTGCTCACCCTATTAGCACATGCCCCTGCAGAATCACCTCACTCAATCACCCACCTGGTCCAGAGTACCTCCTGCTGGGTGGCCTGGCCAGCACCAAAGCCTCTTCCAAGTATCCCTGCCCTAGAGGGCCCGTCTGGCACACTAGAATACCTACAATAATCATAGCCCAATCTTGACGTGAACCATGCCAAAGGACTGCCCCAACCACCTGCCCAGCTAAAGATATGACAGCTGGGTCTTGCAGCCAGCCTTGCTAGGGGTCAACCCCACATACCAACTCACCTGCAATTGTCAACTTACAGCCAGGCCTCTCAGCCAGATGGGCATGGGGCCAGACTCACATATTAGCTACCTGAAACAGTCATGGCTAAACCTTGCAGAGAGCTGTGTTGAGGGAAAGTTCCACGTACCATGAGTGTACCAATCACAACCCAGTCACAACAGGAGGGTGTACGCAGTCCACACAGGTCACTCTTGGGGCACCTGAGTGCCCAAGACAAGGAAGGTTTACAATACTGTGTCCCATAAGATATCTTCTGTATAAAGCTACTCCTTCAATATTGGGAGACATAACAGATCCACTTAATATATAGAAACAAATAGACTTAGGCAAAAAAGAAGACAGAGGTATATTACAAATTAAGAAATAAGACAAAACCTCAGAAAAGAATGAAATGAAATGGAGATAACAAATCTACTAGAAAAGAGTTCAAGTAATGGTCATGAAGATACTCACCAAAGCAAGAAAAAGAAAGTACACAGTGAGAACTTCAACAAAGAGACAGAAAATATAAAAAAGAACCAATTGGAACTGAAGAATATAACCAAAATGAAAACTACACTAGAGGGAATCAACAGCAGATTAGATGATGCAGATGACCAGATCAGCAATCTGGAATATAGGGCAGTGGAAATCAACCAGTCTAAACAAAAATAAGAAAGAAGAATTTTTTTTTTCAATTTATTTATTTTCAGAAAAACATTATTCATTATTTTTTCACCACACCCCGTGCTCCATGCAAGCCGTGCCCTCTATAATACCCACCTCCTGGTACCCCACCTTCCCACCCCCCCCGCCACTTCAAACCCCTCAGATTGTTAAAATAACGTTAGTTTAAGGAAATTCTGACATAACATCACACACACTAACATTTGCAAGAGCCCCAGGAGGATAAGAGAGAAAGAAACAGAAAACCTACTTGAAAGAAAATTGGCTGAAAACTTCTCTAACCTGGTGAAGGAGATAGACATTCAAATCCAGGAAGCAAAGAGAATTCCAGATAAGATTAACCAAAAGAGATCCACACCAAGACACATAACCAAAGTGTCAATAGTTAAGGAGAGAATTTTAAAAGCAGCAAGAGAAAAACTAATCACATACAACAGAACCCACATAGGGCTATCGGTTGATATTTCAGCTGAAACTTTACAAGCCAAAAGGACTGGCATAATATATTCAAAATGCTGAAAGGAAAAAACTTAAAACAAGATTACTCTACCCAGCAAGATTATAGCTCAGAATTGAAGGAGAAATAGGAGATTCCCAAACAAGCAAAAGATAAATGAGTTCATCAACACCAAAGTGGCCTTACAAGAAATGTTAAAGATCTTCATTAAATGAAAAAGAAAAGGCCATAACTAGAAAGAAGAAAATAATGAAAGAAAAATTCTTGCTAGTGAAGGTAAACATACAGTAAAGGTAGTGGGCCAACTGCTTGCATAACCAGTATGAAGATTAAAAGACAAAAGTAGTAAAATCACCTGGAAAAAAACCACAAACACAGGCTAAACAACATGTTACTTAATAACCAGTGGGTACACAAAGAAATCAAAGAGAAAATTTTTTAAAATACCTGGAGACAAAGGAAAAAGGAAACATGAAATACAAAATCTATGGGATGCAACTAAAGCAGTTCTAAGAGGGAAGTTACGGTGATACAGGACCACTTTAAGAAACAAGAAAAATTCCAAATAAACCATCCAACCTTACACCTAAAAGAAGTAGATAAAGAAGAACAAACAAAGCTCAAAGTTAATAGAAGGAAAGAAATAATAAAGATCAGAGGGGAAATAAATGAAATAGAGACTAACAAACAACAGAAAAGATCAATGAAACTAATGGCTGGTTCTTTGAAAAGATCAATAAAACTGATAAACCTTTAGCCAGACTCTCAAGAGAAAAAAAGAGGAGCCAAACAAACAAAATCAAAAATGAAAGAGAAGTTACAACTTGTACCACAGACACAAAGGGTCCAAGGAAACAATTATGAATAATTTTATGTCAACAGATGGGACAACCTAGAAGACATGGATAAAGTCCTAGACACGTACAATCTTCCAAAACTGAATAAAGAAGAAACAGAAAATCCAAACAGACTGATTAGTAGTTCCGAATTTGTATCAGTAATAAAAAACTCCCAATCAACCAAAGTCCAGGACCAGATGCCTTCACAGGTAAATTCAACCAAACATGTAAAGAAGACTTAATATATATATCCTTCTCAAACTATTGCAAAAAACTGAAAGGCCACCACAAAAAAGAAAATTACAGGCCAATATCCCTGATGAACATTGATGTAAAAATCCTCAACAAATATTAACAAACCAAATTCAACATACATTAAATGGATCATCCCCCTTATCAAGTGGGATTTACCCTAAGGATGCAAAGGATGGTTCAATATCCACAAATCAATCAATATGATAAACTAGAAACAAAAGGAAGGAATAAAACTCATATGATCATCTCAATAGATGCAGAATAGCATTTGATAAAATTCAACATCCATTATGATAAAAACTCAACATAGTGGTTATAGAGAGAACATACCTCAACAAATTAATCAGTATAATAGAATATTATTCAGCCATAAAAAAGAATGAATCTTGCCATTGTGACAACTTGGATGGTCCTGGAAGGTATTATGTTAAGTGAAATAAGTCAGATAAAAACAAATACCATATGATTTCACTTATATGTGAAAAATAAAAAATAAAATAAATTAACAACAAAATAAAAAAGTCCCAAACAGAAATAGACTCATAGATAAAAATAATCTGTGGCTGCCAGAGGGAAAGTGAGTGTTGGGATGGGCAAATGGCGGAAGGGGATTAAAAGGTATAAACTTCCAGTTTTAAAATAAATAAGACAAAGGATACAATGTATAGAAGAAAGAATATACCTAATAATCTGTAACAATGTATATTGTATGATGATACATAGTAGCTAGATTTATCGTGGTGATCATTTTTTAATACGCATAAATATCGAATCATTATGTTGTATACCTGAAACTAATATATTGTAAGTCAACTACACTTTGATAATAATAATAAAATATTATACATTTCTTATTATCAAATTATAATCAATTTCAATAGACAAAAGCTGCATTCATGTTTCTTTCTGAGACAGCTTCTCTACCTTGTGCCTCACTTTAGGCTGCTATAAGACAATGAATGTCGTTATTTCAATAAATCCCAACTTTCTTAAGTTGAGAGCAACCATAAGACACACATTTAAGATAAACCTTTTAGTCAGGTTAAAGGTATATGAGGCATCATTTTAAATCTCTATGTCTTAATAAAGGAGCTTATAGCATTTTAAATTTTATCAAAAGAGGATAAAAAAAGATCAAGATATAAATAAGAATTACCAAAATAATAACAGCAACAATAAAAATAACTGTATGCATCTCTCTGAAACCCTCATTCTTGTACCTCAAAATCTACAGAGAATTCTCTTTTATTAAGTAATAATTATCTTGTAGGCCAATTTATATTTATTTATATATGTATTTATATTTATTTACATATGTATATATGTATTTATATAGATTTATTTCCTGTTAGAATTTGATGCTAAATTCTTATTAGGATATTTGTGAATTTGGGGAAGAGATTCTAACTATATGACTCTTTTGCCATGTAAAAAGTGCTAATTTTATGCTCAAAAAGGTAACTAGCTTTAGCATAGGTTTTCTGGTTCAATCATTGCTCTACCTTTTATTTTGAGGCTCTTGTTCATTTTTAAAATTTTGTTTTAAAGGTAATATGTTTTATGTAGATGTCTTCAATGGCAAAACACCTGAAATCCTTTTCGTGTGATAATGGGGTGGGGTAGACTTGAAGAGGTGGCAGGAGTAATCAATAAATACATGGAAGATAGAAAAGAAAACAGAAGTTTCATTCCTAGCTTAAAAAAATGAAAGCAGGGATGCCTGGGTGGCTCAGTTGGTTAAGCGGCTGCCTTGGGCTCAGGTCATGATCCCAGGGTCCTGGGATCAAGTCCCGCATCGGGCTCCTTGCTCGGCAGGGAGACTGCTTCTCCCTCTGCCTCTGCCTGCCACTCTGTCTGCCTGTGCTTGCTCGCTCTCTCTCTGACAAATAAATAAATAAAATTAAAAAAAAAAAATGAAAGCAGCTGACCACCCCAAACCCACCCCAGGGTTTAAAAAAAAAAAAAAAAAAGCCAGTGATGATCACTTTTGGGTCAACTTGGCTAGGGTACAGTATCTAAATAATTATCTAGTCAAACACTAATCTAGGTGTTGCTATAGAGGCATTTATTAGATGTGATTAAAGCCTATAATCAGTCTACTTTAAGTAAAAAAGATTATCCTAGATCATCTGGGTCCGATTCAATCAGCTGAAAAGTCTTTATAGCAGAACTAAATCTTCCCTGAAGAAATTCAGCCTGTGGACTGCAGCTTCAGCCCAGCCAAGAATTCCAGCTTGCCCTTCCTAAATGCCTATGGATTTTAGACTTGCCCTTTGGACTTGCCTAGCCAGCTCCCACCATAAGTTAAGTCAATTGCTTGCAATGTATCTCTTAATACATATCCCACTGATTCTGTTTCTCTGGTGTATCCCTGACTGATATGTAAGACTCCTGTCTTACAGAGTAATGAGTTTTCTGTCACTAGAAAGATGATTACAAAAGTAATCTGTGAATGAAGAAAAAAACTATAAATTTTTAGAGAAGTGGCCAGTATAGTGCAGTGGTTAGGAACAGACTCTAGAGTTCGATTTCCTGGGTTCACTGCTTCACTGCTTACTAACAATAACTTTGGACAAGTTACCTAACCTTTCTGGGCCTAAATTTCCTCTTATATAAAATAAGAGCAATCATTGTTCCTTACTCAAAAGGTTGTGAAGATTAAATGAGTTATTATACATGCAGTGCTATCAGTGTCTGGCAGTAGGAAAAATTAAGTAATTTCTAAAAAGGTGATATGTAGATAGAGCTTTGAGAGGCCCTTAGATTCTAGGACAGTTTCAGATGCACAGTTTTTAAAAGAAAACATCATTATCATGTTAGGGGAGCAGTGTAAAACAGTGCTTAGAAGGGCCTTGAATTAGACCATGTAAGTCTGCGTCACCCTCAGCTCTGCCATTTAACTAGCTGTGTGTTTAACTTCTATAACCTGGGTTTCTTACTAGAAAAAAAGATAATAAGAGTATCTACTACACAGGGTTATGAGAAATAAATGACTTAAGCTGCTTCATGTAATTTTTAAAGTTTTGATAGATAACTCCAAAATTTCCCTCTGAATTTTTATCTTTTTATTCTTGATGATCTTGAAATTATGAATATACTTATATTTAATTGTTAATTATAATTGTTAATATAATAGTTAATAAGTCAACTACTTGTAACCTAATATAACAGTACTCTACTGAATTAATTTGCAGTTTCTAACTGTTCACTGACCGGTAATTCAGACAACTTGTTGAAAAAGGTGCCCAATCTATAGACAGTAATTAAGGATTTCTCTTAAAAACTATAGCTACCATTTATGACCATCTTCCTGGTCCCAAGAGAACCACAGAATATATGATTTCTAAACCTCACAAGTTAGCATTATGTCCATTTTGCATATTAGGAAAGATTTTGAAAGTAACTGTGTGAGCTGATATAAGTATTCTATAACATCTATTATTGTTTCTTTGAGAACACTTCTACTACTTTATGGATTTCAGTATGATACAGACACCAGGTTAATAATGTTAAATGTCCAAATAAGTAATTTCTAAACACCAAAGTAGCTAGATTCTAAATTCTCATAGGATATTCAGTTGATTTATTTAAAAGTGAGGGGAAGGCATGTAACTCAATTCCTTTCTCAATTAGAAGAATTTATATTTGCAGTTAATAAAAGCTCTATCTTCACAGAGAATAAAAATGTGTTCCCATTTAACTATGAGAGTATGAATATTTTTAAATCAAGAAGAGATACAAATTTAAACTGAAGTATATGTATACAGAATATATAAACCAACATGATACTACTTTGTTTTGGTTATACACCATAAATTGAAAATTCATACCGTTAAAATACATTTAATATTTTTTATCCAGAAATTACATTGTTAAAAAGCAAATTTTTAAGTACTTTGCTAAATTTTTAATAGAATTTTTAAACAGGCATTGTTCATATGTTATATTTAATGCTACAATAAAATTGGGCTACTTATAGTTCATTTAATATATTAAATATATTTGACATATTCCAACTTTTTATTTAATATCTCTATTTAGATATGTAGTTAATATGTACATTCCCACTCTATAATACCTTAGATACTTAAGTCAAAGATTATACCCTAGATTCATTTCATTCTATCCTCTTTCTGACAACCATCTACGTATTTAGCTCTCTCCCTTTAATATCTAATTTCAACAATCCTCAGACCTTAACAAGACTCTAGTCCTTTTAACTATACTTCATACTTTAACATTTTTTTCCTCCTTAAGAAGTGTAAATTGCAAGCCTAAGCATTATAATCACCTCTCTGCATAAATACACTTCCAGTCCACTCTCATTTTAACATTTTTTTATGTTTTTATGTTGTTACATACATAAGGCAGACTACAACTTTCAAACAAGTTGTATTTTAAAAGTTGAACTGTGTTAAATACAAGTTATGTTCTCTGCACAATAACTGTAAATATCTATACTATACAAAGAAAAAACAAAACTCTTTTTTCCTTTTTTTTAATTTGTTTTTATTTATTTTCAGCATAACAGTATTCACTATTTTTGCACCACACCCAGTGCTCCATGCAATCCGTGCCCTCTATAATACCCACCACTTGGTACCCCAACCTCCCACACCCCCGCCACTTCAAACCCCTCAGATTGTTTTTCAGAGTCCATAGTCTCTCATGATTCACCTCCCCTTCCAATTTCCCCCAACTCCCTTCTCCTCTCTAACTCCCCATGTCCTCCATGCTATTTGTTATGCTCCACAAATAAGTGAAACCATATGATAATTGACTCTCTCTGCTTGACTTATTTCACTCAGCATAATCTCTTCCAGTCCCATCCATGTTGCTACAAAAGTTAGGTAAGTTAGAATGGCCAAAATTAACAAGACAGGAAACAACATGTGTTGGAGGGGATGTGGAGAAAAGGGAACCCTCTTACACTGTTGGTGGGAATGCAGGTTGGTGCAGCCTCTTTGGAGAACAGTGTGGAGATTCCTCAAGAAATTAAAAATAGAACTTCCCTAGGACCCTGCAATTGCACTCCTGGGTATTTACCCCAAAGATACAGATGTCGTGAAAAGAAGGGCTATCTGTACCCCAATGTTTATAGCAGCATTGGCCACGGTCGCCAAACTATGGAAAGAACCAAGATGCCCTTCAACGGACGAATGGATAAGGAAAATGTGGTCCATATACTCTTTTTTCTTTAAATACTACTCTCAGGTTTTATCAACACACATTTAAATTACCTATAAATCATAGGCCAGTTCACTTTACTAGGTAAGAGATGAAGAAGGGAGACAATGTAGAGTCAAAAAGCAAAACAGAAAGGTAAAGAAAAAGGGGTCTCATTTAAAAACAAGTGAGAGACACCTCGGTGTCTCAGACAGTTAAGTGTCTGCCTTCAGCTTGGGTCATGATCCCAGGGTCCAGGGATAGTCCTATAAGGGCTCCTTGCTCAGTGGGGAGCCTGCTTCTCCCTCTGCCTGTGCGTGCACTCTCTCTCTCTCTGACAAATACAAATAAAATCTTTTAAAAAATGAAAAGCCGGTTGAATATAAAAAGGTTCCTCAAAATGTTGAAAATAGAACTGCCCTATGACCCAGCAATTGCACTACTGGGTATTTACCCTAAAGATACAAACGTAGTGATCCAAAGGGGCACGTGCACCTGAATGTTTATAGCAGCAATGTTCACAATAGCCAAACTATGGAAAGAACCTAGATGTCCATCAACAGATGAATGGATAAAGAAGATGTGGTATATATACACAATGGAATACTATGCAGCCATCAAAAGAAATGAAATCTTGCCATTTGCGACAACATGGATGGAACTAGAACGTATCATGCTAAGCAAAATAAGTCAAGCGGAGAAAGACAACTATCATATGATCTCCCTGATATGAGGAAGTGGTGATGCAACATGGGGGCTTAAGTGGGTAGGAGAAGAATCCATGAAACAAGATGGGATAGGGAGGGAGACAAACCATAAGTGACTCTTAATCTCACAAAACAAACTGTGCGTTGCTGGGGGGACGGGGGTTGGGAGAAGGGGGGTGGGGTTATGGACATTGGGGAGGGTATGTGCTTTTGGGTAAATTGGAAGGGGAGATGAACCATGAGAGACTATGGACTCTGAAAAACAATCTGAGGGGTTTGAAGTGGCAGGGGGGGGGTGGGAGGTTGGGGTACCAGGTGGTGGGTATTATAGAGGGCACGGCTTGCATGGAGCACTGGGTGTGGTGAAAAAATAATGAATACTGTTTTTCTGAAAATAAATAAATTAGAAAAAAAATAATAAATAAAATAAAAATTAAAAAAAATAATAAATAAAAGAGAAAAAGAAGCAATAGCATAAGGGCCTTAGGATCCAAAATAATGGTGGAAGGATTGGCCTTGTAAAAGAATGTGTATCAGCCAATAGTTGCTGTTTGAAACAGGTTTGAAACAGGTAAAAAAAGTTATTTCAAGTCCTCCCATTGAAGGGTGGAATTTAATTCACATTCCTTCAAATATGGACTCCTCTAAGTGACTTACTACTAATAAATAGAGGGCCACAAAAATGACACTGTTTGACTTCAGAGGCTAGGTCATAAAAAGTGATACAGCTTCCACCTGGATCTCTCCCGTTTCCTTAGAACTCAGCCACCATAAGAAAGCCCAAGCCACACGTAGAGGCCACGTGTAGATGTTCCAGCTGGAAGTCCCAGATAATGTTCCAACTACCTACAGCCAGCACAAGAAAATGGGAATGAGCAAGTCTTTTGGTGATTCTAGGCCCTAGCCTTTAAGTTGAGCTAGTTGCTATCAAAGCAGAGATGAGGTATCCTTGTACAGCTCTGCCCAAACTGTACTGTACCAAAGCAAAATAAATGTTATCATTGCTTTAAGCCATTAAATGAAGGAGTGATATGTGATGTAACAACAGATAAATGGAACAGACAATTCTTCTATTAAAACAAAATAACAAAATAAATTAAGTTAAAATCTAGCAGGTGTGCATGTTTGATAAAAAGAAGGTAAAGGTAAAGGGGGGCGCCTGGGTGGCTCAGTGGGTTAAGCCGCTGCCTTCGGCTTGGGTCATGGTCTCAGAGTCCTGGGATTGAGCCCCAAATCGGGCTTTCTGCTCAGCAGGGAGCCTGCTTCCTCTTCTCTCTCTGCCTGCCTCTCTGCCTGCTTGTGAAGTCTCTCTGTCAAATAAATAAATAAAATCTTTAAAAAAAAAAAAAAGGTGAAGGGATTCTTGTCTGATATATTTTCTTTGTGAGATTTGAGGTAAGATCATCTCTTAAAATGAGAGTAATAATGAAGATTCAGAAGGGTGAAGAGAATAAAATAGAAATTATAAAGAATGGGACAGTGCTGATTAGAGAAATATGGTAGAATTGCCAGTCTATTTGTAGCTGAATTTATACTGCCCTTTTGGTTTTCTCTAGTGGTTTTTTAGCTCTTTGCTGAAAGCACTGAGAAAGTAGAGTTTATCAGTTAGAGTTCTGTCAGAAAGATGTGATAAAAAGATAAAAGTGCAACGGATTTTGGGGACTATGTAATCCAAATTGGTTAAAAAGGAAAACGAAGAAGTGAAAGACATGATGGATGAATGGATGAAAGATTCTGATGAAGATTAACAGTAAGAACATTTAAAGAGCAAAGAAAAAGGAGAGGATGTTGTGATCAGAAAATGGTATGTGTACATTAATGATTCTTGAGCAGTTAATAAATCAAGTCAACAGAAGGGGATAGGAAAGAATGTGGTCAAGGAACTGAAACACAATGGTAAGAAATGGGTCATCCACATAGAATGTGAAGCCACCTAGGATAAATGCAGGGCTTAGAGTATAGAGAAAGATCACAATGCATAGTCAGAGAAACAGCTGACAAATCAATACTAGTATAAGTGCTACAATCACAAACGTAAACATCTCCAAAACGGACTCAAAGCCAGTTTCTATTTCAGTCAGTCAGTCAATCTCCCAAGATGATCTCAGAAATTCTACATTTATTCTTATATAAATTCCTGTGTTGTATTTTCACCCCAGTAGCAATCTTATGATAAAAGGTATCACTGTACATTTTTATCATAAATATCTGTATGTATCTGTCTCCCAGCTTAAAATAGGAACCAAGTCTTATTTTTACTCACACATTTGCATCTGTGGACTAGCATATAGTCTGGTACACAGTAGGTACTCAATAAATACTGACCAATGACTAAAGGACTGAATGAATGACAAATAAATGACTATTCTGTCTTTGTCATTCTACCATGAACTATGGCTTATTTAGTAACTTTAAGATTATAGCCTAAAGAGGAATTCATATTTTTCCCCAGTTTAACCTTTCATGGCTGCTAGGAAGCTTCTCCTTGGATTAGAGGGGCTAAATTATCAACAGAACTAGCTCCTACAAAAGAAGCTAAGTAATACCTGTACAAACATGTTCTCTTTTAAGTTTGTGGCTCACCGACAATGGTGTGCTGATACTATATGTCATCTACTTAAGAATAAGTAATATAGAAACTGAATACTCATTTTATTAAGTAGGACTCTAAAGTGAGATCTCAAGACAGTATCTTTTTTTTTAAAATTTTAGTTATTTATTTGACAGAGATCACAAGTAGGCAGAGAGGCAGGCAGAGAGAGAGAGGGCAAAGCAGACTCCCTGCTTAGCAGAAAGCCTGATGTGGGGCTCGATTCCAGGACCTTGGGATCACGACCTGAGCCGAAGGCAGAGGATTTATTTAACCCACTGAGCCTCCCAGGTGCCCCAAGACAGTATCTTTAATTTTTTTAGGACAAAGTCCAAATGGAGCATACAGATTTGCTAAAGACTTAAGGTTTAGGTTCAATAGTTATTTTATAAGAAAACAAAAATTTCAAAAGCCACTGAACAGTTAATGTTATATGAATAGTAGGCAGCAGGGAATACAACCTTAAATCATGGCCATAAAACCTGGGACTTTTTACCCTGTAAATAGCAAGTCAGATAAGATACAGCATCTACACTGGATTTTCTAAGGCAGCTTTAATGTCAAATGTACTAGTGTATCATTCTTCATTGTGGATTGTCAATGAGTGCATTTCTCTCTTTATTAAGAGTCCCAAATTTGATTAAGAAAATCATCCGCATAGATTCAGAACATTACTGAGTCTAATTTACATGACAACCAAAAAGTTAAAAGCCAAATTATTACTATGGGAAACATCCTATACTATGCTTCCCACCAATGTCTCATAATTATGCTTTTACTTATTTAAATCTTCCAAACGACTATGAACTACATAAAGGCAACTCTTTATCTCCCATCCTCAAGGAATTTTTTAAAATTAAATAACTGGATGAATTATAAGATTAAAGTAAAAATTTAAGCTATACCTCTGTATCGTTTAAGCAATTCAAGCTATGCCTTCATATCAGGGGAAAGAATTTATTATCTGCATTACAGTAATAAACCTCAATAGTAAGAAAAAGGTGACTTTTTCAGAAGTTGGTAAGAAACTGAGAGGGTTATTAGACCTATAAAAAGAGTAAAAAGGCATTAAAATACAATTCTTAAGTTGCTAAGAATACTAGCTGAATTTACGAGCATAGATCTTCTTACCTTTAAACATAAATGATTAAAAAGTAGTTAAATATATTTATTCTCTAAGCCTAGTTTATCAAGGTTTTGTTGTATTTTGTTTGCTCTACAACTAGCTTTTATAAGTTTTGAGGAAAATCCCATGAGTCCTAGTATTTCAAATTTAGGTGAACAATCACAGATTTTCTGTCAATGCTACTTGATTTATACACTTCAGTCATGTATCCATAACCATTGTAGTTTGAAAAGTTCTGTTTTTTTGTTATTTTTTTTTAATTTACTCTCATACACTGGACCTTCCATTCTCTTCTATTAGCTGCCTCTCTGATCTTAACTTTCCCTGGTTCTGCTACATCCAAAACATCACAACTGGAGCTCTTGGGTGGCTTATTTGTCTAAGCGTCTGACTTCAGGTCATGATCTCAGGGTTCTGTGCTCAGCGGGGAGTCGGCTTCTCCCTCTCTGTCTGCTCCTTCCCTCTCCTTTCTCTCTCCCCCAAATTAATAAATAAAATCTTTGAAGAAATTTTAAAAATCATAAAAAAATTCAACTACACATCATATGTTAAGGGTTTTTACATTAATAGTAGGATGTTGTATGTTTTATTTCCAATATATTCCTCTGATCACCAACATTTAAATGATCCCTTTACCTGTAACATAACATGAGAATATCTTCAAAGACTAATATGGTGATTCATAAATTTGCTTCCTAGGTCAAAATTCAGAGGCTACTATCCTGTAAGTACAGGTAAAAAACAAAACAAAACAAAACAAAAACTTTCCCTAAAGACAATACCTTATATGTGTTCACACTGGGGCTCATTTGCCACTTCTCTAGTCACATAATTTTATGAAAACCTTCTAATTTTTCCCCAAGACTTGGTACTTTTTAAATATACTTTCTTTCTCTTAATAAATACATTGGAATCATTGGATTATAAAACTAGAAAAGACCACAGCCTCATTATCAAAACCACCCTTCTCAAATTTACACTATAGTTTGGAGACATTAAAACAAACACTTATTCAAGGTGAAGTAATAGAAAGTACTAGGAAACAGAATCTAGATTTTTTCGGGGCACCTGGGTGGCTCAGTGGGTTAAGCCGCTGCCTTCGGCTCAGGTCATGATCTCAGGGTCCTGGGATGAGTCCGGAATAGGGCTTTCTGCTCAGCAGGGAGCCTGCTTCCCTCTCTTTCTCTCTCTGCCTGCCTCTCTGTCTACTGTGATCTCTCTCTGTCAAATAAATAAATAAAATCTTAAAAAAAAAAAGAATCTAGATTTTTTTCTTATTCTAAGTTCAAGTTCTTATTATTAAATTATATCCCAACTTTTTAAAATCTACTTGAAAGCACTCTAGGGGGAGAAAACTAATATTTACTTAGTAAAATATATTGGTTCTGTATTTTACATTTTCTTCCTACTATTACACATGGCTGTACAAAACTCAATAGCTTACAGAATGCATACTTTAATTATGAAGCAATATTTTATCTGATTTTAAATTACTGTGTTCTGCAAAAGTTGCATCATTTTCGTCAGTGCCTTAGCTTTCACTCTTTTCAAAATAAAAAAGCTAAGCTTAAAAATTAAAAATTTAAAAAAAAAAGACAAAAAAAAAAAAGCTAAGCTTTTAGTAGCCATAGGAATTGTGTCAGATGTTGCAGTTCTATAGTTTCTAAACAGCTGGCATTAAAAAAGGGAGCAAAATGAGGATGTTATGTGGAACAGATCCTCTGACCATCCAAGGTCATTTTCCCCCCATGGCTGGGAGAATCAAAGACAACAGACATACAAAACAACCAATCAGATACGATTTTTCTCAGAAATGCCACAGCCATCCTGAATTCCATATGCTCCCCAATTCTGCTCCTCAACTTGTTTTTATTTCCTGACTCTATTACTGGTATCATAACCCATCCACTAAGGCACAATAATTTGGGTGTTATTCCCAAATCCGCTTCTTCCTCATTCTCCAAGTATAGTTTGCTCATTTTCATTTTCCAAAGGTATCAAATTTTAGATTTTTTCCTGCATACCTATCTCTACCACCTTGATTCAGACCCTCAAATTCCCTTATTTGCATGAGAGTCTTTTTACTGATCATCCTACCTCTACTCCACTTGTCCCACAGTGACTCATCTTCACAATACCACCAAAGTGAGCTCTCTAAAACCCATATTTGATTATGTCTCTCCCTTATTACAAAGTCTATAATAGCTCCTGAATATCTATGGGTTAAAATTCAAAACCTTTCCATTACATGGCCTCTATCCATTTCTTCAGTCTTATCTTTCATTTTATAATTTTCCTTCTTCCCTACCACTAGTTCCACTCTTCAAGTTAGTCATAATAGACAACTTACTTTTCTTTTCCTGTATATTCTTTTGTTTCACTCCTCTGCATTTTTGCTCACTGTGTTCCTTCTACTCAGAAGACACTTCCCCTGTAATCCCACTGTTGAACATTTACCATTTTCAATACTCAACTCAGAGCTCACCTCCTCTCTGAAGTCCTTTTTGAATCTCATCTTCTCCATGCCAATGGAAATGACCATACTTTTTACAGTTTCCTCACTGAGCTTTTATGAAAGCATCTGTAACAGTTTTTCTCCCCCATTAATTTGTTGACAAGTATGTCTCCCCTTTCTGGAATGCAGGCACTCTGAAGCAGGTACTGTGTCATACTCAATCTTTACTCCCAAAGATTTGCATAGAGTCCATCACATATTAGGAACTCCAGTATGTGGAAGGAATGAATGAGCCAACAAAGAAAATAACCATATAGGATCCTCCTGAAGGAATATTTTTCAATTAAAATACTCAAAATAATTTGGTACTGACCATAAATTCCATTTTCTATTTAACATACTTATTCATTAAAAACTTAAGATTTATTCCCCTGAAAAAATCTGGGCACATATGTATAGTAACATTAATATTACCTGGATATACAGACAATTTTGCAAATTATACTAACTGTTTAATTTTATTAATTTAATGAAATATCAAAATGATTTATGGTCAACTCCTAACTATCTGAAGGATTTTAATAACTATCCTGGCTTATCTAGGACCTTTTCATGTGCTGCTTCTGCCACTCAGCTATGGCTTACTAGTCTAAGCTGGCTTTCATGTCTTTATCCTGCTGCCAGCAATGAAAAGCAACAATCTGTCTATATCCTAAGTGAAGGACACTGAACAGGAGAATGGAAAACATGGTTCCTGAACCATGAGATGATTTTATGCATTAGATGATCTGCACAAAATGAATTACAAGATCACATAACTGGATGAGAGAATATGTATTTATTATTTCAATAGTGTTGCTGTTCATTATGACCTTTTTTCTTTTTCAAAAATTTTTAACAAAAAAATTTTTTTAACTCAAAAACTATTTTTTTTTTCCAAATTATTTATTTTCAGAAAAACAGTATTCATTATTTTTTCACCACACCCAGTGCTCCATGCAAGCTGTGCCCTCTATAATACCCACCACCTGGTAGCCCAACCTCCCACCCCCCCGCCACTTCAAACCCCTCAGATTGTTTTTCAGAGTCCATAGTCTCTCATGGTTCATCTCCCCTTCCAATTTACCCAAAAGCACATACCCTCCCCAATGTCCATAACCCTACCCCCCTTCTCCCAACCCCCCTCCCCCCAGCAACCCACAGTTTGTTTCCTGAGATTAAAAAAACAAACAAACAAACAAACAAAAAAACTATTCTTAAGTACTTCTGCCAATTTAATAAATTGGAATAAATATCTGATAATTAAAAGCTTTAAAGACTATGAGTAAGATATGAGATCACTGAATTTTTCCTAATCAACATTTAAATCTATAAAAACTTTCAATAAAAATATTCTCACTAACAGTCAATATTAAAAACTAAAAATAATAATAATAATTCTAGTAGAATCCAACAGAGAAATTAACTTTGTAGTTAACTTTACAGATTATACACAAATTACTATAGTAAACTCTTCACTAAATTTATAAAGGCTTATTCAGAGGAAATGTTTTAGAAATAAGTTAATTTCTAGTATGAGAAAAGATAAATCCAGCATTTTGTTGATCGACACATACTGGTGAGGATCCATATTACCAAGATGATTAAAAGATGGGTTGGCATCTTTATTACATATAAAGACAGCTATATTCTAAACCTGTGCTGTCTAATATGCCAAACATTAGTAACCATATTTAAATTAAAAATTCAGTTTCTCAGCTGCCCTGGTCACATTTCAACTGCTCAATAGCCACATATACCTAGTGCCTACTACATTAAACAATACAGAAACATTGCCACCACACAGAAAGTCTGCCTGGATAGTACTACTCTAAACCATAATGCAGATATTAAGTACTTTTTAAAATGGCAATACAGATTTAAATAGGAATGTTTTGATTGGCTATTTATCAGGAAGGGAAAGTATACATTTACAAATGAGAAAAATAATTAAACACAAATACAAACAGCAATGAAGGGTGTAAGTATATAAATTAATTTACATGGCTTAATTTGAAATTACACCATATCAAGTCTAAAAAGATTTTCAAGACAGTTTAATCCTTCATCCTCATTTTACAGGTGAGGAAATAGAATCTGGAGAACAGTACAAGAAAAAATAACTCTCATTTAAGACATTTAATATATATAAATGAAGTCACTATTAAAAACAACCAAAATTTCCTACAATGGATAATAAACTGAAACAAAGTGAAGTCTAAGCTATTCTGTGTGTCTCAGAATCAGTTTTCCCATTAGACACTCATATGCTGTTGGCACAGTGGTTAGGATTTCGGGTCCAAGGTTAAGCTGCCTAGGTTCAGATGTTTCTCCTTGACTTCTTAGCTGTATGAATTTAGGCAAGTCATTTAGGCTCTCTGAGTCTCCATTTCCTCATTTATAAAATAGAAAAATAATTAAACTACTTCATAGGTTTGGAATGATTAAGTGAAATTATGTATGCAAAGTGCACAGAGAACCTGGTTCACAGTAAGCCCTCCAAAAATGCAAGTTGTTATGAAACTTGCATTTGGTTGAACCAGACTACTGGCGACTTTCTTTGATTAATTTCTATTCACCCTCAAGCTCTTAAGACAGAGAGATACTTTGGAAAACATTCAAAGATCATTATGCAAACACTAGGTTACATTGTTGTTCTACCACTTACAGTCATAGGAGAACCTGCTTCCAAATCTCTACCAGCACTTTACCCATTGGCTTCAACACCTTTGCCATTCAAGTGTAATACGAAGCCCCACAAGCAACCTAATGGGTCTAATTTTTTTTTTTAATGAAATAAATCACAAAAGACCTTCGCATGTTAAAATGGCGGCATCTGTTTTTTATATTGGTGACTGTGGGTAAAGAAGTGGGAGACTGGATAAGTAAAACAATTTTGAATGACCAGAGTTTATAACTTCTCAGAGAATCAAATACTCATATATTTAATATTTATGCTTCTGTATATTAGTGAAAGTTGAAGTAACTACACTTAAACCCATATTTTTGAGAGTAAGTTTTTATAAATACACAGAACAGTTGGTATGTAATGGTAAGAAATGTTCTTTCAATAAGTTTTAAGATATATCAATACAATTTCCTAGTTCACTATGGTAGAAAAATAGGTACCCAACTTAATGTGATCTCCAAAAAGTATAGAGATGAGAATGGTATCTCCAAGTCCTACCCTGGAAAATGTTTTATTCTAAGAGTAGAGAGATTGAATAGATTAAACCAGAGGCACCAAATGGTCAAAGCTTCATTCTTCTGGAATATGTTTATAATGAAGCTCCAGAGTCACCTATATCAGGCATGGTCCAAACCAAACCTCAAATCTTAGTCAACCTTAAACATTTTAATCATCATTTCAAATGGAACATTTCCCTACTTGTAGTTTTCAGAGTTCTAACTTCACTTTCCATAATATCAGCACTTACCATATTTTGCTCTTCAGATAACTTTTATGAATACATTTTTCACTTATACTAGGTAGTAGATTTCTTGAACTTTTACTTAGTCTCCACATGAAACTAATACACTTTGCAGACATTTTGAAAATATGGGTATTAATTGATTATTTCATGAGGGAGAATGGAGTCAGATTCTAGTGATACTCCGGTATCACTAGTAACCTGATCTTAACTTCAGCTTCTTCAAAGGTCAGGCTCTTTGGCTTTAGAATCATTTATCACTATTTATAATCATTAAATGGAATGATTATACAGGCGATTTCTAAGATTACTTATATTTCTAGAAGTTTATGTTGTTATGTATCAACTGAAGTTTAAATAACTACATTCAAATTTTCAAAGGCATTTATTTTCAAGAAAAATTTTTTTAAAGAAATACGCAGAACAATTAGGTTTGCAATGGTAAAAGCTGCCCTTTCAATAAGTTTTAAGAGATATCAATAAACTTTATTGACTATAGAACAGCAACAACACATACATGATAACATTGCTCCAGATGAAATTACAGAGTGATCAACACATGGCATTTCTAATAACTGTCCCTATGAGATATCACTCGCTTTATTCTTTTATTACTTCACAACATTCATTTAAACTACCATACTGATCTTCAGTTTCCATAAATAAACTTACATAAAAAGCTGGCTAACATACTTACTAAATAGGCTGTCACTAATAGTTGGAGCTCAGGAAAGATTTTATTCATAGGAATAATTTAAATATATTTAGATAAACATTTAAAGTTTCCATCTTGTTTTCTGTAAATATTCCAAGATTATACAATAGTTCTGAGCTTCAAGTCAGTACTGTCTTGGGGAGAATGAGTTTGGTAACTTAATAATGTAAATATATAGATCAGAGAAGAGTCTACTATCATTATTAAAAATGGAAACACTGTACATGTCAGTACTTGCCAATGAAAATCACTGATATGATTCAATTACCAAGCACACTCCTTTGTAACACAATTAGCACGTTTTATCTTTAAAAAGAAAAATAACTTATCAGACACAAATAATTCTTTACATCTTCCACATTCCTATTCTTTATGTACAATTACTACATTTGTGTAGTTAAAAAAGAAAAGATAACAAAGTTCTACCTCTACATTGGCTTTTTAAAATTTCCCTATCACATACTAAAATATGGTCACTGATAATCTGTATGACATTACAACAAACTTTTCCGGAGCTCCTGAAAACTAACACCAAAACCTCACTGGTGAAACATAAACATATAATCTGATCTCATTATTCACATTAAACAAAATGAATGACAAAATCTTTCTGAATTGATTCTGCTTTGTTGTTAAAAAAAAAAAAGCAATTTCCTTCATGCTAAATTACAAAATTAACCTAAAACACGTTACAAACATAGAAACATTAAAAGATACTAATTATACAAACTGGAATAAATCACTGGCATTCCCTCAAGTGCTAAAATGTCATTCAGTCTTGGTGACATAACAAGTACCATTTGTTGTCTTATCATTCTGAATTATAAAATCAGAGATGAACCTGACAAAGGCACATTAATTATTTTTTCACAACCATCCTGATTGATTGAACTATACAGAAATTCAACTTGCATTATTTTTTACTATCTGGTGTAAAGTACAGGGTGCCTGCACTTTTCAGCGTCAGAAGAAATTCATCTTATTGTGGAAGCAGTTCATCTCCCAGAGACCTTTAAGTTTTACAGACACTCTAGGAGATTCCTGAAATGTTTCAAGCAAAGGCAAACCTGCCTTGGTTTTTTTCATGGATAAAGTTGCAGTTTAGTTGTTACATCTTCCATTCCTAAGAGATGTAAGATCTCAAAACCAACGTTGCTTATTCAGAATTAACCTTACCTGCAGAGAGCCAGACTAGCAGCCCCTTACCCATGCTGTGATTAGGTTAGGCAGAACCCAAGTGATGGAGGGAAAAGAGCCAACTCTGCCCACAGCACTACCTGTGGCTCCCAAAGAGATGGTCTAGGGTAGGGGAAGCGAGAATTGCAGTGGTACAAGGGACTTCTTTATCCGGACCATATTTGGGGAATTGTTCTAGCGAGTGCGTCCCTCGCTCTAAAGAGAAAGGGAATCTCGGGGAACACTGTTCTCCCTCGATCTCTCCATCCGGTCCCACGCGCTCGGCCCTCACGCCGGAGGCGGGGCGGGGTGGGGGGGAGGCTGTGGAGGAGGAAGGCAGCTGGTCCCTAGGGCCCCCACGAGCAGTTCCCGGCGGCCGCTGCGAGGCCTGGACCATGCCCGCGGCCTCGGGGCTCCGAACCGGACGCGCGGTCGATGCCCAGCGCTCGCCCTCCCGTACGGTACCCAGACCCGGCCCTTGACTCACCGCTCTCCACCTCGCTGCCTTTCTTGGCGGTCGCCGCGTTCCCCATGGCTGGGGCGATGGAAGGAAGGGGTCAGGGAGGGGAAAGGGGGCCGGGGCTGTCCCCGCCACTCCACCGGCTGAAGCAAGTCCCGCTTCTGCACGGGTCGAGGCGATGAGTGCTGCCGGCGCTGGCGCCCCGAGACCGGGCGGGAAGACTGGGCCGGTTCGGAAGGCAGGGCTTCAGCCAACTCCTCAGCCCCGGAGGCAGCAGCTGTAGCACCCGCGGCGGCTGCGGCGGCGGGGGCAGACACTCCCCTTTCCCCCGCCCCGCCCCCCTTGTTCGCCGCCCCCCTCCCCCCCCCACCCCCGGCCCAGGCCCGGTTCTTTCTCCGCGGGCGGGCGCGCGCCGGAAGTGACGTATGGTCCGGACGAGGGCGACGGGGTGAGGGGCCCTGATCGGGGGCGGCTGAGTAGGGTGACTCTGACTGGCACCTCGGCGGCCGGCTGAACTGGCGTGTTCTCGCCCGGCATTGAGCTCGGATGTTCATCCCTGAGATGGGAGAGGTGGCGTGAGAACCGTTAGCTTCGAGGAACCTGTCGTCTCTCAGCTTGGAGTCCCCCATGTCCTGGAGCGGGGCCGCGGGAAGCCGTGTGGGCGCGCTCGGTGGCTTTCTTTGTGCGCGGTATCCCGGCGGCTCCTCATTCAAAGTTGCCTTCTCCCGACAGGCCGGGGAGAACAGCACCTACGTGCAGAAGATCGTCTGCGAGGGCGAGGGGAGCCGCGTCGTTCTTGCTTCTGGCGGGGGCAGACTGGTCAGCACGTGCCACGGCAACAGCCTCGTCCCTAATCTCGACTGTGGCTGGGAGCCTCAAGGTGCAGGTATCCACCGAGCCCGTGAGCACGCTGTCTTCGGGTTCTCGGGCATCCGTCGCCAGCCCTTGGATGTTTCCACTGCGGGTTTCATTCGCCGCGCTTTTGTGGGGTCACTCAAGGTTTTATCAGACATCCCAGGCGGGGATAAGGAAAACTTGACTAATGCACAATGTCTGTTGATGGCGAGGCTTTGTATTTAGCAGCTTTCTGTGTAGATGTGAAATGCATTCCCAATTGATAATTGCTTTTTATCGATATACATAGAGCACTTGCTCATATACTTAGAGCACTTGAATTTTCAAGTACCTTTATTTGTCGGGTGATTTATGTGGCAGTGTAGTAGTTTCCTTTTGCATGTTCCTTTGAACTCTGTTCTGTGAGCGTTTGTTCCAAACCTAGTGCGGGAAGTCTGTTAACTTCCCGAGGGCGAGACCACATAAACCTGTTTTGCGTCCCCAAGGCACCAGATGCACAGGGTTTTATAGACACCTGCTGACTTGAAAGTAAGCTGAGGATATTTTTCAGAATTTTTTTTAAAAAATGTTTTTCATTACTGACAAAAACCCAGTGCTAACTGAAGAAGTTCCTCGGTAAACTCTATATCTTATGATCAATTCTGTTAAATTAACTGAGCAAATATTTGTATTATATACACTGTATTCCAAGTACTGTATAAATATTAACAAATTGTTCCTCAAAATCCTGTGAGATAATGTAGCTTTACTCTCGTTATTTAATGTGCAAACTGAGGGACAGAGAAGTTAAGCAATTGACTCTAGGTTACACAGCTATCATCTGGTGGAAGCAGGATTTAAACCTAGGTGGCTGCACTCCAAAGTCCATCCTTTTCTCTGTAATGTTGGTCAGAAACCCGCAGATGTTGTGGTAAATTGCTTTCTCATTTGAAATCCATTGATTTGAGATAGAAGAGATTAAAAGTTTACTTTTGGGGGAATTTCATTATCTGTAGTTCCCCCTTATCCAGTTTTGCTCTCCACAGTTTCAGTTATCCACCGTCAGGAAACAGGTCATTCTCCTTCTGACCTGTCAGGAGGTCAGTGATAGCCTAACACTAAGTCATAGTCTATACATTCTTCACTCTATTTCTTCTCATCATGAAGGCATTTTATCATCTTACATCATCACGACAGAGGTGAGTATAGACAGAGGTAAGATCAGAGAGAGACCATATACACTAACTTTATTATAATATATTGCTAATATTGTTAATATAATAAATTATTAAAATTATTCCTTTCTATTATTTATCATCAATCTTTTGCTGTGCCTGTTTATAAATTAACCTATATCATAGTTTAATTAAATTATAGTTAAATTATAATTAAAGTATAAATTAAACTATATCATGCATAAGAAAAAACATTGTATATATGAGATTTGGAACTATCTGTGGTTTTAGGCATTGTGGGGTTCTTGGAATATATCCCCCACAGATAAGTGGGAAGGGACTACTGTACTGTTTTGAGGGTTTCCATTAAATCCAGCTAATATAAAAATAACAGAGAAAAAAAGGGTTTGGACTAGATAGGTTTTGTGTCAGCATGTAACAATGTTGCAACAATGTCACATCTTTCCAGTCATGTTTTATGCTATAGATGTGACATTTGCCCTACATACATGGAAAATTCACTAAATAGCATTAAGCCACATATATACCAAATTAAAGACAACTTTTTGGTATATTTTATTCTGGAGGGAATATTTCTAGAATCCTGGAATATTCATACTGTCCTCATTGGGGTGAATTTTTAAATGTATGCCTTTTTATAGACCAGTTTTAATAATACAAGAGTGGTTATAGGCATAATTTGTCCCTTTTCTTGACATGATTTTGAGTTCTAGGCCTCTAATAGGGCAGCTGAATAAATCATTAATTTGCAAAGGATACTGTTGACAACTATTACAGAGTTACATACATCATAACTACATTCTGGAAAATTAATAAGTAAAATATTCAACTTTACAGAATTTGTCCCTTTCTCAATTTAACTTTATCATTGGTGAAGAAAGTACATTAATTATTAATTAAAAAATTATCAACAATTAGAAATATCTTCTTATTCTTTTTTCCTTGTACTATTTGTTATATTAGCTTACACTACTTCTCTGATTCAAGGAAGATTATACTTTAGGAATATAGTTTCATAATTTTCAGTTAGTTAGCATTCACAGTCTTTTAGTTGTCATTATATACAAGTTGCCTTTTCATTATTAGAGAAGAGTTCTCTATAGGAAACCATTGTTTATGTAACACATAGTTTCAAGAATTTGAAACATATGTTTCAAGAATTTTTTTTTTTTACATTCCAGAAGGGGCAGAAATGTCATTAACTGTTCGGTTATTCTTGAAATGATTAGCAGTAACATGGGGCAATTGCTGTCCTTTGCCACAAATGACTTTGCTATAACCTAGACAAGTACAAAGATAGAACTATTTCTATAGGAAAGCAGACACAGTAAGAAGTGGGTCATTACAGAGAAAAGACTTTGAGTCCTTTTCCATATGATATTTTATCTGAGAATCTGCAGCCCTTTGTAGCAGGGGAAATTATAGTTCATTTTGGAAATAATTAGTCTTACATTTTCTTATACTTGGTAAAAACATTTTCACATTTTTTATCAGATCCTCAAAACACACCTACATAAGCTAGACATATTAGCCCCATTTTACAAATCAGTGATGTAAAAACATTTTCACATTTTTTTAATCTGATCCTCAAAACAAACCTACATAAACTAGACATATTAGCCCCATTTTACAAATGAGTAAAACAGAAGTTCAAAGTAGTAAAGTAACTTGGGCAAGATCAGTCAAATGGTAAGTGGAAGAATGCTAGGTTTTGTGTCCTTTTCTGAGAGACAAATGTTATCTCAATCCACATTAAGATCTAGATTTTAGCATCCCCAATTTACAGATGAGAAAAATAAGGCCCTAGATTTAGGAGTCTTAGCCCTTTTCTTCTTAGATCTCTTTACCTGGGAATGAGAAAATGGGGAAAAACTAGAAAATTGTTATTTCAGTTTATTTTGTAGTTTTTAATTATATTATTAACTTGATTTCCAAGACTTTTTAAAGCAAAACACCCTAAAAAATAATGTATATCAGATATATTTGTTTTTCCTTTATAATCACAAGGACGGATAAGGTAAAGTTGGTAATTGTTGGAGAATATAACCAGATGATTTGTTTTTATACTGTATTTTATACCAAATAAGTGCAAGTAAAAACTTACTTAACCATCATAAGATTATAATTTTTTGAATAATATTAGTAACCCACATAGTCTGATATTTCATTATTGAACAGTATTGTATGTCCTAAACCAAATGATACCACACTAAATATCAGGCAAAGGGCAGAATAATACTTCCGAAATGAGGAAGTAATTTTATAGTTAATAAGTTACAAATATGTTGTGATAATTGTTCACGTCGTTGTAGTACAGTACGAAGTTTTCTTCTTGAGCTGAATTCTAATCCCTTTGTTTGAGAACAAATTTACTATCTAAATTTCGATATTTCTCTCTGCGTTTTTTTTTTTTTTTACAGACAAGGAGACTAAAATAGTTGATAACCTGCTCAAAGTCAACAAAAATGAGCTAGTAACAGTAGAACTGTAGCTTATCTCTTGTGTAAGGACTAGAATACAAACTAAAAGTGGTTTAAGAAAAAAAAATACTTGGAGGGGAGAACAAAACCAACTTTTTTTGCTTTCTTAATATGTAATACACTATTTCAGAAAAGGTATGTTTATTTTGGATATTCTGGTTGTACTAGTGTGTTTCAACAAAACTTTGACTCAATTTCTGCTATTTCAGTTTTGTGTTATGCATTTTGGGACTATACCTATAGACTAAAAATAACGCCTAAATTTACAAAACATTTGTTTCTTTATGAACTCACGAACTGGTGGGGCAAGAGCTTTCATGAAATCTCAGCGTTTACAATTTAAGCCCATCTTTGACTAAGGTGAATCTGGCCCACTGAAATAAAACTGTATTCATAGTATTGGCAGTAACAAACTAGAGTGGTGTATGATGAAGTAGAAAGGGTTTGAGTTTCGTAGTCAGAAAAATCTGGATTCATGTTCTGTTATGGTCACCATCTTTCACCTTCACACACTATCCTTATTTCCCTTGGTCTTTGTTTCCCAAAGTATGAAGTTACATGAATTAAATTAAGTCATCTGTTAAAAAGTACTAGGATAATTTTTGTCATAAAATAAAGTCACTGTAATCCTGTGCTCACCCTGCAATAACAGTGTTTTCTTGTACTTATGTTTCAACAGTAATGTTTAAATGTTTAAACAGTATATGGAAAGCATGATAAGAATATAAAGATGAATAAAATCAAGTATTTGTGTAAGGCAAAATGGACATGTAAATAATTATTTAAAATAAGATAAGTTAACTTTGGAGTAATCAGAACTTCTTCCAGATGTGCATCTCTCCTGGTTTTATGGAGTTTCCTCACAGCATGGCCCCCAAACTGCAGTCTTCAGTCCTACCTCAAAGGAAGAAACCAAGATTCCTCCTGCCCCCTAGCCAGAGGCGATGTCAACCTCTCAGCACTTGCTAAGGGAGAAAAAGAACAGCAAGAAGCAACTGAACATATTGATGAAGTACAAAATGAAATAAACAGACTTAATGAACAAGCCACTGAGGTGATTTTGAAAGTAGAAAAGAAATGTAACAACTCTGTCAGCCATTTTTCCAGAAGAGGTTGGAATTTATTGCCAAAATCCCGAATCTTTGGGTAACAACATATGTCAGCCATCCACAAGTTCTGCACTGCTTGGAGTATTAAATCAGGTTACAGAATAGATCTTAATTTTGATGAAAACCCTTACTTTGAAAATAAAGTTCTCCCCAAAGAATTTCATCTGAATAAGAGTAGTGATCCATCATCAAAGTCCACTGAAATCAAATGGAAATCTGGAAAGGATTTGACAAAACGTTCAAGTCAAACGCAGAATAAAACCAGCAGGAAGAGGCAGCATGAGGAACCAGAGAGCTCCACCTGATTTACTGACCATTCTGAGGCAGGTGCAGATGAGATAGGAGTGGTCATCAAAGATGGTATTTGGCCATATCCATTAAAGTACTACTTGGTTCTTCATATGGTTGATGAAAAGGGGGAAGGAAATAAGATGATTGGAAGATATTGAAGAAGGAGATGAGGATGAAGATGAGGAAGATGATGATGAGGGGATAGAAGGAGGAGGATGCAGGAGAAGATGACTTAATGAAACACCGATGGATTCCAACCTTCCTTTTTTAATTTTCTCCAATCCCTGGGATCAAGTTGCAGTGTTTTTCCCCTCCCTCTGGTGCTCATTCACCCTGTTTTCTGAAGTCTCTTTTCTCTCCTTTAATACCATGGTTCTCAACTTATTCAGGGGGAATATAATGGGAGAAGAATCTCTACCCCCTTCTGTTCCAAATTCATTTTTATTTCTCCTTGTCTCAACAAAAACTTTATGGAATCAACACCACTGTGCTCTGTGGGGAAAAAAGAAGAACCTTCTGCTCCCTTAGCTATGCTGAAAGCTGGAAGGTACTAGGCCCCTGTGTAGTAGTGCATAGAATTCTAGCCTTTTCCCTCCTCTGTATATTGTGCTCAGAGATTACACTGTGTCTTTATGTGAATTTATGCAATTAGCATTTACCAACATGTACCTGTCTATTTTCTCTTGTTTAAAAAAAGGAAAAGAAACTTTAAAAAATGAGGTTATCAAAGGTCAGCAAAGCGTGGGTTTGAGAGGTTTGGGTGGGTTAAATGGGTATTTTGACAAAATGGCTTCTCCTTTGTCATGTTTAATTGTGATGTTTAATGGATATCCTTGCAGTTTAAGATGACACTTTTTTTTTTTGAAAGATTTTATTTATTTATTTGACAGACAGAGATCACAACCAGGCAGAGAGAGGAAGAAGCAGGCTCCCCGCTGAGCAGGGAACCCGACGTGGGGCTCAATCCCAGGACCCTGAGACCATGACCTGAGCTGAAGGCAGAGCCCCAACCCACTGAGCCACCCAGGTGCCCCAGGGTGACACTTTTAAAATAAAACTCTCCTAATAATGAGCCAGACAGGCTCGTTGTACATGACAGATTTATATCCTTCCAGCTTAGCTACTTAAAGAACAATGACTTCTCTTTTCCAACATCAATTTATAAGTGTTATAATTGTTATGTTGTGTATTACATATGATTATACTAATATAACAATGGGGCACCTGGGTGGCTCAGTCTGTTAAGCATCCAGTTCTTAATTTCAGCCCAGGTCATGATCTCAGGGTTGTAGATCAAGTCCCACATTGGACTCCACACTTAGTGTGGAGTCAGCTTGACACTCTTTCTCTTCCTCTCTCTCAACTCCCTCCCTCTGCTCGCTTGTTATCTCTGTCTCTCTCTAAAATTAATAAGTATAACAGTATAATTATAATAAATATTACATTATAAATGATTATGCATATTGGTTCTGTATAATCACATAACCATTTCTGTGAAGGGCGGAGGCGGAGTACCATGACTGACACGGAATGAGAGAAGTGTAGTTTTCTTGAAGAAATTGTCATATAGGATAGGTAAAAGCAACAGATATCTAATATAGTAAAAATTAGAAAGACTGCTCCTAATCAATTTTCCATCCTGGGGGACTGGATGACAGAAATCATGAATGAAGAACATAAACCAGCTTTTAAATTAATGAGAGGTATATGACTTGGGTCCTACTGAGTTTGAGTTAGTAGTGTGATATCTAAATGCGGATGATGAATAGCAGGCAAATGTAGAGTTAGATCTATACAGGAGTTGTGAATTCAGTATAAAGAGTCAAAGCCACAGCTCTGACTGAAATCTCATTGAAAATGTAAAGAATAAAAAGCATCTAAGAATGGACAATTATGGAATAGAAAAGAGAGGAGAGTTCTAAAAGGAACCTCACATGGTAGGAGCCTGGAGTGGTCAGACAAGCTGAGAGAGAAACAGGAAATGTAGTCATAGAGGTCAAAGAATGAGAGAGCATCAATTTGATTGCATGCTAGAAGTTATCTAATATAAGCAAAATACTGGGAGAATATATAGATGCTTGTAGGAAGGAAAAGAAAGCTGAAGAACTGGGCTTGGCATCCTCAGGAGCCAGGCAGCTCCAAAGATTTGAAATATTTGTTGCTGATTGACACTTTTGCCATAATAGCCAATGGAACAACAAAATATGTATTGTCTTCAATCTTGTTCTTTTCCCACAATTCAGTTTCTAACAAGAGAATTCAGTTGGCCTATCTTAGGTTAAGTTTTTGCTTCTTACCCAGGATAAGGCACAGGATTAGCAATCCTGGGATTCATCAGTGGGGAAGCAGAAATTTCCCAGTACCAAAAAAGGATGGACTAGAAGTTGACCCCTCAGTAAAACAACAATGTCCATTATAGAGGTTTTATTTAATGGTGTTAGTAAATGAAAGTATTTCTCCTCAGTGGTACTATAAAGGACTACTACTCCCCCACCCAAAATGTGATGGATTTTACATAAAATCATAGACGTTTTCAGTTAAATAAATGAGTAATACTCTGTTACCTGATGTGGTGGGCAGAATAAGGCCCTCCCAAAGATATCCAAGTCTTAATTACCAGATTCTGTGAATATGTTACCTTGGTTGATAAAAGGAAATTAAGATTGCAGATTGAGTTGTTTGCTAATTCGCTGACCTTAAAATAGGGAGATTATCCTGCACTATCCTGTGGGCCCATTGTTGTCACAAGGGTCCTTAAAAGTGGAAGAGGGAAACAAAAGAGTTTAAAGTGATGTGATGTGAGATCCCTACATCATTGCTGACATTAAAGATGGAAGAAGGGAGCCATGAGCCAAGCAATGTAGGCAACTTCAAGAAGTTAGAAAGGTCAAAGAAACAGATTCTCTCTGATGGTCTTCAGAAAGGAACACAACAGTGCTGATACCTTGGTTTTAACCCACTGAATCCTGGTCTGATTTCTGATGTACTGAAGTGTAAAGATAATTTTAAAAGCCACCAAGTTAATGGTAATTTGTGTCAGCAGCAGTAAAAAAATGAATGTACCTCACCCTATTTTAAAAAGAGAGGTTAAGTGAATTGCTAAATTGTCCGAGGCAAAACCAGGACTGAAACCCAAACTCTAGAGTTTCAAGAAGTTCTCTACACTTCACACAGGAGTGTTAGAAATTCTTTACATAGGGCACCTGGGTGGCTCAGTTGTCAAGCATCTGTCTTCGGCTCAGGTCATGACCCCAGGGTCCTAGGATCCAGCCCCATATCAGGCTCCCTGCTCAGCAGGAAGCCTGCTTCTCTCTCCCACTCCCCCTGCTCATGTTCCTGCTCTTTCTGTTTCTCTCTCTGTCAAATAAAGAAAGGAAAAAAAAGAAAGAAAGAAAGAAAGAAATTCTCTACATTTAAAGTCATTAATTGGAAACACTGATTTCCTAGAAGTAGGATAAAGAAGGAAAAGGCACTTTAATTTTCTTCTAAGCTATTCTGGTAAATAACTTGAGTATCCAATTAAATAGAAAAGTTAAATATGAACTTTTGGTTTTTGTGATCTGGAAGTTGAAGGGGTTATTTGAATATATGTAGAATATGGCAGAACCTGGTAGAAAATATTTAAGGTGATTTTTCAACTTTGTTTCTTTTCCATCTGGCAAATACTTTTTTCTCAATATTAATTTCCAAATGTCTTGGTTTTTATTATATACTACTTATGATCATAATTATTCTCTAAGAAGCTATGAATCTTGCTGCATAAAAGGTACAGAGTTTTTTTATGGTAACTTCAGGGTTAGGAGTGGCTAGAGAGAGCTGAATTGCTCAGTCTGGAATTCAAAATTCCAGAGTAATCCAAGGAAGAGAGATGGGAAGGGAACAGTTAGCAAGAAGTCTGGGGAATGGGGTTTTTTATATGGAGTGGTAAAGATAATGGCAGCTAAAAGATCTAACATGTGATTCCAAGTTGTGTCTTAGATACATTTTTGCTACATGCAACAGCTTTATATTTGTGATTGCTCTAAAGGAAATGATGAAGTATAAAGGACCATTTTTATCTTTGCCTTGAAATTATGACAAAGAAGTAAATAGCCATAGATGATATGGAACCAGAGGAGTCCGTGAAAATATAAGGGCATCAGAAATGTGTATAGAATTAGAAGGAGGACTACATGCTAAAATGCATGGAGGGGCACCTGGGTGGCTCAGTTTGTTGAGCATCCTACTCTTGATTTCAGCTCAGGTCATGACCTCAGAGTTACGGGACTGAACCAAGCCAGGCCCCACACTTGGTGGGGAGTCTTCTTGAGGTTCTCACTCCCCCTGCACTCATTCATTCTCTCTCTCTCTCTCCAAATAAATAAATAAATCTATGAAATAAAATAAAATGCATGTAATAGGGATTTGAATCAACTTTTTGTATGGAGTTAAGAAGCTGGATTGACTACAAAGTCACCACCACCACTACTACCAAGAGTTGTAATTGTAAATAAAAGTTCACTATGTACATACCAGACTGCACTTAACCTTTTAAATATACCACTTCATGTAACTCACATAGCAGTCCTATAAAGTGGGAACTGTTACAGGCCCATTTCCCAAGATGATCTTGAGTCATAAAGAGGTTAAATAACTGGCCCAAGATTTTACCCCTAGGAAATAAAGAACTAGATATACTTCATTTGAACCCAGATCAGTCTCATTCCAGAACTTTTAATCAGTAAAACCAGCATTTCCAAAAGTCTAGAGTAGACCATCTGTGTGAATATGATTGGGGAGTGCTTGTTTTTAAAATGCAGGTTTCTGGGTCCCATTCAAGTCTGTTATATCAGAATTTTTTTGTGTAAGTTCTAATTAATCTCCTCTTAACAAAATAGGAACCTTAGTGTATGTAATCCTTATGTTTAAGTGTGATCCTTGGGCACACCTAAGTTTGAGAACCACTACCTTATTGTGTTTCATTCAAAGCCAAATCAACAGTCTCAACACAAGTTTGGTCAGGCAACTCTTAAGAATACTTAGGATAGCACTAGACTTCCAGGATTGGTACTGAAAACTTATCTAGTATATTCACTCTTTGCTATCTATGTACATACACGTACAGTATAGGAATCAGTAAGAAAAGAGAGGTGGAAAACGAATAATTATTGAGTCTTGCTTTGGGGATATAGTATTCAAAGCACTTAGGTTAACTCGTTTAATTTCAAGTAATTATTCAAGCTAACTACCCTGACTTACAGATAATATAGAGCTCCAAGTCTTGATTTCTTTTTTTTGTAAATAATTGCATTAGCCTTTTAACCAGTCTCCTCCCTGTCATCTCTCTCCTATACTTTCTATTAAACATTTAAAAAATGTGAAACAGAGCATAGCTAACAAAGACTTTGCAAAATATAAATGTACAAATTCAGTGGTAGTAATAAACCAAAATCCATGTACCCATATCAAGCCCAGAAACAGAATATTACCATATCTCAGATACATCCTATGAGACCTTCTCATTCATTGTCCCTAACCAAAGAAAACCAGTACTCTGAATTGATCATTCTCTTGCTTTCCTGTATGTTTAGTGTGGGACTTTGTTTTTGTTTTTATTTTGCTACCTAAGCATATAGCTCTTAAAATACACTCTTCAGTTTTGCTTGCTTTTGAAATTTGTAAGGATTCTTCTGTAACTTGCTTCTTTCACTCAACATTGTTTTTAAGTTATAATCATGTGGATATATACACTATAGTTCATTCATTTTACATGTTTATGAGTATACTGTTGCATGAATACACCATAAATTATATACCCTTTATGCTGTTAATGGATATTGAGTCTTTTTATATAATTTTTAAACAATGTTGCAATAAGTATTGTTGCTTATAAATACACATTCAACAGTTTATTTAGGCATATAGCCAAGAGTGGAATTATGGGGAGGTAGAATTTAAGTGTGTTCAATTTTCCTGGAAATAGCGAACTGTTTTCAAAAGTGGTTATACCAATTTATATCCAATTCCTATTACTCCACATCCTCACATACATTTAATTTTAACTTTTCCATTTTAACCCATCTGGAAAGTGCTTTTACTTTGCATACTGAAGAAATTAAATATAATTTCATGTATTTGAGAGTCATGTATGCATCCTCATCTGTGAAATTTCTATTCATTACTTTAACCTGCTTTTCTTTTGAGTTGTCCCCTATTTTCTTACTGATTTTTAGGGGATTTACTGAATCCCAATCATTTGTAATCCATACTGTGGCAAATTATCTTGTCTCCATTCATGGTTTGAGTTTTTATATTCTTTATGATATTTTTAATGTATTTAAATTTTTATAAGCTTTACTGAAGAAAATTTAACATAATAAACTGCACACATTTAAATGTACAAACGTTTTTAAAAATAAAATACACATAAACACACACCGATGAGGCCATCACTACAATCATATCCATATCCATCATCTTTAAAAGTTTCACCATGCCCCTATATAATCTTTCCTTTATACCTCTTCTTGCCCATCTATTTCCAGGCAATGACTTATCTGCTTTCTGTCATTATAGATTAATTTGCATGTTATAACATTTTATGTCATGTCCTCATGCAATGTGTACAATTTTTTGTTGTGACTTCTTTTTTTTTTTAAGATTTTATTTATTTACTTGACAGAGATCACAAGTAGGCAGAGAGGCAGACAGAGAGAGGAGGAAGCAGGCTCCCCACTGAGCAGAGAGCCCGACGCGGGACTCGATCCCAGGACCCCGAGATCATGACCCGAGCTGAAGGCAGCGGCTTAACCCACTGAGCCACCCAGGCACCCATGTTGTAACTTCTTTCACTTAGTGTAATAATTTTTAGATTAATCCGTGTTATTTCATGTATCAACAGTTGATTTTTATTGCTGAGTAGTATTCTATTTATGGCTGTGCTTTTACCTATTGATCAATCTCTAGGTTTCTAATTTTTTACTAATTCAATAAGGATACTATGAATATTTGCTTACAAGTCCTCATATAGACATATACTTTGATTTATCTTGGGTAAATACATAGGAGTAGAATGGCTGGATTATATGGGACATATATGTTTAACTTTTAAAGAAACTGCCAAATTATTTCCTTAAGATATTCTACCATTTTACATTCCCAACAGCATTGTACAAAGGTTTCAGTTCCTCCACATTAGCACTTTAGTAAAACAATCTTTTAAATTTCAGACATTCTAACAAAGTACATCATCTTGCTGTGGTTGTAATTTACATTTACCTAATGACTGCTGATTCGGACTACTTCTTCCTGCGCTTATTTTTCATCCATGAATCTTTTTTGGCAAAACATCTGTTCAAATTTTATACCTATTTGTTAATGGGTTTTTTTTCTCTTTGTTTTTTTTTTTTTTTTTTTTTTTGCATTTCTGGGAGTTCTTTATATATTTTGAATACAAGTCTTTAATCAGATATGTTTTTATAAATATATTCCTTCAGCTTGTAGTTTGTCTTTTCATTGTATTAAGTGTCTTTCAAATAAAAGTTATTAATAAGTTTATTAATCCTTTTTTGATCATGCTTTTGTGTCATATCAAAAATTTGCCTAAACCTGAGTCACAAATTCCAAGCTCTGTTGAATTCTGCAAACATTTAAGAAAGAAAGAATGCCAGTTCTGCAGAAAATTGAAGAGGAGAACAAACTTCTCAACTCACTCTGATACCAAAACCACACAACGATACTTTAAGAAAAGAAAACTACAGAACAGTATCAATCATGAACACATATGTAAAAATTCTAAGTGAGATTTTAACAAACCAAATCCAACAATATATAGAAGGGATAATGTATCACGGCCAAGTAGGGCTTATCCTAAAAATGTAAAATTGTCTTAACATTTGAAAATCAATGTAATACACATTAGCAGAGGAAAAAAAAAACCCACAATCATCTCAGTAGATGCAGAAAATCATTTGACAAAATCCAGCTTCCATTCCTAATTTGGAAAAAACAACAATAGCAACAATAACAACAACAACAAACACCACCAAACCTCTCAGCAAACTAGGACAGGGAATTTCTTCAAATGGATAAAATAACCTCTACAAAAATCCTACAGCTAATATTCTCAGTGGTGAAAGAGCAAATGTTTTTTTCCTAACGTTGTTAGAAACATGATGTGGATGGCTGCTCTCACCACTTCTATTTAGCATTTTACTAGGCTTCTATCCAGTGCAATTAGGCAAGAAAAATAATAAAATCCCTCCAGATTGGAAAGAAAGAAATAATATTTTATTTGCAGAAGATTGTCCATGTAGAAAATATGGTGGAATTTATTAAAAACCTATTAGAACTAATAAATGAGTTTAGCAAGGTTGCCTGATACCGGGTCATTATTTTAAAATCAATTGTATTTTTATATTTTAGTAATAAGCAATTAGAAATTTGAAATTTTAAAAATCAAGTTTAAATATCATCTCATATATGGAATAAATAGGAATAAATCTGACAAAAGATGTGCAAGACCTATAAACTGAAACTTAATAAAGCTTTGCTGCAGGAGGGTAAAGAAGAACTAAATAAATGGAGAGAAACACCTTGTTCATGAATCAGAAGACTCTATTTAAGACGTTAGTTCCCCCAACACTCATCTGTTGATTCAGTCCAATCCCAAGCAAAATTACAGCAGGCTTTTCTTACAAAATTGGCAAGCTGATTATGAAATTCATATGGACTGCAAAATACTTAGAATAGTTAAAACAACTTTGTAAAAGAACCAAGTTGGGAAACTTACACTACCTGACTTAAAGATTTATTATAAAATTATAGAGTAGTAGGGTTCTCCAGAAAAGCAAAACTATTAGGACATGTAGAGTTAAATATAAGAGATTTAATATAGAAATTGATTCACACAGTGCTGGAGGCTGAGAAGTCCCACAATAACTAACTGTAAGCTGGAGAACAAGTAAAGATGGTGGTATAATTCAGTCTGAGTGACAACCTGCGCAGTGAGGGAGCTGATGGTATAACTTCAGTTTGAAACTGAAGGCCTGGGGGAGCAGGCTGCATAGCTGATATAAGCCCCAGAGTACAAAGGCCCCAGAACAGGAGCTCTTGTCATCTGTGGGCAGGAGAAAATGGATGCCCCAGCTCAAGAAAAGAGAATTCAACCTTCTTCTGTCTTTTTGTTCTATCTGGGCCATTAACAGATTGGATAATTCCCACCCACATTGGTGAGGGTGGATATTCTTTACTTAGCGTACTGATTATATGCTACTCTGTTCTAGCAACACTCTCACAAATACTCAGAAATTGTCTCTCCAGCTAGCTAGGCATCCCTTAACTCAGTAAAGTTGAAACATGAAATTAAGCATAGGTACAGTAAATTAACAGAATGTGCTGTTGGTGTAAAGATAGACAAGAGATCAATGGAACAGAATAGAGAATCTGGAAATAGACTAATACATATATTTTCAATTGATTCTTGACAAAGGTGTAATAAGGTTAAGTTACACTTTCAGTGCAGAAAGATAGTCTTTAAATAAATGGTTCCACAACAATTAGATATCCATATTTTAAAAACTTTAATCCATATGTCACACAATAAAGAAAAATTAACTCTTTCTATATATAAATGTAAAACCTAAAACTTTAAGAGAGTTTCTAGTTAGATTTTGCTATTAATTTCTAATAGCTGTTGCATAGTTGTTAAAGTAAATTCTTTGCATTATTTCACTCTTTGAATTTGTGTATACTTACTTTATGGGCAGATATGTGGTCAAATTCTGTACATGCTTCAAGCCTGCATGAAAAGAAATCTTCCAGTAATAAGTAGACAGTCTGTTCCATGGCAGTATGTCCTACTGTCAACCCTGAGCTATTGAGCTCTCTCATTTTTAGATTCCTCATTGCTTTAGTGAAGAATGTGTCCTCTGGGTTCATCCATGAAATGAAGTCAGGTGGTGGGTTCTCCAGTCTCACTTTAAATATCTATTCAAAATTTTAATATCTGGATCTTTCTAAGTTTCTCTTTAATACTGTTCCAAAGCATTTCTATTATCTCCACCTCATTTATGTAGGCATCATCATTTTCAAGTTTCCAATGCTGTCTAAAACCATATTAGGACTGGCTCCAGGCACCCTTGCCAGAATGTTGAATCACAAGGCAGGGGAGGATGTTCCCTATGTCACTAGGATTTTCCCTATCCGGTCTTATATTTCCTTACCTTCACTACCACCAGTCTACTCCCACAGGTATTCCTTTAGTTCCTGCAAGTACTTCTTAGGTGGAACTTGAAATTCCTTTCATGTATAAGGTGCAGTCAACTCTTGTTATTTGAGGTAGTTATTTTCTATAAAGTCACTGAGCCATTACTTGTAGGATAAATACATGGTTAGATTTCTGCTAGTTTGGAGTCACAACACTTCCCTACCCTGGTCAACACATGCCTTGCTTTATATATGTTTCTGTTTTAAAAACCTTATTAAATATGTAATATCTGTTGTGGCACGTGGGTGGCTCAGTTGGTTAAGCATCTGCCTTAAGCTCAAAAAATGATCCCAGGGTCCTGGGGTGGAGCCCTGGATCAGGCTCCCGGCTCAGTGGGGAGCCTGTTCTCCCTATCTTTCTGCCTGCCTCTCTGCCTACTTCTGCTTTCTCTCTCTCTCTCTCTCTCTCTCTCTCTCTCCCTCTCTCTGTCAAATACATAAAATCTTTTAAAAATACATAATGTCAATTAATTATCATTGAACTCACAACCAGTAGCACTATAAATCACAACTAAATGAAGATAATCTAACATATATATTTACTCTGTAAGACACCATAGCTTTCTTGCACTTGGAAACACTAGGCAGCATTTCAGAACTACCCCGGGAAACATTTTAAACAGAAAAATCACCAACAAGAAACACAAAAATGTGGAAAACACAGTACTAAATAGGCTGGAAAAAGAATACCTGTTTACAGTATAAGCACTGAAACAAGAAGGTAGAACACGGTCTTGTCTGACTTCAGCTGGGTGTGTGTGCAGCAAGCAGCTTGGATTTTTTGCATCTATGCATATGGTGACAAATGACCATGAAAGTGTTGTGAGTATTGATTTTGGACTACAAATAAATTTTAGTGAGTAGGCAAATTCACAAATATGGAGTTCATGAATAGTCACAATCAACTGTATTTTCTCCTCAACGAGAGACAACATCTTTCTGTTCAAGAAGGTAGATCTTGATGCTGACACACATTATCTTTGAGGCACATGTGTCAGATGAGGTTCTTGCAAGATTTTTAGCTAAGAGAGACTGCTCTCTTCTAACACACAGTGGGGGTCTGCTCTGCCATTTGGAGTATTCTGGTGGTATTAGTTTCAGCTTGCCAATGAGTTTTAGGATCCCATCCTTTTCCTATTAGGGCCTTGTTGACATCGGAGACCTGGAAAGCCTGGGAATTCCTTATTTATCATAGCACTGATACTCTTATAAACAAACGGATCTTGAGTCTAATTTTCATAGAGCTTGGAGAAGGTAAGGATCACTTTAAACAATATTATTAAGTCACAAATGTAGTAGTTGGATGACCCGAGTTTGTCTTTTTCTTCTACAGGCTTCTAAAAGAGTTAACAAGAGCTTATAACAGCTCCACAGTTCTTACAACTACCATTGTTACCGTACTTTTCAAATGTCATAGCCATCCTTTAATCCAATGCTCTATTTTTAACCTTGACCCATTCCGGTCCTAATCCACCACCACAAAAAATGGGAGAATAGCCAGCAAAATTCTAAAAGCAAAAAGTAAAGAGAGAGCTAACTTTATTTATCAGGTGTTAAAATATATTTTAAAGCCAAGGTGAAATGACATCAGCATTATAGTGACATAAGACCACTACAGTTGTTTCTGTCCTCTCCCTCACAATGAAGGGAACAACATTAATTTCTTTTGACCTGCATCATGGCAAATTGTTGGGTTATTTAATTTGTCAATTTTACGGCAGTGGCATAATTTGAGCTTTAGAAAATGTTGATACCACTTAAAATCATTTTCTCCTTTATCTCTCTTAATGAGGTTTCCAGATATCTATCCTCCTGTTCCTGTATGTGGAAGGTGTGTTGGACTGGAGAATGGAATTAGTAGAAGATTTGAAGTCCTTATTATTTTGAAGTGCAGAGATGGTGACAGCTTCTGAGGCTCTGCTTGGGTCTTGCTTGACCCTGTAGGGCCGGGGATACAATGGGGACAGTAAAATCTGAGAGCCTGGTAGCTCTCTCCCTGTTAAGAAGGTGGTGAGAGGGATTCTCTTTAGTTGTCAGTGTGGGGTGGGGGTAGGGGGAGAATGTGTTACTAAGTGCAAGGAAACTGTAATATACCTTACAGAAAAATATGTGTGTTAGATAAGCTTCATTCAGGCATGAGTTATAGTACTATTGGCTGTGGGTTTATGTGCTATTCCCCCATCCCCCAAAACAAATGTTCAGCAGCCATCTATGAATAAGAGTGACTATGTGGGAGCTGTGTGATCCAGCACCACAGCTCTGGGCCAAGGACACCAAGAGGAGTCTCATCCACCCATGAATCAGGTAATATAGGCAGATGGACCTTGATTCTGGCTAGGGATAGTAAAGTGGTGCATTAAATAGCTCCAGCCCTTCTTTTTTTTATTATGAAAATACAAAGTATTATTTGTTTCAGGGGTACAAGTCTGTGAATCATCAGCCTTAAACAATTCACAGCACTCACCATAGCACATACCGTCCTCAACATCCATCACCCAGTCACCCTATCCATCCCACTCTCCTTCCCTCCAGCAACCCTGGAGGGTTTGTTTCCTGAAATTAAGAATCTCTTATGGTTTATCTCCCTCTCTGGTCCCATCTTGTTTCCATTTTTCCCTCTCTTCTCCCCATGACCCCCCACCCTGCCTCTCAAATTCCTCATATCAGAGAGATCATACGTTAGTTGTCTTTCTCTGATTGACTTATTTCGCTTAGCATAATTCCCTCTAGTTCCATTCACATTATCGAAATGGCAAGATTTTGGGTTTTGATGGCTGTATAGTATTTCATTGTATATATATACACACCACATCTTTATCCATTCATCTGTTGATGAACATCTAGGCTCTTTCATAGTTTGGCTATTGTGGGTATTGCTGCTATAAACATTCAGGTGCACATGTCCCTTCAGATCACTGCGTTTGTATCCTTAGGGTAAATACCCAGTAGTGTGATTGTTGGGTCATAGGATAGCTCTATTTTCAACTTTCTGAGGAAACTCCATTCTGTTTTCCAGAGTGGCTGCACCAGTTCCATCCTTTCTTGACCCCAAACCTGGAGACCCTGGAGAACACAGTCTTAGAAAATCACCTTTGGATGAGAGACCCTTTGCTGAAGTCTAGGTTTCCAGAAGAGAAATTCTAGCACTCTGTTAGAGAAGAGGAATGTGAGTTTTGAGTTTGGGTTCATTGGAGTGAATAAGAGGAATAGTTTGATTTTACCCAAATAACTCCTCCCTCAAAGTGGCACAGTTTAGGGCTAGGAGAGTTTTTCTTAGGCCCATGATGAGTGAGTGAGCACCCAGCTTTCCCAGCTGTGTGGATGCTGCCAAAGAAAGTCATTTCTCTCTCACCCCATTTAGAGAACTAAATGCTGGAGGGTGGGAAAAGTCTGGGGAAGATACATATGACTCAGAGGGCATTAAAGAGACACTGGGTCCTATTAACTGCATTATGAACTCTATCAAGAAGCCTACTCACTCTATCAAGAAGCCTACTCATACAGTGCTGAGAAAACCCCATCTGTGGATACCCCTAATTGGCCCATGGGCAGGGCAACCCCAGCATCTTATGTGACTCACCCACACAGCCTCTCTAATCTGGCAAAAACCCTGTGCATGGTTCTGAAGACAGTAGGCAAAAGGAAGCTTTAGAGGATGGCTAGTAAACATACAGAGAAAGCAGGCCCAAATCTGCAGGCCAGTGAGAGACCACAAATTTGAGATGTGTCACCACCTTTGGGAAAACAAGAGGTGATGGGCACTGGGCCTGGTGTGTTGCAGAATTGAAAGAAGGCATACAAGCTTAAGAATTCTACCCCAAGAAGGAGCAAGATGCATGGAGCACATGTAGTAGCAGGTTTGAGAAAACCTCAGAATCTCTAGCAAGGCTAAAGGACAGTACTTCTCATCCAAAGGCATTTATTAAAGACTGGAGGAGTTGACACTACTTCAAATGAGAAGATAGCAACACAAAACTCTAAAGAACATTCAAGAATCCATGAAACAAGATGGGATAGGGAGGGAGACAAACCATAAGTGACTCTTAATCTCACGAAACAAACTGTGGGTTGCTGGGGGGAGGGGGGTTGGGAGAAGGGGGGTAGGGTTATGGACATTGGGGAGGGTATGTGCTTTTGGGTAAATTGGAAGGGGAGATGAACCATGAGAGACTATGGACTCTGAAAAACAATCTGAGGGGTTTGAAGTGGCGGGGGGGTGGGAGGTTGGGGTACCAGGTGGTGGGTATTATAGAGGGCACAGCTTGCATGGAGCACTGGGTGTGGTGAAAAAATAATGAATACTGTTTTTCTGAAAATAAATAAATTGGAAAAAAAAGAACATTCAAAAAAAATCAAGAAAACTTGATTTCTTAATTGAATGACTGAAGGCTCACAATATCTTCCAGTAAATAGACCCAAAGACATGCAGATTCATAATTTACCCAATAAAGAATTCAAATTAACTTTTTAAAGGGAACTCAATGAGACACAAGAAAACACAGAAAAATACTTCAATGAAGTCAGGAAAACAACACCTGAACAAAACTAGAAGTTTAATGAATAGATATAAATTATTTAAAAAAAAAACAAATTCTGGAGCTGAAGAATTCAATGAATGAAGGAAAAAATGCAATAGAGAGCACCAATAGCAGATTTGATCAAACAGAAGAATCAGTGAAATTGAAGACAAGAACTTTGAAATTATCCAGAGGAAGACAAAGAAAAAAGAATGACGAGGAATGAAGAAAGCCTACTTGAACTACAGAGTACCATTGAAAAGACCAGTTTGCAAGTCATTGGAGTTCCAGAAGGAGAAGAGAAAAAGGGGGGGAAGAAAGTTTATTTAAACAAATGATGGCTAAGAACTTCCCAAATCTGTAGAGAAATTTGGGTAGCCAAGCTCATGAAGTTTATAGGTCATTCAACAATATCATCTTAAAGAAACTCTCTCCAAGACACATTATTAAAAAATATCAAAAATCAAGGACAAAAAGAGAATCTTAAAAGCAGCTGCAGGGAAAAAGGCTTATAACTTACAAAGGAGTCCCCAAAAGCCTACCAGTGAATTTCTCAGCAGAAAAATTACAGGTCAGGAGAGAGTGGGATAATATATTCAAAGTGCTGAAAGGAAAAAAAAAAAGAAAGAAAGAAAGAAAAGAAAAGGGAAAAAACTGTCAACCAAGAATATTTTACTTGGCAAAGATAGCCTTCAGAAATAAAGGCAAGATAAAGATTTTCCCAGGCAGACAAAACATGTGGGAATTCACTACCACTAAACCTATCTTATGAGAAATGCTGAAAGGAGGTCTTCAAGCTGAAAAGAAAGGATGCTAGTTAGTACATGTGAAAATATACAAAACAGTGATAAAAGTAAGAACATATATATGGTCAAATTCAGGGTACTCAAACACTATAATATGATGGTATGTTAACTTCACTAGTACAGGATGAAAGGACAAAAGTATTAAAAAATTATGGATACAATAATTCTTTAATGATTACATAATATAAAGAGGTAATTTCTGACATCAGAAACAGAAAAGAAGGAGTAGAGTTTTTGTATGTAATCAAGGTTAAGTTGTTAGTGTAAAATAGACATACCTATAAGATGTTTTATGTAAGCCTCATTCTAACTGCAAAACAAAAACCTAGAGTAGATTCACAAAAGATAAAGAGAAGAGAATCAGACCATACTATTATGGAAAAACCATCAAATCACAAAGGAAAGCAGCAAGAGAAGAAGAAAGCAATAAAGGAACTACACAAGGGCCAATAAGTTCTTACCTATCAATAATTATTTCATATGTAGATGGGTTGAATTCTCCAATGAAAAGGTGTACAGTGACTGAATGGAAAAGCAAAACAAAACAAGATCCAACTATATGCTTCCTACAAGACTCATTCCAGTTTTAAGGGCAAACAAAACTCAAAGCAAAAGGACTGTAAAAGATAGAACATGCAAATGGAAAAAAAAAAAACCCACAGGGAAACTGTATTTTTTTTTAAAGATTTTATTTATTTATTTGACAGATAGAGATCACAAGTAGGCAGAGAGGCAGGCACAGAGAAAGAGGAGGAAGCAGGCTCCCTGCCGAGCAGAGAGCCCGATGCGGGACTCGATCCCAGGACCCTGAGATCATGACCTGAGCCGAAGGCAGCGGCTTAACCCACTGAGCCACCCAGGCACCCTGGAAACTGTATTTTTATTAGAAAAACATAGACTTTAAGCTAAAAATGATAACTAGAGATAAAGGTTATTATATAATGATAAAGGGGTTAATTTATTTTAAAAAATCCTAAATATATGTGTACCCAAAGAATAAATGAAACAAGATGGGATCGGAAGAGAGACAAATCAGAAGAGACTCTTAATCTCACAAAACAAACTGAGGGTTGTTGGGGGGAGGGGGGAGGGAGACAGTGGCAGGGTTATGGACATTGGGGAAGGTATGTGCTAAGGTGAGTGCTTAGAAGTGTGTAAATCTGGCTATTCACAGACCTGTACCCCTGGGGCTAATAATACATTATATGTTAATTAAAAAATTTAAAAAAATATGTGTACCCAACATCAGGACACCTAAATATATTAAGCAAATACTAACAGACCTGAAGGGAGAAATAAACAACAATATTATAAAGTTAGTGTATTTCAATACCCCATTTTTAACAATAGATAGATCATTTAGACAGAAAATCAACAAGGAAATATTGGAGTTGAACCATACTTTAGAACAAAGGGGCCTAACAGACATTTATAGAACACTCCATCCAACAGCAGCAGAATACACATTCTTCTCAAGCACATATGGAACAGTATCCAGGATAGATGATTCATCTAAGAAGAGTGATCCATACCAAGTACCTTTTCTGATTATAATAGTATAAATCTAGAAGTCAAGAATAGGATTTGCTGATGTATTGATTGTGTCATGTTGGAGGAGGAATGGGATCAAGTAAGATACATAATTTTTTAGCCAGAACAAAGAATTTAGTAAGAATTCAAAGAATAAAATTTGACATTAATTAAGGTAAGAGAAGTGAGGAAGCAGGTTTGGTGAGGGTTGAGAGTGGAAATCAAGAGTTTGGGTTTGAACCCATTCAAATTTAGAGATGACCATTAGACATTCAAGTATCAGTGTCAAACAGACAACCAGATATATGAACCTCCAGCTTAGGTGAGAAGTTAGAGATATAATTGCCCCTTGTGTACAAGTATCTTAGCATTACACCTCTAAGAACCTGGCATAAGTTCTCTGAAACAGGTGTCCAGAGACATTTAAAGTGACATTTCAGGGCATTCTGTCTCCAAAATTAGCATCTCACTCTCAAACTCTGTCACCAGACCCAAGTCAATTCCTTCTCCCTCTGTCTCTCTCCTCATCCCTGTCCTTCTTCCATCCCTCCTCCCTTGCCCTTCCCTCTCTTCCCCTCCCCTCCCAGTCCTCTCCTCTCCTCTCTTCACCTCACCTCACCTCTTCCTGCCTCTCCTCTCCTCTCTCTTTTCTTTTCTATTTTCTGTTCTCTTTTACTTTCTTCCTTCACCATCTGCTATACTGCTTAGAAAACTAAAAGAAGTTTTGGGTCCTGTTTTCTGATTGCTCAGGAAGAGGCAACCATTGGCCCTAATGGCTGCAGTCCTGCCTTTCCCATCGACCAGTACGTCCTCAAGGGGCCAGGATCAGAGTTAGCATGACATTACCAAGCAGAATAGGGACAAGAAAAGGCAAACAGTAAAATTTTAGAGCCATATAAATCCATCAGAGACCTACACCTAACCTCTGATAATATTTGTCCAGTGAAACTACTAAAAATAAATTCTCATGCCAGTAGTATTCCACTGATTTCTCTTTTAATACTTTTATTGTGATTCAGTTAAAACTTTATTTTGATACACAACAGAATGTTTATAGATATTATTATTAAGAAATAAGGTGTCATAAGAAAATTGATATTATAGTTAACTACAAGTTTGCTTTACATTTCCAATAAGATTGTTTAAGCAGTCTTTCCTTATGGTCTGAATCATTGGCTAGATCAAATTCTTATTTATCACTTTAGTTCAGAATTTAAATCACTTTTTTTCCCAAAAATGTCTACTTCTACTTAAGCCAGGCCACTGCAGTAAAAACAAGACATTTATAAGCGTATTATACCACTCCCTTGTGTAATTACCTCTAGTCTTCTCTCACTGATGATAAAACAAACTCCAAACTCCACAGCTTCATTTCAGCTGCTCGAGAATGTTAAAGAGTCTTTGTCGTTCCACAGAAAAGATTCAGGAATGATATTCTGAAATGGCTGGAAGCATGATTAGATAAGAGGGTTTTGGAGGGTACCTTCCTTGGGTGAACAACATGAAGGAACATTCATAAGCAGACCTATCTGGGACTGGAGTGCAGAACATGGGCTAGAACACAAAAGAAAATAGGTTGGGTGGGTTTAAATTCTAGAGAGCCTATAAGGCTTTTATTCGAAATTTTAATTGGATTGGACTAGTATTTGGAGACTTTTATACCATCTGTAAAACAGGAATATGATGATAAACTTTTTCCTTTAGGAATATGATTCATACTAAAATTTGCAAGTTAGTTTTGTCTGGACAGTGTACTGTCCGTAAGGCCTCTAATTTAGTAAAGTAAATCAGAAGGAAATATTTGTAGTTGATTTAATTGCATTTACCTATTTCTTTTGATCAACATTGCAGTTATGATGAAAATAAGAAACCTCATAGTCTCAGTGAAGGAGCACACATACTACGTGTATTACATAGTGGACAATCAGTATAATGTCTTTCCTGGACCCATGCCCTGGTGTCCTTTTAAAACAACATTTTCTTTGAAACTTAAAAATAAGAATAAAAATCAATTTTTCACCCTCAGGGTGCATATGTGTGTGTTAGGAGATTTTGAGGACAATTACAAGGTTAAGAAAGTGTTTGGGATTTTTTGGCTTTAGTTAGACAAGATACTAGGTAAAGGTAACTAGGACAAGATGCATTTTAAGCTCTCATTGTGGTATTATATTGACTAACAACGACAAATGCATACTCTCAAAGTCTTTGATATAATGAAAAATAGTTTCTGAATGGAAATAAATTTTTATGTACCTTGGGCTTAAAAAGTCAAGAATTCTCTTCAATTAAAAACATGCAATATTTATAAGGAAGAAGATCCTGGGGGGATGTTTTGTGATCTCCTTGGGATTCTAGGTCTAATTTGTTAATTCTAAATTAATTTTTTTCTAGTTTCAGAAAAAATAAATTGACCAAGCCAATAAGTAACTTATGTCATTTATCTTGTTCTTCTAAAAATATCAAAATATTCAATTTATATCCTTAGAAAATAGAAGTGACCCACACAATTGGGGAAAAGTAGGAAAACAGTTTCTAAGCTTTAAGTAAGAGGATTTGAATAAATCTAAAATTCTTGATTTTTCTTTTGAAATATCAAAGCAAGGAAAAGTGCAACTATACCAATGTATCTGGAATATTCTAATTCAGTTAAAGGAAAGCATTCTGTCTTTAGAAAGGGGACCTTTAAAAAAGGCATTATGTATAATTTTCTGAATACAGAATCAGTGACTGTACAAAATGGTTTATGAAATAAATAGAATGAAGGCCTATTCATGTATTTTTAATTCAGATGGCCTCTTAAGATGATATTTTACTACAACTGCATTTCTGGGGTTATAGACCGATGACAATGGGGTAGCACAAGGCCTATGACCTGAAGAGACTTAATATTACCTGGAAGTCTAGATTAAGTATTCCATAAAAATAAGTCTTTAAAAGCACACCATCACGGGCTATGTCTAATTCTGGAAATTTCAGAAGTAATTCCAGTTTACTAAAAGGAGGACACACAAGAGAAAAATGTGTAAAAGATAGAACATAAGTATAGAGCTAGAACTTGGGAGACAAAGATATAAGCACTGCTTTCAAGGCCAGTCCTTGTGCAGTATTAGATGCTCTATATCTCTATTCCATCAACTTTCTAACCCTCATTTACCTTATCAGCAAAATGAAAGAAACTAGTGTCTAATGGTATTGCTATGAACATTAAAATGGGTTAAATCATGTAAAGTCCTTAGCACGTCATATGATGCAAAGTAAATGCTAAATAAAAATGTTGGTTACCTTTAGCCAGCATTGTTAACACAGCTTCTGTATCAGCAGAGTTCATTCAGAGAAGAAACACAACTCACGAGCCATGCAGGATAAGGGATTTATTATATGGGATGGACTTTACACAGATGTAGAAGAAGCTAGTCAAGAAGTCTGTGTCAGACTGTATGGCCTTTGCACCTGGTTGAGGGGCCTAATGCCACTGGTTAACTCAACTGGTTAATTCAGGTGGTAGTTCAAGAGAGCCAGAAGAGGACTGGGAGAGAGCAAGGACAGACTAGATCTTGGAATGAATGATGAATGGAACCCATGAGAACAAACTGGATTCTATGAGGACAACTTGAACCTCAATGGTGTGAGTGACCTGCTCGAGAAGCTGATATTCTTTACCATGGAGTTTCACATACACCTGGCCTAGGACACTAGAAGACATCTGAGGAGAGTGGGAAAAGCTGTATACCCTGATGGTAGCCCACTGCATCAAGGTTAACTACAAGATTAACAAGTGTGAGCTGCTACACTGATGGCACCCTGCATCAAATTTTAGAACACAAAGATGGAAGTTTTAAAGATTTTCCACCATATAGATTTTTGAGGAAATTTCTTTTGTGGCCAATCTTAACCTGAGACCACACAAAGAGAGGGCATTACAGGAGACATAGATCCAGCATGGCTCAGCTAAAACAGTGAAAAGCCACTGCAGTTTACCTCCTGTCAACTTAACATTTGTATATAATTCTTTAAACTACTAAGTTTATACTAAGTTGCCAAATAAAGATAATAAAATGAAGCTTCCATCTAACATGTTGCAAATATTTCTTAAAGAATCCAAAATCAGCACACTCTTTCTCCAAAAAGGATAAAAATTTCCCATTATATTTTGGATCATATACATTTTTTTTCTAAATGATGGAACATATACAGTTTTGATGCCTATAACTTAAATTCTGAGGTGCTAGGCTAACTATTTTAATACATCTTACCTTAGATAATCTGTTCAACTGGTCAGATAATTGTAGCTGGTACCTAGAATTTCCTCCTTCTGCTACCTGTTTGCCCTCAGCACTAACTTGGTAGGTCATGGTTCCTTCTCTGGTGGGTGACTCAAACTTTCATTTCTGAAGGGTCTGGGTCATTAATAGTCCTGCCTATGTTGGGTTGTTGTGGTTTTCCATTGACATTTTAAACAGCTTTGTTGATGTATAGTTGACATACTATTTTGTGTGTACAACTCAATGATTTTAGTAAATGTACTGAGTTTTTGGGCCATCATCACAATTCAGTTTTAGAGCATTGTCATCATCCCAACAAGATCTCTCATGTCTCTTTGTAAACACTTCCCATTCCTACCCTCAGCCAGGAAACAATGAACCTACTTTCTGACTGCAGATTTGCCCTTTCTGGGCATTTCACATAAAGGAAATCAGACAATATATGAACTTTCGCATTTGGCTTCTTTTAAGTAGCATAATGTTTCTGAGGGTCATCTATGTTGTAGTATGTATTGGTAGTTTTTTCTTTTGAGTTATATCAAAGAACATGGAAGTATTATGAGATGTTTCCAGTGGTCTTTTATGTTCCAGACATATACTTCCTTACCTCATTGTATAGTAGCAATGCAATGTTCTCTTGATAGAATCAATTATCCCAATAATACATTTAACTTTCTTTCCTACTTATTAATTCACAGGCATAACAAACCCCAAACAGGCAGGTAGCAATCTTAACTTCTAATTTAATCGAACTGCTGCTGTGTCTCCTGATGGAAATATGCTACCTTTGGGATCGAAGAACTCTAGACCAGCAGAGCCCAAACTCTAGATCAGCCTCCCAAAGTCATATAGGACACAGGAAGCAAAACTTTTCATAGAGCATCACAAAGGGAAGCACCTATGTATAAAGGGAAAATATTTAACAACAACAACTAAGAAACATGACTATATAGGTAGCCCACATTTGCCTTATCTGTTTGCATGCCATTGTAATCCGTGGTGGTGTGATGTTCACATGTCTGTATGGGCCTGAGAACTCTGAGCCTATGGAAAATGACTGTTCCCTTTACACAATAACATAGAGTCACAAGGCAAACAAAGATGTTATTTAAAATGTTGTGTATTTTTTGCATAAATTTTGATTTTTAAAATATTGCATTAAATATTATTAATCTTGATTACTAAGGTTCTTGACACTCATTTAAACTTTGTAACCTATATGAGTTCTTCACTCATTTCATCCTAATTCTGGCCCTGATTAGAGGTGATATTGAGAATGAATGTTCCCATTTCGGTCAATTTATTCCCAGACCTGTAAACTCTTAGAAATGGGAGAGTATCATAATGAGTTTGAACAAACACTGCATCTTAGGATACAAAATGCCAGCCTTGTAAGGTGTTGTCATCTAGCTACTACTTTTAACTGAGTCTTCAAAAGGCTATTCCACCATCCTATCAAGCCAGCATGTACTTCAGGGTGATGGAGTACATGATAGGACCAGTGAATTCGTGTGTTTTGTTGTCATACTTAGTTTTGCTATAAATTGAACTTCTTGGTGGGAAATGAGGTGTGGAATATAAGGATGGTGAATAAGGCATTCTCTAAGTTCATAGATGGTGCACTGTAACACCATCTATGAACTTAGTAGGAGCAATGTAGTCAAAGCATTATAAGCAAGGAAGACAAATCAAGCATCTTGAGTAAGTGTCTATTATAGTGAGAACAAAATGCTCTTTCATAACCTAAATAAGCAATATAATCAGTCAGGAGGCTCTGATTTCCCTGGGGAATAGCCCAATATTGTTGGTAGGTTCCTTAGCCAGCTCAGCCTTGGTAATTAGAAGTATGTGTTGCTAAGCAAATATATAACCTTTATTCCTGCTGCCTTGGACAGTTTGTCATGATTGTACTAGACATAGATGAGGTGGCTAGGGAAAGAGCTTGACTGATGCCTACAAAATTGGTCATCATGTCCACCTGCTTATTGAAAGCCTTTTCTATTGAGCCTGTTCTTTGATGAACATTTACTTGGGACACAAATATCTTCATTTCCAAAGACATCTATCCACATATCTCTTTTCCACACATCCTGTCACCAGTTTTCCAATTGTGTTCCTACCAATTTTCTCACCATCCAGTTAAATCATTAGCCACTGCCCAAGGCTTATAGTAGATTTCCACCTCTGGTATGCCAGAAAAATGAACAGCCAGATATACTGGTTAAAGTTCTGCCCACTGGCAGGACTTCCCTTCAAGGTCTCTCCAGAGTGGGGCTATAGTGTTGTATTAGCTCACAGTCCATTTTTGTGTAGTGTCAGCTTATCATGCAGAACCATATGTAAAATTAAACACTCCCCCCATCCCCAAATCAACTGGCCATAGAGAACATCCCATAAGAAGGAGAAATTATAGGAATAGAAGCCAGGGCTATCTGGCTTTCCTTTTCTTAAATTTGAGTTCACCAATAAGTTGAAAAAATGTTTTGTATTTTATGCAATGTTTCTATGTGTTTAAAGCAGGTACATAATATATCTTCCATGTTAGATCAATCCATCATATCTGCCACATTTCTATTATTTGGGAATTCTTTCTTTCCTTGAAATTATTTTCTTTGCCCCTAAATTCTCCACCTATTGGCTTTAATAGTCATTGCTTCAGGGCAAAGTAGATAAAGTTCTATAACAAAGAAGTCTGTAGAAATATTAAGTAGCATTTTTAAAACACTCAGCAGGCATCACAGTCTGAAACCAAGGAGATTTTGATTCTCAAGGGCCAGGACTTCAGAGGAAATTTGTTTCTTTTGATTTCTAAAAAGATCTAGTTTGGACCATTAAAACCAAAGACTCTAAGACTAGAGTGTACATACTATAATAGATAAATGCTGAGTAGAGTAAAATGCAGAATATGACATCAGCTCCTCAGAAGCACAGAAAATAACTGTCAGACAAGTCATTATAGGGAGTCACTATAGCAGGAGGCCAGGAAACCCTGTAAGCAAAAGCTACAGATAGACCACCCAAAATGGGGAGGCCAGATGAAGATTCTCAAGGAACCATCAAGCATATGAGAGCCAGTGATGCCTGGGATACTTATCCAGTCCTACTCACTCCCAGACATCAGATGACAAGCTACACCATCAACAGGTGAGGCAAGTAAGAATAAAATGGCATCAAGAGAACCAAAAGTCCCGGGGGGTTAAAAATATATTATATGTTTATAAATAATCAAAAATCAAAAAAAAAAAAGAGAACCAAAAGTCCCCTCTCCCACTACAATGATAATAGCTAACATTTACTGAGCACTTATTACGTTGTAGAACCTATTCTAAGCGTTCACATGCTTTCTTTAATTTAATTCTAATAACCCATGAGACTGGTGGTGTGATTGTCACTACTGTAAAGATGAGGCAATGAAATACAGAAAATTAAGGTTGCTAGAATTTGATAGATTCAAGGTTTTATTTCCTTTGTATGCAGAACTACTGGAGGAAAAAAAAGTGAGAAGATAATACTTGAAAAGGATGAAAAGCCAGATGGATGTTTGAGTTTGAAAATAACTCCATTTACATCCTGAAGAAAATTGACCTCAATAGTTAAGTTTTTCCAGGGAAACAGTACATGCATGTGCATGTCAGACTAATTAATTAATTAAGATATTTATTATAGGGAATTGGCTCACACAACTATGGAAAAGTGCCATGATCTTCATCTGCAAACTGGAAACACAGGGAAATTGGTGTTGTAAATCCAAAAGTCTGAAAATCAGGAAAGCCATAATGTTAAACCCCAGTTCGAAAGCAGAATACCAAGGTCCCAGCTCATAGTCAGGTACAGAGAGCAATGTCTCTCATACTTTGCCTTTGTTCTGCTGAGGCCACCAACACATTATATGAACCTTGCCCACATTGGGGAGGGCAATCTGCTTTCCTCAGTCTACCAATTTAAATGTTAATATCATCTAGAAACACCCCTACATGCCTACCCAGAAATAACGTTTTAACAACCAACTGACAATCCCTTGGTCTAGTCAAGTTGATACATGAAATTAACAGAAGTTTACCCATAAAACTATCCATCACAAATCCACCCCTTGTCAACATGGCAGCCATTCACATCTCCTTAAATCATATTTAATTTCCAAATAAAGACAGCACAAGGTCGTAATTTTACCTAATATGGTACAGCTATTCTGCATACAAATGAAATGCACTAACCCTTTCCCCAGTAAAGAAGATAATGTCCTTAAGTAATGGTTACTCCTTTCCTTGATATCCCATAACATAAATACAATGATGCAAGATTAATAATACTTCATAATAAGTCAATACATCATATGTCACATAATAAGAGAATGAGAGAGGGAAGAAATCAAGACATTGGATATTATATGTATACACACATACACAAACATATTTATAACAAAATAAAGAGGAATACTCTTAACAAACTGCATTTTTTAAAGCTGGTCACATGATCATGACTGGCATTTATAACTACCTTCTTCTATTAGCATTCTGTAGTCCCTTTTTCTTTAGAAAGCACCTCAGCTGATCTTGGTCCTCTACCTGATGGAGTGACCTAAATCTTCATTCTTAAAGGGTCTGAGCCATTAGTAGTCCTACCTGGATGGGATTATTATAGTTTTCTATTGACCATAAATCACAGAACATGGTAATACTACAAGATATCCTAAGGGATCTCTTGTATTTCAGGCATACTTGTCCTTACCTCCACTGTGGAGTAGTAGTCCAATTTCTCCTTGGTAGTCTGGATCAATAACTAGGCCAACACAGTAACTCCCTTCTTTATTTGTTAATTTGGAGGCGTGAAGGAGTCCAAAGTGGTTGCAAAGCCATCATGATTTTCAATTTAATAAAATTATTGTGTGTTTCCTGGTAGAATTCTTCCCTTTGGAATTAAGACCTCTAAACATAAGGTTCTGGGAAGAAGAAGCAAAAATTTTGGCTAGTTGGGCATGAGGGGTCATATGAAGGTTCCTCTCCATTTCTATCCCTTGATTCCGGGATCCATAAATCCTCACTTTTAAAGAAATAGCACCATATACTGGACACTAATTCAGAGAATATACACCTTTTGGAGAGTCGTGATCCAGCCCTGCAAGTTATTGCCACCTAGCTAGTGTCATAACCAAGTTTTCAAAAGGCCCTTTCAATGTCTGTCATAGCTGCTGCTTCCAGATGGTGGGGATCATGATAAAACAAGCGAATTCCTTGAGCATGGGTCCATAGTCACACTTCTTTTGCTGTGGAGCTCCTTGACCAGAAACAACACTGTGTGGAATACCTTAACGGTAGACAAGGCATTCCATAAGTCTACAGATGGTACTTTTAGCAGAAGTGTTGAATGCAGGGAAGGTAAATCTGTATCCAGACTAAGTGTCAGTAAGAACAAAATGATAGAAGCAGTCCAATGTAATCAACCTGCTACTAGATACCTGAATGATCACCCTGGGGAATGGTGTCTTATTGAGGGCCCCAGGTTAGTTTCTGATGCCAGTAGATTGGATACTCAGCTGTGGTCATAGCCAAGTAAGCCGTAGTGAGTGGAAGTCAGTGTTGTTGAACCCATGCATAACCTTCATCTCTATCATCATGGCTACTTTATTCTTGAGCCCACTGGGTGACACAAGGGTTACTGGGGAAAGAGGCTGACTGAGAGCCACAGACATTTAGGTCTATGATCCATTTTGAGTTAACTTTCATGAAGGGTGTAAGTTCTGCCTAGATTTTTTTTTTTTTGCTTGTGGATATTCAGTCATTCCAGTAGAATTAATATTTTTTAAAAAGGCAATATATTTAAGCTTTAAGAAGCAGAGCCAACAAGATTTGAAACAGGCAATGATGATGTTAGAGGCATCTAACCAAGTAGTGGAGCAGAGATGGACAGAAGCCCAGGGGAAAGCCAAATGAGCAACAAACACCAGGACCCTGCTGAGGAATGGGAAGGATCTGGGGCAGGACTTTCACTTGTTTTAGAGCAGTGATTGCTAAGGAATGCTGTCTTTGGCTATCTATTTTGTAATGTTTTATTTGAAACAGTACTTTTGTTATATTCATAACATCAGAGTTTTGAAAAATTAACATATAACCCAAACCATACATTTTTTTCCAATTTATTTATTTTCAGAAAAACAGTATTCATTATTTTTTCACCACACCCAGTGCTCCATGCAAGCCGTGCCCTCTATAATACCCACCACCTGGTACCCCAAACTCCCACCCCCCCCACCACTTCAAACCCCTCAGATTGTTTTTCAGAGTCCATAGTCTCTCGTGGTTCATCTCCCCTTCCAATTTACCACACATTTTTATTGAATTTGCTATAAACTCTGGAGGCAGACAGACATGAATTTGAATACCAACTCTTCGCTCTTATTAGATGTGCCACTTTGGACAAGTTATTTAACCCTTTCTAGCCTCTACTTACTCACATATAATATGTGGATAATAATAGTACCTAGTTCATAGAGTTGTGATAAGCATTAAATTAGATAATATATGTACAATGGTTAACACAACATCTGGTATATAATAAATATGTTTGTGTACAACCATAAGCACACAGTTATGAAGTTCAAGGGAGAAAAATTTAAATTTGACAATATCTCTTAGGAGAATTCTTATAGAAATATTAACATAACTATGATGCAGTGTGGTAAGTGGCTTAATAGAGATATCTAAGAGTGCTATAGGAAAACAAAGGGAGAGAGCAATGTGTAGGGAAATTGGGGAATGTTATAAAAACAAGATGATTTTTTAGTTTGAATTGAGGGAGAAATGCTTTTCTCTAAGGAGAACATGTTGAGGAAGATTATTTAGATAGAGAAACCAAAGGCAAAAATTCCTGAGGTTTAGCGCAAGCCATTGAAATGGTTTTGAGATATAATGCAAATATTCTCAGCCATATCCAGTATTATGATTTTGTTCATATTCACAATTTGTTTTTTTCTGTTTTCTTTTTCTAAACATCAATTTTACTTAAAAAACTCTCTTCCCCCATTATATGATGCAATTGTCAAAAAAATTACAATGCAGAATCCAGAAAAAGAGAGATGCTCAGTTCTCTCTACACTGCATAAATTATCAAAATCTATTCTCATTACTATAGTTAGTTCTGAGTACACAACATTAAAAGGGACAATGCAAGGGTTCCTGTGTAGTGTAGTCAGTTAAGCATGTGACTCTTGGTTTCGGCTCAAATCTTAATCTCAGTGTCCTGAGATTGAGCCTTGCATCGGGCTCTGTGCTCAGCACAGAGTCTGCTTGAGATTCTCCCTCTGCCTCTTCCACTTATGCTCTCTCTCAAATAAATAAATCTTAAAAAAAAAAAGAGGAACAGTGCAAACTATAGTGCTTTCAGATGAAAGCAACCACTATAGTAATGAGAAAGTTGAATTGTGATCTATGACAAACATTGGAATGATCCAGAAATAATTTGCCTAGAGGATAGTGGGCAAAGAAAAGAGAGAGAAGCATATGATCAGAGAGAGTAGAATTAGAACTACTGGCTATATGAAGTTAAGGTCAAACTAAGTTCCACTAAATGTGAGGAAGAATTTTCTAACACGTAATACTCTCTCAAATGATGTGAGCTTCTTTGGGAAGGAGTGAATTTCTCATCACTAGAATTGTTTAAGTAGAAGTCTGTCAGAGATATCAAATAGAATACTGGGAATTGTAGGGAATTGGGCCAAATGACAATAAGGTCCCTTTTCAAACCCAAGACTTTTGAGAGTAAATGCCTGCTCCCTTTTGAATTTTGAAGATCCATGCTAAGAGCCCTCTATGGTACATATGGAAGCCAAGTGAAGATGCTTAAATGATTATGGATGAGGATGTGTAAATAATCCACATAATCCACATGGTGGAGCAATGAAACAGGAAAATATAGAAGCTCGCACTGCAGTAGTCCACTTTTACTAGATATGGTAGAGCTACAAATAATCCCCAAATGTTGATGGTTTGCTACACAAACCATCTTTCTTTCTTACCCTCATTACGTGTAAGCTAAAGACTGACTAAACTCTGGACCACATCTTCTACTCTCTTTAAAGTCCAGACTGAAAAAGAAGCCTGTATCTAGACATTGCTGGAATTACAGAACCACAAGAAGGCCCTTACAACTTCTGCTTAAAGTTGGTGTCGCCATTTCTGCTCCATTTCATTGGTCACAGCAAGATATATGACTAAACCTGCCATTAAAAGGACGGGAAAGATGGCCCTGAAAGAGAGAAAATATTTGACTACACTTAAACATACTATATAAAGTCCTATAGTCATGATTTGACATTTCACAATTCCACACAGTAAAATAAATAATTTCTAGGGAGTGAGAAATGCATTTTTTTATATAACATTTATTTTGAAGGTAACTTCTCCCACCAAAAAATAGAGTAACATAAAAACTACTACCTACTTCAATGCAGAAAGAGAAAATGGAACTCCCAGACATTTGTAGCAGGGATATTTGCAGAGTTGCAGGAAAAAGAGCATCTTCTTATATTTCATCATTTTCTACAAAGAACTTATAGAATATAAATATCTATGTCGACCTAATATAATTGATTAAACTTTGTCCTTTAAAAATAAAATTTGGGGGGCACCTGGGTGCCTCGGTCAATTAAGAAACCAACTTTTGATTGATCTCGAGCTCCCAGTCATGGGATGGAGCACCATTTCAGGCTCTGTGCTTAGCATGGAGTCTGCCTGAGGATTCTCTCTCTCTGCCTGCCCCCTCCTCACACACTCTCTCTCCCTTTCTAAAATAAATAAATAAATAAATAAATCTTTAAAATATTTTTTGATAATTACTCATATAGATAGAGAATTATTCTCTATAATTCCATCGTGTGAATTGCTTGGATGATAGGCATATGACCCTGTTTTATGTACAGACTGTTAGGCTGGGTAGAGAAGCTGGTGATGAAATTGGATGAAAATAAAAGAGATAAGAAGAGGGAAGATTTCTAAGGTTCTTATATCAAACTAAGTGTCTGGACTTCCTTTGGATGCTATTGAGAGCTAATAAAGAGGCTTTATAAGCATGCAAGAGACAAGATCAGAACCACTCAGGCAATAATATGGAGGATGGATTGGAAATGGGACACAATTCAAGGCAGACTAAGTAATTATTAGAATTAGAGTAATGTTGGCTAGAAGTCAAAGGCCCTAAAACTAGGCCAGGGCCAGTAGTAATAGAAAAGTTGAAACAAGTGGAAAAGTAACAGAGTTAAAAGAATAGGACTTGGGGTGGGAGGTTGGGGTACCAGGTGGTGGGTATTATAGAGGGCACGGCTTGCATGGAGCACTGGGTGTGGTGAAAAAATAATGAATACTGTTTTTCTGAAAATAAATAAATTGGGGGAAAAAAAAAAGAATAGGACTTGGTGACTGATTGGATGAGAAGGCTGAATGAGAAGGAGAACTGTGATGGTTGCCAAATTTGGGGCTTGGCACAGCTGGGCCAGTATAGTTAAATGATTTACAAATGCAGGCTTAAGTCCTCATTGCTACTTCCTAAATTTGTGACCTCCTACAAGTTATTTTATTTTGTTTTATCTTGTTGAGCCTCCATTTCCTCATCTGAGGATTGAGCTGATAGTAATACTCCCATCATAGGACTATTGTGAGAAGTTATGCTCTGTTACTAATGCTAGCTTTCAGAGACACTCCAAGGTACTTTAGAGATTTGTGGATGCATTAAGATAGACAAATATGTCATCCAGACTGCATTTTATTAATATTGTATTACCAGAATGGATAGGCAACATCGAGAATAGAGAATGAATGTGTCTAGTCTTGCTTTAAAATGGATATTCTGGGAAAAATGCTTATATAAGAAAGTTAAAAAACTCTTTCTTTTATCTCATCACTGTGTCTGTTCTGGTTTGGCTTACATATGTTTATCTTGGATGACTTTTATTCTCTCTTTTGTTCCTTTCTAGATGTCTTAGAGCTTGAGCCTTCACCCAGCTCCAGGATCAAGTACTCAGAATTAGTATCGATCTCCACACCCACTAGGGAGGAATGATAATAATTTGGGAATTAAGTGGTTTAATAAGAAAGGGAAATTACATAGGAAGTAGGAGTAAAATTTTAAAATTCTGTATTAACTATGACTTTAAAACCCAATACTTTAGTGGAGAATTGCAGAATACTTAAATACCCTTCATACCACCCTAATGCCTATTGCCCATCCCCCTGTTAAGCAGTAAGTGTGGCTATTAATTTTGTTGTGATGATGATGATGATGATGATATGATGATGGATAGGTGGCCAACCAAAGCATTGTCAAAGACTATTAAGATTTCTTGAGATACATAAAAAAATCGAAGAGGAAAAGTCTAACTGGAAAAATATGTTTGTATCCATTTACAAATGGAAACATAAAATGAGTAATATCTCTGATTAATATTTGTCCTTCAATATTCATTCTCCTCTTCCCTTTTTTAGTAATAGAACTTTTAGACTCAGCCAAAGACTGTACATCCCAATCTACTTTGCAGCTGTGTTTGACCACATGACCATCTGGCTAACGACATATGCGTATAAGCGGCAAGTGCAACCTCCAGGTCACATTCTTGAAAAGAAGTTACTGGTCCCTCACGTCTTTGTTCCTTTTCTCACGGGAATTGAGTGTTTCAGTCTTCTGAACTAGGACAAAAAATATAGAAGAACCCCCAAGGACCTGAATGAACTTGAGCAAAGCCACTTATAGCCTACCTACTATAGACTGATAAATACATGGGAGATCACTAATCTCTGTTTTGTTTTAGCCATTATATTTTTTGTCTCTTCACTATTTATAGCAAATAAGCTTAATACATGAAATAAAATACATGGTACAATGCCAATCAACTGTAAAACAAAACAAAACAACAAAACCTCCCACATCTTTTAAAGACATACAAATGATAAAATGTTTCATTTAAAGATGGTGCCTGTACTGGAAAATATTTCTTTATCCAAAAAAAAAAAAACCAGAAAAACAAATAAAGATGGTGTTTAAAAATATTATTATAATTAAGCATTCATTCCTTTGGTGCAGGAATCATCACACCTCTATAACATGCCTGCCTATTATTTGAATTATCAAATTTATTTGACTTTTGGAGGAATATATTATGAGTGAAAGTAGGGGATTCTCAAGCATGTTTTTAAAGGTGCATAGGTTTTATGAGTATTATGGCTCTCTTGACCCTCAGAAATCATATTGTGGAGTATTTGTTTTGGTATCAGCACCAACAGGACTTCATTTATTTGCCAGACAAGGCAGGGAGTCTTCTCCCATATTATGTATGCTGGATGTGTATGAAAGGCTTAAAGCTATGTAACATAATGTGACGATGATCACAATGCTAAAGAAGCAGAGGAAAAAAATGTAAATCTAAAAAGAGAAAAGCATTTTTATGTTCACAAAGAAGTCCAAGTTTCTTTTGCTGCCTCACTGCCAACACTCCATCCCCATTCCATTCTATGCTATCTTTGACATTGAACGTATTGAATACACCTGAGGATTCTGTCAGTATTATTCTGGTAGATTTTTAATCTCCCAGGTTCTATACATGTACCGTGGTACTAAACCCCCTGAAACTCCACTGATCAGATTGCTTTTCCCTACAATTACAAAACCCCTGAATTTTTATTTCCATAAATGAAAAGCTGCCAGCTGAATTAAATGATATGTGGACTTCAAAAGATCACTAAACTAGAAGTCAGGCTCCTGGTTCCAGCTGTTATACATAACTAAGTGACTTTGGTCTAGTCATGTAATTGTTCTAGGTCCTAATTTTTAAATAACACAATTGATCATTTTCTAATGGCCATAATCTGTATTCTATATATATGGCTACTATAAGAGGGATTTTATTCATAGGGAGTCAAATTCTTTGTTTTAGCATATTCATCTCAGGAGGAATACATATAGAAAAGAATTTGTTGCAAAGGGTGTGTGTATCATATGCTTCAATGTATTTTAAAGTGAAAACTCCAAAATTATGAGACTTTAAAAATATTCAGAATCTCTTATTGAGTGACTACTAAGTGCTTGGCCTGGAAGATAGAGTGAAGAATAATACAGACTCGATTCTACCCATATAGAGCTCAGAAGGCAGATAGCAAAAAAAAGTAATAAAATGCATGATGAGAAGTAGAGTAGGCTTTGGTTACCTACAATTAGGGGATTTAGGGTAGTCTGTGTAGAAGACAGTTTGGCACAAAGAAAGAGATGTAAATTTTGAGGATGATTTTTAGGGAATATATTACCATTTCTTTTGTGCAGAAGAAGAGTATAGAGGTTATGTAGTTCTAGGTTTGAATTCCAAACCTGCTATGTACTGTGTCATTTTGGGTAACCTCTTTAAACCAGTTTTCTTAACTGTAAGCTGGGGATGATAATTGTACCTCCCTCATAAGACTTTTAGCATGATTAGAGGAAATAATGCTGTGTCTAACACAATAATTATAGCAGCTATCATTATAATTGTTGTTTATGAATAGTATTGTGTCTTTGGAACTAGTCTAGCATTGATATGTCTTTCAGCTGTCTCCAGGAATCCTATAATTGGTAATATAGTCCTAAGTTGCACCAGAAATTTTCTTTTTTTTAGAAGTTTTTAATTTGCAAATTGGCAAGCACTCTGTAGTGTATCTGAAACAGGGCTACATAAAAATTTCCAGGGCTCTTATCCCACCCTTGTCCCAAAGTGGGGGGTGGAGAGGGGAAGCAGGAAAGGAATGAGGAAAGAGCAAGGAGCAAGACCACTCAGGGATCTGCAGTATATGTCCCAGAGCCCAGTACAGTGAACCAATCATTGTTCCAGTGAGATGTGGACTTGAATTTGGCATGCAAGATATAAACCTGTGGTAGGTCATGACCTATTTAATTTCAGTTAGTGATCAAAAACAGAGTTGGCAAAACAGCACAAACAAAAAAAAATGAAAAAAACAACCCCATGTAACAAGAGAAAGCTCTATTTTTGAGCTCAACTGTAGCTCTATAAGAGAAGGTTGTATTCCATACAAGTCAACCAGCAGCATACTCTCCTGAATGCTCTCATGCCAGACAATAAGGCGTCTGCAGTTATATTTTTATCCCTTCTACATGACCCTTCTAGCTTCCTTGACAGCCTCCTCTTCATTACTCCAAACTGGGGTCAGTTGCCGGAAACTTCTATCTTTCTATCAGCCTCAGTTCATACAGCATAATATGACACAATATAAGATGATATGATATAATATGATATGACAATAACATACAGAAGAATACACTTAGTTTGGGAAGAGCTGTGATCTACTCCAAAATTAGTGTGTTGACATTTAAAATGATAAGGAGGTTGACAAGTTAGCACCTAACTCAGCATCTAAATGATTAAAATTGACAATAGTTATTATTTATGCACATCAGTCCCTTCATTGGAAAAATAATTAGGTAATTGCAATCTAAATTTTCTCAATGTTTTAAGGATTCCTTTGGTAGCATCCTCCCCACAGAAGACCCCAAACACTTGACAGAGAACTCTTTAAATTAAAATAATAACAATAAATTGAACTTATTGTAAAAATCAACAAGAAAGTAAAAACTAATGCGGTGATGAATTTTATTTTGCATTCAACCCAATATGAATAATAGCATCCTCCACTTGGGTACTTTCAGCTAATTTCTTTGTGAACTGCTAAGTGATATTGACACTTATATTAATAACATCTATCACTTTATAAATCTTTATAAAGCTTTCATCCAAAACCACCCTGGAGACCAGCACAATTTAATGATTCAGACTCCTGGCACTTCTTTGAACTTAAGTCAGAGCATGGGGTGGCATGTCAAGAATACTCAGAGGAACCTCCGTCTACAAGCACCACATTGGTTCAGTGACTTGTGAATGCAGGACAGAGAGAGGCCCTGGAAGGATGCACAGGAGTGCTCCTTAGACACAGCAGTCAAATCTTTTGGGGATTTAGGGTATCTCCTCTCACAAAAGATAAACATTCAATCTCACTTTAGATGTCTAAAGGGCAAAGACTTTCCACATCCTTTTTCCCGTATTAAAATATCATTAATTTCCCCATTAATAACTTCAATAAAAGGATGTCAAAAAGCAATTCATTAAGATTCAACTTGCATTAATTTGAGATATACATAGGAAAGGCAAAAATTAAAGTGGCTGCACAGAATTAGCAGAAAAGAAAACTGGAAAATATGGTAGAATTGGAGTAAGATTATCATTTCAAAGATGAATTTTTAAAAAATAACCCAAAGGGGTGACTGGGTGGCTCGGTGGGTTAGGGTCTCTGCCTTTGGCTCGGGTCGTGATCCCGGGGTCATGGGATTGAGCCCCACATTGGGCTTTCTGCTTGGCAGGGAGCCTGCTTCCTCCTCTCTCTCTGCCTGCCTCTCTGCCTGCTTGTGATCTCTTTCTCTCTGTCAAATAAATAAATAAAAAATCTTTAAAAAAAAAAAAAAAACCAACCCGAAGGAAAAGAGAAACATGACAAAAGCTTCTAAAACTGAAAACCTTTCACCTTGAGATCTTCAATTATGCTACATGATGAAGATGGAAAGCTTTTTTTCTCCTAGTTAACACTTCCTGCAGCAAATGACAGTTAACCTATTGTTTGTTTCTCAAAGTAAGAAGCCAGCCAGACATTAAGAAAAGCTAGAATTGGGAGGATTTTTGCCTTTTCTGAGCTAGTTTTTGTGTTTTGGTATTGTTACAGTAAAGTTCCTACTGTGGGGTGAAATGTAGACTGTTTTAATCAGTTATCTGGGATTTATCTTAATCACACGATGTAAGATGCAAACAAAGATGTTGTTATGAAGAAAGTTTATTTCCTTATACCACATATGAAATAGACTCAAGATGGATGAAGGACCTCAAGAGACAGGAATCCATCAAAATCCTTGAGGAGTGCTCGCTTCGGCAGCACATATACTAAAATCCTTGAGGAGAACATAGGCAGCAACCTCTTCGACCTCAGCCGCAGCAACTTCTTCCTAGGAACATCGCCAAAGGCAAGGGAAGCAAAGACAAAAATGAGCTATTGGGACTTCATCAAGATCAAAAGCTTTTGCACAGCGAAGGAAACAGTTAACAGAACCAAAAGACGACTGATAGAATGGGAGAAGATATTTGCAAACGACATATCAGATAAAGGGCTAGTATCCAAAATCTATAAAGAGCTTATAAAACTCAACACGCAAAGAACAAATAATCCAATCAAGAAACGGGCAGAGGACATGAACAGACATTTCTGCAAAGATGACATCCAGATGGCCAACAGACACATGAAAAAGTGTTCCACATCACTCAGCATCAGGGAAATACATATCAAAACCACAATGAGATACCACCTCATACCAGTCACAATAGCTAAAATTAACAAGTCAGGAAATGACAGATGCTGGTGAGGATGCAGAGAAAGGGGAACCCTTTTACACTGTTGGTGGGAATGCAAGCTGATGCAGCCACTCTGAAAGCATGGAGGTTCCTCAAAAAGTTGAAAATAAAGATACTCTACAACCCAGCAATTGCACTACTGGGTATTTACCCTAAAGATACAAATGTAGTGGTTGGAAGGGGCATGTGCACCCAAATGTTTATAGCAACAATGTCCATAATAGCCAAACTATGGAAAGAATCTAGATGTCCATCAACAGATGAATGGATGAAGAAGATGTGGTATATGTATATATATGATGGAACACTATTCAGCCATCAAAAGAAATGAAATCTTGCCATTTGTGATGACGTGGATGGAACTAGAGGGTATTATGCTTGGCAAAATAAGTCAATCAGAGAAAGACAATTATCATATGCTCTCCCTGATTTGAGGAAGTAGAGAGGTAACATGAGGGGTTTGGGGTAGGAAAAGAATAAATGCAACAAGATGGGATAGAGGAGACAAACAATAAGAGACTCTTAATCTCACAAAACAAACTGAGGGTTGCCGGGGAGTGGGGTGTAGGGAGAGGGAGGTGGGGTTATGGACATTGGGGAAGGTATGTGCTATGGTGAGTGCTGTGAAGTGTGTAAACCTGGCGATTCACAGACCTGTACCCCTAGGGCTAATAATACATTATATGTTAATAAAAAATAATAAATAATAAAAAAAGAAAGTTTATACTCACAGATCCTTGGAGGGAGAAGGCCAAGAACATCTTGCAAGACCACACAGGAATATCACAACAAGCCCAGAGGCAAAGGGAGAGAGGAAAATGTGGGCAAGAACCTTACTGTGGTTTCTGAGGGAAGGAACAGGGGAGGTGGGTAAGCAGGTTTATGATTTGCTAGTTTGAATAATTTCATTGGTCTTTGGGAGCTAGGGGCTAGTTGTGTGGTACCTGGCCCTGGGGTTATTAGTAAAAGTGACCCAGAGTTTGAGAGTTCATTGAGGAAGTGGTTGGGTATGTGGGCTCTGAATTGGTAGCTTCTACACGAAAGACATGCTAGCATCTTGCTAGTAATCTCTAGGAATTAGCTTTCCCTGGGAGGAATAGTCCTTCTGGGTTCAGCAAAGCCCCAGATGGCAAAGCATGATTATTGCACAGAAATATGTCATACTTCATAACTGAGTCTGAAAAATATTCAGCCACAATTCATAATGAAAACAGAAAACTCTGAAAAACTTTAAAGTTTTCTCATCAATACATAAAAGCCATAGTTCAATTTTAACTTCAAATTTTCTTTCTTTACTACCATTCGGAATAGCTCATGTTTAAGTGTAAATTTTGCAAAACATGGGGCGCCTGGGTGTTTCAATCAGTAAAGCATCTGCCTTCAGCTCAGGTCGCAGTCCTGGAGTCCTGGGATAGAATCCCACATGGGTCCCCCTGCTCAGCTCCCTGCTCTCACTCTCCCTCTGCCCCCTTCCCAACCTGTGCGCGCGCTCTCTCTCTCTCTCTCACTCAAATAAATAAACAAAATCTTTAAAAAAATAAATTTTGTGATATTTTTTATTTCTTCTTTTCTTATCTCATTTGCTACATTGACAGATTGCATAAATGGTATGACATTTGGCTAAATGCAAATTGTTTCAAAATTAACCACACTGTACCTTTTAAAAAAATACTGTAGGAACAGCAAGTGACATCTTTTCATACTAAATTATTTCACTTTAGCAAAAAAAAATTTAAATAGCTCAAAAATCTAATACAGGAGAAACAATATTATGACTTTTTATTTAAATAAAGCATATTTCCAGATCTTTAAAGTGACCAATCAAATATGGCTCAGTGATAACTGTCAGTCTGCCAGGATTATACAGTCCCTCATACAATAAGGTGTATTTAGGGATAATGGATCGGCCTCCTTTGTTGGGTCCTCCTCCTCTTCTTGAACTTTTAAGATCAGAATGCTGTTTTGGGGCCCTTTCTGTTCTTATGAGTATCCATTCTCTTAATACTTTAGTCTAGACTCATGATTTTAAATCTCATCTATATGTTTTTAGCTCCCAATTTTATTTCTCAAGCCTAGATATCTTTCCCAAATTCCAAACTCATACATCCAACTTTCTATTTGGCTGCTTCACTTGAATCTTTGATAAATATCTCAAGCTTAACGTGTCTAAAATGGAACCCTTATTTCTCCCCCCAACCCCGCCCTAGGCCTCCAACAAACCTTCTTCTCCCATATGTTTCTACAGATCAGTTAATATATGTCCATATTTCCAATTAGTTAGAATGAATAGGGCCTTATTGACTCCTCTCTTTGTCTCATAACATATGTCCAATCCACAAGCAAATCCTTCTGGACAGCCCTGTCCAGCTTTCACAGCTCATTTCACAGCTCATTTTTTTCTGGTACAAGTTTGGGAACCCAAGTTTGTTTTAAATCTCACAGAGTTAAGTGGTGTTTTAGTCTGTATTCATAGCTTCTTTGATAATATAATTTCTTCAGATATTTAGGAACTCTTTATTTCTCTGCTGAAATTCCTCATTGATTTTTGTGTTCTCTTTTACATTTGATCCTTTAATATAGTAATCATAATTATTTCAAAGATTGATAGTTCAACATCTGTGCTATTTCTGAGTCTTTATGTTTTTTTTTTCTATCTCTTCTCAGTAGGTTGTTTTCTCTTGCTTTTTAAAAATCTTGTAATTTTTTTATTGACTGCTGGGTTTGGGTATTCTTTTTGCTTTTGTTTCCTTCAGTGTACCACAAGGTGCAAGTTCTTCTAACAGCTGAGCTACTACTCCTTGTGGCTTGGATGGGAGAGAGAGTGCTAAAGGATTTCTCTCACTGGTTCTGCTCCACTTTGAGGGTTTGATCTATACTCCCACACTTGCCCCTCCCCCAGTGGTAGAATGCTGTTGCAGGAGAGATTCTCTGTTGTCCTGTTCCAAACTCATTTTCTGGTAAGTCTTATACAGCTAGGCCTTGGAGGCTGAGCTTTCTCAGTATGTCTACACGTCCTGCCCGTGGCAACCAAACTCTGCCTTATGTCTGGGGTTGGTCCAGTGGCAGCAGAACTTTGATAAGATTCAAGATCCAAGATTGGTTTTTGGCCTCTCCTCCAGAAGCAGGTGATTTTCATTTCTATCCTTTCCTTAGATGCGTTGACTTTTTGCCTATAACCCGTAAGCAGGAGGGTTTTCTGCCTCTCCTCCCAGTGATTTAAACTTTTTGCTTCATATAAGAGAAAACGGAAGAAAGCAAGGCCTTGCGCTCATTTCTTCTTTTTTTTTTTCCAATTTATTTATTTTCAGAAAAACAGTATTCATTATTTTTTCACCACACCCAGTGCTCCATGCAAGCTGTGCCCTCTATAATACCCACCACCTGGTACCCCAACCTCCCACCCCCCCACCACTTCAAACCCCTCAGATTGTTTTTCAGAGTCCATAGTCTCTCATGGTTCATCTCCCCTTCCAATTTACCCAAAAGCACATACCCTCCCCAATGTCCATAACCCTACCCCCCTTCTCCCAACCCCCCTCCCCCCAGCAACCCACAGTTTGTTTCGTGAGATTAAGAGTCACTTATGGTTTGTCTCCCTCCCTATCCCATCTTGTTTCATGGATTCTTGCGCTCATTTCTGAAGTCACTTATTGTTTCTTTATACCTGCCTTAGTGATGTGGCTGTCTCAAATTTCCTTCCCTGCCACCAGTCTTTTTGTGAATACCTTACAGAGGCCTATGGGAAAACTTGAGGGTGAGTGCAATCTCCAGTTTTCCCCTACACTGCTATAGGTCAAAAGGTTCATGTGTTCTAGCTCTACTTGAAGGAGCTTGTGCCTCACTGGAACTCAGATTACTCAGTTGCTTTGTGATCTCAACATTCTGAACCTCAAGGAAAGTTATGTTCTTATTGATTAACTACTCTTCTTTTCAGTTTTTAGTTTCAGTGTGATAATCTTTGCAACTTTGTACATCCTAAGTGGAAGCTGAATTATTGTGTTTTTCATTTTTAAGTTATAGAAATTAATTCTGGATAATTTAAGCAGAAAGTCTTGGTATACTGACATATTGATACTGGAGAATCAATAAAAGCCACAAGTAAGGTAAAGAACCAAGCACAAATAGATAAGAACTAGGGTAATCTACTGAAAGGAGGTAGAACAAGGACTTCTTAATTATCTTGTCAAGTTATCTTTATGGAAGGAATGAATTCCAACTATCCTAGGTATTTGTTATATGCAAGAAAATGTTCTTATTAGAATTATGGACAAATGACCACAAAATCAATGTTTGATGAATTAAATTATTCATTTTTGTTATGTATTCTGTTTTTGTTTGCTTCCATGTTCTTGGTCTTATTTATGAATATTTAGATAATAATGAGCATGTGAAATGCAAATTACTTTGTTTTGGCAGTGAGTTATAAGAGAAGAATAGGCAATAATATTAGGGAACCTATTTTTACTCACTGAAAATGCAAAATGATCATGTGGATTATTATAGGTTACTTTAAGAAAAAGAGAATAATAGACTTGGGAAGATAAATGTTACCTCTAGTATCAAAAATACTTTTTAAATTTGCATCATTAGATGAATTTCATTAATTATTCTCTATATCTTGAAAGCATTATGGGATCTATTAGTCTTGGCAGTGATTTAAGCCAAAAGGCAAGGTCAGAGGCGGTACAGAAATATATTTGATAGAATTATTTCTTGTGAGTCAGATTTTCATTCCTTGTACTTCTAAGGAAATTACTCTTCTTGGAATGTGAGAGTGAGCCAAAAGTTTTGCAAGTTTAATTTTGTATTATCTGCCTGGCAATAAGGAATTGGCCTGGTGATAAAATGTCAAATGTCTGGAATACTTGGGTCCACAAATGGATGGGATATATCAGCTTCTCTTAGTAAAGCAATAGAGCAGAACAATAAGGATGGGAGCTTAGGAATCAGAGAGAGCTAGATTTAGAAAAACTTGCACTTAAGTCCCACTTTGGCAATTTCTAGCTGTGTAACACTGAGGAACTTAATACACTTAAAATTTTAGTTTTTAAACCTATAAGATGGGAATGATACGGTTTCTTCATGGGCTTTAAGTGAGGATTGTATGCAGTAAATGAAGTACTTTTTTTTTTTTTAAAGATTTTATTTATTCATCAGAGAAAGAGAGGGAGAGAGAGCGAGCACAGGCAGACAGAGTGGCAGGCAGAGGCAGAGGGAGAAGCAGGCTCCCTGCCAAGCAAGGAGCCCGATGTGGGACTCGATCCCAGGACGCTGGGATCATGACCTGAGCCGAAGGCAGCTGCTTAACCAACTGAGCCACCCAGGCGTCCCAATGAAGTACTTAGTATAGTGTATTTTACTTAATGAAAAGTGAACAAAATTAACTCTCATTATAAAAAATCCATTATTATTAGTTCTCTTACCATAATAATCTACCAGGCTCATATCTTTTCCAGATGATTTAGGTTAAATTATTTACATTTTTTTCTGGAGATGAACTTGATGATCTGAAACTCTGTTATTAACAAATTGTCTTATTATATTTATCAACCAGAAATGTTATAGTCTCACCCTTAAAATAACCAGACATACAATTTACAATTATAAGAAAAAAGGTGTCTGTCATTGGAGTATCAAACAGCCTTAAACCACATCCTTGATGGAATGAAGAAGTGGTGTTGCCCTGCGGAGGAAGGACCACTTTTCTTCTTCAAGACATATCAGTCTTATATGGAAACCTTCCACAAGACTGAAGATCACTCTCTTTGCTTGGTAAGGTAAGGTAACTTTGTAGTCCTTCAAATCCAATCATAAAATCCTAGAGTCAATGTCAGTAGGGCAAATATTTGAGAGTTTTTATTTCTTATATGCCTTGTTGGTGATTTATTTTGAATCATTCCTTCCTAAGTGAAAGAGGGCTAACATTATGGGTTACAAGCTAGAGAAGCTAGATTGCACTCCTTGGACCAGTCTTCGACTTCTCCTTTGACTCTGGAAATGGTCCTGTGACTCAGTTTTCTTCTCCATCAAACTTTGATTACAAAATTGTTTCCTTAAACTTCAGTAGCTATGGGTAAAGTAGAGGCACTGCAACTGTAACAATTAATATTCTTGTTTGCTTTCTTTTTCCATCTTTTCTAGGTTCTTTCTTTCTTCATCTTCTCCTGAAGTACCTTTAATTCTACTCAGTGTGTTCCTCAGTTATTTCAGGGAGGGAAATGAATCTGGACATAGTTGCCTCAGAACTTAGGACATCCAGTTACCATGAAGCATTTGCCATTTTCCTTCCCCTCTGCTTGAGCTTGTAAGACATCAGACTTTCTTGCTGTCTTTGGTGCTGTTCCTCTCTAATTTGCTGATATTGCTGATCCCTGTGATAAGTTAGTGTCCTCAAAATGGGCCCAGATGAAATTAGGAAAACAAACAAATAGCAATAACCCCCAAATTAAACAAAAAAGATTCCCACCCCTCTCTGTCAGGGCGGTCCCAAATATTAATGTTTTGTGCCTTCGATGTCTTACTGGGTTTCCAATAAAACAGGCTTTAGTTTTTCTTGAGCCCTCCTCTTCTCAGAACTTGAACCTGACAGCTGGGCAAGATTAACAATGTGAAAGTAGAAAAGAGATAAAAAGAATTTAAGTAAATACTAAAGGTGACTCTGGAAGAGTACATTAAAAATATAAAAACCTAGAAGAAAAGAATATTTTCTTGGGAAAATATACATTATCACAAATGACTCAGAAACACTGAAAATTTAAGTAGACCAATTATTACAGAAGAGATGGAAAAGGTGATTAATGGTTTCCTATTGAAGAAGGCAGCAGGCAGATGGATTCACAGCTGAATTTTTAATCCGACAATTAAGGAATAGATAATTCCAATATTATTTAAACTATTGTGGGACTTAGAAAAAGATTGAAATTCTCCAGTTCATTTTATGAACCCAGAATATCGTAATACCTAAACTAAAAAGGACTACAACAACAACAATGACAAAGTATGGGCCAATTTCATCTCTGACTATAAAAGCCACATGTTTAAATAATATATTAGAGAATATAATAGAGGAATGAAACAAGAGACTAATCCACTTGTGACAGAACAGCCTCATAGGAGTGAAAAGGCAGTTCAATTCCAGGAAGTCTATCTACATATTGATTACATTAAAAATTAAAGGGGAAAAACACAACCATTATCAATAGTGGTGAAATGCCATTAGATAAAGGTCAAGCAACCAACGCCAAGAGAAATTTGGAGCAAAACAGGAACAGAAGGAAATTATTTATGTAATAAATAAAAGCCCAATAACAAATCCTAAATAGTAAAAATTAAATATTTCACTTAAAATCAGGAATGAGACAGGCAACACTATAATAACTTGTATTGATGATTCTAGCAAATGTAAATAACATAACAGGTATAAAGAACAGAAAAAGAGATGAATTTCCAGATGCTATGGTACACCTGTTTTCTTAGGAGCCCAAGAGATTTTCATGAAAAAACAGTGAGAGAATTTGCTGTGTTGGATTAACAAAAAATAAATTACAGAAATAACCCATCTCTATTTAAGCAAAATCTCATAGAAAAGTAAGTGGGAAGAATATTTCATTTGGAAGACAAATGTCAAAAAATAATTTGGTAAGAGAAGTGCAGAACATACATGAAAAGGTTATAAGAATATTCTTGGGAAATGCAAGATAAAATAGAAAAAAAATTGAAGAAGTCTATTATGTTGGATGGAATGACTTACTGTTATCAACATGATAGTTCTCCAGAAATTAGTACATAAATTAAATGCTGTTCTAATTAGTCTCTTTTTTTCTCTAAAGTAAAATACCATGTAATAATTGGAAAGAGCCCTGAGTTCCAAGTATCCACATATAATAGTAATTGTGAATGAGTATAATCTTTAACTTGAAGATTCTGAAGACTTTTCAGAATGATCAAAAGAATACTGAAAAAGGCAGTAAAAATTTAATAAATACATTTCTGTGTAATAAAAGTGAATACTAGCCTTCCATTTCCTTTTCAACAAGTGATGGGGTTAGAGGGTTAAGTCTAGGAGACTGGAGGTTTGTGAGCCCCATGCTGCTGTGCTGTATGGTGTGGTCAAACTGGTCAAATAGTTGTGCATTAGGATCACTTATGATGATTAATAAGAATATAGATTTCAATGTCTCACCCAAGAGTTCCTGGAATCAGAATCTATAGCAAGAATTTAGAAATCATGGGCCAACTCTACCTTACAATGATCACTTCTTAAATGAGAGTCCTCCCAATGGAAACACTGAGTACTCTTCCAGGTTTCTGTGCTCAGAAAAAACAAAAAAACAAAACAAAACAAAAAAAACCCTGAAACAAGAAGTGATCATTGTAGGGTAGGGTAGAGTTGATTCTAATCCTATTTGGAATGGACTCATTTCCTTTTAAGGGAGAGTTGAAAATAGATTTTAAAGAACAGATACAAAATAGATTTTTTTTTTTAAAAGATTTTGTTTATTTGTTAGAGAGAGAGAGAGAGACAGAGCACAAGCACAGGCAGACAGAGTGGCAGGCAGAGGCAGAGGGAGAAGCCGGCTCCCTGCCGAGCAAGGAGCCTGATGTGGGACTCGATCCCAGGATGCCGGGATCATGACCTGAGCCGAAGGCAGCTGCTTAACCAACTGAGCCATTGTAACAAAAATTGCCATGTACAACCTGCTTTCTGCCTAGCAGGAGGTAGTAAAGGTATGTTGAAAGTAATGTAATATGTTGGTTTGGGTTTGAAACCCAGCTTGGCCACTTTCTAGCTGTGTTACCTTTGAGAAATTAATTGTTGTAATTCTCAGTTTCTTCACCTATAAAATGAGGATAAGAATAGTACTTCACATAATAATAGTACTTACCTCAGAAATATTATGAACTTTCTTACACTGTTGGTGGGAATGCAAGTTGGTGCAGCCACTTTGAAGAACAGTGTGGAGATTCCTCAAAAAATAAAAATAGAGCTACTCTATCACCCTGTAATTGCACTACTGTGTATTTACCCTAAAGATACAGTTATAGTGAAAAGAAGGGCCATCTGTACCCCAATGTTCATAGCAGCAATGGCCACAGTAGCCAAACTGTGGAAAGAGCCAAGATGCCCTTCAACAGACAAATGGATAAAGAAAATATGGTCCATATATACAATGGAGTATTATGCCTCCATCAGAAAGGATGAATACCCAACTTTTGTATTAACATGAACAGGACTGGAGGAGATTATGCCGAGTGAAATAAGTCAAGCAGAGAGAGTCAATTATCATGGTTTCATTTACTTGTGGTGCATAAGGAGTAACACGGAGGTCATTGGGAGATGGAGAGAAGTGAGTTGGGGGGAGACAAACCATGAGAGACTGTGGACTCTGAGAAACAACCTGAGGGTTTTGGAGGGGTGGGGATTGGGTGATTGGGTGAGTCTGGTGGTGGGTATTAAGGAGGGCACGTATTGCATGGAGCACTGGGTGTGGCGCATAAACAATGAATCTTGGAACATTGAAAAAATAAATTAAATTCAATTAAAAAAAGAAATACTATGATTAAAAAAGTAATATTTAAAAACAAACAGAAATAATGCTACTAAATATTCTCAACAAGAGTACCTTGGGATGTTAATGTCATACCTTGGCCTTAGTATGTGGCCAATACATAGTAGGTACTTAATATTCTTTATTTTTTTTTAACAGCAATCCACAGTGAGAGGTACATTTTATTGATATCAGTACATATCTGTACTGAATGCAGGGCTTGAACTCATGATGCTGAGATCATGACCTGAGCTGAAATCAAGAGTCAGATGCTTAACTGACTGAGCCACCCAGACACCCCAGGTATTCAATACTCTTGAAGTTCAACATGGTGTGGCTCATACTGTAGTTTTATCAAAGGGATTACCTATTTTCTTTGTCTCTAGTTCTCTTATTCATTTCATTTAAAAAGTAATATTTGAGTGTCCCCAGGCCATGCTGGTTTTGTGAATACAAATAAATTCACCTTAATACTGTAGCCTAAATAAGGTTTAATAATCATCTAAGTTTAACAATCACCTTCCCCCACTAACCTCCCTCCTTTGTGACAGGAAACCCTCAGAGGGGTTTCCCAGGTGCTCTGGAACAATTCTACTAATGCTCTAGGCTCCTAGTCAAGTTATCTGGACTGTGTATTGGCTGCCAATGCCCTTTATAGGAATATACCTTCCCTGGCAGAGCCCTTCCTTATTGGTAGCAAGGCCGCATGAAGGTCATGGCAGACCGGGTGAGAGAATGGCCCTCTCCCCTAGCTCTGTGTCACTAGGGTCCAAAACAGTACTTCTTATACCTGAAATTGCATGAAGTCATTTGTGAAAATAATTCCTTAGTTTCTGATCCTAACTTCTTTCCCCAATGGGCTCAAAAGCATTTGAAGACTCTGTGGGAGAGGAGGGAATGCAGGCATCACACTATTCCCTTCATTCCTTTTGACAGTTTCTCAAGGCCACCAGCACAAAATGTCCCCTTCCTTCTTCATTCAGAAACATACCCTCCAAGAAGTTCAACTTATACAGATAGATGGCGGGAAATGTCATGGGTAACCAGCTTCTAAATCACAGTTTGTTCTTAGGTAAACCACCTGAGACCTTTTCCTTCCTTCACATATCTTTATCAGTCAGAGAGAGAATACTAATTCAAAATGCATCTTGTCTACTGCAATTCTGTTCCTTTTTTTGTCTCCTTTGAAAGTGAAACTGCATATGGAGAGAAGAATCACATATTTCTGAGGCTGAGGGCATCCCAGCCCCGAGTCACAGATGCCTAGCCTCACTAGGGATCTAGAACTCTAGCTCCTCAGCAACATGGCACTCTGGGGATTTCTGTTTTGCTGGTACTGATGTGTGAACAATTACAATAACAGCTAACATAGTAACAATGGCACAATATGGGGTAACCATTAAATTTTATTCCTTATTTCTCAAAAAGTTTCCTTAACATGATGTGAGGGTTATTAATGGCCTATTTCTTTAAATCCTGGTAAAGTATATGAGGACCCATGACATTAAGTCCATTTAAAAACTCTTGCTCCTTTTTGGGAAGAATAATAGCACAAAGTTTAATGTAGAATAATAGTTTAAGGGTAGTATAATGCACAATATAGTATATATGATGATGTAAAAATGATTAATAAAAAGGTAGTGAATTCCTCCTAACCCTCATGTGATGCTAACCATGAAGTTTTTTTTTTAATTAAAAAAAATTAACCTGATGTTTCCAGGTTAATTCTGGGTCCAATACAGCCCCCCTTTTCAGATCCCTACTTCTAACCTCAGGGAGACATGCACCTTAGATATTTAAATGTCCTTTTCTCAACCATGAAACCTAGTTTTCATAAAGGAAGGATAAATAAACTCACATTCAAGGGCCAAGCTTGGATATGGTAAGGGTTAGTGTATGTTTCCCGGAGTATTCTAGTGGAAAGACACTAGTCAAAAACTCCAGATTGTAATGTTTGTTCTGCCACTCATTAACTATGAGATGTGAACCCAGCACAACAAACTTTCTGACCCAAGTCTATTTTAAAAATAGCAATGATGTCACCAGTTTTACAGGAGTTTTTAGAATAAATGAAGGATTAAAACTGGAAACACTCAGTGTGGTCCATACCAGTGCTCAATTTATGTTAAAAAAATTGTTAACTCAAAAAAAGGACAAAACCTTAATTCAGAGTAAATGGCTTTTAATTAAAAAGAAATCCTTAATTCAGAATAAATGGTTTTTAACAGTGGAAGGGCTTTTAACAGGTATTTGGAGGGTCTTTACCCCACACACACCTTTAAATTATATTTTAAAGGTAGTTGTCAAGTCTTCTTCTTTTTTTTTCTTTCTATAAGGAAAACTATCCACTTGTCTCCACCTTCACCATGGTCTGAAATGAACCTGCTTGAGCCTGGGTGTGAAAGGGGCAGGGACCACGTGAGTGCTTTCACAAAAGTGTAAGGGATGTCGTGGCAGGAACTTCTCTTTCCAGTTCTATAAAAGTTCATTTCATATAAGGGTATGATTTCCTCCTCACTTCCAAGACACTAATCTTTAAAATGGTGGAAAGTGAACCTGAAGTATTTTTGAATTTGTTTAATCTTTTATAGAACTGTTAAAAGGGTTTCCTAAATGTACATTTTCCAACTGTAGTGGTTCAACATTTGTGGAACAGTAACTCTGTGATTCAAGACTGCCCCTTACTTTCCTCTATCTACCAAGCACCTATAGGATGGGGGATCATTTAATTTTATTTTCTACCTCTCAGGCTGGGCTTAGATACCTTTTAATTCTTTGGTTCACAAAGATGCTTAAGTAAAAGATCTAAGGAGCCCCTTCAAGGATCCAGAGGTCCCCCTCTGTTTTGTGGCCAGACGTCTAGAGTAAGATATGCCCCAGAAACCTGGGCCATAGGGCCCCACTCTGGAGCAGGAGGTGGCGCGAAGGCAGGGCTGGGCCAGCGCCCTTTCGCATCTCCCCAGGAGGGGACACCGCCCAGGCGCACCCGTTGCTAGGTCCTCTGTTTGCCGCGGTCTAAAGGAGTCCTGAGCGGAACCAAGGCGGGCCCGGAGGGGGGGTGCCCGGAAAAGAGAAGGGGTTGTTGTGTTCCGTCAACAGTCAGGGGGAACGGCTGCTCCTCTGTTGGTCGCTTCTGCTCCCAAGCCCTCCCGGCGCTGCTGGGAGGCGGAGGATTCCCCTCGTTCTTGGTTCCTCCCAACCGTCGCCGGTCCTCGGCGCCCTCCACCTCCGCCCCGCTCCGCACGTCGCGCACCCCCGGTCGCAGCCCGCGAATGGTCTGGCCCGTCGGTAGCCGCCACCCCCTTCGGCAGCGACAGCTGCTCCAGCTGCTCCGGGTGGAGCGCCGGAGCCCCGAGCCGTGGCTGCTTCGGGCGGCGGGCGGGCGGAGCGGAGCACCGGACCACCAGCGCAGGCTGCCGGGCCCGGGGGGCCAACCGCCCGCGGGAAACCGGGAAGCGCAGGGGCCGCGGAGGGACCGCCTGCAGCGGGGCGTGAGGACCGGGGCTGGGCTTTCCTCACCCGGTGAGTACCTGCTGCCCCGATCCTCCCCGACCCCCTTTCACTGCCCCCACCGCCCCGAGGTCTTGGCCCCACCAGGGACGGGCACAGCCCTAGGGACACTGGCTCTCGCGGGAGCGGCGGAACCGGGAACTGCTACTGTTAGGACTAATGATTCAGCACCATTCGTGCCCCGAGAGAGATTTGGGCAGAATGGGGGAGGGTGTGTATGGGGGGGAGGAGGGACGAGGTCAGTCGCTGTGCTCTCCTGTCACCTCAGTGTCCAGGCTTCTGAGGTACCACCCGGGCGGGTGGGGTCGGGTCAGGTGAACAAGGAGGCTCCCTGCTGGCTTGTTCCGTAATTCCGTCTTTTTCCCAGAGCGTGGTACAAACCTCTGTGAGTGTGCCGTGCAGTCTTTAAAGTGTGTCAGATTAGTGTCTTTTTCCCACATGCGAGTGAAGTAGGGGGCCCTTGTCTATACCTGTCAGTTTCTTTACTTCTTGCTCCCCTGGGTACCTAATTGAAGCCATCGTCCGCTCCGTTTTTGATTGCATAGCATTCCCCTGCTGATGTGTGAAACAGATGCGGCGTCCAAGTTGTCGGGTTCAGAGTGGGTTTGCTTGGTCTTGGCAGAGGAGGAGAAAATGTAAGGGAGGTAGGAAATAATACTTTCAGAGTCTAGACACTTTTAGATGGATTATTTTATTAAATCATCACAACTACCCAGAACCAAAGGTGGAAAGTGAGGAGCCTGGAAGTTAAATTACATGCTCAAGGTCACAGAACAGGAATTTGAATACAAGTCTCCCTAACCCCAAAGCCCATGGATCTTCCTCTGTATTACAGAGCTGTGTGTCCCAAATGTAAGCCAACATATAGATGGCCCATTAGATAGTAAACAAAATTAATTTTCCATTAGAGTGATCTCAAACAATTAGCAACAACCTGTAAACTTACTGTATATGGAATTATTGTTCTTTTAGTAAGAAAGGGCTTTGAATTATGTGGGAAAAAAACCATTTTCTTAGAGAACATATGCCTAAAAATATCCAGACAGCATTGCAAAGGTCTAGCAGATGTTTAGCGTGTTTTTGGCAGTGATATGTGATGAATGCTCAAATGTTGGAAAAATCAATTAGGAAAGTAAAATAAAACAAAACACCTGGAAATGTTTTTCTTTTTTAAAACTTAATGGAAACATTCGCAAAAGAACAGTTATCTAGTTCATGGGGTGTGTGACTGAACTGTTTTTGTGGGGTGTGTCATCCCCTGAGAGGGTGACTGATAAACTCAGACTGATAATGTTATTTGATTCATTTCTACTGTGATTTTGCATAGTAGGTGACTATTTTACAGACTAAGTAACTGAAATATAAGGTTCAAGATCACATGGCTAGTAAGTGGTGGAATCTGGACAAACATTGACTTACAAAAATATGTGATTTGTAGCAAAACGTAGTTCTGATACAGGGAAACTGCATTGATTTGTTTTTGCTCTGCCCTTCAGAGTCTACAATTGTATTGACCTGTGTACTCCTTCTGAAAAAATAATGGATGCTGGGTTTTTCTTTGTCTGTTGTTTGGCCATAGGATTTGCTTTCATTTATGATTTATATATTCTCCCTTAAGATGTGAAACTCTTCTTGATGTCTCCGGAGGCAGGTTGCTATAGTACAAATGCTCATTATCTCCAAGTACTGAAGAGTACTTAATGGCAGATAGGAACGTAATCATCTTAGTCTGTCATTTCTAAAGTATTGAACTATTTACATTGAAGAATTATTAATGAGGATATCGAGAGACTAAAGCCCATTGCCTAAATAAGGCCATAAAACGGAGGTAGAAATTTATATATGTTGTTCACACAAGGCTGTAAGAGTAGTAGTATCATGTGATGACTCAAATTTGATTTCTTGGAGGTCATTTCTTTTTGTTGATTATGTGGTTGTTGACTATATCCTGAACCTCAGTGAGGCATCTTGTGGTCCAATCTGTTTAACTATAAGGAGGATGGCAGAATTGGTATGAGTAAATAAGCAAAACTACGATCCCACTGCTATTTTAAAAAAAAAAAAAGAAAGAAAGAAAGTGCATGTCCTAGTGATGGTCAGCAGGAACATTTTTCTTTTTTTAAATTTTATTTATTTATTTGACAGAGAGAGAGAGAGAGATCACAAGTAGGGAGAGAGGCAGGCAGAGAAAGAAGAGAAAGCAGGCTCCCTGCTGAGCAGAGAGCTGGATGTGAGCCTCAGTCCCAGGACCCTGAGACCATGACCTGATCTGAAGGCAGAGGCTTAACCCACTGAGCCACCCAGGCACCCCAGCAGGAACATTTTAAAATAGAGGCAACACATTTTATTTAGAAGACATCACCAAGTATGAATATAATACCAACCTGACTTTAGCACTGCATCTTTTCTCACTCTTCTCTCTCTCTTCTATATAATGTATGTATTTGTTGAATGATTACTGTCTGCAGACCTTTCAAATTCTTGACTTTGAGGAACTTAAAGTCTAGCTGGGGAGGTATTTACTTACACATGAATAAATAACAAAATAATTAGAATTGGCCTAATACCAGGGAAAGGTGGTGCTATAAGTGCTGTATGAACGCCCAAAGAAGGAGAAATCATAGAGGCTGATTTCATAAGAGAATCAGAAACTCTTCATGGATGGAAGTGAATTAAATTACTCTGCCAGATGGGAAGGATTTGCATAGGAAAGACAAAGCCAGACAAGGAAATTCAGCTAAGTGCTCATATACTGTTTGAATGCACTGTGACAAATTGTGAAGAACCTTGCATATCAGGCACTGAACTCTGCTCCTCTCTGGTAGTCATAGATAGAGAACTAGCAGTGTAGGTTACTAAGCAGGCCAAGTTTCTCTTTGACTGGTCTTGCTCACATTCTCCATATTCCTTGTTCCAACTGCCCTTCCAGAAAATGCTTTAGTTCCTGGGTGCTAACATGAAGAGGATTAATTGTCAACTGAACCCAGAAAGAGTTTTCTACACAAGTAACATTTTTCCTCTTTCAAAGAAACTTGCCCTTTTCAAAGTGTTCCCTTTCCATTTTAGAATTATGAACAATTTAGAAACTATAAGAATATAAAAAGGAAAAAAAATCACCATACTTGTACTAAAGACAGGCACTATTAATATTTTGATATGGTTTTGATATTTTCTTCCACTCTCTTCTGTGCATGTTTTTTTTTTTTTAAAGATTTTATTTATTTATTTGATAGAGAGAGATCACAAGTAGATGGAGAGGCAGGCAGAGAGAGAGAGAGAGGGAAGCAGGCTCCCTGCTGAGCAGAGAGCCTGATGCGGGACTTGATCCCAGGACCCTGAGATCATGACCTGAGCCGAAGGCAGTGGCTTAACCCACTGAGCCACCCAGGCGCCCTCTGTGCATGGTTTTAATCATGATACTTATATATAACTTTTACAAATATTTTTACTTTAAATTTTACAACATTAAATTTCACTTACTTACAACTGGAAAGTGAACTTTTAAAATATCTACGTATTTTTCCATTAGGTAATGTACGATATTTCTTAATCATTTCTCAGCGTTGCTACATTTTTGATGATGATAACATAATAACACTGTGGTGAACGTCTTTGTTCATAAACTTTTTTCTATATTTTAGAAGTTGGTTTCTTACTACAGAGCCTCAGAAATGAAATTTCTGGGTTAAAATATGAAATCTTAGTTCAATTTTTTTTAAAAAAATTGAGGTATAATTGACATATAACATCATTTCAGGTGTAACATAATGATTTGATACTTACATATATTGCAGACGATCACCACATTAAGTTAATAAATATCCATCACACAGTTACAGTTATTTTTTTCTTATGGTGTGTAGTTTGACCATTTTATGCAACTTTTGAAACTCCACTAGATTCTGCATGTTCTTTGGATATCACAAATTATAAGACACTGGCATATTGTTAATTAACTAACACTCCTATTTGTGGGTCCTCAGATTATACTTTTTCAGGCACTCTCCTCCTTTGATTAGAAAAACTATTTTAGTCATGACTACTGGGCAAAACAGATGAAAGGGATTAAGAGGTACAGACTTCCAGTTATAAAATAAATAAGCCATGCAGATGAAAAGGACAACATAGAGAATATAGTCCGTAATATTAAAATGACTTTGTATGGTGACAGATGATATCTCTACTTATTTGGTGCAGTGGTGAGCATTGCATAATGTAGAGCATTGTTAAATCACTTTGTTTTACACCCCGAACTAATGTAATATTGTATGTCAGCTGTACTTCAATTACAAAAAAAAAAAAAAAAAAAAAAAATTCAGGAGCAGTGGGAGAAAGGCAGGCAGTTGGGGCCTGAGGAGAGAAGATATAAATAAAGTGGGAGAGCATGTTTGGTGAGTTGGCAAGAGTTTATAGTCGGTGAAGGGAATATATGATGGACACCTTCTGGTTTTAGCACTGTCTTTGTGGGCCTCAATTTCCTTCCCTCCATCCTCCCTTCAAGTATCTACCCCCACCCTTATGTCTTTCAAACTTCCAACTTCTTCTGTCCTCCTGTATCAGTATCCTGGCAATGTAAAGAATGTGAACTTACTCTTGCACTCTAAATTTAGAGAATCCACGTAGGTGAGGGTGGGAATTTCAAACCTCCTTTCAGTTCTCAGCAGAAGCCCTGGTTACAAAGTACAAGAGTGTGGTGGACATCAACGACTTCTGCCCCCTCTGCCTTGTACATTGCTAGAGACAGCCTCTGAGAACAGTGGTGTTTGGGAGACACAGAACATTCCCAGCATTTCCCTTGAGCATTCAGATGCTTCCTTCCCCTTGTTTCCAGTAACCCTCTACCTTCCCCTTGTTTCCAGTAATCCTCCACTAAAGGAAATTCCCTAGAAGGAGGAGAGAGACTATGCCTCCCTTACTCCCACAGTTGTGATCAGTGACACTCCCTCCTTTGCTTTAGTTGGGTTTCTTACTCCTCTGAACAGTCTCTAACCTGTGCTTCCTCTGGGTCCTACCCCCATCCTACTTGGAATATCAGAAGCCATTGAGGGAGGGAGGCTATTAAGGGTCACTGGGGACCATTGGAAGTAGAATCACTAGGATATGAACGTGCCTTGAGGGCACAAGTATGGAGCATATGCAGGTTTTTATAATGCACTATTAGTCTTGGGAGACCTGAAAGGAAATGAAAACTGAAGCATCAACTTTACAAATCCAAAATAGCACCCCCCTTCTTAGGACCTGACAGATGATTTCTGGTGGAAGTTGAACATTGAGGGAGAATTTGTCCTGTGCGTAGTTGAGACATGTTATTTAAAACAATTTCCTTAAGCTCTTAGAAAGTGGCAAATTTATTTCCATTCCTCTTAGGTATTATCTGTCAAAGTTGAACTGGGCTTAGCCAACAGTTTCCCTAGGGTTAACGTAAAGTAAAACAACTTGAATTTAAATATATTTGCCTATTTTTCTCCACTACACTATACACTATTTTTCTCCATTAACAGAATTATTTCTGTTAATTCCCATTTAACATTATTTGTTTACACACTCCCACCATAGTATACATAGTCGTTGACAAAGCCAAAGTCTTGGGATTGTTTGGGCTCTGGGGCGGTGAGTGATAAAACAGTTTTACTCTTTTTTCCTTCACTTTTTCTTGCAAGTGACTGATTGACCTATGTTCCTTTGACTCCTTTGAAGACTTGGAGTTAGGTGGTCAAGTGATCACTGGGTATTCTCCGAGGCTGACCCAGAGGTCTGAGAACTCCTTCCCTTTGAAATTGGGTTCAAATTCTTGGTTCGCTGGGTACATTGAACCATCCACGTTGTTGGATTTTTAAAAAATTGTGTTGTGGCTCCTGAGTTTCCAAACTTCTATGTTATTTTGTTCTTCTGCTTAGCCATGTAAAATGGAACATTATGTTTGACAAAGGATTATTTCAAACATTTCTGTCTCTTTTACCCTCTACTTTGCAATGTCTGGCCTATGTCATATCTAATTCAATAAGATGGCATTAGCTTATTTTTACACAAATTCTCCTTTCTTCTCCATTAGTGTATTTTTGTGAAATGGACTTTTTAAAGTAAATTAACATTTGTAGATTTGGAAGATGGATCAGCAGTAATCCAGGCAACAGCTTCAAGATTATTTTGAGGCTTTTTGTTAGATTAGAATTTTAGAGCTGCTTAAGTATACCTCTCTTTTAAGGTAGTACCATGATTCTTTTGTAAGAGAAGTGATCTTACTTAAAACTTTTTTGTGTAAAATCTACTTTAATTGATGTGGTCCTAATACTCAGTTTGATGGGTTTTATGATATGGATGACCATATGTGTGGAGTATTAGAAGTTAGCAACTATGGATTTAATTTGAATCATTATGTTTAATGGGAAAATTTTCATGTGTAGCTTTGTCATTATTATTTAAACTATTTTTTCAAGGTACTTAATAAAATCTGTAACCATGTGTGATACTCATAGTGATTGCTTAAAAAAATCAGGACAATAATTTTAGCACACAACTCAGTTTATATTTAGAATCAGTCTGCAGTTACCCAACAAATATATGCTAGCGAGCTACTTTATGGAGAGGAATGATAGAAATTGGACACTTTCTATAATCAGCTCAATTTACATGAAACCAGATGGGGGCATTTTTATTTAGCTTTAGGTTTGATCACATGCAAGATGATAACATTTAGTTACTTAGTATGTCTCAATCTAGAATACTAATTTCTTAATTTCAACAATGTAAAAAAATCAAGTGAGAAAGAGAGAAAAAGAGGTATAATTTGTATGCCCAAACATAGTACAATTAAAAATTGACCTACGGGGCGCCTGGGTGGCTCAGTGGGTTAAAGCCTCTGCCTTTGGCTCAGGTCATGATCCCAGGGTCCTGGAGTCGAGCCCCGCATTGGGTTCTCTGCTCAGCAGGGAGCCTGCTTCCTCCTCTCTCCCTCTTTGCCTGCCTCTCTGCCTACTTGTGATCTCTGTCTGTCAAATAAATAAATAAAATCTTAAAAAAAAAAAAAGAGGGGTGATCAGTGCTTCTTAAAAATCAGGTGGACTGTAAGTGTGTGGAAAAGCTTTTTCACTTGTCGAAAATCAGTGCCAAATGAGTATTTCAGGAAGAAAGAAAAGTTTACTGCTCCATATGTGAGGGGGTTGTCATTTTAGAATAGGAGGCATTTTCTCTTTTTTAAAAATTTATCTTGGGCATAGAATATGTGATAGCTATTTTCATCCTCAACTAAGGAATTAAAAGTTAAATGTGTACCTCATTGGTTATAGTATAGCACATTTATTTCAATAATGTACTTAAGAGTATATCTGTGAATTTTGTTTTTAGAATCTATAAGGAACCATAATAAATATAAATAGGAAGTAAGATTCCTAAAGTGTAGCTCCTTTTATTTTTTTAAAAGATTTTATTTATTTGTCAGAGAGAGAGAGAGCAAGCACAAGCAGAGGAAACAGGGGGAGTGGCAGACAGAAGGAGAAACAGGCTCCTGACTGAGCAAGGAGCCTGATGATACCAGGACCCTGGGATTATGACTGGATACCAGGACCCTGGGATTATGACTGGAGCCGAAGGCAGCAGCTTAACTGACTGAGCCACACAGGCATCCCTAAAGTGTAGCTTCTATTGGGAATAAAATTAAGCAAATAGACTTAGCAATATCCATGTTTATATATATATATTTAGATCTCTAGATAAAATTACCTAATGGTCCGGTAGTTTTCCTCCCTTTGATATAACCGAACATATTAGGTATTATGAAATTGATTATCATGCTTTCTAGAAGAAAAAGGTAATAACTTTTTCTTTCAGAGTAAAATGAAAATATTGTGACTTATGTATTTATCTGGGTGATTTCTGACATTTTTTAGGGATTCTACAAATGCAGCTTTTTCTTCCACTTAATATTTAGTATTTTTTTAAAAGATTTTATTTATTTATTTGACAGACAGAGATCACAAGTAGGCAGAGAGGCAGGCTGAAGGAGAGAGAGGAAGAAGCAGGTTCCCTGCCGAGCAGAGAGCCCAATGTGGAACTCGATCCCAGGACCCTGGGATCATGACCTGAGCCGAAGGCAGAGGCCCAACCCACTGAGCCACCCAGGCACCCTATTTAGTATTATTTTTATATAGTTTTTATTGTTATAAAAAACACATGACATAAAATTTACTGTGTTAACCATTTTTAAGTACAGTTGGTAGTGCTAAATATAATTACATTGTTGTGAAACAGATCTTCAGAACTTTCTCATCTTAAAAATCTAAAATTTTATACTCATTTAACAACCTTTATTTCCCCTCCCCAAGTCCCTGGTTTTTATGAAATTTTTTTTCTTTTTTTTTTTATGAATTTTACTACTACTAGGCACTTCATATAAATGAAATCATACAGTATTTGTCTTTTTGTGATTGATTTATTTCACTTAATGTAATGCCTTAAGGTTCATCCATTTTGTAGTATATGTGAGGATCGCCCTCTTTTATTTTATTTTATTTTTTATTTTTTTAAAAGATTTTATTTATTTATCCGACAGAGATCACAAGTAGGCAGAGAGGCAGGCAGAGAGAGAGAGAGGGGAAGCAGGCTCCCTGCTGAACAGAGATTGCTGATGCGGGGCTCGATCCCAGGACTCTGAGACTATGACGTGAGCCGAAGGCAGAGGCTTAACCCACTGAGCCACCCAGGTGCCCCTGCCCTCTCTTTTAAAGCTTAATAATGTTCCATTGTATATGTAGACCACATTTTGTTTATACATTCATCTGTTAGTGGACAGTTGGGGTTGCTTTCACCTTTTTGTCACTGAAAATAGTGCTGCTATGAACATAATTGTGCAAATATCTCCGTGAGGCCCTGCTTTCAATTCTTTTAGATGTATACCCAGAAGTAGATTACTGGATCACAGGGTTGTTCTATTTTTAATTTTTTGGAAAACTTTCATACTGTTTTCCATAGCGGTTGCACTATTTTACATTCCCAACGGTGTGTAAGGATTCTAATTTTTCCACACACACACCAGCACTTGTTATTGATTAATTAATTGATTAATTTTTCTATTGTAGTCATCCTAATGGGTATGAGGTGGATATCTCATTGTGATTTTGATTTGCTTTGCTTTAATGATTAGTGCTATTGAACATCTTTTCATGTGCCTGTCAGCTGTTTGTATATCATCTTTGGAGAAACGTCTACTTAGGTTCTTTCTCCATTTTTTAAAAATTTGGTTATTGGATTTTTGTTTGTTTGTTTGTTTTTGAGTTGTTGTTCTTTCTATATTCTGGATATTAACCCCTTATCAGATATATGATTTTCTCCTACTCCATAGTTTGCCTTTGAACACTATTGATTGTGTCCTTTGATATACAAAAATATTTGTTTACTATAGTCCCATTTTTCTTTTTTTGCTTTTGTTGCCTATGTAGCATTGATTACTTTTAGCATTTTAAAATTGTATTCACAGAATTGTTCCAAGTTGCTGTTTACTAATTCTTTCCTACCTTATTCTTTAAAGCATACATGATTATTTTTGAGATTATGGAATTATGATGACTAGTGTAATTATTCAACAAATTAAACTGAATTTTTAAAGAATTTTTTTTGAGGAGTCACTTTAAAAAATGTCCAATGTAAGAATTTAGTTGCTTTAATTTAAGCATATGTTAATAGGAATTGTGTTAAACCTGTACATCAATTTAGGGAGACTTGACTTATTTACTATGTTCATTCTTCCAATCTGTAAACATGGAATGTCTTCGGGATTTAGGTCTTCTTTGATTTTTTTAATTAGCAATTTATAATTTTCATTATACAGATATTACCCATGTTTTGTTAGAATTTTTTTTTTTAAAGATCTTACCCATTTATTTGTCAGGAGAAAGAGAGTAAGAGAGAACATGGGTGAGCACAAGTAGGGGACCAGCAGGCAGAGGAAAAAGCAGTCTTCCTGCTGAGCAAGAAGCCTAGATGCCTAACTCTGTTCCAGGCCCCTGGGATCAGGACCTGAGCGAAAGACAGATGCTTAATCAACTGAGCCACCCAGGAGTCCCTTTGTTAGAATTAACCTAATTATTTCATTTTGTTTGAAGTAACTATAAATGACATTCATTTTAATTTGTTTCCTTTTGTCTGTTGTGAATACATAAAAATGCAGTTGGTTTCCATGTATTGATCTTGTATCCTGAAACCTTACTGAAGGCACATTTTGGATCTAGGATTGTAGATCATTTGAGAATTTTTTTTTTTTTTATCATCTGCAAACCAAGACTCTTTCTTTCTTTTCAGTCTGTTAAAATTAAAGTACATCTTTAATTGTTTTTCTTGCCTTATTGCATGTGCTAGAAAATCTAGTATTGCCAAATAAGAATGGTGAGAGTGGACATCCCTGCCTTGTTCCTGATCTTAAAGGAAAATTATTTGGTCTTTTACTATTGACCATGATGTTGACTGTAGGCTTTTTGTAGATGTTCTTTATTAGGTTGAGAAGATTCCCCTTCTGATTCTAGTGTACTGATACTTTTTATCCTGAATGAAAGTTGAATTACATCAGATTTCTTTTTGCATTAATTGATGTAAACGTACGACTTTTTTCTTATCCTCTTGATACGGTGGAGTACACTGATTAATATTTTTGAATATTGAATTAACCTTGCACACATGGATTAAATCCTTTTTGGTCATATAAACACATCACACACACACACATAATGTTGCATTTGATTTGCTAAAATTTTATTAAAGGTTTTTGCATTTAAGTTCATGAAGGATAATAGTCGTAGTTTCCTTTCTGTTGTGCTTTCTTTATTTGGGTCTGCTTATTAGAATACTACCAGCCTCATGTGGTACTAAGAAACTACAATTCATTGAATTTGGGTGTTGTTTTAAATCCAAATATCCATAATTACCTGAGCAGGCTATTAAAATACTTCTTTTTTCACTACATATCTCTGTGCGGCCAAATTTTTCATGTACTTCCAACAAAAACAACTTCTCAGAATATATGCAGAAGTGGATATGAGAATCTGCTCTATGAAGCAAGATGTTAAGGAGATTTTAAAAAGTACAAAGCACTTGGGGCACCTGGGTGGCTCAGTCTTTGAGTGTCTGCCTTTAGCTCAGGTCATGATCCTCGGATTGAGCCCCACATTGGGCTCCATGCTCAGCTGGAAGCCTGCTTCTCCCACTCTCTCTGCCTCTGCTTGTGTTCTCTCTCTCTTGCTGTGTCTGTCTCTGTCAAATAAAAAAAATAAAATCTTAAAAAAAATAAAAATACAAAGCACCACTCATTTCTTTCTTTCTTTTTCTTTTTCTTTTTTTTGAAAAACATATAGTTATTTAAAAATAAAATGTTTCTTGGGGCTCCTGGGTGGCTCAGTGAGGTAAGCCTCTGCCTTCGGCTCATGTCATGGTTTCAGGGTCCTGGGATTGAGCCCTGCATTGGGCTCTCTGCTCAGCAGGGAGCCTGCTTCCTCCTCTCTCTCTGCCTGCCTCTCTGCCTGCTTGTGATCTCTGTCAAATAAATAAATAAAATCTTTTAAAAAATGTTTTTATTGATACACAAATGGTTTTCAACATATATCAATTTTAGTCTCTAGTAGGGTAAATATTAGTAGGTATAACCTACAAAAACTAAAAGTCAAAATTTACAGAGTGTGAAGAGTTCCAATACCAAAAAAATTAGACTCACTACCAAGACAACCAAGACAAGGAGAAAAGTAAAGCCAAAGGCATGGGTATGTGCCTCTCCCACTGGCATTGGTTTTACCAAGTTGTTCCATGTTGTTTGTTTTCCTTTTTCTCCACTAAGACTTATAACTAAAGATGCTTTTTCCTCCACAATGACTCACCAATATGTATTCCTTTCCCCAAGGGTAAATATGATAAAAAGACCAATAGAACCTTACAATGCAATCTTTATGAAATGAAATCCCTCAAAACTATCTGCATTCTAACTTTAATAAATCCACATATAGAATTATAATGTTAATTCTGTGATTGCTTATGCAAGGAAGAAGTAATTTAAAGTGTTTTGTCAAGAATTGACTCAAAGATAGTATAGGAGATATTTGAATTATTGTCTTTGATTTTGATTATTATAAATGGTTTTTCATTTGTACTTTTCCCTAGTACTTTATGGGATATAATTTATTTATTGTATAATGTATAATTTGGAGAGTTTTTGCAAGATTTTGCAAAATAGCATTTGAAGATACATAGTTCATAATAGGATGAACGTATGAGATTTTTGAATCTGAGAATATCAATGAAGAATAAAATAAGGTGAAAGGAGCTAGGAGAAACGTTAGCTCATAAAATCCATGTTTGAAATCCTGTATGTGTATTAGAGCTGGGCACACACTTAATTTTGAGTTTTCTAACTTCCAGGCAAAGAGGAAAACATGAAAAATGTGATGATTGAAAAGCTCATCCATGAGAAAAACAAACCATTGCCCAAGAGGAACAAATCTGTTCCTGTCTTGAATCCAGAATGAAATTTTTCCTATAGTTTCCTTAAAAGTGGATTCAGTATAGTGTAATACAGTTTCCTCAACACTCTTACACCTAAAGTTAGCAGGATTCATTGGGCATTTTTCATAATGTCCTTCATCTAGGCCCATGATGTGGCTTTGTGTCTTTGGGGGGAAATAACCTCTTGAGATCTGATTATTTTCTGCTCTAACCTGAGAATAACATCTATCTTGGTAAAGATTGTATGTGCTCAATAAATAACTATTCTTTTTCTTAAAGCAGTTCTGTTAGGGTGGCTGTGGTGTGGGCCCGGTACATAGTCTCTGATAAGCTGGCTTCATTCAGGAATGGACATTATAGTGTCTCAAAGAATGAAAGTTCTGTATATCTTTTAGGAATTCCTTCATGCATATTATTTTGAGGGGCAATGCATTTGAGGCTTTATTCCCTCAAATTAATTTGTTTTCAGTCAAGTAAAGAATCCCATGATTTGAGAGTCTGCTGTGTTGAATGACGGGATCTTATCAAATTTCTGTTACCTAACTAGAAGGCTGTTGCAGGTCTGCACTAAAGGAATGACCCTAGGCTAGTTTTAAAACTTCCTCCAAAGTCAGTTTTGCACCACAGAATTGGGTGATGGAAGTCCCAAACTTATGATGCGGAATGTGGCTTCAAATGCTTATTTATGGTGGCACAGTCTTCTTTACAAATAAAAGACATGGAACTACCACTTCCACCTTTCTTGTAGAGAAACATAATTTTTTTTCTTCAGACCAAATTATTTTTTCTAGAGTGTTTTTTAAACCATCAGTCAAGTCTCTATAGAGGGAGGCTATCTGGGAGGCCCCAGATTGTTGGGGTCTGGTAAATTCTCACTTCGTAAAAGTTGAATTAGGCCCTAGATTTTTTTGAACAGAGCAATAAAATTAATTTGTAGTAATTTTGCAAACATTCCAGAAGGTTCATTTTCTTCCTTAGTAGTCTTTTAAAGTCAACTATCAAAACAACGTAAATCAGTGTTTGATTTTTTAAAATCTTTTGAGTCCTTATTAGAATAGAATTTTCTTTCAGTAGTAATCCCTTGAGAATGCCTTAAGCAAGTCCTACAGTTCCTATCCATTTTCCACATCATTAAAAGCCTTCTGGGGTGACCCATGAGGACTAACTCAGATTTCACTGTGGTTGTCTACAGTGGCTAGAGCACACTCCCTTCTCTCTGCTTCAGTGAAAAGCCCAGATCTTTCTTGTCCAAACTAATTTAGTAGATTCAGAGTCAGTTAGGTACTTTTAATATGTGTTGAACTAATGAATGAATTAGGATCAAGTTTATATCCTAGCCCCCTTAACTATTTTGAAATTATAGGCAACTAATTTGATAATAACATAGCCAAATGTCTTTCACATGAGAAATTTCCATTTTTATCACTGCCAGATTAGAATGTCCAGGTTTTAATAAAGGCTCATTTGTTTATAATATATACATAATATAATTCTACTAATTATATAATTATTAGATATTAATAATTACTAATACATAGTATTATATGTTAAATAAAATAAATTTTAGTTCTCATTTACTTTGTCTTGTACAAATATGAAACACATCTTGCTTTAGTGGAATGCTTTCTGGTATACTTTTGATTTAAACTGATCCTTAAAAAATGAGTTATAAAATGAATTAGAAAAGCCAATTATAAAAATTATGAAGGATTAAAGATTATATTTATACCACCTATTTATTAATATTGCTTTCATGGTTGGATTTATAGTTTTTCATAGGAAAGCTGTTTGATTTTTGGCAAAGAGCATTTCTTCTCTATGATCTATAAGATCTCCAGTATACCATTTTAAAGAGTGATTAAGGTGAGCAACCTTTCCTTTCTTTTCTTTTTTCTCATTTCTTTTCTTCTTTTCCTTTCTCTTTCTTTTCCTCTTTTCCCCTTCCTTCCTTCCTTCACTTATCTGTCTCATTTGAGTTTCGGATATGGTTCTGGTTAAGGTCCCTTTGTGGGTTGCATTCTTTAATTTGTGGGTTCTTAGCTGAGGAGTCAGCTAAATGGAATGGGAAGCTGAGAAAGGAATGCTGCTTTGGTTCATATAGCCCTCCTGGGCACATTTGTAACTCAATCTCCCTTTCTGACTGGTGTCTGCATCGTTTTTTATCCTGATGGCCCACTTAAGCAGTTGCCTCAGACTCCATAATAGATAAAGGGTTATTTTAACTCTATGATGTTTAGATATGTAGTTGGTAGGTGAGATAAATAGTATATAAAATCTAATGCACTGAAATGAAGAAAATAAGAAATTCATTGTTTTGTTATAGGCTACCTAGAGCGAGTTACATTTAAAGTTAGAACTTGAATATTTAGTGTATTATAGGTGAAATAGTCACATATAGGTGACAATAGTCACACCTTGTTTCACACATAGGTGAAACAAGTCACATAAAGCTTGTTATGGAAAGCAAGCTTTCCTTATTAAGGAAAACAAGCAATTCATTGTTTTGTTATAGGCTATCTAGAGGGAGTTATGTTTAAAGTGTGAACTTAAGTATTTTGCATAGTATAGGTGAAATAGTCACATAACTCTTTTTATTGGAATTAGATGACTAAGGAAAACATTGTTGTATCGTAAAAACATGCCTAAGTTGTCCAGTCTTGGGACCATGGTATGGCTTTGGAAATTATTAATTGTACCTTCCCCTACCTCTTTTTCTGGTCCCAAAGTACCACATTTGAGTTAAGATTCAAATGTAGCAAGTTCTGAGTAATGTCTACATAGAGTCCTTCTGTCTGTGCTCCAAGAGGAAATACTTGGCTTGTTACCAGTTCTTTACCCTCTTTGGGCATCACCAGAGCTGTGGATGCTGCAGCCTGTTTCTTCCTAAGATGAATCAGCGATGCTGCCTATCAGTCAGCTCCAACCATGGCTGGCTGTTGACTCTAATAGATGGGCCCATAATGTTATGTGAAGCTGCATAATGTAGAAGGTCATAGAATCATTTAATTGGGGCCAAAAATTTGAAACAAAGAAATGGTATGTGGTTTTCTTTTTCACATTTTAAGGTTGCATAAATTTGTAACTATAAAATTTAAAGGTTAACTTTTCAGAAAGACTGGCATTTTTCAGACTTTGCAGAAAGACTGAATTTTTCACGTGGATTACTGAAATAGATTTTATGGAGCATGCTCTCTGGCTTTCTTCCAATTTTAATTTTCATTTCTGTCCTATTATAACTTTAACTTTCTTCTAATGTTAAATAAATTTTAGTTCTAGTTTATATAAATTTATATGGTTTTTTTCTGTAGCTACTTGGAACTTACTAGATATAGTGGATGATATCTTTTAAGTCTTAATTATTCAGATTATTATGATAATATTTGGCTTTTGGCTGGTCAGGAATATAAGATAGTAAACTCATATGTTTTTATATTTGTATATTTATACTTATATATGTATATATAATATTTATTTTTAAAGTACCTTCTCGAATGATTAAATAGTCCCAACATTTCAAAGACTTAAACTGCCTTTATTTAGATGAATATAGATGATGAAAATTTTGATGGAATTAAGAATTTAAGATGAAGAGAATAGATTTTTTTTGTTCCTTTTGGATTTGCATTTTAGCAAATTTTTTTTCCTATTATCATTCATAAAATGGAAACAAATCACAACTTATTTAGCACATTTTATTTGGTAAGTACTCAATAAACTTATTTAATTTAATAGCACGTATAGCAATAGGAATTGGAGAAGGTGATTTAATATTAGAATAAGATAAGAGAGTAGGCTGGTAAAAAAAAAAAAAAGAGTAGGCTGGTAAAAACAATGTAAACCAATCCAGCAGCCCTAATTTCAAAGTTTGTCTTCTTTCTTGTTTGATGTAGGCTTTGGCAGAGAAAACTATCATCTAGACTAGGTGTGGATAAGCCAGATGTTAAAGTAACTCTAGTGCTAATTTGTGATGATTCAGGAAGATAGAAGATGTGATTCATTCTTAATCTATATTTTGTATCATCAGAATTTCATGAATAAAATGATAGAGACCTGCTGTCCCTAATTGTTAAAAAAAAAACAAACAAAAACCAAAACTAAGCTGTGCTATGTATCAGGCTCTGTGTTTTTTCTTATTTCTGAGAATGAGAGACACTGCTCTTTTTAAATCAAATACTTTAAAAATATGATACAGTGTGGTTGATACTGTTAACAGTAGTTAACAACAGTTAATTCTGCCTAGGAGATAGAAGAAAAGGAGGGGACAACTAAGCTGGGTAGCAAATGAAGACATTCTAGAATTAAACATAAGTGTACACAATTCAGAAGATGAATAACAAGGGTACCTGGCTGGTTCAGTCATGGAGCATGTGGCTCTGTTTTTTTTTTTTTTTAAATATTTTATTTATTTATTTGACAGAGAGAGATCACGAGTAGGCAGAGAGGCAGGCAGAGAGAGAGAGGAGGAAGCAGGCTCCCTGCTGAGCAGAGAACCCGATGCAGGAATCGATCCCAGGACCCTGAGATCCCGACCTGAGCCGAAGGCAGCAGCTTAACCCACTGAACCACCCAGGCGCCCCGAGCATGTGGCTCTTGATCTAGGGCCTATGAGTTTGAGCCCCACATTGGGTGTAGAGATTACTTAAAAATAAAAAATAAAAAAAGAAAATGAATAGTGTTTTCAGGATTGTCTTTTTATCCTATGATTTTATCCCAACTAGAATAACTTTTAAACAGTTGGCTGCAACTCATGGTGAGGAATATGATTTACTACTTGCCATATTACACATTACACACACACACACACACACACAAATAAAAGTTTCAAGATTCAGTACTTACAGTTAATACTTTTTCTATTACATGCAATATAGTCTGGCACCGTTCCATTTTTATCTATTCTATTATTTAATTAAAAAATACTCACTGAATTGATTTCATGACCTTCTGTGGGCCAAGGTTTGTTTTTGAAAGCAAAACAAAAACAAAATCCTGTACCAGAGCTCAGAATTCACAAGGAGACCCCTTTAATACCACTGTGCAGATTTGCAAAGCAACTAGTTGATTTTTTTTCTCAGCAGAATTTGAAGATTGTAAGAAACAGACTGATGGCCTTAGGATATTTACAATTCAGAAGGCAACATAGTATAGTGCGAAAGTTTTGAGAGTTGAACAGATCTAGGTCTTGGCAAGTTACTGTATCTCTCTGAGTCTCAGTTTCCTGTTTTGTAAAATAGAAGTAATATAGTCTCTGAGGACCATGGAGACCAAGAAAAATCAAGGCCATCCCACCTCAGGTTTAGCCTTAGCATAGGTATAGCCATCTTAGCTCTGGCAGCCATCTCAGACCCGTGTGCCCAAGGGCTGAACTTTCCCCTACTTTGCTTTAGTTCCAGGAAGCCCCAACCCTACTTTAGTTCTAAGGACCCCCACCCTACTTTAGGAAGCCCCACCCTGCTTTGGTTCTGGAGACCCCCCCACCCTGCTTTAGTAACAGGAACCCATAAATACCCCTGCCTTAACTAAGCTTGGGGTCCAAGTCCCTACTCACTGTGTAGGGTATACTTGGACCCAAGCTTAATCTTGTCGAATAAACCCTCCTGTGATTGCATCAGTGTTGGCTCCTTGGTGGTCTCTTGGACACGAAAACTCGGGCACAACAAGGACTAAATAAAATAACATATCTATTTAAACAGCAGTTCTCAAACTTGGCTGTATATTTAAATCACATGCAAGCATTAACAAGTTTTTTGTGCCCAGGCTGCATTCCAAACCAATTAAATTGGAATGTTTGGGGCTGGGACCCATCCATCAGTATTTTTTTTTTTTTTTCTTTTGAGACTTAATGTTTCCTGAATAGCAACTCTCCATATGCCCTTTCCTTCATGTCTTAGCAGCTACCATTTCACCTGTGTTTCCGTTTGTTTGGCTTTTTTTAAATACCTCATAAAGATGGTACCATGCAATGTTTGTCCTTAGGTGACTGGATTATTTCACCTAACATAATGTCCTCAGAGTTCATTTGTATTGTCATATATGAGCAAGATTTCTTTCTTTCTTTTTTTTTTTTTTAAAGATTTTATTTGACAGAGAGAGAGAGAGAGCGATCACAAGTAGGCAGAGAGACAGGCAGAGAGAGAGGGGGGAAGCAGGCTTCCCGCTGAGCAGAGAGCCTGATGTGGGGCTTGATCCCAGGACCCTGGGTTCATGACCCGAGCTGAAGGCAGAGGCTCAACCCACTGAGCCACCCAAGTGCCCCAAGATTTCTTTCTTTTTTAAAGCTGAATAATATTCCATCTATATGTATACACCACATTCTTTTATCCACTCACTCATCCACTGATGGACCTTTAGGTTGTTTCCACATCTTGGCTTTTGTGAATCATGCTGCAGTGAACATGGTAGTGCAAATACCTCTTTGTTGTAACCCTGATTTATTATATAACTTCGATTTAAATTATTTTAGATATATACTCAGAAGTGGGACTGCTGGGTCATAGGGTAGTTTTCTTTTTAACTTTCTGAGGAGTCTCCATACTGTTTTTCACAGTGGTTGTACCATTGTATATACCAATGACATCATGCAAGAATTCCAACTTTTCTTCATCCTCACCAACAGTGGCTATCTTTTGTTTCTGTTTTTTATAATAGCCATTTCAATAGGTATGAGGTGATAATCTCTATGTGGCTTTCATTTTCATTTCTCTAATAATTAGTAATGTAGAACATCTTTTCATACACTTGTTAGCCATTTGCATGTCTTCCTTGGAGAAATGTCTATTCAAGTCCTTTGCTTGCTTGCTTATTTATTTATTTATATTTAAATTTTAGTGTACCTACACTGTATTGGTTTCTGAAATAGAATTCAGTGATTCATCACAACACCCGGTGCTCATGACAACAATTGCCCTTTTTATTTATTTTTGCTATTGAGTTGAAGGAGTTTCTTATATATTTGGATATTAGCCCATTTTAGATATGTGGTTTGCAAATATTTTCTCTCATTCTGTAGGTTGTCTTTTCACCTTTTAAAAATTAATTTTAATTTTAATAAATTTTTAAATTTAAATTTTAAATTTAAATTAATTGTTCCATTCTATAAACATGGGATGTCTTTCCATTTATTTGTCTATTTTAACTTCTTTCATCAATGTTTTGTAGTTTGCAGTCTTTCACATCCTTAGTTAAGTTTATTCCTAAGTATTTTACAAGCATTGATATTTTTTAAAGCTCCTCTGGTGCAGTCTATGTTGAAATGCCTAATCATAAAGGCTGTAGTGCAATGTGTGGAACATGGTAGGTGTTTGGATCATGTCTGGTTTCCTTGGTTAAAAATATCAACACTTATGATTTCTTTATAAAGATTTTATTCATTTATTTGACAGAGAGAGAGAGAGACAGCAAGAGAGGAAACACAAGCAGAGGAAGTGGGAGAGGGAGAAGCAGCCTTCCCACTGAGCATGGAGCCTGATGTGGGACTTGATCCCAGGACCTTGGTGTTTAACGACTGAGCCACTCAGGAACCCCAACAATTATGATTTTAAATCACTAACTTTTTTGTGGCGCTTACTGTGTTTTAGGCAATGTGATCAACACTTTTCATGTCATATAGAAAACACTGTGCTTTGTTTTTGTTACTATTCTGTCAAATAATAAAATACCATATGGCTAACATAAAAAGGGAGAGCACTTGCTTATTAGGGAGGAAATGGCTACTTTTATCATCAGGAGCTCAGTTACCCAGGTAATTATTTCAATGAGTTATGGAGTTAGCTTTCATTGAACTGCCTCAATAATATAGACTGAATACTTTAAAGTCATTTTAAATTATAGTATAAACTTTACATAATGACTTGCAGGGCAGGTGTAATAGATTAATTTGTTACAGATAAATACCTCCAATATGTAACAATCCTAATTTTAGCAGAAGTATATTGATACTATGTAGTAGATGATATCTGATATATATTTTCTAGATTTCCCAAAGGAGTGAGTGTTAACCTATAAATGCTTCTTCCATGTTATCATTCACTTGACACCAAAATCCGTTAGGCTTAATGTCATGATGACAAGAACATTTTTCATGTTTGTTAACAAGGTCTGTATTTTCCATTTTATGAAGTAGGTGTATATTTAGGAATCTGCTGGTATGTTTCTTGTTATTGTTTTGATTTTGGTCTTAGAAAGTATATTTATTATATATATTTTACAATGTAATTTTCTATAGTAACTGGCTTAAAAAGAACATCTAAATTACTGATTTATTTCAAATATATAATTTACTCATCTTTGCATTTAAATAAATTTCCTCATTCTTTTTTTTTTTAAAGATTTTCTTTATTTATTTGACAGAGATCAGAAGTAGGCAGAGAGGTAGGCAGAGACTTTAACCCACTGAGCCACCCAGGCGCTCCTAAAATTTACTCATTCTTTTGATATTTAGTTTGCTTCTTGTTTTTCAATAAACCTTTATAATGGTGACTAAGAAAGCATTTTTTTAAAAACTGTACTTGTAAACCACCTCCCCCAAAAAGGAAGCATTCTTTTTTCATGGGTGTATGTGTTTTTTATGTTTTGCACATCTTCAAATAACAACAAACCATTTCTTCTGTCCAGTAAATAGATTTATTTATTTATTTAAAAGATTTTATTTATTTATTTGACAGACAGAGATCACAAGTAGGCAGAGAGGCAGACAGAGAGAGAGGGGGAAACAGGCCCCCTGACGAGCAGAGAGCTTGATGCAGGGCTTGATCCTAGAACCCTGGGATCATGACCTGAGCTGAAGGCAAAGGCTTTAACCCATTGAGCCACCCAGGGGCCCCAGTAAATAGATTTGTAAATTGCTAAATCAACTTTGCTTAGATGAAATATATGCTCATCTTATTAATCTAATTTTTTCCTTTGTGCATTTTCTTTTGCCCTATTATTAAATTAATAAATTATATTGTTTAATAATATTTAATTTATTATTTATATAATATATTAAATTTGTGGGATGCCTATAGCCTTAAACTTAAATGAGTTAATAGATGTAAAGTTCTTAGAGTAGTGCCTGGTGCTTATTAAGCATTTAGTACATGTTATTCATGGTCCAGTGCCAGTGACTTACAAAAATGCTAACACAAAAGTGTACTATGGTAGATCCAAGTATTTGCAAAGGAAATTAAAGAACTTAAGTTTTGTGACTAAGAATAAAAGTTGCTATTCCTGCTTGTCAGTGCACTTGAAAATGAAATGCTTGGTAAACCAATAGGCATTATATACTCAAAGTTAAAGTTAGGTATTTAATGTTGAAGTGTCTGATTCTGGGAGGGGAAATTAATTTTTTGAGACTACAAATAATTTAGTTTAAAAAGCTTTGCTATTAAGAATATTAAGAAAATTGGGAGTGCCTGGGTGGCTCAGTGGGTTAAGCCTCTGCCTTAGGCTTGGGTCATGTTCTTGGGGTCCTGGGATCGAGCCCCGCATTGGGCTCTGCTCAGCAGGAAGCCTGGTCCCTCCTCCCCCTCCTGCCTTGCTGCCTACTTGTGATCTCTATCTGTCAAATAAACAAATAAAATCTTAAAAAAAAAGAGTATTAAGAAAATTGAAGAATTTTAAGCCTAAAGAAGTGCTTAATCCTTTACATTGTTAGCCTTTGTAGACACAAGATTAAATTCACTCAAAAGCAATAGAACAGTTTGGAGGTAAAATATTAATAGAGAGTGAAAGAATATTTTCTGAATGTAGGTTTTGAATGAAGGATTGTTTCTAAGGCATTAGAATATGGTAAAATCCAAGCTAGGAATAATTGACTTGGATTGGATTCTAGAATTTGTGAGAAGTAGCTAAACCATTGAGTTGAGTTTTACAAAGACTGACATGTGTTGTCAATGTGATTATCTGCCTTGTCGTCTTTTTCTGCTGTCATCATTCTCAAAATCTCCTTTGACATTGCGGAACTGTAAGGATCTCTTGTGATTGAAAATTGAAATATAGAATGTGTCACACAGATAGGTTTTTAGGACAGCATTGTTAGAGGCCATGTGATTTACTTAGGATTAATGACTAAGCATATTGCGTAGAGGCTAATGAAATCTTATTTTCCCATGTGACTGAAAAAGCTGCCTTGATTTTGCTGGGAAGGAAAAACTTTCAATCCTTCCCTCCCACCTTCTTCCTTTCACTTTCCTTCCTCACTCTTTTTCTTTCTTCTTCCTTCCTTCTCTTTATAAAAAATTAACTGCATCCTTTGAAAAATTTTTTCATATAAATATAGTATTTTTTAAAAAAGATTTTATTTATTTATTTGACAGAGATCACAAGTAGGCAGAGAGGCAGGCAGAGAGAGGAGGAAGCAGGCTCCCTGCTGAGCAGAGAGCCCGATGCGGGACTCGATCCCAGGGTCCAGAGATCATGACCTGAGCCGAAGGCAGAGGCTTTAACCCACTGAGCCACCCAGGTGCCCCACAAATATAGTATTTTATACACTTTTCCCCCATTCCCTTTTACTATGAGTTTGAGATATATTAAAATGATCCTGGTAAAGTATAAGCCAGGGCATTGTTGGTCATTACCATACAACTACATATTGTTTAAGGTGCTGTGCTATGTCTTCCCATCACCTTTATTGATTTCTAAAATGAAAATAGTGCTTGTAGAGAATTTACTCTGGAGGGCAGTCGTGGTAGGAGATATTTGGTGAATCTGAATGTGGATTGCATTATAGGGATAAAATTGGGGCCGGTGTAAGAAAGTAGAGGGATCAAGTTTTTAAAAAAGCAATGAACTTGGCATTGGATCTGTGTTCTAGCTGTAGCTGATACCTTGTATGGCATTAAGTAAGTTAACTTCTTAAATATGAGCTTCTTCATTTGTTACATGAAAAAAATAAATAGTCCAATTAAACTGGTCTTATAGTGCTGTGAAGGGCAAAGAGAGTAAGAGAATGAATGCCTGAGTAAAACTGTTCTTTGCACATAAATGGAAGGATATGAATCTTACTACTTACAGCAGTGTAATTTCATCTATTCATATGCAAAATGATGATAATGGTAGTAGTCTCAAAGTGTTTTTTAAGTATTATATGAGATAATCTACATAAAGCATTTAACATAGTGCTTGGCACAGAGCAAGTATTCATTCATTCATTCACTTACTCAACAAATATTTACTGAGTATTTATCATGTCCCAGGTGCTCTTCTGGGTTCTTGGAATACACCTGTGAGCAAAATCAATCCAAGTCCCTGTTCTTTGCAAGTTTTAGGCCAATGAGATAGAATTAATTAAAAATAAGTTTATAATTGCTACAGTAAGTGCTATGAAGGAAAGGTACGTGAGGCTGTGAGAGTAATGTCAGGAAAGGTGGACTCTAACTAGGCAAAGGCCAGGGACAGATCGGGGTTGGATTCTGTGAGAAAGAATAGCATTATAAAGTCTACGTAGTGAGTCTATGCAGTGGGTGGTTATGACACAGAGAGTGACAGAGAAAGTAGCTGAGAATCAGGCTGGAAAGATAAGCAGGCTGGTAGATAATATCTGTTAGGGGTTCCATCAGGGAAGCAGAATCACTAAGAGTGACATTTATGGTAGGAATGCGAAGTTTATAGAGGGCTTGTATCTTCTACCTGGTGGTGAGTCAGCAGGGTTAGCAGTTAGAAGGGACAACTGAGATGAGCTAGATCCCACTAGGATAAATTGGAGCCCATAGGAATGAAACTAGAGCCTATGCCTGACTCTTACCCCCTCTAGTCTTGACGGTTGGGGTGACCTCCAGAAATAGCTGATGTTCTTTGCCAGGAGCTTCACATATGCCTGGTCCAGGGAAGCTGGATGTGTTAGGATTCAGAAACCTGAAGATCTGGCAAGGAGCTGAAGTAACTGCAAGCTCAGTGGCTTCCTATCTCAACAGGGGAGCAAACAGATCATTGTCAAAATGTAGAAGCAAACAGCGCATGGTGCCTTATACTGACCTTCATAGCACAATGTCTGTTGCTTTACTTGTGCCTTCAAAATTGCATGCAGATTTCTTTTTGGCTAAATAACCTGGAACTAATTTCTAGGAAATATTGTTAGCTTAGTTAAATTGACTAGTACCAAGGGCTTTTTTTTTGAAATGTCTTTCTTGGTCATGAGTGGGCTTTTGAATTTGATCAGATGAGAATTGGAAAGCTATCAAAGGAGTTTAAGCCAGCTAGGGTAGTTGGGGGAAGGAGATAGGAGAGTAACACAACTGATTTGTGATTAGATTTTCATTTTTTTAAATTGAAGTATAGTTGACACAGTCTTAGATTAGTTTCAGGTATACAATGCAGTGATTTGACAACTTTATATATTATGCTGTTCTCACAAGTGTATGTCACTATACAATGCTATTACATTACTATTGATTGTATTCCTTATGCTATATCTTTCATCCCCATGACCTACTCAGTCCATAACTGGAAGCCTGTATCTCCCACTTCCTTTCACCCCTTTTTTGCTCACCTCCATCCCCTCCCCTGTGGCAACCACTATTTGTTCACTGTATTTATGGGTCTGTTTCTACTTTGTTCATTTGTTTTGTTTTTTAGATACCACATATAAGTGAAATCATATGGTATTTGTCTTTCTCTGTCTGACTTATTTCACTTTGCTCAATACTTTCTAGCTCCATCCATACTGTTGCAAATGGAAAGATTTCATTCTTTTTTTATGGCTGAGTAATATTCAACTGTGCGCTCACGCACACACACAAACACACACACACACACACACACATTTTTTGAATCTATATGTGGAAAGCGGATTGCAGGGGACTAGGCATGGGTATCAGTGCCTCTATTAGGAACCGAGTGTGGTACAAGTGAGAGAGTGATGGCAGCTAGGAGTAGATGTGGAGGCTAAGGGAATGGTAACAAGTAGATGGATTCCAGAGATACTCAGAGGATAAAGAAAATAGGATAGAAATGGAATTACTAGGAGTTGAAAAAGAGGAAGGTGCCAAGATCATGAGTTTGGTTTGGATATTTTGGGTTTGTGGTGGCACTGACAGTATCCAGGTGTAAGTGTTCAGTAAGCAGTGTGATATTAACATTAGTCATTGTTATAGTTGTAGATGTATCAGTAGTAGTTGTTAATATTACAGTTGACTTAGTTTCTGGGAGCCTGACATCATTTCTTATTTTTTATTGGTACTCAGTGCACTGCTTATTTCCTAGCATAGAATAGGACTAATTTAAAAATAATAGTAATTTATTTTAGAGAGGGTTAGGGGTGGAGAGGTAGAGGGAGAGAGAGTCTTAAGCAGACTCCGCACTGATCTTGGAACCTGGTACAGGGCTTCATCTGATGACCCTGAGATCATGACCTGAGCCAAAACCAAGAGTCAGATGCTTAACTGACTGGGCCACCTGGGTGCCCCAGGACTAATTTTATTTATATCCCTCCTTTGCTCATCCACTGCATATTGGCATAATCACACATTTTCTCCTCTTTTCCGAGGGGTAACCTTTCTACTTCTGTTAATTCTATCTTTTCTTGACTCCTAGAGAACACTCATTGAGGGGTCCGTAAACTTTTCTGTGTGCGGTCAGATGGTTTCTATTATAACTATTCAATCCTGCCTTTTTAGGGCAAAAACAGTCTTAGATTGGGGGTGCCTGTGTTCCACTAAATCTTTATTTATAAAATAAGTAGTGGGCTGGATTTGGTGTGTACACTGTAGTTGGACCCTTGTGCGTAGCCCATTAGGCATTTTGTTTCTCTTATATTTTTAATTATCTTTAACATAATGTCTCTGAAACATATTTTTTACTATCATATTCCTCTTCACCAAAACAACAACAACAACAACAAAATAAAGAAAACCCAAATCTTTACTTTAGATCTTCTTTCCATTAAACTTCGTGCCATCTTCCCCCCCTCCCCCCGTTAGTTTTTGAAGGTCATCTCTTCCTCCTATCTAGTAAACTAGTAGTAATCGTTTTCTGTGGCTGTCAAATAATCACAATTAATAATCACAATAATCACTGTGGCAAAATAATCACAATTCCACTTTCCTAATGAAATGACTACTTCTTAGTCTTTTTCTTTTTGGATCTTTCCTTCCTTTACTCGTATCTTTGTGGAAATCTTGTTCTCCCTTGAATTCTGTGACCCTGGAGTCTCCTGCTATTTCTTTTCTTTTCTTTTTAAAGATTTTATTTATTTATTTGGCAGAGAGAGATCGCAAGTAGGCAGAGAGGCAGGCAGAGAGAGAGAGAGGAGGAAGCAGGCTCCCTGCTGAGCAGAGAGCCCGATGTGGGACTCTATCCCTGGACCCTGAGATCATGACCTGAGCCGAAGGCAGTGCCTCAACCCACTGAGCCACCCAGGCGCCCTCTCCTGCTATTTCTGATGGTTATAAATTACTACCTTTTTAATTTTTTTTATTTTATTTTTTATTTTATTTTATTTTTTAAATTTTTTTAAAAATTACTACCTTTTTTAAAAACGAAGGTCACACACACACACTATGTAACATATAGAATAAACTGCATACATCTTAAGGGTACAGCTTGATGGATTTTTAAGTATGTATACATTTTTGTAAACATCACCTAGGTCAAGATATAGAACATTTCCAGCACCCCAAAATGTTCCTTCATGACTATTCTCACTTAGTGATCCCTGATCCTGCCTAGCAGTGGCCTTTATTCTGACTTCTATCACTTTAAATTTAGTTTTTCCCGTCTTTTACTTCTAGTATAGTTAGCAAACAGTGTTATATTAGTTTCAGGCATACAATACAGTGATTCAACAATTCTATAGATTACTCAGTGCTCATCACAGTCAGTGCACCTTCATCCCCATCACCTATTCCACCCATCCCCCCACCCACTTCCCTCTGGTAACCATCAGTTTGTTTTCTGTAGCTAAGGCTCTGTTTCTTGGCTTGTCTCTTTCTCTCTTTTTTCCTTTGCTCATTTATTCTATTTCTTAAATTTCATATATAAGTGAACTCATCTGGTATTTTTCTTTCTCCGACTGAGTTATTTTACTTAGCATAATACTCTCTAGCTCATGCATGTCACTGCAAATGGCAAGCTTTCATTCTATTTTTATGGCTGAATAATATTCCATTGCATATATATACCCCATCTTCTTTATCCATTCATCTGTTGATAGATACTTGGGCTATTTCCATAACTTGGCTATTGTAAACATTGCTGCAGTAAACAGAAGTGCATGTATCCCTTTGAATTAGTGTTTTTGTGTTTTTTGGGTAAATGTGGAGTAGCACAATAGAGGGTAGTCCTACTTTTAACTTTTTGAGGAACTGTTTTCCACGTTGGTATAGTGGTTTGCATTCCCACCAACAGGGCAGAAAGGTTCCTTTTTCTCCACATCCTCACTGACACTTTTTCTTGTGTTTTTTATTTTAGCCATTCAGACAAGTGCGAGGTGATATCTCATTGTAGTTTTGATTTGCATTTCCCTGATGTTAAGTGATATTGAACAATTTTTTGTGCGTCTTTTTTGGGTGTTTTCTTTGAAGAAATGTCTCTTCATGTCTCCTGCCCTTTTTTAAGTTGGATTATTTGTTTTTTGGTGTGTTGATTTGTTTAAATTCTTTATATGTTCTGGATACTTTTTGTTGGATATGTCATTTGCAGTATCTTCTCCCATTAAATAGGCTGCCTTTAAATTTTATTGATTATTTCCTTTGCTGTGCAGAAGCTTTTATTTTTGATGTAGTCCCAGTAGTTTATTTTTGCTTTTGTTTCCCGTGCCTTCGGAGGCATATTTAGAAAAATATTGCTACGGCTGATGTTAGAGAAATCACTGCCAATGCTCTCTCCTAGGATTTTTATGTTTTCAGGTCTCACATTTAGATCTTTAATCCATTTTGAATTTATTTATGTATATAGTATAAGAAAGTGGTCCAGTTTTAGTTTTTTCCATTCTTGAACCACATCTAAATGAAATAATACAGAATATATGGACACACTCTTCTGTACCCAGCTTTCTTCACTCATTAGTATACTGTTAGGAGTTCATGTTGTAAATAGCTGTAGTTCATTCTTTTGTATTGTTGTATAGTTCCATCATATGAATATACCATAGTTTATGTATTCATATTACATTTTGTTAATATTTGGGTTGTTTCAGGTTTGGACTATTATTACTAAAGCTGATATTAACAGTCTTATCTAGGTCTTTTGGTAGACATATGCCCTTATTTGGATTGTTGACATTTTGAGATAGAAAATAACACTAACTATGAAATGTGAGGGAAAAGCCTTGGCAATAGGATCTGGAATTCTAAGGAGAGTTAGGAACTAGAGGTTCAACTGGTCTAAATTCCTTCTTTCCATCTCTTCTTTTGTCCTTCACTTGCTATTTTTAGGATGTCTAGAACTATTGATGGGTTTTTACAGGGCAGAGGGACTAGAATGGGGAGTTCATTATTGGACATGGAAGAGGCCTCAAAACCTTAACAAGGGAGAACCAGGGATTGTGTTGACAAGAGCTAGAAGATAAGAATGAGTGGGCTGTAAGATGGTAGGGCCTAGAAGATGCATTCAGGGATGGGATACTGAGCCGAGAGTCCAGCCAACTCCAGGCAATGCAGTAGAGCTGACAGACAATTAAGGTTCCCTCAGTGGACTACTGAGGGGTATCCTGTGGATGTGAGCCACATATGACCATTCTCCATCAATTCCATCAAAGTTGCACACACACGCAAACCCAATCCAAGTAAATACAGAAACCTGCTATGCAAATACAACAAATATAAATTATCGTATATTTGCTATGCAATATCAAATCTTCTTCACCACTCCCCTAAACCAGATTGTCATTCTTAAATCCCCCATATGGAAACTGGATCCCAGACCTTGCTAAGAACCAGTGCTAATATTTTAACTTGTTTTTACATGATAGGCCATGGTGGATGGTCTGTTGGTTGAATTTAAAGGCCATGTGTGGAATGGATCCATCAGGTAAAAGATGATTGAAGTCTTGGAGATAAATAATGTAACTTAGGGATAGTTGTTTGAGTTTATGCCCTCAGTGCCTTGCCCATATCCCTGGCACCTTACCACCTCATTATGCTCTTCCTACTTAGAGTTGCCTGCCAATGTCCACATTTCTTTCCCTAGGGCTTAACAGGACTTTTCTGGGGGCCATGAGGCTAGGAACCCCTTCTCTGTACAAGCCTCCTTCCCCCAGCTCTCATTCTCACTCCCCCAGGAGGGCTGGAAATGCCATGAAATGAATATGCACTGTACCCCGACTGTGGCCCTCAACCAGTGATTGACTCCTCTTCGGGTTAACTTTGAAGCAGGTGTATTTTACACTGGTCTCGGAGTGCTGTAGGGAATTAAACTCCAGCTTCCCGGAGTGTAGCTGGCTTTGTAACTTACACTATATTGGCTGCCTTCTCTTCCCTGTCTCACTTCCCTGCTCCCCTATCAGTGTTTCTTGCACATCTCCAAATAAACTATTTGTACTTGAATCCTAATTTTAGAATCTGTTTCTGGGGAACTCAAACCAAGGTCTTTTGAATAATACCCACAAATAAAGGCAGGTAAGGGAAGAACTGCAGGCTATTTATTTACTTATTTTTGATTAACAATTACTTTAACTTACGACTGCTGCCTGGAGTTTCTTTGTAGACATGCTGTTGATAATCTCAAACCTGACATGGCCAAACTGAAATCAGTACTTAAGAAACAGTTGCTCCCACTCTCATTAGGGAAAAAAAAAAGATTTCTAGGATTTTACTTTCTTCCCATTTGTCTCTAAAAGGAATTTTTAAAAAAAACATTTTATTTATTTATTTGACAGAGAGAGGGAGATCACAAGTAGGCAGAGAGGTAGGCAGAGAGAGAGAGCAAAGCAGGCTCCCCCTCTGGGGGAGCAGGCTCAGCTCCTCTGCTGAGCAGAGAGTCTGATGCGGGGCTTGATCCTAAGACCCTGAGATCATGACCTGAGCCGAGGCTTCAACCCACTGAGCCACCCAGGTGCCCCTCTAAAAGGAAAATTTTAAAAATGAATTTAGTATGTACTGTATGTTCCTAATTTTTCTGATTTGGGGTGTGAATAGCACTTTAAAACAAATATAAATGATACTGTAACTTCATTGCTAGCTATTTTTACTTGATGATCTGATCTTGGCTTGAATTCCTGGAATCAAGTAATGATTTACTCTAGAAGTGTTAACCTCAGAGGTTGTTTAGTAAATATTCCATGTGCCAAAATAAATGCAAAATGTAATTCATACTCAATACTTGTCTACTACTTAGGAATCAGTCTCTTTTGGAATTAGCCCATTTTATAGATCTGTTTTAAGAGATTTTTATTAATACTGTTTAGAAAAATTCATCCTGACAAATGGATTTGTAATCAAGTATTTCCATATCTTTGCTTTAAAATATTCTGAACTTTCACAAAACAAATGGAATGTGACATGTAAAGCCAGATAGATGATGAATATAATATCCCAGCTGAGGTATATTTATTTAGGTTTAGTGAATTAAAATGGGCTTTCTACAATTTTATCACTCATTCATTAGTGAGAAAATAAATGATATTATACAATTTATTGTGAATCATTTATATTCTTTCTCAAATAATTATATGCCTCCCACATGAGTAAAAATTCTCCATAGCCAGTTTAAAAGATTTTATTTATTTATTTGACAGAGAGAGATCACAAGTAGGCAGAGAGGGAGGCAGAATGAGAGAGAGAGATATGGAGAAGCGGGCTCCCCACTGAGCGGAGATCCCCGATGCGGGTCTCGATCCTAGGACCTTGAAGGCAGAGGCTTTAGCCCACTGAGCCACCCAGGCACCCCTTCATAGCCTGTTTAAATGACATACAATAACCCATTGTTTGGCTGTATCATAATTTACTAAATTTCTCTATTGGATACATTTAGGTTGTTTTCAGTTACAGCTGTAAATAATGTCTTGATGTACATCCCTGTTCAATAATATGCCTCAACATTTTGGGTGATTTCTTTAGGATGGATTTTCCTAGAAGTGGAATTATGAAGTCAGGATGTTAAATGCATACATAATTTAGATTTTTGCTCTATTTTTAATTGCTTCCTAGAATATGTTCTTTAGTGAGTGAAAAAAATTATAAGCTACCTTAAAATGAGTGAATTAATAACATGTTGGTTTGAGTTTGGTTTCAGTTATTGGGATTTTAATTTATTATGTTCAGTTTTCTAATGCTAATAGTACTAAAGTCAGTGGATTATTCTTAAAGTGATAACTTATGTACACAAAGCAATATGTTTAATTTTTTGTTATATGAGATATTACTTATAAATAACATTTCAAATTTATTGATGTAACATTGATTGGAGTCAGTATTATCTAGAGAGTAAACTGGGAAATTTAACCATTATCTGTCATAACCAGCTTGTTCTAGTGTATTTGCATCCTCTCTGGAAACCTAAATATTTTATTTACCAGATTACTTTATTACTTCATGGTCATTTTACTAACCGTATACCTGAGTAAAGTAATGTAACCAGGAAAGCGCTAACATTGAATATCATCAAATGGATGTTCTTGACAAATTTCTAAGAATATACATGTTTGCTTTCAGATAATAATTGTAAACAATAAAAAGGAATAGAATTTTTTTGCAACAATTGTTTAAAATTATTAATTTAATTCAAGACATTTATGGAGTGCCTATGATGCTCAGAAGGTATTTGTGAATTCAAGGGAAAATTGCTCTTGTGTATAAATTTTTCTTAACATAGACTTTATATTGAAATAAACATCTGTTAATCTTTAACTCATTCTTGTCAGTAAGAAGAATAAATTATATAAAAATAAATTATAAAATTGAAGCATCAGCAGGGAGAACTTCTTTAATGTTTATTATTAACTTTACATCTTTAATGTTTATTATAAATATTCCTCACTGCAACTTACTGCCTCTTTTGGTGAAGGAAAATTCCATTTCCCAGCCTTATAGATTGAGATTAGGAAGTCAGTGTTCTCATTTTTCTTTGACAGCAAAAGATGGGACTTCTGTTGGGGGGATAACCTTTCTCAGCCTAGGCTGAGAAAGATAACTGTGTTCCCTAGCCTCAGTGTTAGAAGAGGCCAAAAGAAGTGGTAATTTTCCAGTCCAGTATCCTACTGACTTTTATTAGTGTTTGTAATAAAACCTGTTCTGCTTGGAGCTAAGCTCCTTTATAGTCTCATCTACCTAGAACCCAGTTGAGAGTTAAGAAGTAGATATAATTGTTGCCTGCAAAACAGAAGTGGAGTGATGTCTTCATTGAAAACATGAATTTTAGTATAATCTGTTTGCCTTTGAATCTCATACTAAAATTCTTATCCCTGTAGTGGGTGGGTGAGGAGTAGAGGTGATGAGTAAGGAGAGCAGAGAAACTGGCAGGCAACTTCCTTGGGGATTAGGTGTGATAGAGGGGTAGGTACTTAGGATTGTGCTATTTTTCTGGTCCAATAATGTTGGCCAGGGTCACAACCACATGCAACCATGATAGTGGCCTTCTCTGATTTTTGCCATAGAGCTTGCTTTCCTTTTTGACAGAGTCTATAGGCATGATGCTTTCCCACTCTTTGCTCCAAATCAGGTAAGTTCCCTGAAGCAGCAAAACAGCTGCCTTTCATGCTTTGCCCAGCCCAGGTAGAACAGCTGCGCAGATGGAAGTGGAGGGGGCTTCGGTATGGGGATGGCTCCGAGCTCAAATGCCACTTCCTCTGTTCTTACCCCAAGTTCAGTAGTTCTTGTTGAATAAAGCTTTCTTGTAAGCCTTTGGGCTTTTTCTAGGCTCCTGAAAAGAGCTGGGATAATTTTGTGCCATTTTATCATTGTTTTTGGAGAGAGGAATTGCTGAACTCCTCACTCTACTGTTTTGGAAGTTCTGCATTCTGGGTCCAATTTTTATTTTTATTTTTATTTATTTTTAAAATTTCTTTTCAGTGTTCCAGAATTCATTGTTTATGCACCACACCCAGTGCTCCATGTAATACAAGCCCTCTATAATACCCACCACCAGGTTAACCCAACCTCCCACCCCCCGCCCCTCCAAAACCCTCAGGTTGTTTTTCAGAGTTCACAGTCTCTCATGGTTTGTCTCCCTCTCCAGTTTCCCCCAACTCTCTTCTGCTCTTCATCTCCCCAGGTCCTCCGTGTTATTCCTTATGCTCCACAAATAAGTGAAACCATATGATAATTGACTCTCTCTGCTTGACTTACTTCACTCAGCATAATCTCTTCCAGTCCCGTCCATGTTGCTACAAAAGTTGGGTATTCATCCTTTCTGATGGAGGCACAATACTCCATATATATGGACCACATCTTCCTTATCCATTCATCCTACGAAGGGCATCTTGGTTCTTTCCACAGTTTGGCAACGGTGGCCTTTGCTGCTATGAACATTGGGGTACAGATTGCCCTTCTTTTCACTACATCTGTATCTGTATCTGGGTCCAATTTTAATTGGAATGTTGGAAGTTATATTTTGAATGAGACCTGAGTAGAAAACCATTCTAGATCACGAATGCTCTAAATTATACTATTTTTGTGGTCAAAGATTATAGAATTTTAGAACTAGAGGAGGTCTTAATTCCATTTTCTCTTTTTTTCAGATTAATAATTTGAAATATGAGTGCCTTGTGCAGTTATGACACAGATTGTTGGTGTCAGAATTGGGTTTGGAAATGGATCATTCACAAGGCAGTCATTGCTTCCTCTTTCCCCGTGAGGGACAGGTACTGACATCCTTTCTCTGCAGGCTCAACTCTTTGCCCCTGAGCTAATCCTGCCCAAATCAAAGAGTACAGGAAGATCCTCAGCCCTGCTGTTGAGTGAGGTCTTGTATGAGTTGTGCTGCCTTGAACTGCAAGTTCAGGGTTGGGGCCCAGCAATCGTATTTAAGCTCTCCAGGAGATTCTGGTACACATTTAATTTTGAGAACTGCTAGCATAGAGTAAAAGCCTACAGTGTCTTTGAAGTTGTCATTAGTTCTACACACTAGAAATTCTGATAGTCAATACACTATTTTTCATCACAGTTAAGATTATGTTCATTGTTAGACGACACATTGTTCTTTTATTTACTTGGGAAAAAATGCCTCTGCAATTTCAATTATGGAATAGCTCTTTCTTAGTATAATTATATCATGTTGGAAGAGCCTTTTGAAAGGTAAATTTTAAGAATGTCATTACTTTATGCATACAAAAAAGGAAAATGTAAGTAAAATAAATTGATCAAAGCATTCCTTAAACTTCTTCCAATTCAAAGACAGATACTTCAATGTCTCCTTCATTCATTGTGCGTGCTCTTCCAGACATCATCATCCTCTGTGTCATGGAGAGTTGGTGTTGCAACATTTCATAAAAGAGTGTTCCATTATATTATACATCTGAGTTTTTCTCTCAGCGCCTGGCATGGATTTGGCTAATTTTTTTTTTTTTTTTTTTTTTTGGCTAATTTTGATGTATAGGCACAGGCCTATGATAGCCGCTCAGGACTGGCTGTCCGTGATGATAAGGTGCATCACAATTTCAGATGTTTTTAAATTTTTAATAAACCAAAGAGTATAGCTGAGAATCAAAGAATCTGATGGTAATTATGGAGTAGTATTTTAACTACTCATTTCCTCACTTGTATTCTAGAGACAAATCTCATAAGTCATTCTTTAGACAGTTGTACGATTCATTCTTTTTATAATAATGTACCATCTATTGTTTAGGCCTTGGTTATATTTAGGCTGGTATATAATTTTCTCCAGAAACTTCTTGCCTTAAAGAGTATTTCAAAATAGATTTTTAGTCTCATGAAATGTAGCTGACCCCATAGAATAATGAATATATTAGGCTTCCCTAGAGAAATAGAACCAGTAATACACACATGCACACACACACGTAAAGAGAGGTAGGAACAGATGGAAATGGGGTGAGAGACAGAGAGAGAATAAATGAGTATGAATTGGGTTATTTGATTATGGAGGTTGACAGGTCCAAAATGTGCAGAGTAGATTGTCAAGCTGGGACCCAGGGAAGAGCTGATGTTGCAGCTCAAGTCCAAAGGTAGTCAAAGGCTGGGGCGCCTGGGTGGCTCAGTGGGTTAAGCTTCTGCCTTCAGCTTAGGTCATAGTCTCAGGGTCCTGGGATTGAGGCCCACATCGGGCTCTCTGCTCAGCAGGGAGCCTGCTTCCCCCTCTCGCTCTGCCTGCCTCTCTGCCTACTTGTGAATCTCTCTCTGTGTTTCAAATAAATAAATAAAATCTTAAAAAAAAAAAAGGATAGTCAAAGGCTGAATTTCCTCTTTTCTTGGGGGACCTCCGTGTGCTTTCTCTTAAGGCCTTCAGGTAATTGAATGAGGCCCACCCACATTTTGAAGATGTGTAGTGCTGTGGAGAATGCTGCATATATGCCCTGCCCAGAAGATTATATTAAGCTGTTTAAAGAAGATATTCAAATAAATGTTTAATCAGACAATAGCAGAAAGCAATAATGTAGATAGAGACAGTATTTAAAATTGCATATCAAATATATAATGTTATTGCTTTTTTTTTCTTTTTCATATCATTTATGAAAGTGAACCTGTTTTTTTTTTTCCAATAGATTGATTGGGAAAATATAAGTGAAGCTTTTAAAAATAATCTGGTAGTATAAAATCTAGTAATGTAACAGTCACCAAAGCCAGTTCAAGATAGAAGTAGATGAAAATTCTGCAATACGTTGATTAAAGTTGTTCTAAATAATGCACTTTTTTTTCCTAGTCAGGCTTGTATACATGGATAATTTTGAATACTAGGCAAGATTTAAAAATAGTTAACCCAATCTAATGGGGCATAACTGAAAATCAGCTTTGTTGATTTAGTATAATATTTAACTTATGACACTGACACATGTTATAGATGTTATATATGTTTACATACATAATTTTATAGATATTTTGGGTCAACTTTCATTCTTGAGTATATTTATATTGATATAGTTGTATATCATATATATTTTGGATGAATTCTTTTCTTTTGGGTAGTTTGGGATTTACTAATTAACTTTGCTAAAAGAAAATGTAGATAGTGAAAGCCGGGCACAATTTTTTTTCTCCTCACAAGAGCACCTTATGAAATGATTAGCATTAAAAAATGTTTATTGCCTTAATTAGAAATGTAATGAAATAATGAAGGGATAAGTACACTTTTAAACAGATATTTGATATACCTTGATAGTGTTTACTTATTCCATGTATAAAGAAAATGGAGAGGCCAAGAAAGAAAGAACAATTAGAAAATAAATTCATACTATTTGAGAGTATAGCATCTGTAGATATTATATTACTGCTCTCTGGTTAATTTCAGGTACTGCTTCTGTTCTGTGTTCCATTATTGTTCATTAGAATAAAGGACAAAAATAGTTCTTTCCTTTGCATTTCCATAAAAGGACTAGTTTCACATTAACGATTACAGCTCCAGATAGATGGTGTTTTTAAATGCCTGGAATGACTTTCGGGAAATATTCGTATTTTAAAATAAGCTAAACTTACTGAAACGTAAAGTTTAATTAGTTTTCTTAATAGTGGGACTGTTAGATAAAGGCTATTAGTATTTTATTTCTCTACAAAGATTGGCCTTATAAATTTATTTTGCACCTAGAAATGAAATAATTGTATTATTCTTTCTTCCCTTAAGATCTAACCGTTTTACACATCTTAGTTTGGCTGATGGAGACAGGCAGAGCATTATATGAACTCAGCCTGTGCATTTTCTTTTTTCTGTATGGGTTTTCTGAACCTTGACTGCATGACTCTCAGACCATGGCATAATTTTACTGGGATTTAATTTCATTTATAGGGATTTGAAAGCTGTGACAAATTTACCTGATTCTAGAAGTTAATACCATTAAAAATTTCTTATCTTAAACTCAAACCTCCTAACAAATAGTATTCCTTTGATACGGCAGCTCTGCACTTTAGCTTCTATATTTCAGACTCTGCGTTTGAGATTGAGGAATATGTAGATTGAAAGACATTTTTAAAGCTGCTGCCTGGGAGCCAGTTGTCTCATGGAGGAAATGTAAATGAAGGCTCCTTTTATTTCATTTGAGTTGTGGCATTTTGTGCAAGAACATTTGAGGTAATTCTCTTTATTGAAAAAACAGAATTAAAAATGGAACCTAAATTCATTGTTATTTGTATTGGTTAGGAACTTGGTTGAAGCAAAAAAGAAATTGTTTAGTTTCTGTTGCTGGAAATTTTGGGAACGAGTTATCTATCTTTCTCTCTGCCTTCTTTATATGGCTCCATCCTTAGGTTCTGTGTAGGCATGAGATGGGGACCAGCAATGCAGGTAGGTACCATCTCAGATTCAAATCTAGCTCAAAAGAGAAGCTATATACTTTAAGAATCTGGAAATAAGTTCTGGACTTGACTCTTGCTGGTCTCTTGGATCCTGTGTTTGTCTCTGAACCAGTTCCATGGCCAGGAAGATGGGATTCTGCAGTTATTTTAGATCTAAGTCATTTGTCCAGCATTGGAGCCAGGATTGGCATCAACTCCATCTAAAGCACATAGATTGAAGGGGAATAGTGCTTTACCAGTGGATATCCAGATTACTGTTCACAGGAGATAGCTGAGTGTGGGCTGTGGCAAAAGTGATACGTCCAAAGGCACTGTGCTCAAGACTGCACATTTAGGCTGATATTTCTTTTTCAGAAACCAAAACAATAATTTGTATTGACATAGCGTGTCCATTACAAGGTGCATTTAGATGGGGAGAACAGAAACTTAAAATAATAATGGCTTAACAAGATGGTGGTTTACTTTCTCTGGATGTAGGCAGTCCAAGACTGATGTAGCATTTCCAAGATGAAACCAACTCTCTTTGAATTGCTGCAGCTCCTGCAGTTGCATTTATGTTCCAGGGTGGAAGGGGCGGGGGGAAGCAAGTAAATGAGTGTCTACCAATTGTCGACCTTCCTACTCAACAACTTAGACTTTTCTCTCATTAACTAGGAATTGGTCACATGACCATATATACTTGTAAGGAAGTCTGGGAAATGTGGTTATTCATACTGGCACAAATGCCACCCTTAACAACCCAGTAAGTATTTTGTTAGTATGGAAGAACTAGTGGATGGCTATTAGGCAGGTAGCTAGTGGTTTTTCAACATGTGTTATTAACTGATATGGATGACATAGGAGGCTTATTTAACCGCCCAATGAATTTTATATATATAAGATTTAAAACTATTTTAGAAGTAGTTAGAAATATAGATAATAAAACTAATCATACCCTAAAACTGGTAACAAGGTGTGCAGTGAATTGGTGTCAAATAAGAGAGTCAAAGTAAGAGTTAACGATGGTTCTGACTGGGGCACCTGGGTGACTCAGTCAGTTAAACTTTTGCCTTCTGCTCAGGTCATGATGTGAGGGTCCTGGGATTGAGCCTAGGGTTGGGCTCCCTGCTCAGCTGGGAGTCTGCTTCTCTCCCTTTCTTTCTCTGTTCCCCCCCACCCCCACCCTGCTCATTCATTCTCTCTCTCTCTCTCTCTCTCTCAAATAAATAAAAAAACCTTACACAACAAGAGATGATTCTAATTTATCTGCCTATTGGATGTTTGGCTGTAGTGATGTCCTCTGCCAAGAGGAAGTGCCAGGTTTTCAGGGGAAGTTAAAGAGTTAAGTTTTGGATATTTAAAACTATAAATGTTGGTATCAGATGACATTTGGGTGATGTCATTTGTTCACCAGCTAAGCAGCTGCACATTTTGATATCTATTGTGCATTTTCTGGCACAGAACAGAGAACTGAGTATTTTAGAAATTTTCCGCTTCTCTTAGTCCCTCTCTTTTACCTCGTGATCTAGGTTACTGAAAGTTAGGGAGAGCTGCATCCCCAGGACCACAGTTCCAACTCCATGGCTTAGAACAAGAGAAGTCTCGGTGTAGTCAAGCACAGGTTGAGGGTTTTGAGGATGTGAGGCTCAACTGTATTAGACCGGTATTGTTCTTTGCAGGACAAGGGATAAGAGGAGGCAAATGGATTCACAAAAGTGAGTGATATATGCAAAAATTAACTGATAACATTATGTGTTATTCCTAAGGAGCAAGTGAGACTTTTTTTTTCCTAAGATTTTCTTTATTTATTTGACAGAGAGATCACAAGTAGGCAGAGAGGCAGGCAGAGAGAGAGAGAGGAGGAAGCAGGCTCCTCGCCAAGCAGAGAGCCCGATGTAGGGCTCGATCCCAGGACCCTGGGATCATGACCTGAGCCGAAGGCAGAGGCTTAACCCACTGAGCCACCCAGGCGCCCCAAGTGAGACTTTTTTTTAGGCTACTGAGAATTAGATAGAACTGCAGGATTATATTCTAAAGGAAATAAACCCGTAATGGCTTTTGACTCTACCTAAGCATTTTATGAAATCACCTTGTCTTTTGTCCCTTTATTAACTGAATTTTGGATGTTAGTCTTTTTGAAATTTATTTAGTTCAACATTTACTGAATAAGCCCTTTTCATAATTCTAAGTACTGAAAGTAAAACAGCAATTAATAAGGGAACAGTGACTTCAAGGTATGCTGTACTATCAATACCTATTTATTGGTTTTTTTTTTTTCATGTCATACTAGGCTAAATTTCCAAGCTAAACATTCCACAAAGCTTAGTGGATGGTTTTTTGTGGATGCTGCAATTTAACCAAAAACATTAAACAAATAAGAAGCAGGCGAAAGCAATTTGGAAAATAAGCAGTATGTTAGAGGAAGCTACTGTTGATCAAAGTCAATTTTAATTGTAACTAGAATGAATAAATAGTTCTTCTGTTTATTCTTATATAATGTCACACTTGGCCTCTTTCAGGTTTTTGGAAGTGGTTGATCAAATGTTTTTTTCAGGTCTAAAACACTACAGATCTAGCCTTTGGGAATATACCCACTCTGAGAAAGGGATACAAAAGTTTCTATGTTCAGGGAGTAAGTAGCTTCTCTGAAAATCTTTTTAATTTGTACACACAATGAGTGGTGCCAATGTATTATTGTTAGGACTGTTGTTTGGGTGATGTCATTTGTTCACCAGTCAGGCAGCTGGGCATTTTGAAAATCTATTGTAATTTCTTGGCAGAGAGCACAGAAATGGGAGCCATTAGCTTTGGAATGGACCTTTCTGTGTTTAATTAAAACTATTTTATATATAAAAGTAGAGGTTTTCCTTATCTACAGTCAGTCACTAATTCTGTTGTGTTATTTTCTATTTTTTTTTTCTGTCTGTCCTTTCCTGCAAATATAAAACTGATACCATCTTACCCCTCAAAGTGACTCTTCTTTCTGCAGGCATTCTCTTGATGAATGATACCATCTTCTACCCAGTTCCTCTAAACCAGAAATCTGCAAGTCGTCTGAGATTACTTTTCCTTTATTGATCACCAACTTCTGTTCCCGTTCTATAGTAACAGTATTCTTTGACCCTGTGTCTTTTGCTTCTATCTGTGCGCAGGCTCGTACCATCTCTCTTCTGGACTTTTGTAACCCCCTCTTAGGACCCTGTCTCCATTCTTGCCCCTCTCCCATCCAGTGCTCATGATTACTGTCAGCATAATCTATTAAAAAGAAAATTGGATTGTGTTACTCCTCTTTAAGTCTGTCAGTGACTCCGCATTACTGGTGAGTCAGGATCAGACCTAAGTTTCCAACAGTGTGACTTAGAACACAGTTTTTCCAAGGAAACATGATGGTTCGAACAAAAGAATCTTGGCTATTTTATTTTTACCTAGTATTTCAGAAAGCTAAACCATGATGAGGGTACATTCATTCTTTACGTTAGGGATGACCTCTTTGGTGCTCTTTCTCTGTAGGACAGGACTGGCTATCGCATCCTCCCCTTTCCACTCAAGAGGTGTCAGAGTTGGTGTTTATCATCCCCATGTAGTTCTTTACACTTTTATTTCATATGTATTAATTCCTAACTGATCTTTCTCTCTCTCTCTCTCTCTCTCTCTCTCTCTCTCTTTCTCTCTCTCTCTCAGAGTATACCATTTGTTATTATTTTATATAATTTTTTTAACTTTATATTAATAATATACTAATGTTTGTATTCCTCAGCTTTTTTCATGTGCCTTACTTGTGTGATTTATCATGTAGTTCTGGTTCATTTATTTTTACTTGTATAGTACTTTCATTGTATGTGTGCACCAACAATATACACAATGTTGTTGTCCATCTGCAGCCCCCCCCCCAACTTTTCATTTCTAAAAAGGTCAAGTTACTCTGCTCTTGGTTCAGTGCTTTGGAGGAGAGGGTATATTATTAATCTTTGTGGTTGCTGTTAATCCTTCTCATATGTTTAATGATTTTTGGTAGATTATCTTTAAAACAAATGTCTTGGTTGGTCAGCATTGGCAGCTAGTTCGGGCTCAAATAAGGAATGTAAACTGTTTTTCTAGATTAACAAAAACTCACCTCACTTAGCAGGGCTTACTCCAGTAGTAAATGAGATCCTTTGTAGCAAGTATCTTCCTTTCTCGCTGCTCAGAGTCCTGCTTGGCAAATATTTTCTCCTGCATTTCTAGCTTGGCCAGGGGATTTCTAAGTCATCCATGTAGGTCTACTTTAGAAGACCAATGGGGAGGGAATGGACTCCAGCAGACTCCAGCAGTAGTGTCCTCCATTTTCTTGGAGTTTGCCTTTAGCCTACATCAGAATCACCTGCAGGGCTTGTCAGTTGTTGGGTCCTGCCCCCAGAATTTCATTAAAAAATTCTGTAGTTGAGCCCAAGAATGTGCATGTCTAATAAGTTACCAGGCGATGCTGACACTGCTTGCTGTTCCTGAACCATATTTTGAGAACCACCGCTCTAGGTCAACATTTCCTAATCTTTTATTTTGTTTTATTTATTTATTTATTTTTACTCATGGGGCCTTTTAACATTAATATGTAATTTTACATCACTTATATGAATTTTAAAATCATTTTTATAATTTTGTAATTGTCACATGTTATACAGAAAGACTTTAAGTTAAAAATATTATGTCAGCCTAGTATTAAACATTGTGGTCATCTAGAGCCTTGCTCCTCTAAGTGTGAGCTATGGACCAGCGTACCTGGGGACTTGTTAGTAAAGTAGACTTACAGGTGCCACCCTAGAACTAATGAATCAGAATCTGAGCTCCAACAGTATTCCCAGATGATTGGCATGCACATTAGATTTGAGAAGCCCCTGGTCAAGAGCTCACATTAAATCCAATCCTGATAATATCAAATAAGAAACATTTCGGTTATTAATGTTTAAACATTGGCACATGTTTCACTTGCTTTCATTTTCTTATACTTAAGAAAAAGCACTATCTCTTTGAAAATAAAAATAGCATATCAAATTTGGTTTGGGGACCAAGTGCTGAAATTTAATGATGTGTTGCAGCGCAACAATAGACAAAATTGTGTTCATGACCTGATGTCTGGAAGCATTACCTTCTTTATGCACAAAATAATAACTGCCTCATTTTGATAATTTTCATGAGGTAGTAGATTTCTGACTGCAATTTGCAATAACTTCTTTCAAGTAATACACCATGTGTGGAGAGTGTTTTTTCCCCAAAGTAAAAGCTTAATTTGATATAATTTTTGCTGTATTTATTATTTTTCAATTATTTTGAAGTAATAGTAGGAACATCCTTCATCAGATAATTACAGTTTAGAAATGCAGAGAGGATTATTTTGAGGCAGATTTGCAGAATTATTATTTTAAAATTTTCTTATACGTTGTGTTTCAATGTCATTGTTCATTATCCATTTCTTCTTTAGACAGCTGTCTATGTGGATAATAATAACAGGGCGTATTTTAGGGTTGTGAAGATCAGAGTTTTATTTATTTATTCATTTATTTAATTTTTGAAGATTTTATTTATTTATTTATTTGATACAGAGAGAGAGAGAGAGAGAGCAAAAGGGGGATACAAGCAGAGGGAAGTGGCAGAGGGAGAAACAGGTTTCCCACTGATCAGGGAGCCCAATGCGGGGCTTGATTCAGGACCCTGGAGTCATGACCTGAGCTGAAAGCAGACACTTAACCCACTGAGCCACCCAGGCACCCCAGAAGATCAGAGTTTTATATGTAAAAACCTAGAAGAGAGCCTGGACACATAGCATGTTTTACATTAAGTGACTGCATCAATCCCATCCTTTTCCTTTTCTTCCTTGTGTTCTTCCTTTTTCTCATCAGTGTTATTACAGTTCATAGCGGCCAAGGATAGAGATGTTTAATTATCCATTGTATAAAGTCAAGGGGCAGACTTGGCTCAGTACAAGTCTCAGCTCCCCCCCTCCTCCTTTCTTCCGTCAGAGGAGAATGCTTCAAAGTGGAGCTATGGAGAACTAGAAAATAGTGTCCAGGCATAGGTGGCAAATTTAAAATAGGGAGTAATTAATTGGCTGGAGTCTGTGATGGTTAATGGTTGTTAGTGTTACTTACTAGCTTTCATTCCTTATGGGAGGGGCAAAGAGAGAGGGAAGGAGAGAATCTTAAGCAGGCTCTATGCCCTGCGTGGAGCCCAACACAGGGCTCAGTCCCATGACCCTGAGATCATGACCTGAGCCTAAAATCAAGCATCAGTGGATCAACCAACTGAGCCACCCAGGCACCTCCTGGCTTTTATTCTGATTGACCATATGGTATGACTGTACTCCCGAACTCTTGTTGGTAGAGGTCATGTGACTTATTTAGGTCATTGACTTGTGAGTAGAAATTTTGTGTGTTATTAGTTGCCTATATGAGATCCTCCAAAACTCTTTCCCTCTGGTGCAGTGGCTGGTTTTAAGATGATTGCTGCTGTAACAGCTTGGGTTCCTGTGTGATTGTGAAATGCCGAGCACCCCTGCTGGTCTTTGTTGGATATGTAGTGTGATTAAGAAATAGACTGTAGTTATTTTAAGCTCCTGAGATTTGGGGGATGTTTTTGCCATGAAGTGTAGCCTGTCCTAATACAGACTCTTCTTGATGGTTTTTGAGAGCTGAAAAGCCATACAGTAGGACAGTAAGTATGGAAGGGGGATGGAAGTAATTTAGATGCCAAAAACTATGATGCTAGGAGACAAGAACCAAAGAGAGTCAGCAGTGTGTGAAAATCTAATGACAGTAATGGGGACACAAAGTACACGGCAAAGTTGGGATCTCCCTGCCCCTCCTATCTCCCTGTCCATCAGAAGAGTGATACACTGTCAAAAGTACATACAACTAGTTATATATACTGTGAAACATGTTTATTCTCCTTGTCAGTGTGAAAATAGTAATTTAAAAATCAGTATAGAAAATAGATACTTAGGAACCCAGTTCCTAAGGAATTTAGGATTTAGGAAAAAGAACCATATTGGGGGTGTTCAATACTCAGAGTGTTCAATACTCAGAATGATGTTTCCCCATTCCCTCCCCATCACACATGTTCACATCCTCACATGTTTTCATGCACATATGTACACATATATATCTGGTTTTTTTCCATTTTATTTTATTTCTTTTCAGTGTTCCAGGATACATCTTTTTTTTTTTTTTTTTTTTTTAATCAACTCCACTTGAGACAAGTCATTACCCTCCTTGAAATATCACCTTCCCAATGAGGACTATCTGGATTCAGTATTTAAAACTTTTCCTTCCAACTCTTCTCCTTCCTTTTCCTCTACACTCCTGATCTTCTGACCAGTTGTGCTGACTCTCCCTATAGTACTTAGCATTTTCTATAGTTTACTTAATATGTTTGCTGTTATTGTTTCTCTCTCCCACACTAGAATGCAAGCACCACAAAGAAAGAAAATTGTTATCTGTTAGTGTTCACTGAGAATAGATACTGCTACATGAGAGTATTTGTTGAATTGTAGTACTTTCATGAAGGAAAAAAAACAGGAAGACAGTCTGAATATCGATAGCTGCCTGGTGTTCAAAGAAGAGAGATTAATAATTCTGATGCAACTTTGTGATCTCAACTACATTTTAAACCACAGCCTGATTCTCTTGCTCTCATTCCCTAGCTTTTAAAATAGCTCCAGGCAAGCAGAATTAAGCTTCTTTGTGAAATCTTCAATATGTCATATTTAAAGACTGAATTTTGGAGTTAACATACAAAGTGGAAAGTGTCATGGAATTTAGAGACAAGCCTCTTCATTGTCACCTGTTAGGTGTGACTTTGGGCAAGTTACTTAACCATGAAGTCTAAGTTTTTCCTATATGTAAATTAGAATAAAACATACTGGGGCATTTACTGGGTGAGGTAAATACACACAAAGTTATGTGAAAATGCTTAATACACAGTAGGTACTGGTTTGTATCTATTTCTTTCTTCTTCCCTCCCCTCACCATAAAAACAACTTTTATTAAATTTTTTTAATGTTAATTTATGTATTTTCAACTTAACCTAATTTTGGTTTCCACTGATCTTCAATGAAGATTGTTTTAGTAATCCATGGTAAGCTAAAATTTCACCAGTATGTATGAAGAACCCATTTTATATAGCATTCACTAGGGTATGTATTTCTGGGGATTGTTGGGAAGATCTGAGTTTCTCTTGTGTAATTTACACAAAAGATGTTTTGTGTTCATATTGTTGTTTCAAAAATACCACCAATGCTATCTTCATTGGTTGGCATTTTATTTTATTTTTATTTTTTAAATTTAATTTTATTTTTTCAGTGTTCTAAGATTCATTGTTTATGCACCACACAGAGTGCTGAATGTAATAGGTGCCCTCCTAAATACCCACCACTGGGAAAAATTGATTTATTCCTTTTGCACCGTGAGATTGAATGTAGTGCCTTGTGCTTAGTGGGGAGTCTGCTTCTCTCCCTCTCCCTCTGCTCCATCTACCCCAGCTCATGTGCACACGGGCTCTCTCAAATAAATAAATCTTTAAGAAAAATAAATGAAATAAAAAGTTTGATGGGTTTTGTTATTAACATGTTAATGTTGTAACATAATTTATCACATATATTTTACTTTTTAAATAGGTAATACATGCACAGAATACTAAAAGTTGTACATGAAAGTAAGTCTCTGTTAGCTCTGCCCCGAGCCACAGCAGACCACCACTATTCAATGCATATATTCCACATTTTCTTCTGTTATTTTACCCAAATGTAAACTTTTAGATACTTTGCTTTTTCACTTAAAAATGTGAAAGTAATCTTTGTAAATGATATGTATTTGCTTCTCAGAACTCCATGACCAACTCTCTTTACTCCCAAGCAGTAACATGAATATGTGCTATTAGCATTATGTCAGGCAATATTCTAAGCTCTAGTGGACAAGATAGAAGAAAACCACTTGTCTTTGCAGAGTTTACCTTCCTAATTCATGGTTGGTGATATGATGGCCTCTGTGATAGGATGGAAGAGGGAGAAATGAATTTCTTCAAACATAATCAGAGGAAGCTTTAAGAGAAAAGTGGAAATTTATCTGGATTTTAAGTGGTCATAATTCAGTGTGAAGAACTGGGAAGAAAGAGCACTCCAACACAAATGCATTGAAGTTTTAGTTTTTTTGTTTTAAAAGTCTTATGTATCTATTGTTTCTCATGGTAACACTTGAGCTTCTACATTTGAGGTTTCCATTTGCTTAACATTTTGGGAAATTGATTCCTTTTGGAAATGACTTCTTTATTTGCAAAGTAAAATTGCTTATTTGTCTTAGAAATCAGTTTCTGTGTCTGTCAGCCATTTGTATGTCTCCTTTTAAGAAGTGTCTGTTCATGTTTTCTGCCCATTTTTTGACTTGATTAATTGTTTTTTGGGTGGTGAGTTTGAGAAGTTCTTTATAGATCTTGGATATCATTCCTTTGTAGTGTCATTTGCAGATATCATCATTAGCTATTAGGGAAATTCAAATTAAAACCACATTGAGGAGGGGGACAAGATGGCGGGGTACTAGGAAGAGGCGTCTTTTCAGCTGGTACCCCAAAGTGAGCTGATTACCTACCAAAGAACTCCGATCACCCATGAAATCAGCCTGAGATCAGAATTATACACGTCTGGATCTCTACAGGGGCAGAAGACGCCAGTGAGCAGGTAAAGCGGAATGGGAACAGCGGACTAAAGGGGGAGGGAGCCACCAGAGGCGACCGGTGCAAAAGTAATACCCCGATAGGAGCGAGAGTGCCCTGCGTCTGGGGACCAGCATTAACTTGAAGACTGGTTGAAAGCACTCCAAAAGAGCAAAGGATTGCGGGGGCAAATTGTGGGAATCGGGGCGGCTAGGGACAGGGGCTTAAGTCCCCGGTCCCAGACGGCCTCCCCGGTGCGGAGGCAGAGAGAGTGCGGCGGAGAAACTGGCTCCTGGTCCCTAAGCCACCAGCGCGCCCCAGAGCGCGTGGGTTCCGGCTCCTGTGAGGGGATGGGAGCTGCGCCGGTCTGCAGAACGTGCGCTAGCCCTACCACAAAGCTTGAGATGCGCGCGCACATCCCTCCAGCTCTCCTGGGTTTCTAAGGCCCAGGGGCGCTTCTTGACCCGCGCCATTGTTTCAAAGTCTAAGCCGCGCGCGCGCGCGAAACTCTTCCCCAGATAGAGGCGCGCAAAAGCCCAGCCTGCGGCTTACGGACCAGCGCCCCGTTCTCAGTGCCCCAGACGCGCGCCCGACCCACAGCCGCCTCTGAAAAGAGGTGCGCGCAAGCCGGGCACTCCCAGCCCGGGCCGGCGGCAAAATCTCAGTGTGTGATCGCTGCTTGGAACCTCTCTGGCGGTCAGGAGTGCCCAGACAGCCGCCACTGCCTTGGCTTTGGGGACGAGCAAAAGATCCTGCACCCCCAGGGTCTTTAACTTGGAACCTGCACTGCCAGCGTCCAAGGGGGAATTTATTCAGCTTCTGCACCCAGACTGAGGCTTCTCTCTGAGACGGAGATCAGGAAGTGTTCCAGGGTGCACCTTGACTGCACCAGAGTTGATACATCCAGCTACATCTCTTCAGTCTTCTCCCACCAAAATGACTAGGAGGAGGAATGCCCAACAGAAGAAAAATACAGAGGATGGACCTTCTGCAATAGAGCTAACGGCTATCAACATAGACAATATGTCGGAAAGAGAATTCAGGCTAACAATTATCCAGGCAATAGCTAGGTTGGAGAAAGCCATGGATGACCAAACAGAATTGATTAGGGCCGAACTGAAAGCGACCAGACAGGATGTTCACAATGTTAGGGTGGAGCTCAAAGCTACCAGGGAGGAGGTCCACAATGCTCTCAATGAGTTCCAATCCAATCTAAACTCTCTCAAAGCTAGGGTAACTGAGACAGAAGATAGAATTAGTGATCTGGAAGACAAACAGATAGAGAGAAAGGATCAGGAGGAAGCCTGGAACAAACAGCTTAGATCCCACGAAAGCAGAATTAGGGAAATAAATGATGCCATGAAGCGTTCCAACGTCAGAATTATTGGAATTCCTGAAGGGGAGGAGAAAGAAAGAAGTCTAGAAGATATCGTGGAACAAGTCCTTCATGAAAATTTTCCGAATCTCGCGAATGAAACCAGCGTTCATGTACTAGAGGCTGAACGGTCTCCACCCAAGATTATACACTCCAAAAAAACATCACGACACCTGATAGTCAAATTGAGAAATTATAATTGTAGGTATAATCTCTTGAAAGCCGCCAGGGCAAAGAGGCTCCTTACTTACAGAGGGAAGCCCATCAGAATAATGTCAGACCTGTCCACAGAGACCTGGCAAGCCAGAAGAGGCTGGCAAGATATATTCAGGGCACTAAATGAGAAGAACATGCAGCCAAGAATACTTTATCCAGCAAGACTGACATTCAAAATGGATGGAGAGATAAAGAGTTTCCAAGACCGGCAAGGCTTAAAAGACTATGCAACCACCAAGCCGACACTGCAGGAAATATTAAGGGGGGTTCTATAAAAGAGGAAAAATCCCAAGAATAGCATTGAACAGAAATATAGAGACAGTCTACAGAAAGAAAGACTTCAAAGGTAACTCGATGTCAATAAAAACGTATCTATCAATAATCACTCTCAATGTGAATGGCCTAAATGCACCCATAAAAGGCACAGGGTTGCAGATTGGATAAAACGACAGGACCCATCCATATGCTGTCTACAAGAGACCCATTTTGAACCTAAAGATACACGCAGACTGAAAGTGAAGGGGTGGAGAAGCATCTTTCATGCCAATGGGACTCAAAAGAAGGCTGGGGTAGCGATTCTCATATCAGATAAATTAGACTTCAAACTAAAGACTGTAGTCAGAGATACAGAAGGACACTACATAATCCTTAAAGGGACTATCCATCAAGATGATCTAACAATTGTAAATATCTATGCTCCCAATATGGGAGCAGCCAATTACTTAAGAAAACTGTTAATCAAGATAAAGAGTCATATTGATATGAATACACTAATCGTAGGAGATCTTAACATGCCTCTTTCAGAATTAGACAGATCATCGAAGCAGAAAATCAATAAAGAAACAAGAGCATTGAATGACACATTGGACCAGATGGACCTCATAGATATATACAGAACATTCCACCCTAAAACAGCAGAATACTCATTCTTCTCAAGTGCACACGGAACCTTCTCCAGAATAGACCACATACTGGGTCACAAATCAGGACTCAGCCGATACCAAAAGACTGAGATGATTCCCTGCATATTCTCAGATCACAATGCTTTGAAACTGGAGCTCAATCACAAGGAAAAGTTCCGAAGGAGCTCAAACACCTGGAAGCTAAAGACCACCTTGCTTAAGAATGCTTGGATCAACCAGGAGATCAAAGAAGAACTGAAACAATTCATGGAAACCAATGAGAATGAAGACACTTCGGTCCAAAACCTATGGGATACAGCAAAGGCGGTCCTAAGGGGAAAATATATAGCCATCCAAGCCTTGCTCAAAAAAATTGAAAAATCCAGAACACACCAGCTGTCTCTACACCTTAAAGAACTGGAGGATTAACAACAAATCAAACCAAATCCACACATAAGAAGGGAAATCATCAAGATTAGAGCTGAGATCAATGAGGGAGAAACCAGAGATACAGTAGAACGTATCAATGAAACTAGAAGCTGGTTTTTTGAAAGAATCAATAAGATCGATAAGCCACTGGCTACACTAATCTGAAAGAAAAGAGAGAAATCCCAAATTCATAAAATTATGAATGAAAAGGGAGAGATCACAACTAACGCCAAGGAAGTAGAAACAATCATCAGAAGTTATTACGAACAGTTATATGCCAATAAGCTTAGCAGCCTAGATGAAATGGATGCATTCCTGGAAAAATATAAACTACCAAAATTGAACCAGGAAGAAATCGACAACCTGAATAGACCGATATCTAATAACGAGATTGAATCAGTGATCAAAAACCTACCAAAAAACAAGAGCCCAGGACCTGATGGATTCCCTGGGGAATTCTACCAAACCTTCCAAGAAGAAATAACACCTATTCTCCTGAAGCTGTTTCAAAAAATTGAAGCAGAAGGAAAACTTCCAGACTCTTTCTATGAAGCCAGCATTACCCTGATCCCCAAACCAGGCAAGGACCATACCAAAAAGGAGAATTTCAGACCAATATCACTGATGAATATGGATGCTAAGATTCTCAACAAGATCCTAGCCAACAGGATCCAACAGCACATTAAAAAGATTATCCACCATGACCAGGTGGGATTCATCCCTGGGCTACAAGGATGGTTCAACATTCGTAAATCAATCAATGTGATACAACAAATTAATATGAGAAGAGAGAAGAACCACATGGTCCTCTCAATTGATGCAGAAAAAGCATTTGGCAAAATCCAACATCAGTTCCTGATTAAAACGCTTCAAAGTATAGGGATAGAGGGAACATTCCTGAACCTCATCAAATCTATCTATGAAAGACCCACAGCAAATATCATCCTCAATGGGAAAAAGCTTGCAGCCTTCCCATTGAGATCAGGAACAAGACAAGGATGCCCACTTTCACCACTCTTGTTCAACATAGTATTAGAAGTCCTAGCAACAGCAATCAGACAACAGAGAGAAATAAAAGGTATCCAAATTGGTAATGAAGAAGTCAAACTCTCTCTCTTCGCAGATGACATGATTCTTTATATGGAAAACCCAAAAGACTCCACCCCCAAACTACTAGAACTCATACAGCAATTCAGCAGCGTGGCAGGATACAAAGTCAATGTGCAGAAATCAGTGGCTTTCTTATACACTAACAATGAAAATACAGAAAGGGAAATTAGAGAATCGATTTGATTTACTATAGCACCAAGAACCATAAGATACCTGGGAATAAACCTAACTAAAGAGGTAAAGGATCTATACTTGAGGAACTATAGAACACTCATGAAAGATATTGAAGAAGACACAAAAAGATGGAAGACCATTCCATGCTCTTGGATCAGAAGAATAAACATTGTTAAAATGTCTATACTGCCTAGAGCAATCTATACTTTTAATGCCATTCCAATCAAAATTCCACCGGCATTCTTCAAAGAGCTGGAGCAAATAATCCTAAAATTTGTATGGAATCAGAAGAGACCCCGAATCGCTAAGGAAATGTTGAAAAACAAAAATAAAGCTGGTGGCATCACCTTACCTGATTTCAAGCTTTATTACAAAGCTGTGATCACCAAGACAGCATGGTACTGGCATAAAAACAGACACATAGACCAGTGGAACAGAGTAGAGAGCCCTGATATGGACCCTCAACTCTATGGTCAATTAATCTTCGACAAAACAGGAAAAAATATACAGTGGAAAAAAGAGAGTCTCTTCAATAAATGGTGCTGGGAAAACTGGACAGCTATATGTAGAAGAATGAAACTCGACCATTCTCTTACACCGTACACAAAGATCAACTCAAAATGGATAAAAGACCTCAACGTGAGTCAGGAATCTATCAGAATCTTAGAGGAGAACATAGGCAGTAATCTCTTCGATATCAGCCACAGCAACTTCTTTCAAGATACGTCTCCAAAGGCAAAGGAAACAAAAGCGAAAATAAACTTCTGGAACTTCATCAAAATCAAAAGCTTCTGCACAGCAAAGGAAACAGTCAAAAAAACAAAGAGGCAACCCACGGAATGGGAGAAGATATTTGCAAATGACAGTACAGACAAAAGGTTGATATCCAGGATCTATAATGAACTCCTCAAACTCAACCCACACGAAACAGACAAACACATCAAAAAATGGGCAGAAGATATGAACAGACACTTCTCCAATCAAGAAATACAAATGGCTATGAGACACATGAAAAAATGCTCATCATCATTAGCCCTCAGGGAGATTCAAATTAAAACCACATTGAGATATCACCTTACACCAGTTAGAATGGCCAAAATTAACAAAACAGGAAACAACAGGTGTTGGAGAGGATGTGGAGAAAGGGGAACCCTCTTCCACTGTTGGTGGGAATGCAAGTTGGTGCAGCCTCTTTGGAGAACAGTGTGGAGATTCCTCAAGAAATTAAAAATAGAGCTTCCCTACGACCCTGCAATTGCACTCCTGGGTATTTACCCCAAAGATACAGATGTCGTGAAAAGAAGGGCCATCTGTACCCCAATGTTTATAGCAGCAATGGCCACAGTCGCCAAACTATGGAAAGAACCAAGATGCCCTTCAACGGATGAATGGATAAGGAAGATGTGGTCCATATACACTATGGAGTATTATGCCTCCATCAGAAAGGACGAATATCCAACTTTTGTAGCAACATGGACGGGACTGGAAGAGATTATGCTGAGTGAAATAAGTCAAGCAGAGAGAGTCAATTATCATATGGTTTCACTCATTTGTGGAGCATAACCAATAGCATGGAGGACAAGGGGCGTTAGAGAGTAGTAGGGAATTTGGGTAAATTGGAAGGGGAGGTGAACCATGAGAGACTATGGACTCTAAAAAACAGCCTGAGGGGTTTGAAGTGGCGGGGGGGTGGGAGGTTGGGGTACCAGGTGGTGGGTATTATAGAGGGCACGGCTTGCATGGAGCACTGGGTGTGGTGAAAAAATAATGAATACTGTTTTTCTGAAAATAAATAAATTGGGAGAAAAAAAAACCACATTGAGATACCACCTTATACTAGTTTGAATGGCAAAAATTGACAAGGCAAGAAACAAGTGTTGGGGAGGTTGTGGAGAAAAGGGAACCCTCCTAAACTGTTAGTGGGAATGTAAGTTGGTGCAGCCACGTAGAAAAACAGTGTGGAAGTTCCTCAAAAAGTAAAAAATAGAGCTAACCGATGACTCAATAATTGCACTATTGGATATTTACCCCAAGATACAGATATAGTGAAAAGAAGGGCCATTGCACCCCAGTGTTCATAGCGGCAATGTTCACAATAGCCAAACTGTGAAAAGAGCTGAAATGCCCTTTGGCAGATGAATGGGTAAAGAAGATGTGGTCCATATATACAATGGAATATTACTCAGACATCAGAAATGATGAATACCCAACTTTTGCATCAAGATGGATGAGACTGGAGGGGAATATGCTAAGTGAATTAAGTCAAGCAGAGAAAGTCAGTTATCATATGGTTTCAGTTATTTGTGGAACATAAGGAATAGCATGGAGGACATTAGGAGAAGGAAGGGGAAAATGAAGGGGGAAATCAGAATGAGAGACGAACTGTGAGAGACTCTGGACTCCAGGAAACTAAATGAGGATTTTAGAAGGGATGTGAGTGTGGGAATGGGTGAGCCTGGTGATCGGTATTAAGGAGGGCACAGATTGCATGGAGCACTGGGTGTTATACACGAACAATGAATCATGGGACAGTACATCAAAAACTAATGATGTGTAAGAGGGCTCCCCTTTCTCACATGCTCTCCAACACAGGTTGTTTCCTGTTTTGTTAATTTTGGCCATTCTAACTGGTGTAAGGTGATATCTCAATGTGGTTTTAATTTGAATCTCCCTGAGGGCTAATGATGATGAGCATTTTTTCATGTGCCTGATAGCCATTTGTATGTCTTGACATGGATGGGACTGGAAGAGATTATGCTGAGTGAAATAAGTCAAGCAGAGAGAGTCAATTATCATATGGTTTCACTTATTTGTGGAGCATAGCAAATAACATGGAGGACATGGGGAGTTAGAGAGAAGGGAGTTGGGGGAAATTGGAAGGGGAGGTGAACCATGAGAGACTATGGACTCTGAAAAACAATCTGAGGGGTTTGAAGTGGCGGGGGTGGGGTGGGAGGTTGGGGTACCAGGTGGTGGGTATTATAGAGGACACGGATTGCATGGAGCACTGCGTGTGGTGAAAAAATAATGAATACTGTTTTTCTGAAAATAAATAAATTGAAAAAATTTAAAAAAAACTAATGATGTACTGTATGGTGACTAACATAACACAATAATAAAGTAAAATAAAATAAAAGAGAAACCAATTCCTGCTGATTTTCTAATTCTTTTTTTTTTTCCTCTCAGTTTGTTTACTTCAACTAGAAATGGGGATGTTAATGCATGATTTTTACCTAAATACTTGGCCTTTTTTTTTTTTACATAGGTTCAAAGGTTTTTTTTTCTTTGTTTTACTTTTTTTTTTTTTGATATGTGTAGGTTATAACTAACCATTATTTGATTCAGTGTCACTATATACTTGGAGCAGAGGTTGTCAGTCTTGGCTGCATGATATAGTTATGTGGAAAGCTTAAAACATGCTCATAGTTGGGCCCCACCAGGAGTCTGGGATATGGCTTGGTTACTAGGATTTTCAAAAGTTCCTCAGGTGATTCTACTTTGCAGCTGAGCTTAAGAAACCCTTGGCTAAAGTATTTCGGAGGTAACTGAACCATGCTGTGTGCTTCTGAAAAGTAGGTAACCGTGGCTCGTTTGAGTGGTGTGATCAGTCTGTTGTCTCACTTCTCTCACTAAGAATAAAGTGAAATGATTAGAATTGGATGGTAGAATGAAGTTCTTGAGTTTGATAAGCACTTACTGTTATTCACCAAAACATAAATGCAATTAAATAGGGCACATATGTGGTGAGACTAAAGTTAAGGCCTTTAAATTCTTGTGTGGTAGGGGAAGAGGTAACAGTTCTTGTTCTGAGCTTGTTCTAATCAGAGTGTTTGGCTCATTATTTAAGTCAGAAATTAACAAATCTGTTTTTAGAGCCTGTAACAATTACTAATTTATTGTCAGTTTAGTTAGGCAGACATTGTCTCACACTCTTGTTGACTTTGTCACCTACTTTCAATGTAATACGTACTCTGTTACCATAAGAGGATCTTTGTTTACTCCAGTAACAAGATGTTGGACAAGGATTTATAAACCCAAATAGTTACCTCCCTGAGGTATCAGAGAGCTTCCAGAAAGAAATCACACTGAACTTTAGATCACTCCTTTCTTTTATTCTGAAAAGTAATCTAGTCTATTTCCAGCTTGGAATTGCGAGCTTAAATCAAGCTAGGTGTGTTTATTGTGATTTCTCTGTTTGGTTTGAAGTATTGTGATTTCCCTCAATATGCCCATATGTTGCAGCTTGTAATACAATTGGGTTGTGAAAATTTTTTTTAACATCTATATAGCATATTAGCACAGTGTCTGTAAATATTTGGGCTTTGTGAATAGTATGAACAGTTGGACAGAATGGGGCTCAAAGCCTAGGTTTTCTAAATTGTTACCTTGATTTATTTAACTTATTTAGACGTAATTTCCATATCTGGAAAATTGAAGAAATGGTATTTAAATTCCAGGTTTGTTAATAAGGTAAGATATTTTAGATTCCTAACAGTGCTACCCACAGTTGGTCTGTAATAAATATTTCCTAGCTTTCAGATTGAATTAGTCTAGGTAATTATTCTACTAAAAATGGTACCTGAGAACAAACTAAGATCTGAATTTTCTTTAATAATGAATCTTATAATTAATAATAACTATTGGCTGTGATGTATATGAGTCACATCTTATGTAGTTGAATTTCTTTTTTTTTTTTTAAAGATTTTTATTTATTTATTGGACAGAGAGAGAGATCACAAGTAGGCAGAGAGGCAGGCAGAGAGAGAGAGGAGGAAGCAGGTTCCTTGCTGAGCAGAGGGCCTGATGTGGGACTCGATCCCAGCACCCTGGGATCATGACCTGAGCCGAAGGCAGAGGCTTAACCCACTGAGCCACCCAGGCGCCCCTGTAGTTGAATTTCTGATAAACCTAATAATCTCCTGGTAAATGTATTGATACCATACCTTTGTTTATCATGAGAACTTTTATAATTTTTCATTGTGCTTAGAGACATTTCCCAGAACTCAACAATTCTTACATTGTGAAGGGAGAAATTAGGAAATTGATAGTATAGACTGAGCAGTATAGTCTAGTCAGGGCATGAATACCTGGGTTCTACGTACACAGTGAAAATACAGGTGTCATATACGCCATGCTGAGGTGTAGTCAGATCAAATTTGTTCATTAAAAAATGTTTACAGCAGGGGCGCCTGGGTGGCTCAGTGGGTTAAGCCACTGCCTTCAGCTCAGGTCATGATCTCAGGGTCCTGGGATTGAGTCCCGCATCGGGTTCTCTGCTCGGCGGGGAGCCTGCTTCCCTCTCTCTCTGCCTGCCTCTCTGCCTACTTGTGATCTCTCTCTGTCAAATAAATAAATAAAATCTTTTAAAAAAATGTTTACAGCATTTCTCTATGTGCCCAAATAAGCTCACTGTAATAACGACTCCTCTCATTTTCTGCCTTTCCAAAATTGTTTCCATTTTTTAAGCCACAATTCAAATGTGGTCTACTTTAAAAAGTCGTCCCCTTCCTCCCCGTCAACCACTGCCCCCCTCCCTAATGAGAAATCCCTTTTCTCTGTATGCTCTTGCTATGTGATCTCTGTCCTGGTACTTACTTCACTGTTTCATATGAAAAGTAATGCTGTACCTAAGTTTCAGACATTGGGTTGAAGGTTGTGTGGAGTCCTAATTAAGGGCACTGAGTTTGACATCGGAGAGATGTTAATTTTGTCACTTTTTTGGTAAAGATTTGTCCTTTCTGAGGTCAGTTAACTGTAAGACAGGGATAAAAGTTCTACCTCATAGTTTTGTTGAAAGATTAAGTGGCTTAAGTGATCCATGACAGCAAGTGTTCAATAGTTGGTAGTGAATATGGTTATCGTTATTGTTGGTGTATGGTATGTTATTTATCCTGTGTAAATATATGACTTAAATAAAATTCTCCTCTTCTACTCTGTGCACTTGGCATTTTGCATAAGGTTCAATGAATTAACAAATATTTGTTGATTGAATATGTACATTAACTTTCACCTTTACTTAACTTTTAAAAAGAACAGAAACATTTCATAAAAATTGCTTTCTAAATGACTTTGTTTTAAAATCCCTACAGGTAACTTCTCATCCTATAACTTCAGTGTCCTGAAATCTGAGGATTCCACAAAGATAATATGATAGGAACTTTCAGTGATCTGGAGCCATATCCTACTTAGACTAATGCAGGCCTTCCAGATATCCTGAGAGCTTGGTACAACAGCACACACTGTAACAGGCACAGGCAATAATGCCATCTTTGCCTCAAGAAAGAGGTAAGCAGATTGACATAATCATATTATTATAGATCATCACTGAGAATTTTTTCTAAGAATTAAAAATTAATTGAGGACTCTTAACGAACCAGAATTTTTAGTTTTACCTTTTTTTTTTTTTTTGGTGGGAGGGGGGCATCTGTGTTCTCTGCTATGAAATTTTTGTTATTTTAGTGATACTTGATTGGTTTACATTTCTTTTAAAGTTATTCAGGGACCCTCTCCCCTGGATCTGAATACAGAATTGCCTTACCAAAGCACAATGAAAAGGAAAGTCAGAAAAAAGAAAAAGAAGGAAACCATTACAGCAAATGTTGCTGGGACAAAGTTTGAAATTGGTAGGTCTCCTCAGAATCATGAGATTTTCATCACTGTTGGAAAGACTGGTTTGATGTTGAAAACAATGTTGAAATTCAGGGAGATACCATTTGTGCAATTCATTTTTAAATGCCTTCTATAAAATGTTCTTTTTTATTTAACAAGTTAATAAAGATATTAAGATATTTAACAAGTTAATAAACAAAAAGAACATCAATATAAACTAAAGGCTTTAGCTATTAATGGGATGGTATTATATATGTGATTTTGATTAATATTTAATTTTTAAATCAAGTATGAAGTAAACATTACATAGATTAAAATGTTAGATGTAAAATTAAAAAATTACAAACTTTGAGATTTTTATTAAACAATGACTGACTTCAGGAATAGAGGAACAACACATTTTTCTCTGTGTTTTAAATAAAACTCTTGTGATGATGCTGTTGCTTTTTATTAATGAAGTTCCAGTTTTTATGTATAAGCAGTATCTGTGGTATAGAGAGTAGATAAGAAGAATAGTAGTCTTAAATTATGATACACTTGCCCAGCATTGCAGAACTCTTTTTTTTTTTTATAAATATTTTATTTATTTGACAGAGAGAGGCACAGCAAGAGAGGGAATATGAGCAGGAGGAGTAGGAGATGGGGAAGCAAGGTCCTCTCAGAGTAGGGGGCTGGATGCCGGATCCCAAAACCCTGGGATCACCACCTGAGCCAAAGGCAGATAGATGCTTAACTACTGAGCCACCCAGGCACCCCCAGCCTTGCAGAACTCTTAACAAATACCAGAGATACTCAACTAATCTTCCTCGTAGCCATTTTGCATTGAGAGAGTTAAGGAAAATCAAATTATGTTAATTATTCTTACTCTTATCCATCTTTGAGAGTCTCATTTTCATTTATAGTAATTCACCAAAGTTCTTGAGTGATCAGTGGGAATATTTCATTGGAATTGAGGTGCTCCGATACTCTGTTCCAGTTAGTGATCCTCAGAGGCGGGGACTTGAAGCAAGTTAGCATGGGAGATTTGAAAGATTCAGGGTTTATTTGCAGCATGTTTTCTAGAAACAAGAGTAAGGTGACCATTGTTAAAGTGATTGATGGGTGGTGTTATCCTATTATTTACTTTAAGGTTTTGGTGGAGTTCATAAGGAACCTTGATCTACAGGAGAGTGTTTCAATTCAGTTCTCTCTCACTTTCCCAGGAAGTTTTCCCAGGGCTGAAGTTGTCTTAGCATCCTTTTTTTAAAATTAAAAAAAATATATTTTATTGTGCTATGTGAGTCACCATACAATACATCATTAGTTTTTGATATAGTGTTCCGAGATTCGTTGTTTATGTATAACACCAGTGCTCCATGCAATACATGCGCTCCTTAATACCCACTACCAGTTTTCTTATACTGATTCCTACCTCCTTGCTGTGCTATGGTGTTTAACAGAATTCCTGGCTCATCCTTGGATGTTAAACAGAATTCCTGGCTCAGTCCTTGGATCAGGGACTGTTTGGAGAATACAGAGCTAAGTATAGGGAAGGGAAAGAGGGAATTGGCCATGTGTCAAGGAGAAAGAAAGCTACCTTGCTTTTCCCCTTATTTAAGCAAGTTTATGCAACACCTTCTTATAATTTAATTACTGCTCTCTTGGCATTTTGAATTATATAATGGAAATACACTTAAGCCATAATCAGAACACCTGTGTTTTTGCTCTGGTGTTGCCTGTTTCCTCATGTAGAATACTTTGCTATAGTTTTTTTTTAATATATTTTTTTTCTCCCAATTTATTTATTTTCAGAAAGACAGTATTCACTATTTTTTTCACCACACCCAGTGCTCCATGCAAGCCGTGCCCTCTATAATACCCACCACCTGGTACCCCAACCTCCCACCCCCCCCCGCCACTTCAAACCCCTCAGACTGTTTTTCAGAGTCCATAGTCTCTCATGGTTCACCTCCCCTTCCAATTTACCCAAATTCCCTACTACTCTCTAACGCCCCTTGTCCTCCATGCTATTGGTTATGCTCCACAAATGAGTGAAACCATATGATAATTGACTCTCTCTGCTTGACTTATTTCACTCAGCATAATCTCTTCCAGTCCCGTCCATGTTGCTACAAAAGTTGGATATTCGTCCTTTCTGATGGAGGCATAATACTCCATAGTGTATATGGACCACATCTTCCTTATCCATTCATCCGTTGAAGGGCATCTTGGTTCTTTCCATAGTTTGGCGACTGTGGCCATTGCTGCTATAAACATTGGGGTACAGATGGCCCTTCTTTTCACGACATCTGTATCTTTGGGGTAAATACCCAGGAGTGCAATTGCAGGGTCGTAGGGAAGCTCTATTTTTAATTTCTTGAGGAATCTCCACACTGTTCTCCAAAGAGGCTGCACCAACTTGCATTCCCACCAACAGTGGAAGAGGGTTCCCCTTTCTCCACATCCTCTCCAACACCTGTTGTTTCCTGTTTTGTTAATTTTGGCCATTCTAACTGGTGTAAGGTGATATCTCAATGTGGTTTTAATTTGAATCTCCCTGAGGGCTAATGATGATGAGCATTTTTTCATGTGTCTCATAGCCATTTGTATTTCTTGATTGGAGAAGTGTCTGTTCATATCTTCTGCCCATTTTTTGATGTGTTTGTCTGTTTCGTGTGGGTTGAGTTTGAGGAGTTCATTATAGATCCTGGATATCAACCTTTTGTCTGTACTGTCATTTGCAAATATCTTCTCCCATTCCGTGGGTTGCCTCTTTGTTTTTTTGACTGTTTCCTTTGCTGTGCAGAAGCTTTTGATTTTGATGAAGTCCCAGAAGTTTATTTTCGCTTTTGTTTCCTTTGCCTTTGGAGACGTATCTTGAAAGAAGTTGCTGTGGCTGATATCGAAGAGATTACTGCCTATGTTCTCCTCTAAGATTCTGATAGATTCCTGTCTCACGTTGAGGTCTTTTATCCATTTTGAGTTGATCTTTGTGTACGGTGTAAGAGAATGGTTGAGTTTCATTCTTCTACATATAGCTGTCCAGTTTTCCCAGCACCATTTATTGAAGAGACTCTCTTTTTTCCACTGTATATTTTTTCCTGTTTTGTCGAAGATTAATTGACCATAGAGTTGAGGGTCCATATCAGGGCTCTCTACTCTGTTCCACTGGTCTATGTGTCTGTTTTTATGCCAGTACCATGCTGTCTTGGTGATCACAGCTTTGTAATAAAGCTTGAAATCAGGTAAGGTGATGCCGCCAGCTTTATTTTTGTTTTTCAACATTTCCTTAGCGATTCGGGGTCTCTTCTGATTCCATACAAATTTTAGGATTATTTGCTCCAGCTCTTTGAAGAATGCCTGTGGAATTTTGATCGGAATGGCATTAAAAGTATAGATTGCTCTAGGCAGTATAGACATTTTAACAATGTTTATTCTTCCGATCCAAGAGCATGGAATGGTCTTCCATCTTTTTGTATCTTCTTCAATTTCTTTCATGAGTGTTCTATAGTTCCTCAAGTATAGATCCTTTACCTCTTTAGTTAGGTTTATTCCCAGGTATCTTATGGTTCTTGGTGCTATACAAATTAATATGAGAAGAGAGAAGAACCACATGGTCCTCTCAATTGATGCAGAAAAGGCATTTGACAAAATCCAACATCCGTTCCTGATTAAAACGCTTCAAAGTATAGGGATAGAGGGAACATTCCTGAACCTCATCAAATCTATCTATGAAAGACCCACAGCAAATATCATCCTCAATGGGAAAAAGCTTGCAGCCTTCCCGTTGAGATCAGGAACAAGACAAGGATGCCCACTTTCACCAGTCTTATTCAACATAGTATTAGAAGTCCTAGCAACAGCAATCAGACAACAGAGAGAAATAAAAGGTATCCAAATTGGTAATGAAGAAGTCAAACTCTCTCTCTTCGCAGATGACATGATTCTCTATATGGAAAACCCAAAAGACTCCACCCCCAAACTACTAGAACTCATACAGCAATTCAGCAGCGTGGCAGGATACAAAGTCAATGTGCAGAAATCAGTGGCTTTCTTATACACTAACAATGAAAATACAGAAAGGGAAATTAGAGAATCGATTCCATATACTTTGCTATAGTTTTAATAGTAATATTTTTATAGCCATTGACCAAACATTACCTCATTTAATCTTCCAAATAACCCTGTAAAATAGGCTGCATTACTCCCTTCCTCCCTTTCCCCTGCCTTTCTACACTCTAATAGTGAGGTAAATTTGAAGTGGCTAATAGCATTAAGAAGATAAACATGGGAAAATAAAGACAGTAAACTAAGATGAATCTTGTGGCTGGTAAGAGTACAAAATACATACTGCGAGACTCTCTATAGTTCGAGATGCACGTGGATTTGACTCAGAGCTTCCTAGCAACCAAAGCAAATACTAAAACATAATCAGTTATAGACTACACAGTGCCCAGAAGATAAAATCATTGGTTATTCGAAGGACATATCACTTCTGTATTCCTGACTCTTGGGAGAAATTTCTCTTTTAGTTTCTTATGAAGACATATGGAGTAATGAAGTACGTTCTCTCACTGGTTCTATAATTATTACATTATGAAATTCCACATTATTTTTTATACATCCTCTATAGAAAGTTGAATAAACAAGTCCAGTGAGAGTTAGCAACTTACCTAAGTTCACATAGATGACAAAAGTGGAACTTGAACCTAAATTCATTTGTTTCCAAATTGTTTTCTTTTTACTATATCATATTGCCTAAGTAAAATGTGAATTGAAATTTAAATTGAGAAACACAAATGTATCTTCTATATCTAAGATTCAGAGAGTTGCATGGATTCCTATTTTTAAAACTCCTGAACAGCCTCTGAAAACTCTATGGATCAAGGGAAAAGATCATAGGACAAATTATGAGGAGTATATTTTTGGTAATTTTTATTTAATGGGGACAAGGAGGATTGGAGAGGGGGTTATGTAATATATAAAGGGAAATGTGAGGAAATGGTTCATATGGTTATCTCTGTTTTACCAATGGAGTGTTTGGTTTGGTAGAAATTCAGTGTAGAGATAATTATTTTTTACCCCCTTTTAAAAAGAGAGCTCCTAAAATACCAGTATTTCAAGGCATGGAGGTAGGCTTTAGCTGTCAACAAATTTCTATTTGGAAATGATGAGTTAAAGGGATTTCTTTTCCATGCAGTGGAGGAGGATATCCTTAAAAGATTCCAATTGATATCTAAAATTTCAGTTCAAATAAAAATTTGATTAAATGGCTTACCTGAGAAAAGAGACTTTATAATAACCTAGCATTGTGTTTTTCTTTGAAGTTCAACTTTGTCAGCTCTCCAAGCTTTGAAATTTCTTAATAAAAGAGATTTATATATGACTGGCCTTACAGATTTGGTTTGTGAATCTAAGGAAATAATGAATCTTTTCCACTATTGTTATGTAACCTGAGTGTTCCCAGCCTCTCTGGTTCGTGTGTACATTCATCATGTGTACATTCATGTGTACATTTTAGTAGGTCATTATACTCCCTCCCTCTGTAACTGCCGCCAGTTCCATCTCTCTCTAAGGTCTTCTCAGTTATCTCTGAACAGCCCCAGACAATGTATCTCCTGTACTCAGGAACAGGTCTGCTTGTGAGCAGCTATTCTGGCCTCATTATTTTTTTTACTGCTTATGAGTGAGTTAAAGCAGTCTCCCAGGCTGGGTGACTGCAGCCCTTGCTCTCCCTGTGAGCCCTCAGGTCAGCAAAGTTGCCTGGTGGTCTGGGGCAGACAAGACAACGGCCTCTCCCCCAAGTATTGCTTTGTACATTGTCACCTGCACCTTCAGAACAGCCCCAAGTTTTTCTGAGCCTTTCATGGAGAATGGTGGTTTCAATTCAGCATTCCTCCCCACCCTAGCATCATCCCTCTCCAATCACTGTTCTCTTCTTTTATGTCTGTAGTCTAGGAACCATTGCATAAAAAGTCTTTTCTTTCTCCTCAGCCAAAAAGCAATCAAGAGTCTCTAGAACCTGAGACTGACAAGTGTCTGCTCATCAGTTTTGTACTTGAGCCAAGTGAATTCAGACAACTGATCCCCCTTTACCATTTCTCATCATGCGTAGGGTGTACAGTAAAGGAAAACATTGAAAAAGAAAACATTGAAGGGCTGCCATTTAGTTAGACCTTTCTATTAAGACTCAGAATTCTGTTGGGATCCAAAATTTATCCTAAATATTTTGCTTATCTTTATTTTAAACTTGAAATTCACTGGAAGAAAAGTGTTAGTATGTTAATTTGGTATCCAGATCAGAGAGGAGCATATAAATAGTTTGTACTGAAAAACAAGCTTTCCTCTGAGCATAAATTTTTTCAATCGGATGAAGGTGTTAGGAGCAGATAGGAGGGCCAGTTTCCAGATCTCTACGGTGAATTCTGCTTCATTATTTCATATCCTGAGTCAACACAGCTGACTTGGTTTTAATTGCTAAAAATAATTTGAACTGGGGAGGTGGAAAGTATAGGATAGGTCTAAAGATCAGGAACTATTTTTACCTTTTCTCTTTTAGCCCAAGGTCACACACACACACACACACACACACACACACACAAAAGCCTCTACTCATTTTCCTGAGTAGAGGTGTTGTCTCAGTTGTGTATATGTTTTCACTGTGCCATGAATAATCACTGAACTTTTTAGCAGAGTTGTGTACCTGCTAAAACTCTGATGGTTGAAACCAAGGATTTTGAGTGCAACCTAAAAACAGTTCTCAGTTACTGTGAGTGTAATTTGGCCCTAGATAAACTGTTGTAGCTAAAAATAAGGAAATGCTATAACTAATGGATATTTTGCAAACAAAATACTGTGAGATAAAATTTAAATATATCAAACCTGTTTCCATAATGAATATATTTCAGTAGTATTTTAATTTTCATTTAACTTAATCATTTACTTGCAGTTCGTTTAGTAATAGATGAAATGGGATTTATGAAAACTCCAGATGAGGATGAAACAAGTAACCTTATATGGTGTGATTCTGCGGTTCAGCAGGAGAAGATTGCAGAGCTGCAAAATTACCAGGTGGGGATTAATCGTGACCGGTTATTGGTTTTAGGAGAGTTCTATGAATTCCATCATAATTTTACTCAGATAGGATTCTTAATGTGTGGATATATTAAGTTTCATTTCTAACTTACCTAAATAGCCTGTTTTGTTGCTGTTCAGTAGTACTGACTCTTTGCATAAAAGCCCGAGTTCCTTCCAATCTAACTTTTAACCTCTTTCCATCTTTAAGGAAGAATTAATAGGAGAAAACGCTTCCTACACAGGTGCTTTGCATTACTCTTAAAGACGAGTGACATGGAAAAATTGCACAGAGATGTCTGCCATGTGGGCTTTATTCTTTTACTTGTAGAATGTCAAGCAAACATATTAAAAAGTAGACATCAAACTAAAAAGCCAAATATACAGAATTTTAGGCAATCAACATTTTGTATAGTTTGTCAGTATAGAGTGTAACACAAAATTGGCTATAGGAAGCTAACAAGGCCATTCTTGCCAATATTTCTACAATGCTTATCTGTATGAATATAGTAAATTTAGAATACTAGAAATTGACATTGAGGGAAGATTGTAACATTGATATCTCTGTAAACATGGTTTTTTGATTTCTTAAAAAAATTTGCAATTTTCTTCTTTGCTTATTGTAGATTCTTTAATTCTATAAAGTCATTATAATCATTTAATTTTAAATATTTTACGTTAATAGTTTTTTAAGAACATTAAACTCAGGATGGATGTAATGTTATTGTAGTATAAATGAATGTATTCATTAAGTCTGTGGGAATATTAATGTTTACCTTTTTATTTTCCAGAGGATCAACCATTTTCCAGGAATGGGGGAGATCTGTAGAAAGGATTTCTTAGCAAGAAATATGACCAAGTAATCTTCATTTTCTTGTAATAGAGAAGACCTTTTCAAAGTTTGTTTTGAATGTTATAGTGCATCTTTCACAAGGTTACATTGATTTGAAATGGTATTTTGATGGAAGAGATAGAATTTTAGAGCTAGCAGATCTTAGAAGTTTCCTGGTTCTTCCTTCATTTTGTAGAGGAGGTAACAAAGAATCAGAGAAATGAAGATCTTGCACAAGTAAAACAAACAGTGAATAGCGGAGCTGGAGCAGAATCCTGGTCTCCAGAATCTGACTCTTTTCACTGCAGTTTAGCAACATAATACACTGTGTGTGTGTTCATATCATGCTTATTGAGCATCTGTGTTTTATTGAGCATCTAATGTGTGCCAGACACGAGAGTAGGTGCATTTGTGCACACACATACACACAGGCATATGTGTATGTCCCTACCCAGGTCTCTGAGATAAATATATATATACTTATCTCTGAGACCACTATTTGGAGTAACAATTCTACTGTTATGGGAAAAACTGTTCACAAGTTCTCAAGTGTTATACCAAATGAACTGCAGAATTTTTATGCAATTTATATTTTTGTGGATTAGGGTTTTTTTTTTTAGTTTAAGGAAGTTGAGTGATAATTTAAGAAAATTTTTAAAAAAGAAAACTCAAACAGAGAAAGGTTAGGAAACTTGGTATATAACTAAATATTTTTATGCATCATGTGAAAGTTTATACACTCACCCAACAAATATTTTTTGTGTGTCTGTTATAGACTAGAGACTGCTAACAGGTAAACAAGATGAATAAGGCCTAGTCCCTGCCTAGAACTCAATTTTTAGTAAGGGAGAAAGAGTGATGTACATGAATACAGTTTGATGGTGCCACAGGGGAGAGTCAGTGTATGGCAGTGACAAAGATGATGATGGAGGTTATTTCCAGGAGGGTTTGGATGGTTTTCTGGGGAATTCAAATGCAAAATGGGTATTGAAAAGTGTATAGGAGTTCACCCTTTGAGAAGAAGGCAAGGAGACTGTAGGCAAAGACGGCAGTGGGAGGAACTATATATGGAAACTTAAACCAACATAATAGGTTTAGGGGAACTTCTAAGTGGTTCCTGTGGTTTTATAGGGTGTTGGGAGGCTCATTGTGATGCTGCTGCAGGTCAATGCAAAGGCCAGGCTGCATTCACCATGTTACTAGGTTTTATTCAATCATTTCATCATTGATTCTTTAATCTCTTTAACTACTTAGCAAACATTTCTGTTTATCCTGAGAAAAATGAGAACTTTTTTAATGGCTTTGAGTAGAGAAATGAAATGTTTTCCATACTCTTGGTGGGCCTGTAGATCATGGATTCAAAGAAGGGGGAGAAAGGAGGGAGGAAGCCCTGAAGGAGGTGATGATCGTCAACATCTGATAAACCAAAGGAGGGGTAATGGGAATGGGGGAGAGTTAATGCATCTGGAAAATAGGGAAAAGAAAGAATTGACAGGACTGGAAAGCTGCTGAGATGTGTGAATCAAAGGGGAGGAGGAGAGCAGTGTCCGAGATGACTGCTAGGCTTCTGGCTTAGGAAACATGTAGGTGGGGGCAATTTACTAACACAGGGATTATAGCAAGAACAGACTTCAGAGGAAAGGGAATTCCCTCCGCAAATTTTTAGACATGTGTTTCATTGAAGTCATTTACTTTCATCTAACATTTATTAAATATCTGTTATACACTGAGCAATGTTCTGGCCTTTGGGCACATCAGGTGATCAAAATCAGACTTGTGGATTTTACAACTTTGGGTTGTAACTGTGATAAGTGCAATGAAGTAGAGTTACATAGTAGTCAATTAATGGATAGTGAAGGACTTCTGGCGGAGGGAGACATTGGAGAGTTTCCCTGAGGATGTGATGTGGAAGCTTAAATATGAATTCTGAGAGGAGTTTATTGGTGAAAATGATAGAGAACAGTTTTCTGGGCAGGAAAAAATGTATGGTCTGAGGTCATGGGAGAAAGCAGGAATAGTCAGGATACTGAAATAAAGTCAAGTGTAGCTGGAGCATAGAGACATTGATGGGAAGGAGAGATTAGCTGAAGGGTGATGGTTAGGATTATAGTCCTTATCCTAAATTCCATAGGAGAGGAGGAGTGGGGGTGAACCTGGTAGAATGACAGATTTGAATTTTGAAAAGATCATTCTACCTGCTTTGTAGAGAACAAGAAGGTTAACTGTAGACCCATTAGTAGCTATTACACATAGGCAATTTCTTATTTTTCTAAGATCCTTGGAATTTTCCTTAAGGAATAAAGAACCTTCTATTAGATGGATAGTAATGACCTACTTATATAAAAATCAAATTAATTAAATTACATTCTTAATATCAATTTAGTAAATCCATGACAGCTATGAACAGAAATCATTCCATATTTCCAAATTCCTAAGTAAGATTGCATGTCTGTTTTGAAGCTATATATTTTTACACCAAATGATTTGTGCTAGATTGCTAAATGGAATAAAGTTTTCTCTTGAATATATGTGTGCTTGGATTTTTTTCAAGTATGTATGTATGTGAAAGAATGGTATCATTCATAAATACTCTACATGGTTAGTTTAAAATATATTCTTTTAATTAAAACTTTAAATTGATCTAATTTCATATCACTGTTAAAAATATAATAAATACATTTAAAGGTATTGGACACAAAAACAAGGACATCAGCACTGTTCCTGTGTTTCCTTTAGCTTTGTGTATATGTGTATATGTGTATATGTGTGTTTTCCAACCAGTGTTAGCCTATTTTGTATTGAGATTATTTAGTTTATTGGCTTATTGTGGATTTCACAGATAGAGTTGGTAATTATTTCCCTTCTCATGGTGGAAATATAACTTTCTTATAGGGTTTTCTTGAAAGAGCACTTGAACTATGATAATCATAGGAACCTATAGCTGTGGAAGGCCATGTGGCTTCCATATGCCACACCCTAGTTTCAGAATGTCGGCCTGACCTCTGTGCACCCCATGTACTATGGTTTCATTTTAGATTTTATCAGTCTCATCTGGGGACAATATCTCTTATCTATAAGAGACTTGCTTACATTTATTAAAAGGAGCTTTTTTTTTAAATAATCAGATTTTCTTTAATAGATAATATTTGAAAATATTTCTTCTAATTTCTTCATTTTTATTGGGAATCAATATGTATAAAATGGTCAATATTGGGATTAATCAAAAGTAAGCATTTTATACCTAGTTTTATCCTTAAATTATGTATCAAATAGGCAGCCTGATGAGTAGCAAATATAAAAATATCAGGACATACATTGTAGCCGTAAAGCCACAGGTAGAAACATATGTAGTTCATGTTAAAACAAAATGAAACAAAATTTCTAGTATACTCAGAGGTTCACATGGTTTTTTTTCAGAAAAGTAGTTAAACTTCAAAAATAGTGTAGGAAAAAATGATCAAAACTGCTCCTTATGGGTGCCTCAGAGGACTCAAAGTTATCTTCAAAGATGCAACATGAACAGCACCTGGTGGTGAACTATTTCCTGCTACCCATCCTCTCATCCCAGGGGCGGAGTTAATGACTATTTCCTCATTACCTTGTCATGAATGTCTTTATTGCACTTACCACATTGTATTTTCTAGCTTATTTGTAAATTCCTTAGGGTAGAGAATATTAATTTATCTTAATATCCCTAGTGCCTAGCATATAGTGTATACTTGAATGATCTACCAATATATGAATTGGTACACAGTACAGAGAATCTTGTCCTTTTCTTTCACTGATGTATCCCCAGTATCCAGAATAATGCCCAGCACATAGTAGGTGCTTTATAGACATATGTGGAATGAATCAGTAAATGAAGAAATTGTGGGAATTTAAATCCTTGCAATAAATGCCAGTAGCACAGAGGAAGAAAATTTAGAAAAGTATGAGTAGAAATTACTTTTCATATTATCTCTAATTTACAGAATGATCAAGTCCCGGCCTCTGGATTATACCTTTGTTCCTCGAACATGGATCTTCCCTGCTGAATATACCCAATTCCAGAACTACATGAAAGAACTGAAGAAAAAAAGAAAGCAGAAAACTTTTATAGTAAAACCAGCCAATGGTGCAATGGGTCATGGGTAGGTATTTTTCACCCAGAACATGTAAAAGTTTAAAAAAAAATAGGGGGAAAAGAATAAATGTGAGCATTCACTCATGGTTGAATATGAAAAAATAATAAAATGGGTTTCTGTTGCTTTTTTTGGAACTAAATATTTATTGAGCTATTTTTTCCTGTCCCACAGACTTCAGTTCTTCAATTTAAAGATTAAATCAGATGAAAGACTTTTATAGGAGACAACAAAATAGAGAAAAAAGATGTTTTCCAATTTTTTTCTTAAACATAAAATTTGTATTTATAATAATTTTAGAGTAACTTTGGAGGATATCTACTATCAGTTGATAGTAGAGCCAAATTGACTTGGAGAAAAATATAGTAAGGTAGTTACTCTTTCAATAGCTAGACATTTAAAGAAAAATAATTATATCCTCTTTGCTTTACAAATAAGTTTTTTTCTTTATTGAGTGATTAAATTAAAAATGAGTAAAACACATTTTAAGCTAAGGTACCATGAACTAGACGTGTTAGCTGAACATAGATTATGCAACTTAATATTCCTGTGTCCTTTTGCTGCAATGTACTTTTTCAGAGAAAATATGACTGAGGCTGCTTTAATTTTTTTTATTTTTAAAGATTTTACTTACATATTTGTCATAGAGAGAGAGAGCACACTAGTTGGGGAAGCAGCAGGCTCCCCATTGAGCTGGGTCCAGATTCAGGACTTGATCCCAGGACCCCAGGATCATGACCTGAGCTGAAGGCAGACACTTAACTGAGTCACCCAGATGTCCCGAGGCTGCTTTTAATAAAAACACATATATGTTATTTTAATCTTTTGATTTATCATTTTATCATTGCTTATTGTCCTTGTCTCTTACAACAAATTTTCCTTTAAGTCTATTTTGTGTAATACTAGTATACCACTCCAGTTCTCTTTCATTACTTTCAGCATGGAGTATCTTTTCTATTTGTTCTATTTGTTCAAGTTATTTGTATCTTTGAATCTGAAGTGAATCTCTTGTAGACAGTGTGTGATTGGACCATTTTTAAAAAAATACATTCTGCCAATGCTAGTCTTAGTTGGAGAGTTAATCCATTTGTAATTATTGATAAGGAAAGACTAATTTCAGCCATTTTGCTATTTGTTTTCTGTGTCATAATATAGTTTTCATTCCTCAATTCCTCCTTTTCTACTCTCTTTTATATTAAATATTTTATTGTATGCTATTTTAATTTTCTTGTCATTTCTTTTACTATATATTTGTGAGTTTAAAATTTTTTAAATTATTTAAATTATTTTTTTTTCAGGAATAGAATTTTTTGACTCACTTACATACAGTACCCAGTGCTCATCATACATGTGTGCTGCCCTTAATACCCATCACCCATTTAGCTCATTCCCCACCCACTTCCCTCCATCAACCCTCAGTTTGTCCTCTATTTTTAAGACTCTCTTATGGTTTGCCTCCCCCTCTTTCCTTCTCTTTTTTTTCCCCCTTCCCACATGTTTATCTATTTTGTTTCCTAAATTCCCCATATGAGTGAAATCTTATGGTATTTGTCTATCCCTGACTGCCTTACTTCGCTTAGCATAATGCACTCTACCTCCATTCACATTGCTATAAATGGCAAGATTTCATTCTTTTTGATGGCTGAGTAATATTCCAGTGCACATATACACACTACATCTTTATCCATTCATCAGTTGGTAGACACTTGGGCTCTTTCCATAGTTGGCTATTGTTGATATTGCTGCTATAAATACCAGGTTGCATATACCCCCTTTAAATCTGTTTTAGAGTTTTTTTTAAAATGGTTTCCCTGGGATTATAATTAATACCTCAATTTATAACAATCTTGTTTAGATTAATATCAACTTAGTTTCAGTAGTAAAACAAAAACAAAAGAGCTCCTCATTTTGCTTCTATGTAGCTTTGTCCCTCTTTATATTATTATTGTTACAAATTACATTTTCATACATTGTGTGCCATCAACATAGATTTATAATTACTGTTTAATGCAATTGTATTTTACATAAAATAGGAAAAAAGAATTACAAGCCTAAACTACATTAATAGTGACTTTCATATCTACTTATGTAGTGACCTTTATCAGGTATTTTTTATTTATTTGTGTGGATTTGAGTTACTGCCTAGTGTCTTTTCATTTCAGTCAGAAGAATTCTCTTCAGCATTTCTTATAGGCCAACTATATTATTAACAAGCTATCAGTTTTTATCTGGGAATATCTTAATTTCTTCTTCAATTTTGAATACTTTTGCCAGATATAGAATTATTGGTTAACAGGTTATTTCATTTTATTCTATTTTTTCCTGTCTTTCTGTCAACACTTTGAATATGTCATCTTACTGCCTCTAGTCTCCATTGTTTCTGTTGAGAAATCAGCTATTTATCTTATTGAGGATCAATAGAGTGTGATAAGTAGCGTTAGTCTTGCTTTGAAGATTCTGTCTTGGCTTTTGATAGTTTTATTATAATATGTCTCAGTGTGGATGTCTTTGAATTTATCCTATTTGGAGTTAATTGGGTTCTTTGGATATGTAGTTAATGTTTTTCATCAATTTGGGAAGTTTGCAGCCATTAATTCTTTAAATATTCTTTCTGTCCCTTTCTCTCTCTCCTCTTCTTTTGAGATTCCTATTATGTAAATGTTGATATTCTTGATGGTGTCCCATAGAACTCTTAACCTCTGTTCATTTTTCTTCATTCTTTTTTCTTCCCGTTCCTCAGACCTAGTCAGTCTCAATTGATCTACCTTTAAGTTCATTAATTCTTTTTTCTGGCTTCTTGTATCTTATGTTTGCCTTGCTAATGAATTTTTTTTGTTTCAGTTATTGTTATTTTTTAACTCCAGAATTTCAGTTTGGTTCCCTCCACTCTTCCTTAAAAACAAAAACAACAAAAACAAAAAACCCAAAAACCCAAAAACAAACAAACAAAAACTTCTATCTCTATTGACATTCTCTATTTGGTGAGATATTCTTCTTGTGGTTTCCTTAAGTTCTCTCCATATGGTTTTCTTTAACCCTTTGAACAGATTTAAAATAGTTGATCTAAATAATTGATTGTCTAGTAAGCCCAATGTCTGTCTTTCTATTAATTGGTAACTTTCCTGTGTATGGGCCATACTTTAATTTTCTTCGCATGACTCATAGTTTTTTGTTGGAAATCAGACATTTTGAATGTTATAATGTAGCAACGCAGGAAATCGGATTCTCCCCCCTGAAAGGTTTTTTGTTGCTGCTTGTTATGGTTGCTCTTTATTTGTTTAGTTATCTTTCTGAAATAATTTTGTGAAGTCTGTATTTTTTGTTGAGTATAGAACTGAAGTTCCTGTTCTTTTGCGTGGGCGCTTAGCTTGTAAGTGGACAGACATCTCCTCAAACATTTGCAACCAACAAAACAAAACAAAATGAAATAAACCAAGAAAACCTCCCCCAAACCTAAACTCCCAGTCCTTGCAGAAGGGATGTATATGTATGTTGAAATATGCCTTCAGCATTCAAGTAGGCAGTTTAAAACTCTGCCCTGGTCTTCATTTCATGCTTGTGCAGAGCCTGATGGTTAACCAGAGGTAAGAGCTTAGGGCCTTTCAAGTCTTTCCTGAGCATGCACTTGGCCTTGGGCATGCATATGGTGTTCTAGATTCCCAGAAATATGTCTGAGCTTTTCAAAGCTTTTATTCCCCAAAGATTCTCATACTTTAGTTTTTCTTTCCAATATTTTTAGTTAGTATATTGTTTTCTCCAACATTTATTGGTTGTCATAGGCAGCAGGAACTAATGCATTTGTCTTCAAATGTTTTCAACAATGCCCCCTGCCCTCCCCCCCACCTCCAGTCCCCAACAAGTAGCTGCCTCAACTACATTAGGAGAGTTCCTAATTAGGCAAGATAAAAGCTGTCCTTGAGTTCCTTCAGGGAGCCATCAGATAGGTAAAACAACAGTAACAAGAGAAATAAAACTACTACAAGAATAAGGTCTATTCTGCTCATTTTATATAGATTCAGCTTTTTTTTTTTTTTTTTTAAATTAAGTGCTCTTTGGTTGTTATAAGCTTTTGGTCAGTTTCTAGTTTTCCAAAAAAGTTGATTCTGACTATCTTTTGGCTGCTTATTGCTTTTGTGGAGGGACAGACTCTGGGATTCCCTACTCCACCATTTTCCTCTTGAGTATTACCTGTAATTTTGTAAATATCTTGACCCCATATCAAATTAGTCTTTTAATTCTTTTTTTTTTTTAAACTTAGAATTTCTTTGATAAGAAATGGTGACAAACTTCCATCTCAGGATCATTTGATTGTTCAAGAATACATTGAAAAACCTTTTCTAATGGAAGGTTACAAGTTTGATTTACGGATTTATATTCTGGTGACATCATGTGATCCGCTGAAAATATTTCTCTACCATGATGGACTTGTGCGAATGGGAACAGAGAAATACATTCCACCTAATGAGTCTAATTTGGTAAGTGATACCAGACAGAATCTATGGTTTTATTCATTTGTTCAACTTGTTCTTAGAGTATGAACTGTATGTAAAGATTCTATGAATCTGGGACGCCTGGGTGGCTCAGTTGGTTGGACGACTGCCTTCGGCTCAGGGCGTGATCCTGCAGTCCCGGGATCGAGTCCCACATCAGGCTCCCAGCTCCATGCAGAGTCTGCTTCTCCCTCTGACCTTCTCCTAGCTCATGCTCTCTCTCACTGTCTCTCTCTCTCAAATAAATAAATAAAATCTTTAAAAAAAAAAAAGATTCTATGAATCAAAGTACCCCTTATCAGGTTTTTATAGTTAGAATTGTGTACATAAACAAGACTTCTTCTCATTTATAGAACAGCTTTTTGAAAATTAGAAAGATAAAAAGGTGTCTCCTCCAGCAGGCTAATTAGGAGAGGGCCCTCCTTATGGGTGCTGTCTGCAAGCACAAGGCTGGATTTCAAAGCACATGTGTATGTAGTGGCCTTGCATAGGAATGACATGTACACATGTATATACAATAACCCTATATAGAAATGGATTTCAAAACACATGTGTGGATGCTTTGGCCCTGGATAGAAATGATTTATTTAGAAATATAAATAGAAATAATATCTCATTGAGAAGTATAGACAGAGTATCATGGAGTTGAGTAGAAGGATAGTTTATGTTTAGCTTTTCATGGAGGAAGTGGTATTTGAGCAAGCTTTATATCACAGGTTAGGGTTTAACAAGTAAGATGTGGGAGAAAGTATATGAAACAAAGAAAGTGAGAGTTATCAGAAAGTAGAGTTATTAACTTGTCATTTTGCACAAAAGAAAAGATGGTAAATTTATGCTGACCAAATGTAAATTAGAGACATAAACTGGTAGTCTCAGTGTGCATTTTAAAATCTATTAAATGGAGCTTTCTATAGATATTTTTCCATTAAGATTTCCTTTGTATAGGCATAACACATTGATGGAAGTCAAAATAGCAGTTTATGGTTTATGAAGGTCAAACTGTAATTTATTATCATAATTTATCATGAAAGTCACAAATTTTATTATCCATACTTAAAAATTTAGTTAACCTCTACCCTATTTTTGGACCTACTAATTATAGTAAAAATTATAATTATCATTTCCCATTTTGTCAAAAGCCTGGTTATTGTTCTCCTCCAATGTTATGCACACAATTAACTGCACTGAAAGTCATATTTTAAAAATTACATACTGACTGATCATAAACGTTGCTATGTTCAATTAATGAAAAATGTTGTAAACCTGGCGAAGGAAGAATAAGAGAACTGTAAATTTTTCACTGGAAAGGAAGATAAAGGAAAGAATCATCTCTTTAAAGGTCATAAGGTGTGAATATATTCAATCACCAAGTAATATTTGCACTCTACTGCATTCTAGGCATTGTGCTGGTTTTGGAAAAACAGTGACCAAGACAGATACAGTGCTTGACCTCTCAAAAGCAACAGTCTAGTGGGGAGGCAGAAAATAAAATAAGCAATTATAATACCTGATGGTAAGTGTAATGGTCTACGACACTGAGGGTGCTAAGGCAGTGCATAGCAAGGGCACTAACGCAGCTGGAGAGAAAGTTTAGAGAGGGAGATTGTTAAGAGAAATATGAATAATGAAGGGCTAGCCAGGTTGGGGGCAGGGTGGGGTGGGGTGGAAGTTCATAGAGAAAAATGGCCCAGAGGTATGGTGTGTCTGGGGAAAGCACTCATGTTCAGTGTGTCTCAATACAGATCGCGACGGGGTGGGTGTTCAGAGATGAGGATGAAGAGCCTACAGAACAGATCTTTCAGGACTTTTTAGGCCATGTCTAGGATTTTGGAATTTAACCTAAGAAGAAGGGAAGCGTTGAAAAATTTTAAAGAAGGAAAGAAGGAGTGAGATTTTTATCTTAAAAAGTGACTTGGTCTATCTGTGGGGAATCTGAGAGATGGATGTAGAGGTAGATGGATGGGAGAGGTGAGGGTATGGGAGAAGCTGTTTTCTAGTCTAACCACCTGTGAGGGGAAAGATGGCCTTATCTGAAGTAGTAGCAGAAGGACTATACTAACAGTAAGAATATAGATTTAAGATATATTTATGATAATGTGGATAACATTGATGTACTGACAGGTTAGATTTGTAGAACAGGAGGAAAAGGGAGAGAGAAATTAAGGATAAAACTCAAGAATTGTGGCATGGGTCAATTGGATGGATGATGTATGATTCACCGTGGTAAGAAATATAGGGGCTATTAAAGGTCTTGCCGGAAGCCAGTGTGTTTGGTTTGAATGCCTGCACAGCCTCCAAATGGATCTAGGCTATAAGCATTGAGATGTGTAGCATAAATGTAGAGTTCAGAAGAGGGAACCAAGCTATAGGCCTAATTTGAGACCTGTCAGCTCTTAGCTTATAATTAAAATAATTGGTGTGAATAATACATTGTAAGGTAGATAGTCATGTTTTGAGAAAAAAGAGTAATAAGAACTTGTAAGCTCATTTAGGTAATAAAGTGATTTATTTTAATATCTTAAATTATGTCTATGTGATTTGCTTAAATACACTAGATTAGGAAATCATAAAGAAAGTATGGTAGTCAGGAAATGTAACCTCAAGGTCTCACTTTGCCAATTGCTTTTGATCATGTAATCTTGTGGCTTTGGTTCACATGTAAAAAGAATGATCTCCTATATAAGTGTCAGTGTTCCTAATAGGTCTCTAAAATTTAAAAGTTCACCTTTTTCAACTCCATGATCAAATTCCTAGATTAAGATATGAAAGAGTAAAAAGAAAATATATATATATAGAATTTTAAGTTTTGTGTAAAGTGAGATTCCAATTATGTAAAATGTAAGCTTAAGAAAAAAAGGCTGGAAAAAATAAATCAATGCTTCTCACTGGCTTACTGTTGTGTATTTGTTTCGTCCTATTTCCAGTTTTTAAAATAGCATGTATTTTGTGAAGAGCTGTGTGTATTTCTAAGAATTAAATATTGGTAAACTGCATATAAGGAGATCATAAGACAGAGAATTTCAGGCATTGAAATATAATAACCATTTATTTTGCTACCAATATAACATTTTGCTGGTTCTTGAAAAGTTTTGTATATCCCAATTCACTGTATTGAGCCTACATGCTAAAAAATGGGGTGGAGAATAGTTTTATCCTTTTCATTCCTTGCAAGTTACTATTTGGTTTATAGCTGTCTTCGCTGCTTATGGCCAATGTCCAACTGGCAATGAACTACTTAGAAGGGGGTTTTTGTTGAGGTGGATATGAAACTAGAATTTCCGATCCTACTTACAAAGATACTGTTTTTTTTTTTTTGTTTTGTTTTGTTTTTTTTTAAGATTTTATTTATTTAAATAAATAAAAGAGAGGGAGAGCATGAGAGGAGAGAGGTCAGCAGGAGAAGCAGACTCCTTACCGAGCAGGGAGCCTGATGTGGGACTTGATCCCAAGACTCCAGGATCATGACCTGAGCCAAAGGCAGTCACTTAACCAACTGAGTCACCCAGGTGCCCCAAAGATCCTGTTTTAAGAAAAATGCACAGTTCCATTTTTTACTCACTTTTTCACTAGGATAGCTGGAGTTTTTATTACTGCTATTATTATTTATTTCAAGAAATTCTTGCCAAATGGAGAACCCCTCAAGAATTATTTTCTAACTTTTTAAAATTGAAAAATGATTTATATTTTGGCAACTAGGAAATTCTATAGTTCTATTAATTTCCTTTTTCTTCAGGTCAAACACTTACAGTTAGATAAGCATAAGATTTATGCTTTCTTTTAAATATCACTTAATTTAAAGCTTTTTCCTAAGTTTCATTAGGGTAGGGACTGTATCTTTCTTGTTAATCTGTGTATCCACAGTGCCCAGTACCAGTTCCTGCAGATAGTAAGTAGGTGCTCCATAAATACTGTTTAATGAATGAAGAAATAAATTCCTTTTTTAAAATTTAAAGATTTTTGTTTATTTCACAGAGAGAAAGACAGTGAGGGAGGGAATACAAGCAGGGGGAGTGGGAGAAGGAGAAGCAGGTTTCCTGCTGAGCCGGAAGCCCAATGTGGGGCTCTATCCCAGGACCCTGGGATCAGGACCTGAGCCACCCAGGTGCCCCAGAATGAAAAAATAAATTCTTAATTAGTGATGGGCACTTGGGTTAGTAAACAACATGTAGCTCAAATGATCACTTCTGCACACTCGTTTCAAAGATTATATACTGTAGACCTAAGTAACTGCAGTGAAAATAAAATATGATACAAATATACTTGGTTATTAACAAGCCTAAATAATAATCATGTACATGAAGTATATATTCATTGTGATGCAACATTGCTCTCTAAAGTAACTCCTGGGAATAGGCTCATGAAGGTAGAAGATACAGATTTGATGAATGTTTATACTAGATTGATAAGGAATCATTAGATATATATTAGTTGACAATGACAAAAGGATGAAAATTTTGGATTCTTTTTCAAGTTAATTGAGGATAACGGTAAGAACAAATATAAAAGTGTAAAGAGGCTAAGGCATAACAGCTCCAGTAAGGAGTACTGTTAATTTACTGTTAATCATTTAGGCTCTGTACAGCCTTGTGTGCTGCTTCTGTTTGCTGATTCCAAGTGCGCTCTGTCTCGTGAATGAGTTCCGGTGACCTCCTAGTTCCTATACAAGGCAGAGGTTGTGTTTGGTAGTCCTGCCTTTTGATTCATGCTACTTACTTGAGATTTCATTTTTTATTTTTCTTTGAAAAAACACAGAATGCTCTCTTAGAAAATTCTCTTCCCAAAACAAATATAGGTGAGAACTATCAGTAAAAACATTAAAAACAAATTAACAAAAACAAACTGTTTTTCTTGCTTAGCAGTGTGTAATTTCAGTTTCATATAATTATTTTAATGCTTTTAATGGTAGATATATTTTGAATAATATATAAAGTAACTTAGTAGATGACTACATTTGTAATCCTTTTATTAGAAATGTGCCATTGTATTTAATTTGAAAATTATCTAAATCATCATGGAATTGTTGATCTGTATATTTTAAAACTTTAAAATTGTCTTTCATCTTTGGTTGCTTTATGGTCTGTGAAACTCACAGTTCTAGAGTTTCATAGCTGATGACAACTTTGGTTTTACTTGTTACAGACCCAGTTGTACATGCATCTAACAAACTACTCTGTGAACAAGCACAATGAGCGTTTTGAAAGGGATGAGACGGAAAACAAAGGCAGCAAACGTTCCATCAAGTGGTTTACAGAATTCCTACAAGCAAATCAACATGATGTTGCTAAGTTTTGGAGTGATATTTCAGTAAGATTATACCATTTTCACAATTATAACTGTCTTTCTTCAGATTAATTTAAAGGATCATCACTATTTTATTCTTTATAAAAAAATTTTTTTAAAGATTTTATTTATTTATTTGACAGAGATCACAAGTAGGCAGAGAGGCAGGCAGAGAGAGAGAGTGAGGAGGAAGCAGGCTCCCTGCTAAGCCAAGATCCTGATGCGTGGCTTGATCTCAGGACCCTGGGATCATGACCTGAGCCGAAGGCAGAGTCTTTAACCCACTGAGCCACCCAGGCATCCCATCATCAGCATTTTAAGTAAAGAACAGATTACATTAGATTGGGCAGATAAACTATTTTCATGAGGGAAGTGAGAATTGTGACAGACCTTGATAAATGCTATTTCTATTGCTAGGGATTGGAGAGAGGGAGTTTTAGGTGCAAATAAAAGCATAAGTAAAGGTATAGATGTATGAAAATAGTGGTAAGTGGCCCAGGTTGACACATATGGTATTTTGGGAATTTTGTGGGGACTTATGGCTGAAAGGACATGTGGAGGCAAAATTTTAGGTCTGAAAATCAAGGCTTAACTTGATAGGCAGTAAGGATTCATTCCTTCCAGATTTTAAGGGAGGAGAGTAGTAAGGCCAATGACTGTGAATTTAAAAGGTAAATCTGAATATTGGTGTAGTACAGACCAAGAGTAGGTAGAGGAAGGCACCTAGAGATAGTTTATGTGAAAAGAATGGCCTGAAATTAACCACAGTAGAAGAGGGGACAGTGAGGTCAGCACTGACATTAACTGAATGTCCAAAATCAGGGAGAAGTAGTCAGACATTCCTTTGCAGTTTTAAGGAGGAATTATAGGGAGAATGGGCGTGGCTTTATCTGAAATAGAGTAGAAAGGAATTTATTTTGAGACAATCTAGAGTTTAGTTTTGTAGGTGAGGGAAAAGAGTTCTCTTCATTACTTTCATTCAGTCATTCTGTAAACACTTAATGAACCCATAATACACACTTGTTTCTGGCTGATAATCTGAAGATTTATGAGATACAGCTCTAATCCTTAAAAAACTTGGGAGTTTGGTAGGAAAGACCCACATAGAAGTTGTTAATAAAGTGTAATTTAACACATACAACAACAGAGCCATGCACTGGATTCTGTGGGAATGTAGAGGAAGACCAGATAGTAGCTTTCTGTGGGTGGGCATTGGAGAAGGGCTTTCTGGAGGCACTGACACCTGCACTAAACTGTTAAAAGGTCATGAGGCTCTGATAATGAGTTCCAGTAGAGACTTGTTGAACTTAAAATGTTTTCTCAGGTAGAAAGATCAAGCAGGCAGTTCGAAGTGTAGGTTTGGGGTGTGATTGATACTTAAAGCCATGGCAGTGGGTGGCATTGCAAATGGTAATAAAGAGAATAAAGGAGGCAGATCTGAGATGATAACCTCAGTGAAACTGACCCTTTATTAATCCCAGCAGAGGTATCACAATGGTATTCAAAGTTAGAAGAGGACTTAATATGAGAGGGCTATGCAGTATGGTTTAGCTTGCCTTTGGGGACAAATACTATAGAATTTAAATAAATCTATCATGGAAAATGGACATGAAAGTTCATAGTTAATTTGGTTCTCTTAAGAAAATCAGAAAAATCAGCATCATTGTATTTATTTTTTTGTTGTTTTGTGGGTTGATATTTTTTACACTGTATTTTCTGTATCACAGAACATAAATCCAGAGACCCTTGGGTGTCAGACAAGTAAAAAGGAGTGAAATGGTCTGCAAAGAAGTAAATAGGGTGTTTACCATGGTGATTTGAAAAGCATAAGACATCTGAAGGGGGGGACACTACTCAGCACCAGCCTTTTGGTGCTACCTGGTATTCTGGGCCCAGTGTGACTCATTCTTCTAATTTGCCAGTGAAAACTCTTACGTCTCTTGATTTGTAAATATTGGCAACACATTCAAAACCTTTTAGAAATTCGGGGCTCCAGCATAAATGTTTGTCCACTGAATTTGGTAAGAAGCTCACCAACTTGTTAACTTTCTACTCTATTGTCCTGATAACCTAAATACATCCAAACAAGAATTTTGAGTACAATAATGCTGTGTTTATTTATCTACTTATTTATTCTACCAATGCCAATTTTACAGAAATTCAGAAAAATATTTTAATAATAATAGTTTATTATCATAAATATCATAGATATCTGTTTAAGATGAGTTAATGAAATAATATAAAAACAGGAGGAGGTAAAGAGTGTCAATCAGTAAATTTTTTTTTAAAAGATTTTATTTATTTATTTGACAGATAGAGATCACAAGTAGGCAGAGAGGCAGGTGCGGGGGGAAGCAGGACCCTGGGATCATGACCTGAGCCGAAGGCAGAGGCTTTAACCCACTGAGCCACCCAGGCGCCCCCAATCAGTAAATTTTTATCTTAATGTTATAGTTTGCAAATTTCATGAATTTAACTTAGGACTTTTTTCCCTAATGACCTTTTTTTTTTAGTGGGGTACTTTCTCTAAAAAGTGACTGTGTATGAAAACTGACATACAATAGTACCTCATATGTAGCACAGAGATATATACTTTTGTGCAGGTCAAGAATGAATAAGAAATCACTAGAAAATCAAGCCACAGAAATTACAACCATTGTAATCACTCATAAAACCATCCTTACTGAATGCTTTTTATATATTTACATACATGTACAAATCTATAAATCATATTTCAAAGCAAGGCCGCTATGTTGGAAATTCTCAAAAGCATTAGTGGAATTTGATTCATGTTTGGTTATGTTACTCCTGATTTTCACATATATCTGCAGTCTTGCCTTTGCATTCCTTACAAATGTGTGTTTTATGTAGAAAAAACACAGATTTGTAATTCAGGGTTTATTACTAGTCACTCTCCCCACCCTGCGTGAGTTGTTTGAGCAGATACTTAATTAGCCAAGATTTTAACTTTTTTCCCTTTATTCTCCAGTGACTTCACTAATATATCCAAAGACTTATATGAAATGGTTTTTTGGCTTTTGTCTTTATATCCTTTAGGGTTACTGTTAATTTTTTATTTTGATGAAAATTTTGTAAAACCACCTCTCATGCCATCTCTGATACTTACCTCAAATATGATCTGGATTGGGGTTCTGGGTAACAGCAAAGTTAATTTCTGTTTCTCATTTTTTTCTCTCATACAGTGAAAACTGCTGCCACCAGGTAGTAGAATGTTTCTGACCTGACACAGGAGGTGGGGTTTGGGAGGAATGATAGAATAACTATAATAATAGTAGTAGTTAACACTTATTGAAGGTTTACTGTGTTCTAGGCACTATGCTGAGAGTTTTACATGGAGTCTCATTCTGTCCTAACATCAGTCTTTTGCAGTATGTATTACTACTACTTCCCCTTTATCTTGGGGAAAGTGAGACTCACAAAGTTAAAGCAACGTAACTGAGGTACATCTAGCAAGAAGCAAAGCCAAGAATAAACCCAGAAAGCCTGATTTTAGAGCTAAGTTCTTAACTGCCTTGCTAAATTGCCTATACCTGTAGAGAGGGACTTAGAAAGACATATATTCTAAGCCAAAAACCCCTGCAAGACAGCTTTTCCGCAGTCCGTAACTTATTCTTAAACTTCAGGAAACCAACTTTTTGTTTTATGAGCATTCATAACTCACTCTAGTAGTGTTGTGTGTCCTCGCAGAAAGTGTTGATAGCTATTTCTGTAATCGGCGGGACTCTCTTCTCAGGTAAACCTTATGAACTGCAAAATCACTACCACATAAAGGAGCCCACCGCTCCTAGATTCTATCCCACCTTTCCAGCTTTTGTCTAAGTGGAAGTTCTATGCTGTCTGTGAAATAGTTTATCCTCCTTGTAGTTTTTCTTCCCTGCCACTCCTAAACCCTTCTGCATGGTTTCTGAGAAGGCTAATGTATGATCTTAGCCTTATTTATTTAACAGATAGAAGCCACATTTATCAACTTCTTTACTTACTCATAACTATTTTGAGCATCTCCTAAATGGCAGGCACTAACATAGGCACAAGGCCATGGCTCTCAACAAAAAAAGGAAAAGATGTGCTGATTCTGTAGTGTGCGAAGTGGTGCAGGAAGGGATGACAGTGGCTACTGTCGACTCCAGCATCGGGGAAGTCTCTCTGAATATCAAGGCTGGGCATGGGACTATCAGGAGGGGTGTTCCAGAAAGAGGAACCAGTTATGGCCAGGGGCCCTGAGCGGGCAAGCCTGCATGGGGTGTAGTGAGCAGGGCAGGGGTGGCATGAAGTGGAATCAGAGCAGTGGCCAGGGCCACATGGCATAGAGCTTTGGGAATTTGACCAGGGCGCTGTTTGTAGGTCCAGGCCTTATTTTCAGATATGCAAACTTTTCTGAAAGACATTTTCACCTTTTTTTTTTTTTCTTTAAATCATTATACGTGCAGGAGTTGGTTGTAAAGACTTTGATTGTAGCAGAGCCTCATGTCCTGCATGCGTATCGAATGTGCAGACCCGGTCAACCTCCAGGAAGTGAAAGTGTCTGTTTCGAAGTCCTGGGATTCGATATTTTGTTGGACAGAAAACTAAAGCCATGGCTTCTGGAGGTAAGGCATTTCTTTTAAGAAGAAAGGGAAGTTACTACTGTCCTTGTGCATGCAAACAAATGTTTTTTAAATGTGTACTTGGCACAGCTGGCTCGCTAACTGGGCAGAAAGAGGCTTGAATGGAGCATGTGGGAGGAAGAGAACAAAATTTCAGAGAATAGAACAGATCCAGGAATGGGCCAGTATGTGCTTGATACTACTTTTCCTAAACGAATGTCGAGTGAATTTCTAGGCCAGGAATTTTGAATATATGCATGGATCTGCTTTTACTGATTTGTTATCTACTTTCTCCACTATTTTCCCAGCCTCACGGCCTCTACCATTTCATGACTTCTGGGTGTTGTCTTTCCTCTGTGTGGGTGGCTGGGCTCCAGGACCACAGCCATTCAAACTCTCCAAGAAGAGAGAGGCTCCATTGGTTCATTAATCAGTATTCAGTACCTCATACCCCAGCTGGCATGGATTCTCCCTTAAGGCCATATAATACGCCTGGGGCTCCACTCATACCCAGCCTGTTAACTGTGTTCCTTTGGGTTTGCTGCCAGTCCCTGCTATGGTCAGAGTCATCATTACTTTTCTCCTATTATAAAAGGTCACTTAATATTAGGAAAAGATGAGATGATATAAGGGAAAAATAAGAATAGTCTCTGTTTAAGATTTTTGTGTGTTTCCTTCCAGTCATATTTATGTTACATCAAAAAAAAAAAAAAAACAAAACCTAAACTTAGAAGTTATGTGTGTACTAACCAATTCAGCAACTCCTTCTCAGACCCCAGATCTGGAGTCACAGAGTGCATGGGCACAGAACACTGTGCTTAGGAAACTTTACCAGGAAAACAGCACATACCTAACGCCAGTGTTGATTAGATTAGTTACACTGTGGGACATACTGCTGTAGAAGACACAGTCACCAAGAACCTTTCATTTTAAGCTGATCAACTCTTTTTTTTGGTAATGATTTTGAAGTTGGAAGTTCCATCTGTAACTTGAAAAAGCAAATTGAATGAGTGATAGATAATCAAGAGATTCAAAGTATATCTTCAAGAAAGTGCACTTTCCCAGCTTGAGGGAGTATGGTGTGTGTGTGTGTGTGTGTGTGTGTGTGTGTGTGTGTATGTGTGTGTGTATTCATTCTCCTATGTTCCAGGAATGTATCTTATGTTTCCAATCAACTATAGGTGTCAGATGTTCAAATTTTGCTCTTGCCTGGGTCCTCAAAATAAGATAAATGTGAGGAATTTTGCTTGTCTTTTTGCTTCCTTCACTACACATATATGAAAGCACTTGACTTTACATCTTACTAGGGCCTGACATTTTCCTCCTTAGGTTTCCTACTTTGTCTGCAATTTTCCTTTCCTGTTCTTAACTATAGATCCATTTTTCCTGCTCCTGCTGCTTGTCCTTTGTCTTTGGTGGGGTGGGGAAGACGTGACGGCATGTGCATGAAGTGGAGCTGAAAGTATATTGGGGAATAATGACTGCAGATGATTAGTTGACCTGGTTTTAAAAGCATTTGTCTGATGAGCTTTGTATGAGTTTGGCATATCAGAATTGACTGAATGGTTGAATTTTGTATTTTTTTAAAGGCTCAAAACACCATCTTTTGCATTAATGTTTCTTCATAGTTTATTCTCTTCATCATGTCCAGATCAATAACCATTAAAAAAGCTCGACAATAATCAAGAACTAAATAACATTATTTGCATTAACATATTTTCATTTTTGATTCATTTCTTCATTTCCAGATCAGTCAGAACCATTACAGAAACTTCACAGTAACCAACAGCTATGGATAATGAAAGATTTGTTATATTAAAATAATTAAAGGAATCTTATTTAGATCTTGCTTCTTTGTGTTTTCTCCCAGCTGCAATTGTAGTGGTTCTAACATATGTTGTTAAAAACCTTTTGGCACCATCAAGTGGAATAAGATAGAAGGTGCATCTGAGAATATGATAACTTTTAGTTAACTGGAATAATTGCAGGTAATGATTCATAGTGGCAAAATTGCAGAAGTTTTCAAGCACAGAAACATTTTTTGGGGGGAAATATGGAAATTGGGTAGGATAGGAATAACCTGTTGATACTTTAATTACCCATGAATTAATTTCAACAAGTCCTTGTGTCAGGGCATGGTGATCCAAGAAGACAGAATACTTGGTTAAGTATACCTGGTCTAGTGGGGACTCAGATATGTGTCTTTTTTTTTTTTTTTAAAGATTTTATTTATTTATTTGACAGAGATCACACGTAGACAGAGAGGCAGGCAGAGAGAGAGAGAGGGAAGCAGGCTCCCTGCTGAGCAGAGAGCCTGATTCGGGACTCAATCCCAGGACCCTGAGATCATGACCTGAGCCGAAGGCAGTGGTTTAACCCACTGAACCACCCAGGCACCCTCAGATATGTGTCTTACAATAATAGTTATGAGTGAAAGTAGGGAACAGGGTACCAGCACAAACAATAGAGTGATTAATCTCTCTGTGTACATATGTTTATTTGATAGTTAAGAAAATCTTTGCAGAGGAGGGAACACCTGAGCAGAGTGCTTAGGGCTGTGGAAGGTGCAGTGGGGACTGGGGGTTAGGAAAAATGGGGGTGTGATGGGGATAAGTTTCTGGACCAAGGGAACAATGGTAATTTTGGAACGTAGAATCTATTATGGATACTTTGATATATGCATAAAATGATTTTGCTTGTTTTGATAATAAAATTATGATTTGGTTGGCTAATAATATTTATTAACTTAATTTTATTTCCAATAGTGTTCATTTTTGCATGCATTTACAAGCTACTGAACTTTAAGACTCTAACATCTGAGCCTTTTTGTTCTAGAATTGGGGTTAGGAAATGAGAACCAACGAAGCCATCAACATCACAGAATAGATTTTTTTTTTTTAAAGATTTATTTATTTATTTATTTGACAGAGAGAGATCACAAGTAGGCAGAGAGGCAGGCAGAGAGAGAGAGGAAGGGAAGCAGGCTCCCTGCTGAGCAGAGAGCCCGATGCGGGACTTGATCCCAGGATCTTGAGATCATGACCTGAGCCGAAGGCAGCGGCTTAACCCACTGAGCCACCCAGGCGCCCCTAGATTTTTTTTTTTTTAAAGACTTATTTATTTGTGTGAGAGAGAGGCAGTGGGGAGGGGCATAGGAGGTAGGAGAGAGACCTCGATGCTGGGCTCCATCTCATGACCCTGAGATAACAACCTGAGCCAAAACCAGAGCTGAACACTTAACCTCTTGTGCTACCCAGGCACCCCAAAGTAGAATTTTGACTGAATGGAACCTTAATTTTCAAAATTTCTTCTCTCTTTATTTTTTACTTTACCTTTCTCATAAAACTTTTGAAAAATCCAAAATGTGAATTGAAAAAAATTTCTTTCTACCTTTTCACATATTAGTTTACCTTGTGTGGGTACATTTCTCTGTAGACCAATTTCTTTTCTATGGTGGTTGAGGGAATATTCTGACATAGGTAACAGAGGGTCTGAGGTTACTTCCATCCTGGAGGACAGATATGTCTGGTTGAATTCCAGATGGCAATTTTGAAATGGAACACCTAAGGAATTCTATAAAGATAGATAACATTTCGGTGACCCATGCATATTGGTAACATGCATTTTATTTTTGTTCCTAAATGTCTGGTTCTATTTATAATCCTGTCCTGTGTAGCAGCAGAACTATTGTTAGTTGTATAACAAATTGCAGAGATTTGAATTAGAATAGAATAGTACAGAAAATATTTTATTTTTTAAAATTTTTTCATATAAAAGATACTACTGTATCCTTTCTTCACACTTGTAAGTGGAAATACTTAGAGTTTCGAAGTAACAGATTAATAAACTCCCTTTCTTAAATTTTGCCTGAAGTAAGTGGATGTTCTTACAGTTACCATGCTGTTCCCTTCTCCTTGAGACCACATCACATGGACAGAAATATGTCCATCACCTTCTAAATCAGAGATCAGCAAACCATAATATAGTTTGGCACATCACTATAAATGGAATACCATGGTCAAAATGATGACATGAAAGATTTTCATGATATATTTTTAAAAACTTGGATTATAGAATAATATTATTAGTATAGGTAAGTATTTGGAAGATAAAATAAAAATTATAAATATCTATGCATAACAAAAATTTATCATTTCTCAAATGGTTAGCAATACACCATTTATCAGATGGATTATAGTCTCCTGGGTAATGGGATTACAGGTGATCTTTTTGTTGTCTGTTTGGCTTCTACATACATACATCTACTTTTTTATATTTCTTAGAGCTGCCAGTTGTGAAATGCATACTGTTAGTTATTTTGTCTCTTATGGAAAAGAATTGTATAAGAAAACCCTCTTCTATGACTAATGGTGTCATATTTTTTTGAGATAGGCTATGAGGTTTGGTGGTGGTCATGAAGCCAAGCTGTAGGTTTGAACTCCGCAGTGTTCTAGCCGACTGAATTAATTAAGTAACTTCTGTAAACACTTGCCATTCTAGTTATGTTTTCATAGCAAAAAAGACAAAGACAAAAATCCCTGCTCTTGAGGTGGTAGTGTATTGTAGTGTATTGTAAAATGGATTTCAGGGTATATGCAGTTACTGTTACTTCCTATTTTTCATCTTCATGAAATCCTGGAAATGATGTTGAAAAGAACACCCACAAATGGCTTGGTTATTCCCATGAGTCCTAACACAGTTAGAGAAACTCATAGAGGTTAATCTGCAGTTATATTTAATGGTATCTTCTGAGTTATATAGTCAGTGTCTGTGGAAATGAAAATTGATGATTTATTGTTTGATCCAGGTAGAAAGAAAATAATTTCTTTTTTAGGCAGCAATAGATGAAATCATCCAGAAGATCTGAAGCAGTGCAAAGAGGGCACTGAGAATTTCTATATGCTAAATAAATACATTTAATTATTACTGTATTGGTAACATGCATATTGTTTTTGTTACATCATCATTATTATTGCTAATACTGGTATTCTAAAATTTTGTCAGGATGAGTCACTTTTAACTTCCCTAAACTTAAAACCTAGAGTGCATGAGGTGTTGGGTTGGAGAAGGTGGAGAGGGAGAGGGCAGAAATGCTTACCGAAGATCCTGAGCTAAGGCAGTAGGGGGAGGGAGGCCATGAGAGCAGTCAATTCCTTGCAACTCTTTAACCTAGGGTGGTGGGGAAGGAAGATATGGCAGTAGTAATGAGACCATCTACCATGCAGAGCCTTGAGATTTATTGTAGAGTTTTTCTACTGGTTTGGGATCTTACATAGTTTAACAAATATGTTTTGAATATTAATTAGCCACCAACCTTTGACTATTCTCATCTTTTCTTTGTAAATTTCAGATTAATCGTGCTCCAAGCTTTGGAACTGATCAGAAAATAGACTATGATGTAAAAAGGGGAGTGCTGCTAAATGCTCTAAAGCTGCTAAACATCAGGTAAAGTGTTTCCTCCATCTTTTGGAAGGTTTTCACCACCTTTGACATAGAACAATCACTTGTACATGGGATTGGCTTGTAATTTTTTCTTATTTTATATTTTGAATTTCTTGATTCCATTCTTCAAACCCATTTAGTGTTTTCTTTTTAAATATCTTTTCCTCTCTACAAACTGCTTTTTCTTCTCTCCATATCATGTTCTGAATCTTCAGTAAATAGGTTAAATTACAGTGTTCGTATAATTATTCAATATAGAGTGTAAGGTTGTATTGGAGAATACCTGAGGAAAATCTCTACATTATCTTCCTCACCTCACAAGAAGAAATTAAAGCAGAGTTCATTCAGGAAGTTAAAAAAGTAACAACCCTCAAACACATGGATTTCCTACCTTTCTGTTCAGGGGTCTTCCCACTGGGTCTTGCTGCCTGGGTAAACAGAAAAAGAGGCAGTTGTTGTTCAGGCAGGGTTAACCGTCCCATTGAAAAGCGTAGCCAGGAATTTCTCCCCGCCCCCATGCTGGATAATAGTCCATTGTATGTATATACCACATTTTCTTTATCATTCATTTATTGAGGAACATTTAGTTTGCTTCTCTCTTGACTATTGTGAATAATACTGTAATGAACACGAGAGTGCAGGTATCTCTCTGCAGCCCAATTTCCACTCCTTTGGATATGTACTTGGAAGGGGGATTGCTGCACCAACAGAATATTATTAGGTTGGTTGCAGTGTAAATGATCATGGATCTCAAATATTAAAAATGTTATATTGTAAGAAAGCTTTTGGCTCAGTATGAAAGAAATTTGTTAGAAGTTTAATTGAACTGCTTAATGAAGTTGTGAGGTGTTTACCATTGTAAGTGTTCAAATAGTGTTTAGGGTGTTGGATTAAAGGACCTCTGAGGTCATTTAAGCCCAGGGATTTTATTATTTCAATTGATTCTAATCATCATTTAAAGAACACTAAAAGAGTTGTGGGATGCTTCCAAGCAATTTATTTATTTTAAATGTTTCCAAGCATTTAGCAGATACCTGCTTAAGAAGTAGCTTTCTATGGAAAGCATTATTAAAAAAAGAGATCAATGCATGAATTTGTTTTTCTGTTTTTTTTTATAGGTAAATTTGTTAAGAAATTTTCATATGGCCCCTTTTTTGCTTGATCAAAGAATGATTCACCTCAATTTAACTGAAATGTCAATTATCCTAAAAGAAATGAATAGAGGAGATATAGAAAGTGAAATTTTTGTTTATTTAGCTTACACAAGTGCATCAACTATTTTGGATTATTCAAACAGTATACCTATACTTTCTTTTACATTTACTATTATTATATAAGTAAACCTTATTATTTTGTTTTTGTTTTTGTTTTTGTTTTTTGCGTGTCTTTGCCAACCAGTTCAGGACATAATCTATGGGTGTTTTTGTCTTCATAAAAGTGAGATATACAGGGTACCTGGGTGGCTCAGTGGGTTAAGCCGCTGCCTTCGGCTCAGGTCATGATCTCAAGGTCCTGGGATCGAGTCCTACATCGGGCTCTCTGCTCAGCAGGGAGCCTGATTCCTCCTCTCTCTCTCTCTGCCTGCCTCTCTTCCTACTTGTGATCTCTCTCTGTCAAATAAATAAATAAAAATCTAAAAAAAAAGTGAGATATACATAGTTCAAACAGTGAGAAATTTCTAGACTTAAAAATAAAGGAAAATTAGAATTCGTTTTCCTTATTTTTCTTAGTGTTGTTCCACTTAAAGAATTTAGTACAATTCTTAACACTTTGAGCATATGCTAATGAAGTTTACATTATAGATGTGCCTTTTCTCTCCATCCAGATGGAGTCTCCATGGGCATATATGTGTTAGACTTGTCTTTCAAGTCTGCAGAATTTTTAAAAAATATTTTATTTATTTGACAGAGAGAAAACATAACTAGGCAGAGAGGCAGGCAGAGAGAGAGGAGGAAGCAGGCTCCCCGTGGAGCAGAGAGTCCAGTGAGGATGCAGGGCTCCATCCCAGGACCCTGAAATCATGACCGGAGCCAAAGGCAGAGGCCCCAACCCACTGAGCCACCCAGGCGCCCCTAATTCTGCACAATTCTTAACACAATGTTTTACTTAGAGTGTGGCTCCATGTATGCCTTAAAGCTCATTTTGTAAGGATATATGCTTTTAATCTCAAGAAAATCCCAAAGAATGTAGATTGCTCAGAGTATTCCATCACATCTCCTGGGAATACAGAACCTCAGTTTAGTATAAGGAGACCCATAGTGATGGTTGATTAGATGAATATGACAGACGTGGATATATATAAACTTTGATTCATAGCCCCACTGTGTCTCCTCTTCTGCTCATTCCCCTCATAGGGATAAGATCAGGACTTACTTGAATTCCTGTGTTTAAAATTTCAGGACCAGTGATAAAAGGAGAAACTTGGCCAAACAAAAAGCTGAGGCTCAAAGGAGACTATATGGTCAAAATTCAATAAAAAGGCTCTTACCAGGGTCCTCAGACTGGGAACAGCAGAGGCATCAGTTAGAGAGGCGGAAAGAAGAGTTGGTATGAAAATTTTTAGAATATATCCACAATTTGAATTGCATAATTCATTGGTCAGATTTTATTTGTCAAATTTCTTCATTTCTAGAAAGAGAGACTCGCTCAATTACGAAAGCAGATTTTAAAAGAAGAACATGAAAATCGGCATATGGGGAATTATAGGTAATTGTGCCTCCGTTTTCTTATAGATTGAAAAGTGTCAAAACAACTGTTCTACATTTTTCACCTTTTATACTTATTTTGAGCACTATTTGTTTCATTCCTGCTAGCCAGCTTCATGGGTGGTTGTATGAGATCTTTTAAATCTGATACTATTCTGTGACCTTATTTACTTATAATATAGTATTTTGAGAAAGCCAGGTTTTAGGTCTCATAGTTTTCTTTCTGTCAGTTCAGAGTGGTTGCTGTACTTTGTTTAAACTCGCATATTCAGGAACCAGACAAATAATGAAAATGTTTAAAGGAGGCAGGTATGAGACAATACAGAGGGGTGGACTGTGTTGAACTGGAACCCCTCCGTGGTATCCTCTGACAAGATAAAAGAGGACACCCCTTCTGAATTCCTTGTGTTCTTGGACAGAGTGCCGCCCTTCCCAAGCTTGACATTAACTTAATGTCATTAAGGATTAGGAGAACTTGGGGCCACAGAGCTTCTCACACTCTTAGTAAAACATTCTTTTCTACCTTAACACCATCAACAACAACTCTGAGAACACATCCTTCTCATTCTACCTCTACCTTCTTCTCTTCTTCAGAGAGGCACATTCCACCATCCCAAAAGAGAATATCAAGATGAATGCCCACATTCTTGTATATGTCAGTAACCACACTGTAATTGCATATTTCCAGATTATTCCTCATCACCTGCTCTCTCCCATGAAGATCCATATTTCTTCAATATACCTAATTGCAATTCTTCTCCAACCACTGCTCCACAACCAAACCCTTTGCTGTGCTTTCTGGAGCTTTATTGTTTAATGACCATTCTCTAGATAAACTTTGTGTAAATAACTGCTGAAAATTTGTGTGAATTTCTTATAGCTGCATTCATCTTTATTTCTAGCACCTAGTGAAGCAACTGGTAGAGAGTAGGTGGTCAAGGACTATCTGTGTAATTGAACTTAGCTATTGCACTACAATAGCTTCTTTTAAACAAACTGGTTTGTCTGATTTATTGTAGACGAATTTATCCTCCCGAAGATAAAACTCTGCTTGAAAAGTATGAGAATTTGTTGGCTGTTGCATTTCAGACCTTCCTTTCAGGGAGAGCAGCTTCATTCCAGCGAGAGCTGAATAATCCTTTGAAAAGGATGAAGGTAAGGGAATGAGTGCTTATAAAGACAGAAGTGAATGAAGCCAAATAATATGTTTTTAAAAGCAATCCACCTTAGAGCCACTTGTAAAAACATTTGTTTTAAGGTGCACTTTCCTTCTATTTTAGCAGTTGCTAGCATTTCATAACCAACCAAGTGATTTCATAAGTAAGCTAACAGGACAAATTATGCAGTAGAGAATGTTGATGTTATGTTGTACTATCAATTTATTATAGTAAACACGTCTTCTTACAGAGGTGTGTATAGGTACCTGAATTTAAAAAAATCCATTGAATTAACCTAGTGTTTTGTGATGCTCTCGTTATTTGGATTGTAACTAACTTCTTTATGCAGTATTTTTTCCCCTGATACACTGCATAGACCTGGTATATGAGAAGTAATTAAAGCACACACACACACACACACACACACACACACATACACACACTAATCTCTTTTTCAAAATATCTATCAGTTATCTTTTGTTGCCATAGTAAACCATTTATTTGCTCATATTCTGTAATCTTGGCTGAGCTCAGCTGAGTAGTTCTTCAGCTTGGCTTGCTTGGAGTGAATCTTGTTGCATTTATTTGGAAGCTCAACTGGGATTAGAAATCCAAAAAAGCCTCACATGTCTGGTGCCTCAGTTAAGATAGCTGGAATGTCTGAGGAGCTGGCTTGATGTTTCTTTCTCTTTACATGATTTCTTTGCTAGGTAGCCAGATCTCATTTCTTTGCTAGGTAGCTTGGAGTTTCAGAAGGAAGCATTTCAAGAGGACATCCCCAGTGTGCAAGTGCTCATTAAGCCTCTGCTTGCTAAAATCTCACTGGACAAATAAGTTTGTATGGACTCATTAAAATGCACTTTATATTACTGGACATTTCACTACAGTGATAACCTCCCATTTCTTGGATACCCTATTATATTGAGTCACTCACCACAGCACATACCCTCCCCAATGTCCATAACCCCACCACTCTATCCCTACCCCTTTGCCCCCTCCCCCCCCCCACAACCTCAGTTTGTTTTGTGAGATTAAGGGTCTCTCATGGTTTGTCTCCCTCCCGATCCCATCTTGTTTCATTTATTCTTTTCCTACCCACCAAACCCCCCATGTTGCTTCTCGACTTCTCATATCAGGGAGATCATATGAGAGTTGTCTTTCTCTGATTGACTTATTTCGCTAAGCATGATACCCTCTAGTTCCATCCACGTCATCGCAAATGGCAAGATTTCATTTTCAAGGATGAAATTTATTCAGTGTTTGTTATGGACCTCATTTTCTATTGGTATCTAAAAACTGTTTAAGACTGGCTTTCACATGCCTATATCCTCCTATTCCACTAGATGCTCACTAAAAATGCTGTCGGAGAGACCCAGGAGGTCAAGAGAACAAGCTCTGTGGGGCGGTTCTAGATGTTACGCTAGCTCACATGACCATTGAAAACTCTCCTTTCTATCCCAGCCTTTTATAGACGTGGTCTCTGCCCATCTGTGTGCAGACTTGACAAATGATTCCAAAGTAGAAAATAGCTACTCGTCTCTGCTTGCCTAGAACTTTTCCCCACTCTGGTATTTAGTTTATTTTACCTTACGTTTTATCCACAGCTTTCTGATGTCTTAAAAACTATGATTGTTTAGTTTATCTTTTTCTAGCTGCTATAATGAAAGTATTATCTGTTATGATCTTCTTTCTCCTAAGCAGAAGCAGAACTCTTTGAGTTTCTTTTTAACTATCTTGTGTTGCTGTTACGGGAATTCATTGTAAGATTATTGTTTAATCAAAACATTATAGCAAAGGTATTTTGGTATTTTAATACCTAAGCTTTTTCGGATTGGGATGAAGAGTAACTTGTTTTTACAAATTTCCATTGCACAGTGAGATTTCTAGTTTCTTCAAAAACCTTTTTATAGGAGGCACTGAAACATGTCATAAATATACAAATGGAGATGTGATATTTTTATAGATTGAATAAATAACTCAAGGAACCTCTTTCAGTGTAGCTGTTATACTCCTATCACTTTGGTTTGCTCAAGATTTATTTCAGTATATGTTTTTATAACTTTGCCCCTTGACTTCGCAATGATTCTGGAAGAGCAAGTATTTACCCATAGAATGAAAATCTTTCACAAAGTTCTAAATATACTCTTGCACAATAGTTAAAATTTTGAAACAGTTACCTTAAATTGTACCCATTTACTGAATACTAACATTAGATTGTTCTAAATGAAACTATTAGGCCAATCATCAATTTTCTACTGAAGTTAATTATTTTGCACTAATTAATATAGAGATGATTGATGAAATTGTGCTCTGGAAAACTAGAGTGAACTTTTAGAAATTTTAATGTTCAGTATGCTCAATATGAATGATCAATAGGCTAATTTATTGAAGTATTGTACTCTAAGATTTTAATAGTGTACTGTAATGTAAAGACATATTTGTTTATGATGTTAATGCATGATAGATTTCAGTTATGTATTGTTTATATTGCCAGATTTCCATGAAGGTTTCCTCAAGAGATTTTTCATGATTCTTTATTTTTCATTTGATTTAAGCAATCTTCCTTAAATAGTTCTAGGACACGTTGTTGTACACTATTTTATGGACATTAATGCCCTTGGAAAGATTGTAGAGTCCATTAATGATCACAATTTTAATATTTTTTTTAAGGAAGAAGATATTTTAGATCTTCTGGAACAATGTGAAATTGATGATGAAAAGTTGATGGGCAAAACTGCCAAGTCTCGAGGGCCAAAGGTGCAGTACCTCTACATTCTTTACTATCAAAGTAGATGCTACTAAGTACAGTTGATTTTACCTTCATTGTTCTTACCATTGTTCCTGATGCCACTTTCAAGGAACTCTATGGACCAGTGCAGTTAGAGTTAGGGAGATATACTCAAGAGAGGTATTGTTAGTTTTCCTCAATTTTTATTTTTATTTTTATTTTTTTAAATTTTATTTATTTATTTGACAGAGAGAGAGAGGGTGAGCACAAGTAGGCAGAGTGGCAGGCAGAGGGAGAGGGAGAAATAGGCTCCCTGCTGAGCAGAGAGGCAGAGAGCCCCATGTGGGGCTCAATCACAGAACCCTGGGATCATCACTTGAGCCAAAGGCAGATGCTTAATTGACTGAGCCCACCCAGGCGCTCCAAGTTTCCTTCATTTTTTAATTTTTTCCCTAAGGCTGAGAAAGACCCTATGAGTTAGGGCCAAGAGGGTCTTAAAACTAGTACCCGTATTCTATACTCAGTATTACATTTTTCTCCTATCTTTAGACTTAACAATTTCCAGAGATGTGTAGCATTATAGGTAAGGCAAATTATCACTCTGGAAATCCTTATGGGGAGCCCCACTTATTGTTGACCCAGTAACATTGAAATTGTGTTAGTTAAAATAGGTATGGTTTCTAGGAATAAACAGGAAGCTATCATGCAAGCAAAAATGGACATGTGTTTGCCTTACCTTCATTCTCTTTGTAGTGATGATCTACATGGTCCTTTTTTATATGTTAAAGACCTTGCTAGTAGAGTTGGAAAGTGTTGAATTTGTAAAATCAAGGAAACTTTTAAATTCAGTTGTCATTATTATTGTTGCTGTTGTTTTAGTTTGCGTTTCAGCAATACAGAGCTATCACTATGTCCTCATACACATCATCACGCTCTGTCATGCTTTCATGCTTTTTCCAAGCCTCAGGAATGCCTTCCTATTAAAAAAAAAAATCCATTCATTGCTTGATTACAGATCCCCTTCTAATCCAGCTGAAACATTGCTGCCATTGTGAAATCTTCCCTCATTCCCCTAGTTAGACTTAGATCTTCCTTCTTCTGCTTTTTCTCTTGTGCTACAAAGAAAACTTTTAGTGAGTTGTGACAATTGTGTGCGTGTTTGGTTTAGAATGAACTTATAAATACTTTGAGGGTAGGAAGTATGTTGTTATCTCTAGCACCTAGCATAGTGTTTGGTACTTAGAAGGTTATCAAAAGCCATTAATTAAATTTGTTGAATGTGTCCAAAATGACCTCATTGGCTAGTGGAAGAACAGGTAGGTGAACCAAAGTCCAGGCTGTATTGTGGCAAGTGCTTTGATAAAGGGAGTGGAAAGTGCTATAATTACACAGAGAAGCAAAGGACTGGTAGACTGGATAGCCTTGCACAGGAAATGACATTGGAATTGGGTCTTAAAAAACGAGTAGTGCTCTAAACATTAAGGACAAGGGGAAGGATATTCAGTTTAGAGGGAATATTTAAGGCAAAGACATAGAGGTGTGACATTGCATAGAGTATTGGAGAAACAAGAAAGTATTTGGTATCTCTCAAATGGAAGATTCCTGGGGAGTAAAATAGTAGAAGATGAACCTGGTGAAAAATATGTTTCTGGTAGAGATCAGAGACCTTGGATGTCCGGTACCCTTCTTCTGAAATATGTGCTTTATACTGAAGAATTGTGACTGATGCTGTTGATAATGCCTCTAATATATTTTAGAGTATCTTTAAAAGTGAATAGGTTCTAAGCTTTGTGTATTAATCATTGCAACTCTGCAAACCAGTTGTGAGACAACTTGTGGGCACAGAATTGAGGCAGAATGACAAATGCAAAGGCCCTGAGACCGTCTATCATACTCTTGTTTGCTTCATTAAATAATACTTAGCATCCAAATAAAAAAATAAGCTCCTGGAAGGCAAAATTCACATTGTATATTTTTTTCAACCCCTCTTATTCTAGGCAAGTAGTAGAAGATCACTGTATTTGTTGAAATGAAATGAATTGGCTAGTTTCTGTAGGTTTTAATGCCAGTAATATTTCAAAATGGTCAAAAGTTGCATAATCAGTCTGAAGTAAAAACATGTTATAACTTTTAACTTTATGTATGGTGAGGGTCTGGGGTGAGCCAAACTTCAAAGCAGCCTTTCATTTTAGAGGGATGCTATCACATGGTAAACATTAATTTTCAGTATGTTTATGGTAGAAGAATAAATGAAGATATAGTGAAGGTTAAATGAAACTTGTACTAGGAGAATTAATTTTTCACTTATTTGAGAAACTAAGAAATATTAATTAGCTCTATAAATAATAAATACCACATAAAGTATTAGCTGTGAGCATTGTTCTTTTTTTTTCAGTTGAGTGATTACTAATCTTTATGCTATTTATATATTTTTATGTGTGGCCCAGTTCATAATACAATAGGACATAAAAATAAGTAGTATGATGTGTATTCTAACTCAATGCCAATTTACAAATTCCATTTTGCAGTTAAGGTACTGTTCGAACTTCAGACTACTATCACTTCTTATAGTTATTGCTTGAACAGTGTGTTGGTCAAAAAGTCCCAAATGCATATGACACAAAGGTTCAGCTATCCATTTCCCCTAGTGATTCATTATAGGATCAAGTAACTCATTATGTAGTCAAGCTCTTTGAGAAACCTGAAAGTTGTTTGCCTACATGAAGGAGGACACTACCAGCAAGGCTGGTTGTGCCATTGTCTCTTTGGGGGCCTGCGAGACTTCTGAAGAAACAAGCTTCCTCTAGAATTCATATTCCCCAAGACTATCAAAATGTTCCATGATTGTGTACTAGTCAGTGTTTTTAATGCATATCTCTTTGAACATTGTTAGCGCTCAGGCAAATATTGGACTATTAAAAGAAAAACACTTTCAAATACAAGTTGGTACCATAGTGTATTAAATTACTTTCCCTACTTTGGTTATTTTTCCACCATTTGCAAAGGCAGTAACTTTAAGAGGATCATGCTTTGGCTTACTGTGTCTTCCAGGCACTTCATGACATGCTATTTCTCTCTTTATCTTTCATTCTACACTGACACATGAGAAGATATACCTTATTTCAGTGACGTCCCATGATAACCAAGGCTTTCCTTATTGTGTATGCTAGCATCAAAGCATTTTTATTAAACAGAGAACAAGAATCTAGTGTATAGCTACAGGAAACTTTCCCAGCAGGAGCAAGAGGCATATGGTTTGTATAATAAATAGTCTCTTAAAATGACTAAGTCGTAAAAACGTCTTGTTCTTGGTTGCGTACATTCTTTCTGAAGTGAAGCTGTCCTACTTATCTTTTTAATTCCCTTGCTGGCATCCTTGGAAACACAGGATTTGGGAGGTTTAGAGACAAGTAATTCTAATAGAAATACTGGAATATAATAGCAGGGAATTTTGATGCATTACAGTTTTACCCTTCTACATGGTATCTATCCTCCAAAAATTCTTGCCGTACTGATTTTTACATGATACCACTTTTTTGGGTAGCATGGACAATGAAAAGCAGTGTTGCTCCATTATGGCCAAACCTATATGTCAGATTCAGAAATCCTGTGAGAAGAGGCACAAGCTGTTCAGAACCCATTTGGAAAAGTAGACAATTAACTAAAAATTTTGATTTGTAAAAATATCCAGAGCTAATTAGACATGTAAGGAATATCTTGCTTTGTGTTATACATTATGTGATGGATAGGCTCATAGGCTCTGTTTTATGATGTGGCCTTATTATACTTATAGTAATTTATCTTATTTTACCTACAGTGATTTTTAAAAAAGATTTTATTTAGATTTTATTTATTTATGAGCGAGAGAAAGAGGGAGAACAAGCAGGGGGAGGGGAAGAGGGAGAAGCAGACTTCTGCTGAGCGGGGAGCCCAGCAGGGCTCCATCCCAGGACCCCAGGATCATGACCTGAGTAGATGGCAGATGCTTAACCGACTGAGCCATCCAGGTGCCCCTTTACTTGCAGTGGTTTAACTGGCTTTTCTTACTCTTTCTGCCTTTCTTCCCCCGGCCCTTTCTTCTCTCTCTCAAAAGCAACACACACACACATACGCACACACACACACACACAACACACAAACGAGCATTTACTGAGTGGCTCTGAACATCAATGATACAACAAAAGAACAGCTCTGAGTTTTGATGAGTAGTGAGTAACCTCTCTGTATGGAATGAAGAAAAGCTGATTATGTTTCTGATTTTCATTTTCATCTCAAATACTTTATTTTGCTATTCTTTGTGGGTACTCTGATCATTTCTTCACATCACACAGCATTTTCCTCATCACGACTGAGCTCTGTACCATTCAAGAGGGAACATTTTGCAGAAACAGAAGCCTCAATGAAGAGCACAGTAGGCTAATGGCATGCGGTAGCCATCATGCTTGGGTGGGTCTCAGGCTTTGGTGGAAAGCAGCCAGTGTAAGCAGGAAATTAAAAATAGTAACTGATCATGCTCATAGTTCATTAGCAGTGCTCTGAATTCTAACAGGACACATTTCCCTCTGGTTCAGCCTCTGTCCTCCATGCCTGAGAGCTCTGAGGTAATGAAAAGACAGAAATACTACAGCAGTGACAGCAGTTACGACAGTAGCAGCAGTGCTTCGGAATCTGAGGACAATGAGAAAGAAGAGTACCAAAATAAGAACAGAGGAAAGCAAGTCACGTATAACTTTAAACAGTCCAACAACTACAAACTAATTCAACAGTCCAGTAAGTTCATTTCTTCTAGTTTTGTTGTTATATGAGGAATTATGGAACGGCAGTTACTGAACTCAATAAAAGACCTTGGGCCAAATGGACCCTTGTCCTGTGTGAGGGGACCTGGACTCCACTTCACTTCATTCCCTAATCCTGACCTGGGCACACCACATAGTCCCTTTCAGAGGCTGCAGAGGGAAAAGAAACAGGTTGAATGAAGGATCTCTGAGAGCCCTTTCTTCTCTATTTCATAGTTTTTGTTGTGTCCTGGATTGTTGCATGAATTTTGTGAAACGGGCCTCATGGCAGCTGACCTGTGGGCTGCATTCTCTTTTAAGACTGTTATGTTCCCTCGCTCCATTCTCCACCCCCACCCCTGTGCTTTCCCTCCCTTTTGGTCACCAGTTTTATTTTATATGTTCACCTCTTTTTAAAAATGTGTGTATCTCTCTAGGTACTTGACTTGAACATCTCTGTGAGCCACGCAATTGTGAAATAGTTGAAGTTTTGTTCCCTCCCGTTTTCATCAGGGCTGAGCACTTAAATCAGGGCTTTGGGATACCTACAGCAAGTATTCTGGACAGTAACCAACCAGCTGCTCTGTTGGCTTCCTTTTCACCTTCCTCTTTTCTCTTTCTAACTTTCTTTTCACATCCTCTCTTTCTCTTCCATTTGGTCATTCATTCCTTCTTTGATTTCAGATGTGTTCACAATTCTTTCATCTGCAAATTTCCAGTGTGGTATTGCTGTTTTCTCAGGCTCACTTGGATCCCCCTTCCCCATTCTGCCTCCAAGGCAGGGCTTTTCTTAACTCCCATCTCTCCTGTCTCTGCCTCGTCCTCCATTGTCCCAGGGCTCCAAGAAAGGGACCAGTTCAGTCAGGCAGTAAATGCAACCGTGAGCCTTCTTTGATCTCCAGCAGTGGCTTATTTAATTTGTCAGTTCTCTGGAAATGAGTGTGTTTTAAACTTGACCTTCCATACTTATGGTAAAATGCCAGGAGGAATACAGTACAAACAGATGAAGATTTTAAAATATCTCTAACCAAATTATCATGAAGATTTTTAATGGTCTTTTCCTTTTCCTTTACTTTCTTTTACTGAATTATTTTATAAAGATACATGGTAGTGTTCCTGTCTTTGAGAGTTCATGTGTTTGGAGGAGAAATAACTTATTATGTTCCATTTCATTTATTTACTCATTTAAGATGTCTATTGAGCACCTGTTCTAGAGTTGCAAGCTATTTTATCAATTACTTCCTTTTTTTCTTAAAGATGCCTTACGTGCTTTCAGTGTATGTCTGAGAGTAAGGCTTTGTTTCTGTTTTGGAAGCTAACCTTGTCCTGTCCAGATCTTACTCTTTGTTTAATCCCTCATTTAAGGTGGGCATCCCTAAGACTGTGAGCCAACCGCGGATGAGGGTGGGGTTGCGGAAATGTGGCCAGGATTCCTAAAGCTCTGAGAATGTTCTCTTTTCTCAGGCTAAAAATAAATTGAGATCATAAAAATAGTGTACTAAAAGTGTTTTTGAGTGTGAATTCACATTTTAAAGCTAGCTTAATTCAGTTATATGTATTTCTCCTTTTTAGTTATATATTATTTTTATAGTCGTTAGGAATTGCCATGAAGGTTTCCATTTGTTTTATATTCTCTCTTTAATATTACACTAAAGAATACCATAGCCACAAACCCTCCTTGAGTTTTCTTTCCAAAGTGATGCTAATGATGGAGGGCAGAATCTAGATTATGTGTAACATACTCTGGTGTAGAGATAACTTAGGAAATTTACACTTGCTGTAATTTCAAAAATACATTTTGGGTTGATATAAGGTGTTCATACATAAAACTATATGAAATAGTTTTCTCACGTAACTTATATATGCAAGTTACAACCATTTTTTGCTCATCTACCTAAATATTATTGCTGTATCTAGTGATTTAATTATTCTCTGTGAATTTCCAGTGTATGCAGGGAAAAAAAAATGGGAATCTGTGGTGATTCAAGAGAAAGGATATTTTCCTTCTGCACCTGTGATCAGATTGTACATTCCAAACTACCACTTTAAGCCCTCAAAGAGAGCAGAACCAAGGTGTACGTAGTAGTACATGCTTTTGTGTATTTTCCTAGTAGAAGACTGACTAGTGATAGGTTCCTCACACAGCCCTTTTCTAGAAGCATGGTCCTTTTAAAAAAATTGGATGTGACCTTTAGGTTCAGAAGAAAGTTAATAATTGGAACAAATGGAAGTTTTTTTTTTTTCTTTAACATCTTCTATAGCTTTAATGAGTGCATTTTTTATATTCACCAGAACCCAAACAGTTTTAGGATTATCACTGACTCAAAATATACTATAGAAATACATCCTTAAATATAAGGTGTATGTAAGAGAAATGTTTGGGTATTCAACTTGCCTCATGTGAGTTTTATTAAATTATTTAATTACTGAAGATTGATGTATTCCCTGAGCAGAGAGAGAATATAGAACAGAGGGAATTTATAAAATATGAACTAAAAATATATATAACTTTTGATGATATTGAGGGATATTCTATTTCCCTGTGTCAGGAGTCAAAATTTACCTGGAACACTTGGTTCTCTTTTTTAAATGGTATTCATTGGGAAAGCTATTCTTTGGTTTTCCCTAGTTTGTTCTGATAACAACCCTCTAGATCCAGACATTTTTTCCTTGACTTAAATCTTCTACTGTGGGAATTTAAATCTAGGTTTTTTTTTTTTCTCCTCTCTTGTGAATAATAAGACTACTTGTCTACTACTACTTTTGTAATAACCAACTATATGTTTAAACTCCATTAGGATGATCCTAATGTTTTTCTTCTGTTTTATGGGTTTTTTTCCTTTTGTGCCCTAAATTCTGTAACATGCATTTATTCTGGCCACTCTCTAGACTCCTTTCTATCCCCCTCTATGAGTCTTGCTATAAAGTATTCTATTTTATAGAATCTGTACACAAATTCTAATAAATGACCAGTCTAATGCAAAGATAGTAGGTGGCATCATGCTTTAGAAAGCGGAAGGACACTGACGTTATATAGGTCAGGACTTAAACCTGAGTCTGGCCACTTTCTTGTCATGTGACTTGAGAAAGTTCTGAGTCTCCAGGCGATGCAGATTCCTACTTCAGAGGGATTCTGTGAAGGTTAAGATTAACGTGTAGCACCTAGCAAGATGCCTGGCTTATAGAAAGTGCTCCATGAATGTTAGTTTTCCTTTCTTCTGTTTTTTTTAAGTCATGTTTCAAGAACAGAACTGGTTAGAAAAATCATTCTTATTGTAGCCATTCTTAATACATCATAGGGGTTCTGCACCAAGTTTACTATTTAAATTGTAATACATCCCTAAATATAAGGTGCATGTCCATTAACTTAAGCTTACATTGTCACGATGATGACTATGCTTTTAAATTTATTGCTGTTTTGCCACCATGTGGTCTAATTGTTAGTTTAACTCCAATACAGTGGAAAACTTTACTAACTCTGCTGCTGTACTACCCCTCTGCTCCATTATCCTAGGCTCCATTAGGCGTTCAGTCAGTTGCCCTCGGTCCATCTCTTCTCAATCACCTTCCAGCGCAGACAGCCGCCCCTTTTCTGCTCAACAAATGACACCAGCATCCCGGCCAACTTCAGGGTCTCGGTCACATTCTTTAAACCGTGCCTCCTCCTACATGAGGCACGTGCCTCACACTAATGATGCCAGCTTTCCTAACTCTCAGATGGTAAGTCATCCATTCGGTCCCCTGAGATCACAGGAAGCACTACACTCAGGATTTAGGTGGCAAAGGGACCGGCTGGGATTAAGACAGATTGAATTCCGGATCCTTACTACAATTCAGCTCATGGTCTAGTGGAATTTGGGTTTTTCATCTCTCTTAACCTATAACTTAAAAAGCAGACTCCCCTATTTCATAGAATTGGGGATGGACACTGAGAATGGCATTTTATTTTCCATTTGCTAATGGTGTTGGATAATTTTGTTGAATTTCACCTGTGCAAGTATATAGTTTTGCAGTGTACTGTGCAGTACAGCTGTAAATTTGGGGGAATTTGTTGGAGGGTAAATTTTCCTTAATGGACTTCTGATTAACAGGTTGGAAACCAAACCATTGATAAATTATCCTTTGAGCACTGAAGTATTAATATCATTAATAATGTTTTCTTGATATTTAAAGTAACATATAGCATTCTCTCCTTAGCATGAATCCCAGAGATTTGTGTTGAAGAAGTCAGCGAATTTATTTTGCAACCATTCTTACTTGTGGATGCTCAAATAGATATCTCCTTGTACCTACACATAGGCCAGGAACTTATTTAATTTGTTTATTTAATGTGGATCGTGTTCCCAAAGAGAAGAGTTTAGAAAATATAAATGAATGAATTTTACTTGGTAATAATCAATAATTATTTTCTCTAATCAAGAATTGCCTATGGTATATGTAACAAATGAACTGACCAGGAGATCTTTTTAAAACACTTATATTTTTATTTTATTTTGAGCTACATAAACTATAACTCTGTGGAAGTGCCAAAGACACTCTTGGGAAATCATATCCATTTAATCCTAAGAATAAATGTAAAAGAAATTATTTTCTTTTTCACTGTTTTTTTTTTAAATTAAAAGTGCATCATTTTTACCTAGAAATATCTTTCAGATTATAGTGGCACAATGAAATAAGACCCCCTCCAAATATCTGTATTCTTTCAAATTTAAGAGTGAGTCTTTGCGGCAACTGAGAACAAAGGAACAAGAAGACGATCTAACAAGTCAGACCTTATTTGTCCTCAAGGACATGAAGATCCGGTTTCCAGGAAAATCAGATGCAGAATCATTACTTCTGATAGAAGATGTGAGTATTTGACATATACAAAATTTCAAGGAGCTCACTTTTTTTGTTATTCTTAAAATATTAAAATTTATTTCCTGATGGTGTTATTTTCAATGACATGGTAAGCTTAACTGATGTTCTTTTCAACCTCAACAAACTTTAGAAAATACAGGGGTTATTTTAATTATTATGATCCATGAGCAGTGAGATCATGTAATCAGTAATGCAAAATATTTTTTAGTGTCTAGTCCTATTTTAATGATGCAATTGTTTCATCAAGCGAGAATAATTACTGTTAAATAATTACTGCTCTTAAAGATGAAAGAAATATCAACGTTAAGCCTCCTTCTGTAAAGATTTAGAAGGATCTGACATGGAATGAGTTGTAATGAAAAAAAATAGAGCCCTGGGTATAAAATATTAAGAATATTTGAATGTGACACTGTGAATGGTTTTTATCAAATTGTGAAATGGCTTATATTGGGTGTGTTTTTCTTGTTATAAACACATTTGCACCACCCAGTGGAACATTCTAAAATGACACAGTCCTAAAAATTCACATTAAAGTCAATGACTTATTCCTATTTTAGAAAGAAGGTCAAGTTATTCAGATATTTCAGGTGAAAGAGCATTCCTTCAAAGATTGGTTTCCTTTAGAAACATCAGTCTCAAATTGACATTCCTAGGTAATCCCTCAGTAACAGAAGATTGTTTTCTGGTTTCCCTGTTTTGTTTAGTTTTGGTTGGGATTTTGGTTTTTGGTTTTTGGTTTGTAGTTTTTGGGGTGTTTTTGTTTTTGTTTTTTTGGGAGTTTTTTTTTGGTTTGTTTTTGTTGTTGCTGTTTTTGTTCCAGAGGAGAAGGCACCATCTAGTGGCCAGTTGGAAGATAAGACCCAGGATGATGCACTTGGTGCTTTCACATTTTATCATTACTTTAGACCTAGCTGAAGCAACTGTCTTTCTGAAACAAAACAAACAACCCCTCCCCAACAAATAATAATAAAAATTTAACTTTCTTAATTTAAAAAATTAATAGTGACAATTTCTATTTTGTAATCATGACATAATTATAAGCAAAATCCCCAAATATTATAGATTATTTTGTTATATGAATATTTAAAAAACTGAAAATGGCATCTTACTTACAAACAAGCTGATATTTGTTACATCAAGGAAAAAGGAGAAAAAACAAACACTAGTTATAAAGCATTCTGTAGGTGTGTTTTTATTTGCATATTACCTTAAGTTCTCTTCTAGGTAAAGACAAAAATTTTGTACCATTTTACTCATATTTCTTAGAGATATTAGTTATACACCAACCTTTTAAATCAGGTAGAAGAAAAATTAGATAGGCAGAGAGTAGAACTAATATTTGTGTCTGATGTGATTGTTTTATAAAGACTATCGGCTTACCTAATTAATAAAATATAGTGGATAATTATATAAGACATTAGATTGTTTACTATATATTTACTATATGCAGAACATATTTTAATTTGTTTGCTACTGAATATATATTGCGGAGTATATATACAGAATTTTTGCAGATTTTTACTAGTGAAAACCCAATAAAAACAAAACAAATGAATAATAGAATCCTAATTACATATAAGTTACCTTCTGATGTATTGTTCAATAATCTGTTATTATATAGGGTGATGTGGTAAATATAGCTCTTGGAATTAAAATGGAAAATCTGTGTTTTGGGCTTCTTCCTAGTCCTATGTACCTGAAGACATTTGACTTCCATTTATTAGAGACTGTGTACTTTTTGTAGCAAGAAGAGGAAACTTTGGATTCTGATGGTTTCTTTACTTTAACTTAGAAATCTTTGCACATGTCTTTATGAAAGTAGACATTCTTTATTTCAAGTAATGTTACAGTGCTTCTGTTTCACAAATTAATTAGTAAAATTCATTTCAATTCATTCATTTACTCTTCGTTACTTTTGAGGAAAATTTTAAACTAAATTTCTTAATGTTTCTCCCCCAAAACAGATCATTGATAACTGGAAATATCATAAAACAAAAGTGGCTTCATATTGGCTTATAAAATTGGACTCTGTAAAACAACGGAAAGTGAGTAGTGCCAAAAAAATAGATTTGCCCTTTGGGGTTATGTATTAAGATCATTAAATCATATTCATAATCAAACTATGTTCATGTTCATTTATTTACTCACTTCTTTACCAAATATTTATTACACAGCTACTGTGTTTCAGGTACTGTTCTAGGTTTTAAGGATAAACAAAATGAATTTAAGAAAAGCCCCATCATCTCATAGATCTTATATTTTAGTTAAGGTGTTTGATAATAAACAATGTGTAATAGAATGTAGGGTAGTTTTAAGTTCCATGAAGAAAAATAAGTGATGGTGAAAAACAGCTAGAAGGTAACTTTAGAGCAGAGACATAAATGGGCTAGTGCTGTGCAGATACCTGCAAGTACGAGGTATCAGGAGGAGGGAAGAGCAGTTACCAAGGCCCTGAGTCACAAGTCAGCTGGATGTGCGCACGAGGCACAGAAGGCATCATTTCGTTCCCTTTTGATAGGATAGTTGGCCTGTGGCAGTGAAGAGTGAAGTGGTAGTGAACACTGAAGCGGGATGCGTGGGCCGGGTCAGATCACAGCTTCAGAGGCTGTATGAACACCGTGGCTTTTATTCCAAGTGATGGGAGGTCACTGGAAAATTTTGAGCAGAAGAGTTACATAGTCTGGTTTATAGTTTATAAGGATCGTGAGAGCTTAGAGAATAGAAGTGGGGGAGAGGGAATGTGGCAGCATAGAAGCAGAGACCAACTAGAAGGTATTTAGAGTGATGGAGGCAAGAGCTAATGGTTGATTGGCTGGGGGGAGTAACTGAATGGGCGGATGCTGTTGAAGAGCAGGGGTTTCCTGCTATTATTACTGTTGTTTCATTTCACTTTGATTTTGGTTTTGGATGTACTAAGGCTGATATATTGATTAGGCATCCAGTTGAAGGTATTGACTGTGTAGTTGTATATATGAGTTTTTGAGTTCAGGGTTAAGGCTGTGTATGGAGATACAAAATTTAGGGGTCAACCAGGATAGTTAAACTGGTAGGACTAGATGAGATTACCTCCAGAGTGAGTGTGGTCAGGAAAGAGAAGAGTTTTAGGAGCTGAGCCCTTCGCCACATCTCCCTGTAGAAACCAGAGACAGGTGTGTGTGTGTGTGTGTGTGTGTGTGTGTGTGTTGGGGGAATGGAGTTAACTTAAGGGGAGCAAGAAGGAACAGCCTGTGTGGCATGAAAAACCATGAGAACTGGGTGTCCCTGAAGCCAAGCTAGGAAATTATTTTAAGGACAGAGTGATCAGCTGAGTCGGGTGTGGCTGATCGGGGCTGTATGGTGAGCAGGAAGACCTGACTGCTGTTTTTGGCAATAAGAAGTTAGCAATTACCTCATCATAACAATTAGGGGAATGGTAGGGAGTACACTTGAGTGGAGTTAGCTTCAAGGGATGAAAGGCACAGAGGGAAAAAAACACAGCACAGGCCTTTTTTCAAGGAGTTTTGCTGTAGAGAGGATAGGGAAAATATGGTAGCTGGAGAGCGATGTGGGTTAATGACAAGGTTTTGTTTTGTTTTGTTTTTAAAGATGAAGATATTTGCAGTTGTTTGTGTGCTGATGAAAATGATGTAGAAGACAGGAATGGCACAGAAAATAGAGGTGATAGAAAATCCTTGTGTAAGTAAGCTGGGATGGTTTGTCCTAACCAGGAGCATTTGTTCTAGTAGGAGAAGGCAGAGTCTGGTATCATGGAGGGAAGATGTAAAGGTTTTCTTCTGCCGGGGAGGGGTTTTAGAGATTGAAGGAGATAGTCAAATGTATGTGATGGTTATCTTGGACAGTAGGAGAGGGGGGTGGCCAGCAAGCCTGCCTAGTCCATCAAATGCACTGCAATATTATTTGTGGGGAGGTATATTACATTAGTAGCTTTAATGAAGTTTTATTCCTTCGGGAATGCAAGCTGTCATTTCCTCTTCCAAGATTTATTGCTAATAAGCTGAAAGTTGACACTGATCAAGTGATGACTTTTAAATTATATACTTTCATTTGAGTGAACTGAATTCACAGTTTAGCATGAACACATTGAACAAATAATTACTTGGTGTTCTGACACGTGCCAAATACTGGGCTGCTGTTAAGGAAGCAATAGCAAAGCTGGTACAGAGGTAGACTGAAAACATGTTATAAGCCCTGAATACGTTTGCCAAGTCACTGACTGTGGCCTTGATTGATTAAAATAAGGACTTCTTACTAGAATTGGAACCCTAAATTTCCTCAAGTCCATATACCTTTTGTAATCTATAAGATGGAAGACTGTAGGTTAACTTGCTAATTAAAATGAAAAACTCCAGAAGCAGATGAAAGAATTTATTATTTAAAAGCAGTAGAGAAAAGATAATTACCCCCTCCCAATGATACTAAAGCAATTGGCTACCTATTTGTAAGAAAATTAGGTTGGAGCCTTATCTCTCACCATATGCAAAAATACATTCTAAATAGATTATAGCTTTATTTGTAAAAAGAGAAACTATCAAAAGCTTAAAAGAAAAGGGTATGTTTGTAACCTTACAATGGGGGAACCACTTCTTAAGAAAGACCTCAAACACAGAAAACTTAAAGAAAATATTGATAGCTTTGATTACATGAAAACTTTGAAACAAATTAAAAAGCAGAAGCTGTGAGGAGAATGGGGTGAGGGATATTGAGGAAGATAGATATTTGCAGCACATAAAACCCAAAGTAACACCAATAAAACAAAACCTCCTACAAATCAACCAGCAAAAGACAAACTACCCTATAAATATTAATAAATAAAATGGCAACGTACATAAAAAGGCCATGAAAAGACAATTTATGGATCTTCAAATAGCCAATTAACATATAAATAGATACTTGGCCTCACTAATGATGAAGGAAAAGCAAGTAAAAACCATCATATTGGCAAAAATTAATAAGACAGATAATATCAGTGATGGAAATAGTATGCATAAAAGAGCCCCTGCTATACTATTAGAGGGAGAATAATACACTGGTACAACAGGAACAGTGATACGCAGTATCTATTAAAATTACAAATGTTCATAACCTTATGACTCAGCAAAACTGCTTTCAGTGTTCTATCCTACAGAATAATTGTGTGAGTATAGCAAAGATTGACATACATGAGCAGGCATTGCCATGGTATTTGTGAAAGTAAAACATTTGAAGCAGCCTAAATGTCTTATCAGTAGATTTATGTTTAAATAAATTATAGTGCATTCACACTATTTAATTGCATTACATTGAATATGCTGCTGAAATCATAGATCTTAACCTAAGAGGTAGAACAGGATCATGACTTACAACATATGAAACATACATACATTAGTAAAATTAGCCAAACTTTACTAATTATGACTGAAGGATACAGTCCGTAAGCCCAGGAGGCCATGAGCCCATCAGCTCTCAGGTGTCCCTTTTCAAATGCCCAGAGGCATTCTGGGTTCAGGGTGATAAGTGCCAACTGTGTATGGATCACCTTAGTACAGAGGGAGACTTCCAGATTTGCGTGGCCTTCATTTTCCTTCTCCATGAGTCACCCATGTAGTCTTTGTGACTAATTTCCATTCTCTAGCCAGCTGAGATGAAAAGGTGGATTGACTATGTTGTCTGATAGAACTCTCTGCAAAAATGGCAATATTCTTTATTCGTGATGTCCAGTACAGTGGTCACTAGATACATGTAGCCATTGATTGAGCATTTGAAATGTGGCTATTGTGATTGAAAAATTAAACTTTTAATTTTAATTAATTTAAATTTAAAGACCCAAATGTGTCTAGAGTCTACTGTAGTTGATAGAAATTTCTCATTTATCTCTTTGCTAGAAAATTTTATTAGAGGGTTTGCAAGAATGTCCAGTAAGGTCATCATTGTCATGGGCATCTCAAAAAAGCGATGCCTCTGTCAACTTGTTCCCTTTTGTATACCAGCCAAAAAGGATATCGAAATAGCAAATTAAATGAACACATCATGTTGTACAATAATATATATTGTCCCATTTTAAATGACTTATGTGCATGTACTATTTTAAACTATTTTATTAAAATACTATTTTATTAAATACTACTTATTAAAATAAGTATTTTATTTTATATATACTTATATTTTACAAATATAATTTATTTTATACATATTTATAGATAAAATTTTATATATAAAATAAACTATTTTATTAAAAAATTAAAAATGACTTATGTGTATGTACTTCAAAGTTTTTTTCTTTTAAAAAATTTTTACAAATCAGGTACCAAGTTGTTAAGATGATGTTTTTCTCAAGGGTAGGTAGAGGTACTGAACCAGGGGAACGAAAGCGGTGACATTTGGTGTCATTATCGTTTTTGTGTATTTCTCCTTATTTTTTTCAAGCTAAAATAATCTTTTTAAAAATGACAGAATGACAGGGAGACACAGGCATTCCTCTGAGGGCTGTCTGGACTACCCTGTCCCCCGCAATCAGATACTAACTTTCTTTATTCTAAGTCCTTAAGGCACTTTTACTTATTTGTACTTACACGATCTGCCTTGAGAGGTTTTTGTACTGATTTTTTTCCACTTCTCTAAAAGCCAGGGGCTTGTCTTACTTTGTAGTCACCTGCAGGAGGATTTCTATAAACACTTATTAGGTTGATTCAGTTCTAGACTCTTAGGAACTCTGTCAATGGCAGGCTAGCTTCTTTCTGCTTCCGTTTTTCTTCACTAGTGATGTGTGTTTATTTGAACAGCATCAGCAAATTAAGACACTGTTATTCTGCTTTTTAAATGTGGTTTGAGGAGGTCTGATAAACATGGTGTGGGATGATCAGATGATGTGTGTGCACAGTAATATTTGTGAATTGGAAGAAACTGTTTCATGTTTTAGGATTGTTATGCTCAATTTGGTTTATAAATTTTGAGTGAAATTAAACAGTTGCTTATAAATTTACTTGCAAGTACTTTTGCCTGTATCTGCTTCTCCCTTACTGATTTACTCTATGAGTATTTGGAAGGAGTTACGGTTGTGTAATCCTTTCCTCCGCATCTCCATCTCTGTGTTTATCCAAACTGTTCTGTTACAGAAGTGGAGAAAGCATCAGTGTGGGGGACATGGTGTTTAGTACAATGTATATACCTAGTTACCTTTTCTTTGAGCCCTTTTGTTGGTACTTTCAGCATAAACCAAAAGTACTATTTATCTTCCATCCTTGTAAAAAGTAGTAAGACATCCCATCTTCAAAACAAATCTTGTTAAAGTCCCATAGTTTAGACTACCTAAGCAATTATAGTAAAACTTCTACATAGGTAATTTAATAGACGGTTCTATTTTTGGCAGAAGGATTTGTAGCTTGAATTTTGACTCTAAGCAGTCAGGGCTGATTTTAATAGAGCAAATTCATCCTGTCAAGTTGACCACTTTCATGGATGCCCTGAAAGATGGTTCAGGAATGGTAGGCTAGGCTGTGATGAGAAAGGGAAAGCCCAGAATTTACACACTTGCAACCCATTTGTGGCAATTCTCTTGCTGTGGTCATGATCACTATGTTTCCCTTTCTTCCCTCAAACATTTTATTCTTTAAGACCCTTTTCTAAAACAGACTGTAAGTGCTCAGATACATGGTAGAAGGTGAGACACTCCTAGGAAAAGAAACAGAAGGTAGCTTTCAGTAGCATTCATACTGTGATGGCATTTCTCCTCCTACTTAAGCAAGGGTCATTGAAGAGCTCTCACCCATGAGTAATTACTTGAATAATAAGGAAATGAATTTCTGGAAAACTTTTCCTTTCTGTAAAATTAGCCCTGCCAAGTTTATAGGTTCTTTCACCCGTGCTCACAAAAGGAAGCATAACAAATACACTCATCATGAATACAAATCATTAGGCCAGCCAGTAGTATAGAGGTCTTGAGCTCTGACATAAAGAGAGAGTTTTTAATTGGGATTTTTAAAAAACATTTTGTTCACTTAATCAGTAGCATTAGAATGAATTAAGTGAAATACTTAAAATTTAGCTTAGATAAGTATCGAAATGGTGAAAATAATCATTGAGACAAAGTTAAATATGTTTGTCTGATATCCTTATATATATGTATATATAAAATGTTATTTATCAAATTTTTTTCCTCTACCTCTTCCCAATCTTGTTTATTTCCGATGAAATGAGAGGTAAAGTGGGATCAGAGAATGAGTGACTGAAATATTTTTTTCTTGTGACATGAGAGCCAGTATAATAATGAGTTGAAAAGTGCATTGAAAAAGATTTTAAAAGCTAAAAATGTTATATGTTAATATTACATAGTGGAAAGAGGTACTAGGCTTGAAGTCACATCGATTTGGGTTCACTACTGCCTCTGCCCTTTACTCGGGGCAGGTGACTTCTCAGAACTTCTCTGAGATTTGTAACATTAAGTATTGGAGGGTTCTTGTGATGTGACACTTCATAGGGAGGGTGCTATGGCCTTGGAGGGTATGAAATGCAGGCTGATGTAGAGTATGTAGAAATGAGGTGTAAAAAATTGTCTGCTGGGTTGTAATATATATTAGCCATTTATTTGCCTATCTGTTTGAAACCTGTGCTATTGCTTACTATAAAGCCAAAACACTGCATCCAAGAGAACAAAAAGAAACCTAGAGTGTGGGTCACCGTAGTATGTAGAATTAGATATTATAAAAAATTACCTGTTTAGAAGACCAGAGATTTAACTACTTTACATTTAGATGTGGGTTAATCAGATCTATCCTTCTTAGGGTTGGGATGAGAGTAATCATTGGAAGCTGTGTCAGCTTGGTCTCCTGGGGAGCAGAGATAAGATAGAATTGGAAGTGAAAGAGATTTATAAGAGAAAACACCTCCAAAAAATAAAACAGACAGTTCAAGTAGGTGGGAAGAACCTTCAGATTGCTATTTGCACCTGACAGTGGTGAAGGGAGCTCAGGAGGGTTGGGGAAGAAAAACCTAAACTAGTGAAGTTCTCTGATGGGGAGCCAGAACAAAGGTTGCCTGTAGAGGAACCTTGCTAGATGAAAATGGCCCCTCTATGGTTCTCCCATCCATACTCAATCCTTTGGCTGGGAGCAGAGGAGAGCATAAGCTTGAATGTGGCAGTGTCTCCTGAATGGGGAAGCTGTCAGTTAACTGCGCTTTTGAAAGCAGGGTGAGTCCAATGGCATCCCACAAAGGCTGTATGTAATATGATTTAAGTTGACAAACACTTATTGGTTGCCATTTTGTATAAGAACTATGCTAAGCACATTGGAGATCTGGGGAGTTGTTCACTCATTCATTTAGTTACTTGCTCATTCTGACATGCATTCAACAATATTGATTGGGGGACCACCATGTCCCAAGCACTATTCTAGGTGAAGAATGCCTAAAACTCTCATTGAAATCTTTTTTTCTATTTATGGGCCATTGTTGAAATAAGTATCTCCCTTTTTCTTTTCCAGAATCAAAGCATTTGCTGGCTGCTCATTAAAATGTTATAAAACTCTAAGATTAGAACCCACAAACACAAACTCTTTCACGTGCCTTATTTCAGATTTTCCTTAATGGATGTAAACTTTAAAGGTCAAGGATGAGGGAATTAAATACTGAAAGGAATCCTCACCAGGTGAAAATGGAAACAGCTAATCTTATTTAACATCATGTTGCGGTAACTCCACACAGTTGCATAATTTAGCTTTCTGCCAAGAATGCAGCTTAAAAATTATATTTTTTATATAATTTATAAGGAATATATGTTAAGTATGAAAATATTGCAGTGTTGGTGCGCTGTGAAGAATGCCAGATTTGCTGAAAAGCTTATTCTCTGATGTGATATCTAGGCATAAACTAAGATTGGAGGATGAAGAGAAATATATAGTGATAGTAAGCTTATACTACATTTGCATTTATGCGGGGGTTCTAAAAGAGCTTTGTTGATCAAGTGTTTCTTCTCTAAATAGCAATTTCTTTTTAATACCCAGTGTAGTTGCTTCTGCATGCATTTTGATGTTATTATTTTCCATCTCTTTTTCATTTGGGCTGACATCGATGCTGTACAGAGTGTTTCATTTTGCATCAGCAGAAATGCCTTTACCCTATAGCCATGGCTACTGCATGCACCATTAGTACAGCATGTAGTGATTTTAATGTTATTTCTAAACCTCCCTCACCTCATGCCATTATTTTAATTTAGAACCAACTGTTCAGCCAAATGGGGCAGTTTGTCACTCAACATCTGTATGTTCTTGTAAAATATGAATCTGTGTACTTCATGCCTTCAAATGTGCTATATTTCATATTGAAAAGACAAATCTTTCCATTTTATTAATGTTTTCATTGAATGAATCTCCCATTTATTTTTTCCCTTGGAGAGCTTAATGTTGGATCAGGATGCTTTTAAAAGTCACAATGTCAGGAAAGGATACCTGTATTCTACAACTTAGCTTCACTTGAGTCCACAGATAAACACAAAGGGCACCTTGCTGGCCATTTGTTTTCATGTTTTGCAAATTAGTCATCTTCTATCCTTTTTGTTCTAACCCCAAAGCACCCAGTTATCCAAAATAGCATTACACATGAGCTAGCATTAGTTTACCTCTTTCCAGTCTGATTTCTTGCCTGTCTGCTCTCTGTATTGCTAAAATTATTCAGTGGATGTTTTGCTAAAGGTGCAGTTAGTGTCTTCCCATCTGTATAGCCTTTTAAGCAGATTAGACCCTTTGCCCTGGCCCTGATGGAGAGGGTGCCTGGGCAGTCTTCTCTGTACACTATGACACCACCCATTTTCCCAAGTGTTACTTGACTAGAGGCAAATCTGAATCCAAGAAGTGACAATTTGATTCTTTTCTAGGATTTGTTGTTGACACCTGGTTAGATTGAAGTAATTGTGGAGTAATTTTGAGTTGCTGGGTAGTGCTTAGGAGGAAAGATCTCTCTAAACTGCTGTGCAATCTTGGCAAAATTACTTATCTGCTCCATTCCTGAGCGTTCTCATCTATAAAATGAGACCCCAAAATGTCCTCAAAAAAAAATTTTTTTTTCATAACCATTAGGCAACACAACCTAACTTACCTGAATTCCATTGGCGACAATGACCTGACAGGAAGTTATGTATTATTTTTGTCTTGTCTCCTGGTTTGCATGTTCACGTATTTTCCTGCAGCAATAGTAATGTGTATGATTATGGAATCTAGCCTCAAGATGTTTTGAAAAGTGACCGTGGACCAATTTGTGTCTACCTTATGTTTTTGTTTTGAGGACTAAATGAATTGCTATACGTAAAAGTGTTAAAAACAATCCCTGGTCCACAGCAAGGTCCATAGTAAGCCCTCAGTAAGTGTTAGCTTTGATTTTTACCTTGTCTGCATAGATTTCACTTTGCTTCGAAGAATAGTTTCACTAAGATAAACACCTGCTGAGCCTAGGGGATGTGGTAAGTTTTTTGTTTTGTTTTTTTTTGTTTTTTTGTTTTTTTGTTTTTTTACCCCAAGATGAGCATAATGCTTCTCTTAAGTGGATAATGGTCTATATTAATTAAACAGGAAATTAAAATTAAGCAAGCTAATTATTAATAGGGGAAGAATGGGGGATGAAGGGGTCATAGGTCAGTGGCAGGTAAAGGTCTCCCTGTATACATTCACCAGGTGAATAGGTGAGGGGAGACTGTCCCAAGCAGAGGCAGGAGTGTATGTGAATGCTCAGAGTGGAGATGAGGGAGTCAGGTTCTTGTGCTCTTGGTTTGCATGCCCACGTGCCCTCCAAATTAATGGGTCTCTCTAACCCATTCCTTTCTCCAGAACCAGGTGCCTCCTTTAAAACTGAAGGCAAAGAGAAGCAAAGGAGAATATATGTTCCCCATAACTGGCTCAGGAGAAACAGGGGCAAGTTCCTGGGTTGCCTAGATCATACTAGTCTCATGATTCTGAGAAACCACTCAGCAGAGATGCTCATGTTGCAACAGGCCGAGAATATTTTATTCATCTCTCCATGTTGGAGGAAATACCAGGAATAGAGCAGAAACATTCTTCACCTCTAACTCCCTGGCCACTTTCAGAAGTTGCTTTTTGTCATGTGTGTGTGAGAACATTAGACCATCATGGTTTTAAAATATCCTCTAAAGTGAGAATAAAGCACGTACAGAGTAGTGGCCAAGAGGTGTCCACGAAGCAATGTACTAGTATGGTGCTTCGTATAGAGCAGGCAGGCCATCCATGTTAGCCACCCTTCTTTTTGGTTCTTATGCATCACATGTATTTTACCATAAAATGTATTCAAAAAGAAATAAGTAATCTATAACCTCAAAGCTATAAAGTTGAATAATTATTTAATAATAGAGTATGAAAGGGACACCTGGGTGGCTCAGTCCTTTGAGTGGCAGACTCTTGATTTTGGCTCAGGTCATGAAATGGAGCCCTTGGGGCTCTGCTGTGAGGGGGGAGTCTGCTCTTCTCCTTCTCCCTCTGTCCTTTTCCCCTCGGTAAAATAAATTAACAAATCTTAAAAAAATAGTAGAATATGAAATTAATGTAAATATGGCTACTTTTAAAATTTTTTTCCTGCATTACAACTTTTGGCCTGTTATTACTCACGTAGAAAGTAGGAAGGAGGGGCGCCTGGGTGGCTCAGTGGGTTAAGCCGCTGCCTTCGGCTCAGGTCATGATCTCAGGGTTCTGGGATCGAGCCCCGCATTGGGCTCTCTGCTCAGCGGGGAGCCTACTTCTTCCTCTCTCTCTCTGCCTGCCTCTCTCTGCCTACTTGTGATTTCTGTATGTCAAATAAAAAAAAATAAAATCTTTAAAAAAAAATCTTTAAAGAAAGTAGGAAGGAAAATAGAGAAATGACTTAAATGTATCATTTACTGCTAGTGTGGACACTTCTACATCAGTCATGGGTACTGCTTTCCACCTTAAGAAAATATAGAGTTAAACTAATAGATTAAATGAAAATTGTAAAAAATATAAAGGTATGCATTCATGCCCAATGGACATAGCAGTATTCTTGTGAGTAATTCATAGTAAAGTTTAAAAAATAAATCCTTCTTAAACTTTGTTATCTGTAGTAACAAGCTTTTCCCAAGCGACTTTATTGCACATCGCATTCTCTCTCCTTATTCTCCGCCCCCTCATCTGACATGCCCATGACCTGCTGTGGGGGTTGTAGCACTGTTCCCACTTCATGGGGAAGGAAGCGGGAACGGGAAGGGAAAGCCTGAGGCTGCTCACGCCGTTCCTCATGAGAAGCTGAAGTTGACATTCTTCTCAAAATAAAATATTTTGAAAACTTTTTACTGAATTGACTTGACGAATGTTTATTCTAAATGTGCCTTATCAGAAATAAGGAGTATCACTTTTTAAACTGTGGCTGTTTTAAAGAGAGACAAATTAAATAATTCTTTCATCTGCTTCCAATTCTTTATACATTTGTGCCAATTAACAGAAGAGAAATCCATCCTCCTTTAGCCCTTACATTTGCAAGCTTCTTACTCTCCTCATGACTCACATATTTATAGGCAGTTCCTTCAATCAGATACTTAAAACAAGAAGCAAACACCTGGGGTGCCTGGCTCAGTCAGTAGAGCATGCAACTTTCAGGGCTGTGAGTTCAAGCCCCATGTTGGATGTAGAGATTACTTAAAAAAAAAGTGAAAATCTACTTTGGTGAACTGAAATTCGAACAACTATATTTGTTGGTGCTTTTATTAAAAAAGAGTTTTCATTGGAAATACTTGCATTGTAAAAATATTAAATACACGTGAATTAGACAAAGTCACTTTTTGGGTTTATGATTCTTTTTTAGACCCTCTAGGATTTCAGTTGTTCAGAATTAGATTAGTCATAGTCCTCTCATTATTGGCAAGTCTTTGGCCTGCTTTCATTTAGTGTTTTTAAGGTTAGTTTTATCATTTGTGACCCCAACATCCAAAACAAAAGCTATCTTCTGGCAATGACCGATTATTATCTTCTTATCCTATTATTATCTTTATTCATCTAACCAAATGGGTCTCGTCTATCTCCCTGGACACCCTCCCTGTGTCTCAGGTAGCTATTTTCTTAAATTCAGGATTCACTAGTCCTTTCTTTCTTTATAAATTCTTATTATGTCTATGTTTATTCTCCATATGGAATTTAAATTTAGTTGTTTTTACTTCTATTAAAATACTATATATACTATAATCTCTGGTTTGCATTTTTAAAAGTTTAATATTATGTTACTAGGATATAATCTATAATTTCAGGTTTGCATTTTTAAAAAGTCTAATATTATGTTACTAGGATATTCTGTGTTTTGTGCATTGTATTTCATTCATCTTGATTACTATATAATAGTTCAAGGTAATGAGTGTACCAGTGTATTTGTTCACTCTCCCACTGAAGGACAATTGGGTTCTTCCCAGGTGTTTGCAATTATGAACAGCTGTTAGAACATTCTTGTACATGAGTCTTGTTTTTAACCCCCGAGAGAGTTTCTCTTAGGAATAAAATTGCTGGGTTATAGGGTATATGAATTTTTAACTTTGGGAGATAATGCCAAGCTATTTTTGAGCAACTGTACCAATTGGTACTCCCACCAATAATGTCTAAGAAACCCTGAATAACCCTAGCTCTCCAACATTTGGTATTGCCAGACTTTTAATTTTTGTCTGTTAAATGGACATGAAGTGATATCTTATTATAGTTTTAATATTTATTATATATATTGGGCAAATTTATTTCCTCTTCTGTAAAACTCCAGTTCATGTTTTTTGTCCATTTTCTTCCCCCTACGTTGTGAGTGCTTGTGTTAGCAATTTGTTAGGCATTCATTATGTATTTCTGATATTAATCTTTTGTTGGAGGTATATGTTTTAAATATATTTTCCAAGTTTGTAACTTGATCTTTTATTTTCCTTAAGGTTTCTTTTGGTGTCCAGAAGTTCTTAACTTTAGTATAATCAATTTATTAATATTTTATGGTCTATAAATTTTTTATGACTTAAAGTAATCTTTTTCTAACCTAAAAATGAAAAGATATTCACCAATAGTGAGTTTTCAGTAATATATTTAATGATTTATTTTTTAAGCCTAAGGTCCTAATCCCTCTAGAGTTGATTTTTGTTAGTTGAGTGAGGATTCAACTTTACTTTCTTAGTAAAACTTGCTATTTTTCAGTCTCCATTTATTGATTTAATTTAGATTTAGTTGAGGTTTAAATTTTAAACTTAATCTCTTCTTATACCAATGGTCTGACTTGCCACCTACATCATACACTAGAGTTTCACAAATGCATGGACCCATTGCTGGGATTTTTACTCTGTGCTGTTGTTCAGTGAATGAGTATGTATAAGTGTGTGTATGAATTTGTCTTTGAATTATATATATTCATCTTTGAATTTTAGACACACACTTACATGCTTAGATTTTGAAATAACTTTGTTTTTTCCACTAGGTTTTGGACATAGTAAAAACAAGTATTCGTACAATTCTTCCACGTATCTGGAAGGTACCTGATGTTGAGGAAGTAAGTTTATATAGGATTTTCAACCGGGTTTTTAATCGCCTACTCTGGAGTCATGGCCAAGGACTGTGGAACTGTTTCTGTGATTCAGGGTAAGTTCTAAGTTACCTTTTATTATTGTTAACTTTTAACATTTTACTATTTAGTTATATAGAAAGCCCAATAAAATGGTTGAATTTCTATAATGATCTGTTAAAATATGGAATTTGTTTTTTACTGCATTTAGTTTTGTATTTGGCTATAATTTATAGCAGACTGATTTAGATGAGATCATGAATATGAACACAATACCTAACTAATTTGAATTCAGTGGAAAGAAGGTAGTCTTTAATTTTGTTTTATTTAAATTCAATTAATTTACATATAGTATGTTATTAGTTTCAGAGGTAGAGGTTAGTGATTCATTAGGTGCATGTTAACACACAGTACTCATTACATCAAGTACCCTCCTTAATGGCCATCACCCAGTTACCCCATCTCACTACCCCTATCCCCTCCAGCAAACTTCAGTTTAATTTCCCATCATTATTTTATCTCCTTCTCTGATTTCATCTTCTTTTATTTTTCCCTCCCTTCCCCTATGATCCTCTGTTTTGTTTCTTAAATTCTACATGAGTGAAATCATATGATAATTTTCTTTCTCTGATTGACTTATTTCACTTAGCATAATACTCTCTAGTTTCATCCTCATCATTGCAAATGGCAAGATTTTAGTTTTTAATGGCTGCATAATATTCCATCACATATACATACATATATATATATAAAGAATAAAGAAGAATATGTGTGTGTGTGTGTATACACACATACATACACATATGTATGTATACATATATATACCACATTTCTTTAGTCATTTACCTGTTGATTGATATCTGTGCTCTTTCCATAGTTTGGCTATTATGGACATTGCTGCTATAAACATTAAGGGTGTAGGTGCCCCTTCAGGTCACTACATTTGTATCTTTAGGATAAATCCCTAATAGTGCAATTTCTGGGTTGTTGGGTAACTCTATTTTTAACTTTTTGAGAAATCTCTATGCTGTTTTTCAGAGTCTCTGTACCTGCTTGCATGCCCACCAGCAGTGTACAAGGGGTCCCCTTTCTCCACATCTCACCATTTCTTGTTTCCTGACTTGTTCATTTTAGCCATTCAGACCATTGTGAGGTGGTATCTCATTATGGTTTTGGTTTGTATTTTCCTGATGCTGAGTGATATTGAGCATTTATTCATGTGTCTGTTGACCATCTGTCTGTCTGACATGTTTGGAGAAATGTCTGTTTGTGTCCTCTGCCCATTTCTTGACTAGATTCCTTGTTCTTTGGGTGTTGAGTTTGATAAGTTCTTTATAGATTTTGGATACCAGCCCTTTATCTGATATGTCATTTGAAAATATCTTCTCCCATTCTCTTGGTTGTCTTTTAGTTTTATTGGCTGTTTCCTTTGTTATGCAAAATATTTTTATCTTGATGAAGTCCCAATAGTTCATTTTTGCTTTGTTTCCCTTGCTTTTGGAAACCTGAAGCAAGAAGTTGCTGTGGCCAAGGTCAGAGATGTTGCTGGCCATATTCTCCTCAAGGATTTTGATGGATTCCTGTCTCACATTTAGGTCTTTCATCCATTTTGAGTTTATTTTTATGTTTGGTGTAAGAAAGTGGTCCAGTTTCATTTTCCTACAAGTGGATGTCCAATTTTCCCAGCACTGTTTGTTGAAAAGACTGTCTTTTTTCCAGCGGACATTCTTTCCTGCTTTGTCAAAGATTAGCTAACCATAGAGTTGAGGGTTCATTTCTGGGTTCTCTATTCTGTTCCTTTAATTTATGTGTCTGTTTTTATGCCAGTACCATACTATCTTGATGATTACAATTTTGTGATAGAGCTTAAAGTCCAGAATTGTGATGCCATAGCTTTGATTTTCTTCTTCAACATTTCTTTGGCTATTTGGGGCCTTTTCTGGTTCTGTACAAATTTTAGGATTATTTGTTTCAGCTCTGTGAAAAATGTTGATGGTATTTTGATATGGATTGCATTGAATGTATAGATTGCTTTATAGACATTTTCACAATATTTGTTCTTCCAATCCGTGAGCATGGACAGTTTTTCCATTTCTTTATGTCTTCCTCAGTTCTTTCATAAGTGTTCTCTAGCTTTTGGGTAACAGATCATTTATCTCTTTGGTTAGATTTATTTCTAGGTATCTTAGGGTAATTGGTGCCATTATAAATGAGATCATTTCCTTAATTTCTTTTTCTTCTGTTTCCTTGTTAGTACATAGGAATGCAACTGATTTCTGTGCATTGATTTTATGTCTTGTAACTTTGATAAATTCCTGATTAGTTCTAGCAATTTTGGGGTTGAAGTCTTTTGTGTTTCCTACGAAGATTATCATGTCATCTGTGAAGAGTGAAAGTTTGAGTTCTTTGCCAATTTGGATGCTGATTTATTTCTTTTTCTTTGATTGCTTAGGCTAGGACTTCTAGTACTATGTTGAACAACATTGGTGAAAGTGGACATCCCTCTTGGGTTCCTGACCTTAGGGGAATAGTTTTGTTTCCTATTGAGAATGATATTCGCTGTGGGCTTTTCATATATGGCTTCTATGATATTGAGGTATGTTCCCTCTATCCCTATACTGTGAAGAGTTTTAAATCAAGAAAGGAGGGGCGCCTGGGTGGCTCAGTGGGTTAAGCCGCTGCCTTCGGCTCAGGTCATGATCTCAGGGTCCTGGGATCGAGTCCCGCATCGGGCTCTCTGCTCCACAGGGAGCCTGCTTCCCTCTCTCTCTCTCTCTCTGCCTGCCTCTCCGTCTACTTGTGATTTCTCTCTGTCAAATAAATTAAAAAAAAAAAATCTAAATCAAGAAAGGATGCTGTGTTTTGTCAAATAGTTTTTCTGTCTCTATTGAGAGGATGATATGATTCTTGTCCTTTCTTTTATTAATGTAGAATATCAAATTGATTGATTTGTGAATATTGAACCATCCTTGCAGCCCAGGAATAAATCTCATTTGGTTGTGGTGAATAACCTTTTAAGGCACTGTTGCATCCTATTGACTAGTATCTTGGTGAGAATTTTGGCATCCATGTTCGTCTGGGACATTGATCTGTAATTCTCCTTTTTGGTAGGTTTTGTCTGGTTTTGGGATCAAAGTAATTCTGGCCACATAGAAGGAGTTTGGAAGTTTTCCTTCTGTTTCTGTTTTTTGAAACAGCTTCAGAAGAATACATATTAATTCTTTTAATGTTTGATAGAATTTCCTTGGGAAGCCATCCAGCTCTGGACTCTTGTTTTTTGGGAGATTTTTGATTACTGCTTCAGTTTCCTTAGTGGTTGTGGGTCTGTTCAGTTTTTCTATTTCTTCCTGGTTCAATTTTGGTAGTTCATATGTTCTAGGAATGTATCTATTTCTTCCATATTGCCCATTTGTTCACATATAGTTGATGTAATATATTTGTATAATTGTAATTCTTCGGTGTTGTGATCTTTCCTCTTTCATTTGTAATTTTACTAATTTAGATCCTTTCTCTTTTCTTTTTGTTAAGTCTGGCTAGGGGTTTATTGTTCTTATTAATTCTTTCAAAGAACTTGCTCCTAGTTTCATTGATCTGTTCTATTGTTCTTTTATTTTTTTTAAATTTTAATTGGTTTCTGCTATTTAATTGGTTTCTGCTCTAATCTTTATTATTTCTCTTCTGTTGCTGGGTTTAGCCTTTATTTGCTATGCTTTTTTATGGCTCCTTTAGTTATAAGATTAACTTGTATATTTGAGCTTTTTCTTGTTCTTGAGAAAGGCCTGTATTGCTATATACTGCCTTTCTAGGACCACCTTTGCTGCATCCTAAAGATTCTGAAATTTTTTTTTAAATTTTCATTTGCTTCCATGAATTTTTAAAAATTTTATTTAATTTTCTGGTAGATTCATTTATTCTTTAGTAGGATGCTCTTTAACCTCCATGTATTTGTGTTCCTTCCAAATTTTCTCTTGTGAATGAGTTCCAAGTTTGAAAGCATCATGATCTGAGAATATGCAGGGAATATCCTCATCTTTTAGTACCAGTTGAGACCTGATTTGTGAGCCATTCTGTGATCTATTCTGGAGAATGTTCCATGTGCACTCAAGAAGAATGTATATTCTGTTGTTTTAGGATGCAGTGTTCTGCATATATCTGTGAAGTCCAGTGTGTGTCATTCAAAGCCCTTGTTTCATTGTTGATCTTCTGCTTAGATGATCTGTCCATTGCTGTTAGTGGAGTGTTAAAGTCCCATACTACTATTGTATTACTATCAGTGTGTATCTTTAATTTTGTTATTAGTTAATTGGCTGCTCCCAAGTTAGGGGCATAAATATTTACAATTGTTAGATCTCATTGTTGGATAGACCCTTTAATTATAATATAGTGTCCCTCTTCATTTCTTATTACAGTCTTTGGTTTAAAATCTAATTTGTCTGATATAAGGATTGCTACCCTAGCTTTCTTTTGATGTCCATGAGCATGATAAATAGTTATCCCCACCCCCTTTCAATCTTTGGGTCTAAAATGAGTCTCCTGTAGACAGCCTATTGATGGGTCTTTTTTTTTTTTTTTAAATCCAATCTGATATCCATTGTCTTTCAATTGGAGCTTTTAGTCCATTTCCATCCTGAGGGATTATTGAAAGATATAAATTTTGTGCCACTGTCTTATCTTTAAAGTCACTGTTTCTATAGATTGTCTCTGTTCCTTTCTGATCTTTGTTACTTTTATACTCTCTCTTCACTCAAATGATCCCCTTTAATATTTCTTGCAGGGTTGGTTTAGTGATCACACATTCCATTCTGAATAACAATCTTGCTGGATAAAGTATTCTTGACTGCATATTTTCTCATTTAGCACCTTGTCCTTTCTGGCCTTCCAGGTCTCTGTGGATAGGTCTGTTGCCTGGCTTATGTTTCTACATTTGCAGGTTAAGGACCCTTTATCTCAAGCTGCTTTCAGGATTTTCTCTTTATCTCTGAAATTTTCAAGCCCCACTAGTATATGTTGGGGTGTTGACCTATTTGTATTGATTTTGATGGGGGTTTTCTGTGCCTCCTGGATTTGAATGCCTGTTTCCTTCCCCAGATTAGGGAAATTTTTAGCTTTAATTTGGTAAAATAAACCTGCCCTCCTCATCTTCTGGCACCCCTATTATTCAAGTATTATTGAGCTTTATGGTATCACTGATTTCTCAAATTCTCCCCTCATGATCCCGTAGTTTTTTTTTTTCTCTTTTTCTCAGCTTCATTACTCTCCATCGTTTTGTCTTCTAAATTACTGACCTTCTCTTCTGCCTCATTTACCCAGAAGTTAGAGCCTCCATTTTTTTTTTAAACTGCATTTCAGTAATAGCATTTTTAATTTTGGCCCAATTAGATTTTAGTTCTTTTATTTCTGTAGTAAGGGATTCTCTAGTGTCTTTTATGGTTTTTTTTTCAAGGGCAGCTAGTATCTTTATAGTTGTTCTGGATTTTAGTTCCAACATCTTACTTATATCCATATTGATTAAATCTGTGGCAGAATGCTACCTCTGGTACTTTCTTTTACTGTGATTTCTCCTTGTAATCATTTTGTCCAGAAAAGAAAAGTGGAAAGAAAAAGGAAAAAAAAAAAAACAAAAACAGCAATAATAATATCAACAACAACATTTTCAGGGAGTGATTTTGCCGCATGCTATGTACACTCTGCTTTTGTGTTTTGACTGCTCTTTCCCCTGGTCCTTCCTCCTTGCTTGTAGTGGGAATTGTTTGTTCCTTTAAGTAGGTATGCTTTGACTTGTTTGTGAAGTTAAACTGGGAGCTTATGTTCTTTAATCAGTAGACTTAGTATGGGGGGGGTGATTTGTGTTGGTCTTCTGAGGGAGAGGCCTTCTGTTCTCATTAACAAACTGACTTGCTCTCCTAAAGATGTTCCTGCCAGGTGAGAGAAGTGGGGTTTAGTGTAGGGAACTCCACCTCCACTAGAGGTGCTGTGTTTCTCTCTGGCATCTGACTGTGCTGGTGGGTGGGAGGAGGAACGGATGGTGTAAGAGGTAGAATATGACATCACCTCACTCTCATCTCCGGGGAGGAGGACTCCCAGAAGCTCCTGCTCAGCTGTCTGTCTTACAAAAGTGATCAATCTCCTGTGACCTGGGCCCTCGTCAGTTCCCTGTCCTAACCTGTCTGTGCCCAGGTTGTTGGTACACCTAGAGCTAGAAATTTCCTGTATTTTAACTCTGGCCAGTGGTTGGGATTCAAAACTCTAAGTTTTAAAGGGCCTAGTAATGTGCATGCTCTTTCAGTGGGGAGGCTCAGGGTGTACCCAGCACTGACCCATTCCTTAAAAGCTGTCGCACAATGGACACTCAGAGGCTAGAGTTTATTGTAATGCTCAGTGAAAAGCTGGAGCCAGGTTATCAGCCATCTGCACTCAACTTAATCCTCTACACCCCTTTGTCCCAGGAAAGCCATTGCAGAGGCTTGAATCTATTGTGCCAGATAGCAAAAAGCAGCCATCAGGTTATCCTCAATCTGTTGCAGTCTGCACTTGCTCTGTCAGTCCCAGCAAAGGGGTCGATTGGCACGCACACAGAGGTTTAAGACTATTGTAGTTCACGCCAAAAAGTTAAGAGGTTTTCTGCCCTCTGTGTGCTCCTCTGATGGTGCTGCTAAGCTCCACTCAACGGCTCCGAGCTGTCCCCTTTTCTCTGGAGAGGACAAATATGCTCCTCCAAATGCCCTCGAGGAAAGGGAGCACTCTTTCCCTGAGTAACACAGAGACCTACTCATCATGGCTTATTATGAGGTTATAAACCGCTGCAATCTGTCCAACCTTCTCCCTCTTCCTGACTGTTCCTCCAACTGGGCTTTCCCCTCTTCCGGCTACGCGGCTTCCCTATCCCCCAGTACAGGGCTCTGAAACTTGCCTCTGCCAAATTGTCTGGCTCCAGCTCTGGAGGTTGTTTCCATATCCTTCCGATCCTTTTCCTAGTTGTTAAAAATATGAAAGTTGATCTAATGGTATTCAAAGGACAAGGCAAGTTCAGGGTCCCCCTACTACTCCACCATCTTGGAACTCTCCCCCCACCTCAGTGCCAAGGTAGTCTTAGTGAAAAATCTAAATTACAAATCAGTAACTTTAAGTTTCTTCTGCTCTTGTCTTCATGTAACAGACTTCCAAAATATGGCACACTTGTGCTCCTCACCAGAGTTTCAGTCCTGCCAAAGCTGTTGTAACTCATTTTCATATTAGTCTTAAGATGTCCAAAACCAGACATTCTGAACCTCCCTTTCATTCAGAAACAGCTTCTTTTCTGGCCTTCCCTTAATCCTGTTGATATCCTCCCTGTCACTCAAGTTTGATATCTCATGGGCATCTGCATATGTCTTCTCCTTCCCAGTCTTTATTCAGTGGTTTGTTGAATCCTGTTGGTTTTCTGTCACATTCCCACTGTGGCTACTTTACATTCTTTTTCACTGTTCTTAGCAATTATCCAGTACTTACTACCGTGTTAGATACTTTTGGAGAGACAAAGTTGATTTTGACACAGATCCTGCTTTCAGGACTCTTAAAAATGGTAATTGCTAAAGCTATTCTATTTACTATGTGCCAGGCTTTGCTCTAAATACTTTATGTGTATTGAGTGATCTAATCTTTATAACAACACTTTGAAGCAAGTTCTATGATTTATCTCCATTTCGTAGATAAGGAAACTAAGGCATAGATAGGCACTAAGGACTTAGTGCAATTGGGATTTGGACTTGGGGAGCCTGGCCCCAGAGTTTATGGTCTGAACCAGTAAGTTCTGCTGCTTCTGGTAGATAAAATAAAATATATATAAAAGTAATGATTATGAAAGAGACCTAGATAAAGTATTATAGGATTTCAGATAGGAGGAACCTTTTGGTAGAAGGGCTAGGTAAAATTAATAGATTTCTAGACATTTTTGTCTCCGGCTTTTTGTTTCCCGTATTTATCCTACTGTCAGGGTCATTTCCTAAAATCTCTAGTGATTTCCCTCATTTATCATTAAAGTTTAGACTTCTTATCTAGAGATACAATACTTTCTAACATGCTGGTGCTTTCTTATCTCTCTAATCTTCCCTCTCATTACTCTTTTACTTGAAGTTTGTTCCAGAAAAAGAAACTCATTATTTTTCAAATAATTTTAAAATTTATTCTTCTCTTGCTCTGAGGTTTTGATATCATTGAGTAACTGATGGGGCTGCCTTCTACAACCCCAAACCTCCAATCCTTTCTGTATTATTTAAATCCAATATAAACACCCAGGATATATCCCCCTTTTTGGTAAAATCTTAGACTATCACAGTCTGAAGTGATCTCTAATGTCCTCCGTTTAAATATTCTAATCATCTAATACTGATTAATTCATACCATTTTCAGACTTATTCTCACCACTATCATGTTCCTCAATAGCCACTTAAAAGCAGAAAGAATTTATAAGGTGCTCTGGCTTGTGGTAAAATCTGAGAATAATCTTGGCTATAAATTATTTCTACAGAGATTTAAGTGGAACATTTGAAGTATATTCCATAACCTATTAGTTGGTTTTCTGTAGAAGTTCTCTCAATCTGGACTTATAATTGGAATTTTGTTTCTTCTTGTTGATCCATTGTGGTTGTGATGTGGAATTGTTGGGGTTCAGAGTCAATGGCCAAGAAAGAATGCTTGAGAATACTTGTGGAAATGTTGGGGTTCAGAGTTAATGGCCTAGAAAGAATACTTGAGGGCAGAAAGACTGCCCTGGTATTGTGAGGAACGATTTGGGAACAAATATTGTGAAGTTGGGGGAGGTAAAGATCAGGTAAGCTTCCTGATTTTCGTAAGCTATAGGATTTTCATATGCTAAAGAAGACACACAGAAATTTGGAGACCTAGCTACCATCAAGCTAAGGTTGTTTTTCCCTCTAGCAAGCATTAACATTAAGACAGTTGGGAGTTCCTGGAGGAAGGTTATACTCTGCTCACCTCAAGTATTTGTCATTGGGCTGCACGTTATAAGGAACTTTATCCATACTTACATCTGCCTTTGTTTTCCACATCAGTTAGAATGCTGTATATGAATCCTAGCTATTCTTCAGCAGGAAAAGCGGTCAGATAGTCTGCTACTGAAATCGGTATTGGTGGTTTTGAATCCATGAGATAATCTCTAACTCCATAACCTAAAGATGCCCATAAAGTTGGGTTCTTCTTTTCCTCTTCCGTGAACTGTATTGGTAATATATTCTAATTGATTCAGAATCATTTTTTTCTTCTTTGGCCAATACTCCCCTTAAATTTCCCTGGTGCTATTACTACTAGTGTTGATAATGAGAGTTAATAGCATTTGACTTCTAAATGCCTGATACTATTTTACATATTATATAGTCTTTTGTTTTACTGTAGATCAAATGTTCTTTTTAAAAATATTTTAAAATTTTTTATTGTGTTATGTTAGTCACCATACAGTAGTACATCATTAGTTTTTGATGTAGTGTTCCCATGGTTGTTTGCATATAACACCCAGTGCTCCATGTAATCCGTGCCCTCCTTAATATCCATCACCAGGCTTCTCATCTTCCCAATCCTCTCCTTTCTAAAACCATCCTTTTGTTTCCTGGAATCCACAATCTCTCACGGTTTGTCTCCCCTTTTGATTTCCCCCCTTCATTTTCCCCTTCCTTCTCCTAATGTCCTCCATGCTATTCCTTATGTTCCACAAATAAGTGAAACCATATGATAATTGTCTTTCTCTGCTTGACTTAGTTCACTCAGCATAATCTCCTCCTGTCCCATCTATGTTGATGCAAAAATTGGGTATTCATCCTACATATTATATCTTCTTATAATTACCACTTTAATATTTTGAGTATCTTATTATTCTCATTGTACAGATGAGGAAATTAAAGCATAAAGAGAACATAAAATTTGCCCAAGTTCTTATAGTGCCTAGATGAGCCAGGATCTAAACCCAGGTTTTCTGAGTCAAGAGCCCAAGCCCTTAACTGTGTTGTATTCACTCCCCTCAAAGCAGCATTCCCAGTGGTTGATAGTGTTACTTGATTTATTATATTTTTGAAAGATTTTATTTATTTGAGAGAGAATGAGAGAGAGCATGAGAGGGGAGAAGGTCAGAGGGAGAAGCAGATTCCCCATGGAGCTGGGAGCCTAATGTGGGATCTGATCCCAGGACTCTGGGATCATGACCTGAGCTGAAGGCAGTTGCTTAGCCAACTGAGCCATCCAGGCACCCTGGCTTGCTTGATTTAAGTATTAGCCAAATCCCCAGCCCCTTTGCATCTGGGCAAATAAGAGTAGGAGTAGCTTTGAGTCCAATTTGACCACTCTCCATCCATTTCTTTAAAACCTTGGTGGTCTGCAGAGATGAGTTTAACACTGGATTTTATTTTGTAACCTTACAAATGGGTTTCTTAGGCTTCCTTAATTTAATTACATCACAGAGCATTGTGTATGTTTTGATTCCCAGTTTGGACTCAGAGTAGTTCTATTAATCCTTTGAATCATGTCTAATCAATGAATATTCCTTTAACCTTTGGCCTAGCAGCCTAGTAGTCAAGGTAAAAATCTACTCTTAACTCACTTCTAAAGGAATGATTTTATTTATTTATTTAATTTATTATGTTCAGTTAGCCACTGTATAGTACATCATTAGTTTTGATATAGTGTCCAATGATTCATTAGTTGCATATAACACCTAGTGCTCATCACAACACGTGCCCTTCTTAATTCCCTTTATCCAGTTATCCCATCCTCCAACCCTTCCCTCTGAAACCCTCAGTTTGTTTCCTGGTCCATAGTCTCTCATGGTTCATCTCCTTCTTTGATTTCTCCCCTTTCTGTTTTCCCTCCCTTCCCCTATGGTCCTCTGTGCTATTGCTTATGTTCCACATAACAAGTGAAACCATATGATAATTGTCTTTCTCTGATTGACTTATTTCACTCAGCTTAATCCCCTTCAGTTCCATCCATGTCAATGCAAATGGTGGGTATTCATCTTTTCTGATGGCTGAATAATATTCCATTGTATATATGAACCACATCTTTATCCATTCATCTTCTGAAGGGCATCTCGGCTCCTTCCACAGTTTAGATATTGTGGACATTGTACTATGAACATTTGGGTGCATGTGCCCCTTCTTTTCACTATATCTGTATCTTTTAAAGGAATGATTTTAGTAAAAGGCATAACTGTCTTTCACAATTAGGTATAAAATCTTGGAAAAGTGTAATCCAAATAACTCGGCCACCTTGATTCTTGCCTCTGCCTATCAACACCCCAATAATAAAACAAAATAAATTAACCACTCCCTGTCAACATCCAGAAACATCAAAGAATATTGTAGATCTCTGTGGTAGTTTTTCCCTAGAGTTGGTCCAAGGATTTTACTGACACATAACATAGAAGACACCTTTATCTCTCTTTCTTGTTCTTCCAGACCACTGAAGCCCATGCTCAGTGACCCTTGTTATCACATGGAAACTTTTCTTGTTATCACATTCTGAATGTATTCTCTACAGGAGAATAGCTCTTGGAATTTTCATGAATAAAATTGTCTTCCATGTTTTACTGGGGTATAGGAAGTTTAGGTGCTGAGAACTAAGGAAATGTGGCCAAAGTATGTAACATTTCCGCTGAGTCTTGTAGGAAGAGGAAGAAGAATTTTCCAGGTAAAACAAAGAGTAGGAGGCAGTGGGTAAATGGGAGAGGAATGTTTTGTTTGGTAAAGTCCTCTCTCCGCTCAAAACTGTGATATGTAAACCCCAAAGAGAATCTTTTTGGACTCTTTAGCCAAAGGCATTTTCCAGTGGAAATTTCTCATTGAAAACTTTTTCATTTAGCATCTTTGGGCAAGAGGAAATGGTAAGGATTATTCTAAGCAGTCTACTTCTAGACTTACTATCCACTTAAAACCATGTGCATCATACAGAGGAAAAATGACCTGAATCTTAAGTTCTCATATCACTTTCAGTTGGATACATTATTGTTAGTACTTTTCAGCTTGTTGTTGCTGTTTATCCAGTTGGTGTAGTCCAGTTTTTGTTTGTTTTGTTTTGCTTTGATTTTACTTTCCTTTCTCCTTTCTGCTACTTTGGTCCACTCAGTCATGCATTCGGACTTCTACCAGAGAAAGAGAAAGAAATGAATCAGTTTTACTTTTTAGGTAACTGCTTTCTTAAATGTTTTGATGAGAAAGTTGGTGAAAAATATTGGATTGCTGGACAATGAGAGGCTTTTCAAGTCTCTGGATTTCATTAATAACAACTCCCCTTTGTTGACAGAAGTATTTAGTATTCTGTATCTTATTGTTACATTACTAAAAAGTGTCATTTAAAGTTCTTTCCTGTTAAACATCTCTGAGGATTAGGGAGGACCAAATGAACTTCTTAACCACTTAAGGTTTTTTTTTTTTTTTTGAATTCTGTTTTGTTTTGGAATTTAGATTCAGAAAGAAAGGATAAGACCTTGAGTTCTTTGATAAAGGCACTGCTATCGTAAACTATTTCTACATACTTTCACTTTCTTAAAAAGTTTTATGTTAGGGGCGCCTGGGTGGCTCCCCAGTTGAGGGTGGCTCAGTGGATTATAAAGCCTCTGCCTTCAGCTCAGTTCATGGTCTCAGGCTCCTGGGATCAAGCCCTGCATTGGGCTCTCTGCTCGGCAGGAAGCCTGCTTCCCTTCCTCTCTCTCTGCCTGCCTCTCTGCCTACTTGTGATCTCTCTCTGTCAAATAAATAAAATCTTAAAAAAAATTTTTTGTGTTAATATTGAAAATTGAGACACTGTAGTGTTACAGAGGTATTGCACGTTTACTCAGTTATGCCAGCTGGTGGATAGGAGGTGAGGGACGTAGTTCTAATACACTCAGTTTGAAGGATAGGTTTCCTTTGTGCACAAGAAGTTAACCTGATGCCAAATGAAGCAAGACCTGTTCATTTTCCTTTTATCTTTATAAGGAGTTCTGGTGTGCTGACACTTAAATATGGATTAATAGAGTAGAATGTGGTTTTTGGCTAGGGGTGGGGAACATACACACCAAAAATTGGTAAAGGACTTTGGTCCATATGTTTATTTTAAGTATTTAAGGAAGAATGAGAGAATGAGAAGCCAAAGCTGATCAGATTATAACTAACGTAGTATTCAGAATGTTACATCAAATTAAACTATGATAGAAGAAGCTCTTTTATCTTTCCTCCATTTTATTTGTTCTTTTCTTACCTCTATACTCCAAATCAGGAAAAGAAAAATTACCATGATGTGTGTAACTTGATAGTGGATCTAATCAAATGGCTCCAAAGGATCAAAATAAAAATATATCCAAATTGAGAGGAGAGGATGTAGCAATGCTCAGAATTTCAGTGGAGAGGAAAGTGCTAAGCAGACAGTCAAAACACAGGAGGTTTTCCTGTATGTATAGGTATTTGTATGAAATTTTTATTTCTCTGGGCCTAAATATATAGGGCTTTGAAATTAGGACATACTAATTATAAACACATTCCCTAATTAATTGGTATTCTCCAATATTTTTCTTGATCAAAGTAAGTTGATTATACATATACACATGTATAGATATATATGGATATATGCAAACACATATGTATTATAGCCAGTTTTTCTTATATCTAGCATTAAAATTTATTTTTAGAGTTAATTTAACTAGCATATTCCTGTTTCTTGAATGGAAATAACTTTTTTAAAATAATAAAAACAGTATTACTTTAGTTCCAAACATCTCAGAATATGGAAGAAAATTTATTCCTTTCAGTCTACTCATTTGAATCCAATTCCTTTTAAGAATACCTGTCATTCACAGATGATATGCTATCTTTTTAGGACCATGTTTCTCCTGAAAAAATAAACAGTAACCTTTCTACTAAAAAATACCTTTCTGTGTTTCTAAAACATTTTAAAAAATTCCAGAGGTATCAAATATCCATAGAAGATTGAAAATGGAGTCTTTGAATTTCCCATTGGGAAGTACATTTCTTCAGAAAAATATTTTTCTTAATATTTTTTTTTCCTGAAAATCTACTCTTTTCTTTCTCTAAGGATTAAGTGAATCAGTCTATGTAAAATGGGACTTGAACCATTACCAAGTATCAAACCAAACTTTCCCCTTTAGACTTGAAAAGTTTCTTTTACACTAAGGAAATAAGTCTCCTTCTCTCTCTTTTTCGTGGTTGGGGTGGTGAGGTGTTTCCTGATTTAGATCAGTATGGTAAATTTAGGAATTGTAAGTACATTATATGTATTTGTTTACCTGTGTGCATGCATACATGCACACACACACACTTGAAGTTTACCAAGATAGTTTGTACTACCACATGCTTTGGTATAAGCTGAGTGAACTTAAGGAGGAAGGGCATTACCTTTGTGATCATGGTCAGGCAGCACTGCTGAGATAACATGACTTCTAGAATACAGAACCTGTACACTAGGAATATCATGGACATAATTACACCTTGAAGTGTTTTGAGAGAAGTGGTCATAATCAAGGGATTCACTTAAATTCTCCTAATACAGAGAGGGCACAAGTGAAATTGAAGCAAATTTTAAACTCTACTGTGGGGTCATTACTAATGTTTTCTAGGAAACCTAAAGTTTTAGAATATCTACCTTTTGAGAAATAAGCTCAGTATTTTACATATGCCTTAATATAGAGTAACTCATTTTCTTTTTTTTCAGAGGTGTTGAGAAACCGCCCTGATAGCTACCCACATTTGGCATCAGTAAAATCTTTAAAGATAAATAGTATATGAATTCTGTGTTGTGTTTTTTATTATAAAGATTAATTTTCAAATTTGTATTTGTTTTATACCTTTCAACCATTTGTAATAAATTCAAATGTCTAAGTCCATTTCTACTTTTCCTTACTGGTTTGTTGCTAGGTAAGTGATAAAGCTGGTTGTCATTTTTAACAGCCACATGAGGTCATGTCTGTTTCCATGCCAACAGATCCTCTTGGGAGAGTATTTTCAGTAAAAGCCCAGAGGTGGTGACTCCTTTGCAGCTCCAATGTTGCCAGCGCCTGGTTGAACTTTGTAAACAGTGCCTGCTAGTGGTTTACAAATATGCAACTGACTCAAGAGGATCAGTCTCAGGCATTGGTACCGATTGGGGTAATTCCAGGTACTTGTTTTCATTTCTACACCCTGTGAGTTTTATATAAAGTAATTCCACAGTGCAGTTTGAAATTGAAAGTCTCTTTTTGTTTATATAGCTATAGAAAAAGCTAAAGACCGAAAATTCATACATGCTCTTATCTACAAAAGACTTTTAATTTGCACCAGTCTTTACTTTTAAAGGACCGAACAAGGACAGCAGCCACAAACCTGAAGGTGACAGAAATAACCTACTTGAACATAAGATTATTTGGCTTATATAATTTTGCTTTCAAATACCAAGGAAAAACATCCAAACAGAAACTTGACTGTTTCCACCAATAGGGAGATTTCAAATCTATCCTTCAGCCTGATAAGTTGAGAGGATGCCTTTAGTTTAATCTTTACTCGCTTCATCATGACACACATCTATGGGAGCTGAATTTCATTAAGTTCCATTTAAAAGTTGAATTTTAATAAATACGGTCATTAAAATAGGTAGTTTAACAAATCATGAGAAATAATATTGTGTTTAAGCTGCAAAAAATACACAGATTGAAAAAACATTATATTTTACCATTTCTCTGTATAATCCATAGTGCCCATTAGAATTAAAGATGAACATGTGACTTTATTTTTAACAGGTATAAGTTACAGTACTACTCTGGATAGAAGAGAATGAACATGACTTTGAAAAACTAAGTGATAGTCAAATGATGATAGCATTCAACTAACAGTTGAATAAGCGATGAGGAAAATGAAACACCATAGCCGGGATTGTCTTTTGAAACACCTAGAAATTGATCTGTTTATTAAAGAGATCATAGAAAATACTTAATAAAGATAACTTTTTAAAAAGTGACTACAACAGCAAAATGGCTTGGAGTATATTTCACAAAAAGTGTTGAAAGATATACTTTTAATCTCTGTTTGTCTTGGATTCTGACATTATACTTTGTCATACCTTTAACTCATTTTAACTCTCCCCCTGTAAATCATTCAGCAGTGACCACAACAATGAGAGAGGTAAAACTAGCCATTAGTATTTGAGATATGTAAATATCAAAACAGTATTCTACAGTTTAATGATTTGGCTGAAGCAAATTATTGAAATAAAACATTATTTTCATTAATATTTTTGCATGATTTAAAAGAATGGTGGTCATCATTAAGACATTACAACATGTAAATGAAGAGACTTCACGTTAAGGAGTGATGATCAGGAAAATCTTAAGTTCCAGTCTAGGAAGGATGGTTTCAAACTCTTTAATGTCACTCTTGCGATTATAGATTTTGTAACACATTTTCTATTGAGGGCTCTTATAACTTTAGTGGGTAGGCAAAATAGAATGAGGTCACTCTGGAGGGAGAAGTTATACCTTACAACTGTGTCAGGCCTTTTTATTTTCTTCCCTTTCTGGTGGTCAGTAGAGATATTCCTATCCTGAAATCTTGAGTTCTGAAATACTCAGTATAACCCCAATATGACGATTATAAGCATTGTGGGGGAAGAGGGGTTAGTAAAACATACCCTTTATTCCTGTCCAAGTTCAGAACCATTTGAGAGAGAGAGAAATGTAGGAATCAGACAGACGATCATCAGAATGTAGCTTCATTACTGAGTAAAGCTGCACTGAGGGACTGTGGTGTAGATTTGAGCCAAGTGAATTCTCTAAAATTGAGTTCTAGAATTCAGTGTACTGATCCAGTGATGGGCAGATCTAGATCAACCTAAACCTTCCACTAACAGTACCCCATAAAGTCTAGTTCTGTTAATGTTGGCTAGTGAGCGAGTAAGGATGCCTCCTTTTTGCAGATAGGCTGATCCAACAAGAGAAAGGGACTGAGCCAGGCATACCTGCTTCCTTCTTTTAAAACTGAAAATCAGATAACTCACTTCTGGTAAAAGGCCAGAAATTTGGTGGAAATTCTTCTACTTGAAACACAAGGAGGAGAGAGAAATAAACACATGCTCCTCATACCTAGCTATTAAAACCCAAGTTGATGTCACATTAATTTAAAAACATGTGAAAACTGGCCATATTTTCTTCCCTTATCAATAAGGAACCTATAGCTTTTTACTTTACATGTAGAAATCACTTAATTTGATATTTATTAATAGATAAAAATTTTTAATGAAGTATACCTAATAAAGTATAAATTAATATTTATAAATTAATATATATGCCTAATATAAATAATATATGATGTATACCTAAACACTTTATGAGGAGATACATATTTAGGTAATTTATCTGTAATATTTAAAGAGAAGAAAATAGAGATAACATCAGTCAGGTTTATGGACCATATTTATCTTAATGAAAGATCTGCATGTTCTTTCAAAAGAGACTTTAAAGTGTGCATGTCACCCATTCCATGGAACAAAGTAGCCTTGAATCTTTTTTTTTTTTTAAGATTTTATTTATTTATTTGACAGAGAGAAATCACAAGTAGATGGAGAGGGAGGCAGAGAGAGAGAGAGGGAAACAGGCTTCCTGCTGAGCAGAGAGCCCAATGCGGGGCTCGATCCCAGGACCCTGAGATCATGACCTGAGCCGAAGGCAGAGGCTTAACCCACTGAGCCACCCAGGCGCCCCTTGAATCTTTAAGTCTTATAAAAATAACAACTTAATAGGCATACCAAGTGGAAAGCCATTTCTCAGAGGTAGACTCCTAACTAAGCAAATAGAACTGATATATAAACTCAGATATCTATCTCCAGGAAACTAAAGTTCTTGGGACCAGCTCAATATTTTACTGTAACTACACTTACTTGGGAAGCTTTGGGATCTCCAAATACTTTCTATCATCAACATCTCTGTGTTTCTATATTTCATGAACTTCCATGTAAGCTCATTTCATAAGGGGTGTTATGGTTAAAAATATTTTTAAAAACCACTGAGTTCAGACTTGTGCCTTTGGTAACAGAGCACTAGGTTTTTGGACAAATCCTCCCTTTAATAACAACTAGAAAAGCTAGACAAAGTACGAAAACCTTGCTTGAAGACATTGGAGAGGTAACCAGGTACTTGATGAGTGCTTGTTAGTACTGAGTAACACTTTTGATAGACTCATGGGCCTAATGGAAAAAGTAGGAGTTCAAGGCCTGCCAAAGGTGGGAATGTTGGTGAACATCCTAGATTCCTAGGAGTAACAGTGTTCCCAATGTTTTGCAAAGCAAAAGTTAACAGAATTACAAGGAAAAATAGACAAATCTACAACCATAGATGGAGATTTTGAGATTGATTGATCTATCTATTTATAGGTATGTTTTTTCTACATTTGTATGTATATGTATATTTCAACATATATAATATTTTTTAAAAATTAAAGATATAGACCATGTTAACAATGTAACTAACAGACCTAACTATCATATATAGAAGTCAATTCAATAATCTCAGAATATGAAACACCAAGTACACCAGGAACTTTTACAAAAGTCAATCATAAAGTACAATAATAACGCACATTTCAACAAGTTTCAGAAGACTTAAATCATACAGAGGTTTTTTTTTTTCCTGATTCCATGCCATTAAGCTAGAAAACAAAGGCAAAAATTAAAATTGAAATATTCATACTTTGGAAGGATAAAAAAATTTCTTTTAATTACCTCGTGAATCAAAGAAATCATAATGGACATACGAAAGTATTTTGAACTGGATGATAACACACAAAAAATTGTAATATGTAGACAAATAATTATTATAGGCATATTTATAGACTTACATGAACACATTAGGCAAATGGAAAGGCAAAAATTAAATGACATCAGCAATGATTTTGAAAAGTGACAAAATGACATTAAAATAAACCCAAAGAATGTAGAGAAAGGGAATAAAAATGACAGCATAAATTAATAATATAATGAAACAAATAGCATAAAGAAGATCAACATGGCCAAAATATGTCTTTGGAAAGACCAATATGAAAGGAAAGAGTTAACATCAAGAACAAAGATTGAGACATCACTACAGATCCTATAAGCATTGAAAATTTTATAAGAAAATATGAATAATTTCATGCTGATTTGGTAATTTAGATTAACAAATTCCTGGAAAAACACATATTACCAAAAATGACAAAATTTCTTTTTTTTTAAATGACAAAATTTCTTGTTAGAAAGTCCTATATAAAAAATAGTAAATAGTCTTAACTATTGAAGAAATTGGATCAGTAATTAAAATCCCTCTTGCAAAGATAATTCCAGATTCACAGGTCTTCACTATTCAATTCTATTAAACCCACCCTGAGAACAGAAAAGGAGGGGACATTCTGCACCTTGTTTTAATGAAACTCCCATACAATTGATTCTACAACCTAACCAAAACATTATGTCAAAGGATAGTGAAAGTTCAGTGTTACTCCTGAGCATAGATGCAAAAGTCTTAAATAAAATGCTAGCAAAATGAACTCAGGAACTTTAAATTGGATAATGTATCCATGACCAACTTCTGTTTATTGCGCCAATTTAAGGGTGAAAAAAAAAGTGATCAATGTGATTTTAATAGAATAAAAGAGCATTTCAAAAGATACAGCCAAATCATTTGATAGAATTCAGTATATATGATTTTTAAAAAATGTGTAGCAAGCTAGAAACAAAAGGGAAATTCCTTAATCTAATGAAGAATAACTACAAAACTTACAAAAAACTTACATAAGGATGAAATGTTGAAGGCTTTCCTTCTCAGATGAAGAATAAGACAAGATTGCCTCTTATTATAACTTCTTTTTAACATTGTAGTAGATTTATTGAACCTAGTTGGTTCAATAAATCAAGCAAAAGAAATAAAAAGCACCAACTGAAACTCTTTACTAATGGATATGATTCTGTTTGTAGACATCAAAATGAATCTACAGATAAATTATTAAGTAAATTTAACAAGTTTAATTAAATCAAAGTAAAGATAAGAAAATTGATTGTATTTTTCCAATATCAACAACAAACAGCCTGAATATGAAATTTTAGGTATGATATTTTCAGTTGTATCAAAGAATAATTAATGCTTAGTAATAAATGTAACAAAAATGTACAAGACTTTTACTTAGCAAAATGTAAAAAATGGGAAGATATACCTTATTCATAATAGGATCAATATAATCCAATGTCAGTTTGTAAATAGTTCTGAACATTTCTAAATTCAATGTAGTCATAATATAAATCTCAACAAATTTTTAGGAGGAGGCAGTCTTTGACCAAAGCTTGTTTTAACATTTATACAGAAAAACAAAGGGCCAAGAATAGATAAGACACTCTTGAAATAGAAAAATATAATGATAAGATTTATTAACTATAGTGTACTAAGACTTATAATAAAGTAATTTAAGACAGTGTAATATTGTCAAAAGTATAGACAGACCATGAAACCATCAGAAAAGTCATAAGTAGATCCAGGCACATATAGAGACTTAACTTATGAGAAAAAGAGGTACATATGATTTATGACAAGAGCAAAAAAGAAATTTTTATTTTTAAAAACGGTGATGAGACAGTTGGGTTTCTAAATAATAATTAAAAAAAAGAAACTTGATTTTACCAAAACCATATGCAAAGAAAAAATAGCCTACACAAATGTGAAAGGCAAAAGTAAAGATTACAGAAGATAATGCAGGGCAATATTTTCATGACTTTGAGGTAAGCAAATAAAAAATAGGGCCAAAAAGTGCAGATCATACATGAGAAGATGAATTTTACTATATTAAAATTAAAAATATATATTCATCAGAAGACCCCATTAAGAGGGTGAAAAAGCAAGCCAATGAACGGAAGAAGGCATGTGCAATCCATATAACCTATATAAGATTCTTAGATCATAAAAGAAGTCCTACTAACTTCTAGGGGGAAAAACCAAATAGTCTATGTGAAAATGGGGAAGATATTGGGAAGAAAGGAAGGGCTCTGTAATACTGTAATACTGGGCTCTGGGGTGTTAGGAATATTCAGTTATTTAACCTGGTAGCAGTTACACAAGTAATTACTTTATAATATTCATTAAGCTGGACATTTATGTTTTATGCACTTTCAATTGTGTACTATATTTTACAATTGAGTTAAATACATGATACCAATATGGCCCCAGGTTATGATAGCTTGATAGCTTGAAATACATATTTCAGAACAAGGATTGTCTTGCCTTGTGAGGCTGATGGTCATAACACATAAGTTATATTTCACACTTGTACACTATTTCATTGGCTCTATACTCTGTGAGCCGAGCATGGGAGAAATTACAGGACTCTTTCCACAGATGAGAAAACTGAAAACTGAAGCCTGAAGAGGTTAAATGACTTCTCCAAACCCACATTACTAGCCTAGCTGCACAGAGGTAGGACTTGAAACTAGAGCTTCCCCCAACCCCTTGCCCAAATCAAAGTTAAAACAATGGAATGATCCACACTCCCCGGGATGGCTATTATCCCCCAAGTGCAAAATAGTAAGTGTTGGTAAGGATATTGAGAAGTTGGAATCCTTATGCCTTGCTTTCACTATCTCAGAACGTGGAATGAAGTGGCTGCTATGGAAAAGTTTGCTAGTGCCTCAAAGAGTTAAATATAGAATTGCCGTATGACCCAGCAATTTCACTCCGGATATATACCCAAAAGAACTGAAAACAGGGCGCCTGGGTGGCTCAGTGGGTTAAGCTGCTGCCTTTGGCTCAGGTCATGATCTCAGGGTCCTGGGATCAGGTCCCGTATCGGGCTCTCTGCTCAGCAGGGAGCCTGCTTCCCTCTCTCTCTCTCTCTGACTGCCTCTCTCTCCATCTACTTGTGATCTCTCTCTGTCAAATAAATAAATAAATAAATAAAGAACTGAAAACAAGGGCTCAAACAGATGCTTGTACAACAGTGTTTATAGCAACATTATTCACAATAATAGCCAAAAGGTGGAAACCACTCAGGTGTCCACCAACAGATGAATGGATAAACACAATGTAATATAGACCTACAATGGAATAGTGTTCAGTCTATATAGAAGAATGAAATTCTGACACATGCTGCAACATGGATGAACCATGAAAGCAGGCTAATTAAGTGAGCCAGACACAAAAGGATAAATATGATTCTACTATATATGAGGTAGCTAGAGTAGACAAATTCATAGAGACAGAAAGTAGAATAGAGTTTACCAGGGAATGGGGAGGGGGGAAATGGGGATTTGGTGTTCAATGGACAAGGAGTTTCTGTTTGGGATGAAAAAGTTCTGAGCTAGGTTGTGGTGATGGTTAAACAGCATTTTAAATGTACTTAATGCACTAATTGTACACTTAAAGATGAAAAACTAGTAAGTTTTATGATTATACACACACACACACACACACACTATATATATATATATATATATATACATACATATATATATGTATATATATAAGTACCACAGTAGAAAAAAATTTTAAACACAGGATAAATATTATGATGAACTTTATTTACCTTTGTTCCCCAAACCAGGAAGCTGAGTTTATTTGGGGGGGTATCAGGGGTCCTGATCTTACTCCAGGAAAATCTCAGAAGGTGGGTGTAGCTTAAGTTTTCAAGGCTAATTCCCTACTGGTCTTGAAATGTTTATGTTCTAGAAATCCCCATGGTCAGCAGTAAGTCGGTACATGACAGATCAATTCTACATCAAGTAGGAACTGGGCAAATGCATGTTTTATGTCTATGTGATGGATGTTTGAGGTTGTGTACACATAGCCTCAGTGATGAGGATGCATGTGTGAAGCAAACAGGGTAATCTGAGGTATTTCTCCTTGGTACTTACAAGTTAGCCATTTTTATATATCAGAAGACGGAACAAAGGTAAAGCTGTAAACTTTTCACATTTTTTGGTCCTTTAACACAGACTCTTTGGATATAGATAGTCTATAAATATACTTTCCAGAGATATTCTTCTTGCTAAAAACAATCAAATTGTATTTTAATTTCATTGCAAAGAACATTTCCAAAAATAATCTTTGATGTTCAGCTAGTGTGGGATCTCCCAAGAGATAGTAATGGAGATATTAAGTCAAATAATCCATTCTGTTTCCCTGTAATGCTTTAAAATATCCCACAGCACTTGCTTTAGGGAAACAAAATGTTTCCTCCAATGTGATTGCATATGTTTTTTTTTTTTTTAAAGCTCATACTGAACTCTTTTTCTTACGAAAGTTTCATTTTAGTTTTTTTCTGCTTCTTTTAAAAACTTTAGGTTTGTGGATGTATAACCTTCTATTTTCTAGGTTATTTTATACTTTGTAGTTTGTATCCATTAGTTTTAAAACTAATATTTATACAGAGAAACGACAATAGAGTATAGTTGCTGGGAGCACTGATTCTGGACTTGGAGTCCAAGCTCTGCTATTTACCAGCTATGTAACTGTGGGCAAGACTTCGACCCCTGTATGCTTCAGTGTATTCATCTATAAAATGAAGCATACAGTAATATCTACTGTATAGAATTTTTATGAGAAGTAAATGATTTAATATTTGTAAAGCAATTAGGATAGTGCTGAGCACATAGAAAACACTAAGTATTACATAGTGTTAAATAAAATAGTCTAGGTTAGCTGTAACCCTAGGCTTTATACTTTTATTTTTCCTCTGTGGACTGGAGATCTTTAACTCAAAAGGATATGTCAATGTTACTGTAATGTCAGTAGTAACTCTTGCTTGGAAATTGTTCAAACGGAAGTTGGTATAAGTTGTTGTTTGCTCTGATAATTATCAGTATAATCAGAATGCATTTTCAATAGAAGGTAGAATAACTTTCAACTAATGAAAACTAGTGGGTTTTATTCAAACACCTTATTTTCTTTTGCACCTTTGCCTTAGATAGGATGGGAGCTTTTTCATGACAGAAGATACAGATTAATCATCATGACTCCACTAGCTCTTGACATAATAATTAATCCGTATAAATTACCCAAGTGATATTACGAAAATAATTTATATAATCTGTGATGTGAGAAATCAATTGTTTCATTATTCATCACCCATTGTGCAAATTTTGATTTAATTTGGTTTGTTGTGTATTATTTTACTGCTCTATTAACTTAATGATTTGAGCAATTATTTATAGTTTGTGATGCTAGGTAATAGATTTAGAAGATATTAGATAATTCATGATAAAATGATGTTTATGGATGTTATGGAGAATTCTTCCATTTTAATCTGAATGCTGTATGCAGCTTGATCATAATGAGTTCATATTCTTCTACAAAATTCATATAACCCAACTATAAATGTAACTTTCCATTGGCATGGAGGCATAGTAGTTATCAACATTATTTAATGCAGAATAGGTAGCTAATAGTACTCTTGGCCCTCGGTTTCATTGTGTATCTATGGAAGTATGAATACTGTTGCTGGAAGATTCTAACGTAAAGTGAAAAAAATAAATGAGTTGATTGTCTACCATTGTTCATTTTTTCAAAAATTTCACATCTCCTTCTATTGCTCCTTGCTACTCCTGGTTTTGGAAATTCCTCATAGATGTCTTTGTCCTGACTTCATAGCGTGTCCATCTTGTCATTACCAGGGTTTATACTTTTAATAGTCATGTTTACTTGCATTTGCTCATGTGGATTTCCTTGTGGATTTCCATTTTTTCTCTAGATATATAGATTGGAGTGGCCTAATGCTAATAAAAGTTTTTGCAGAGAGAAACAAATTATACATTTGTATAATTATACAAATTATACATTTGCACATTCTTCTTTATAATTTCTTATTCTCAAATCTCTAAAAACTAAAAAGAAAGGAAGAGTAACCTTTTTATTGGCAAATCTGACCTGACCTGAATTGACATGAAGTTTATTGTTTTCATCCTGTTTATTGTAAGTATTCATACATTTCACTACAGAAATATTAATGGTTTGACTTGATGCTGCTCCAAGGCCTCAATGGAGATATTATATTATATATAGTATATACACTATATACTAGTATCATTTTAAAATCTGGAAAATCCATGTATTCTGAAATACATTTGTCTGCAAAGATTGAATGTAACCTGTAATTATGATTATTTTTGGTGTTCTATTATAAGAACAATGTGGTCTAGGAATATAAATTTTATAATTATGAATTTTTGTCTTTTTCTCTTAGATTACCTATAGTCATAATATGTTAATGAAATATTATCAAATTGTAATTAATGGTTCCAACATCCTTGAAACAAACAATTATTGGTAATGTGGCCATCCAAATTCTCATATCACATGTTTTTAAGAAATATTTGACTAGTTTCATATATTATTTATAGAGATTAATGATGAATTTCAAATTAACATGAGCCACGGAAATAGTTTCTTAGCATGTGAGTATAATGGCTCTTTCGGGGTTGTCTTGAGATACTAAGATCATATGTTGCAACTATATTCAGCTTTTTAAGTGAGACTTTTATGATCATCTTCCACCTTCCCACCTGAGCTTGGGAGAGAACATTTTTTTGATGTAGAATGCATTGTTATTATAGTATTGTTTCTCACGTAGCATATATAAATTATTAATCACAGAACACTTTAGTGAGAGATGTTAATATTAACTTTTTTGTAAAGTATAATTTTTTAACTGTCATTTGTAGGTATTTATTACCAGGAAGTACACAATTCTTCATGAGAACACCAACCTACACCTTGAAATACAGTTCACCTGGAATGACTCGCTCCAATGTTTTGTTTACATCCCGATATGGCCATTTGTGAAACAAAAGGAAGATTGCCATGGATTATGCATAATTGCAATTCATTTTTTCCCTCCAATTTAAACATGCAAAGAAAGTGACCATTAAGTGCTGTTTTATGTATATATGACATATATGTGTGAATATATACATGTGCACTAAAATAACATATATTTATTATAATATATGAAAGAAGAATTAGCAGAAAACTGGATATAAGACTTAACCTTTCTGGAAATGTAATAAACCATGTTAAATTGTTTACACAAATATGTGAATGTCTAGAATTTGCTAGGTTTATAATTAATACCTTCCTACTAGAAATGTTATTTTTGCTGCAGAGTATATAAAACAGAAATGATCCCATTTCAGTGTTAAATTATTTTCTAGATAACACTTCTTTTGACTTGAAAAAGCATTAATAGTATAAAACCTTATTAATTCTCTTATATATAGTAGCCATTTAAAATGAAAAACAAAGCTAGAAGCCTGGTGTTGCTTGATGATAGAATTAAATACAAAACGGGTTTATCATTACTGTAGCACACTACAAAGTACTATAAAAATTTCAACCTGATTTTCCCAATTTTTTATTCCTTTATGAGGAAATTTAGCTACTTGTGATAATGTACATTTTCAGTAAGGCTTTAGTAAGGCCATGCAGTGACCTAAAATGGAAGACAATCCAGTGGGTTAAAATTTAAAAAATGTAAACAAACTTTTATTTTCTACTTTTCATTGGGAGTCACATAAAGGAACAGAAAATGATGCTGATGACAGAATCTTTCCATCTGACTTTTGTATCTCATACCACTCACTTTTATTTGGGAAGTATATCTCCAATGGGTATGTATGCTCAGATACAGTTTCTTCTGTTCTTCGGAAGTAGAAGAGTTGACATTTCAAACTCATTTTGGTGTTATAGGATAATGTGTCACACTTATTTTATAAGCCTCTTAATGATGAAACCAACCAACTTACATTGTGAAGTCTAATATAGAGCTTCACATTGCAGCATAGAAAATAATCTAATTGTTGCAAATAGAAGATTCTGGTTACTAGATATTATTAGTCATAGATGTACCCTTGAGAATTTTCTAAAATCAAAATAGAGGATGGAGTTTTCTGTCTCAAGTTATTATGCATACATTTCATAGCAATTTACTACTTCTTCTTGCTTATAGTTTCAAAAACAATGAGTGAGGGAGTGAGCTAAAGTTTCAGTTTTCCATAAAAATATAAATAGCGCTATCATTGAATGGAAATCCTTAGAAATTACAATATGCATCTTTTAGAAGCTTGTTTAAACTTCTCCCAACAGTCTTACTTTCTCACAGATACTAATCACTGACAAAATTTAGGAGTGTTTTACCTTTTAGTATCCTAGAAACTACTCCCAGTAAATCAAGAAATGGCCCCCAAACAGGAAAACTGAGAGAAGCAAACTGTCCTAGTTTAATTTGCAAAAAGGATAATTGGCAACCTAAAGTTGTAAATTAGATCTATTTCGGTTTTAAAGCCATATTCTGAGGCTGTGATAAGCTAAAATAGTTTTTTCCTTAAATTATCACTACTTGATTCTTTATGATTACCTAACATCCATATTCCAGTAGATACTTTTCCTTGCTAAATGCATCCCAAAGAAGAATTTGTTATTGTCTTTGAGGAAAAAGAGGATAAGGATGTCAGAATAAAGGAAATTACAGTATAGCTTGGAGTATTTGTGACTCCATTTTGTGAATTCTTAAATATATTACAGATTTCTTAGAATAAATAATGCAAAAATTGGGATATTACAAAACCACTGGAAGAGTGATAAGCAAGTAGGTCTTTTCATGAAGTATTTTTAATAATTTTTCCTTTAAATTCATGATTTGTCCATGAATGAAACAAAATTTTCAAGTGTCTGGTATGAGGTATCTATCCAGTTTGTTGGTCACTCACTTGCATTAACTTAAAACGGCTATTCAGTGTTGCTAGAGTGGGTGCTTTGAGACTTCTGTCTTTAATGATAAAAGAGCGAAGTTCTTATTTAAAACAAGAAGAATGCTCAACGTGGGGATGAACCCTCTTCCCTTAGAAAACACACACACACACACACACACACACACCCATGCACACTATTTAAGAACCTTTGAAAAAAAAAGTTAAAATGTGTGAAACTACCCAACTAATTAATGAACAAATTTTATTTCTCTAGCTACTTAGATCTGGGTTTTTTTGAGCACTAGAACTTTCTTGCTCCCGTTTGCATATTTATACTGATCTGGTTTGATGTGATAAAGTTGTGAATAAAAGCCGTGTGCTCATTATTTATATATACTACCTGGTTTGCTGTGGATTATGGTTGCCATAGTGCTTATTCCCTAATGAGAAACTAAGAAGAGAAAATTCAGTAGTAAACCATGAAAGTCTCTGGAGGCCATAGAAATGTTTTAGAGGTATAAAATATTCCTCAGTTTTTATTATAAATCTTTTATTCTTAAGGTGAAAACATATCAATATAAGTGATAGTACGGGTCTGATATTCTCTCTCTTCCAGGAGAGAAAGTAACTTTATTTGAAAAACTTCAGAAGTTATTCAATATTACCAGGAGTTTTTAATAGGGAATTTGGTTTACTTAAAACGAAAGTTATAATCATTCTGTTATTTAAAAAAAAAAGTCCCTACTCATTCTGTAGATCTAAGATTAGAATGCTTCCCAGAACTATATATGATTGCAATGATTTCCAAAATTATATAAAAAGCAACCTTTGTTTTAAACCTCATCTATGAACATGGTATGAGATGGCAGATTTGTTTTCACTTTAATTATCCAGCCTTGTAATTAGTTACCATTTGCTTTATGTAATCTGTTGAGGGAACTATTATGATTCATATTATGTTTATTTTTACTAGCAACACATTTTATTTTACTAGCATTTTATTTACCTTGCTTGTATAAAAATGAAGTTATAACAGGATCAAATATGGAAATAACCTCTGCCAGATGGAAAGGTTTATACAGATTTTTTTCATATTTCTAAATACACGAAAATTGCCTACTAATTCCTCCTCCCTAAAACTAAAATGAACCAAACTCAGACAAACAAACAAAAAACCCAACTTTCTTTTCACGTAGTATTTACAAACAACTAGATGGTGGAGGCTTCTAGACATCAAGGACTTCATTCTAATTTTCTTTTTAATTTGGAAAGCATATGATTATAGAATTTTGTTATCTAACTTGCAATTTCACATTTTAGTATAAATTAATCCAATGCTTTCATCTTTATCATATCAAAGCCATTCTATGTAAAGATTCTTTTTAAATCTAAACATAGACATATTTGACCTTTTCAAATATACCAAAAAAGTTGATAGTTGCATAAAGTCTATTATTTCTAGGTTTTTGCAAAGCACTGATTCATTCTTAAATGTGTTCTCTTTAAAAAATAATAGCAAATACCTCGAGAAGAGTGACAGGAAATACCTTCCTTTTCTGTTCTGTAATGCTAGTTTACATTTCGAGTCTTAGTTTACTGGCTCTAAGGTTAAGCAATAAAAAGTGTAACTTTAGTTAGTTGTGTTGCTGTGGTCTAATAATTTTTGAAAATTGGCTTTTCTCTTTAAATTGAGAAACTTATGTTTTCAGGTTCTGAATTAGTTATCTAAATATTTTGGGTATATATTATTTACAAATAAAAAAATTAGAAATATGTTCATTATCAAAATTGTATTCCTTATGCTGCTTTTTCTTTCTTCCTTTTTTCCTTCCTTCAACACCACCTCTTCTTCCTCCTATAACCTTTGAAGTTTTGACCTTTGATGGACAAAGTCCAGAAAGGATAAATCCTGCCGTTTAAATATTGGTTTTCCTTGCATTTTATGGTGGTGTATTTTTACTTCAGCAAAAATTAAACTTAGGTAAAATGTGTTATTAGATCAAGTTCAATTTGTCTGCTGAGACTTTTAAGAATCAAGTTTCTATACCTAAAAAACATTGTCTAGACTCTTTGAACCAAGATACATGGCTACAAATAACAGTCTTGCAAACCAAAAGTAGTATATTAAAACTTATGGCACTCCTTGAGATTGCCACCCTTTTGGTGATTTTTTGCTTTGTCGTAAGTAGGTATATGGTATATTGAAGAAAAACTATTCAGGTAACATATTTTGTATTAACTGGGCTGTATTATCTAAGAAGGGCTACATAAAACTTTTATTTTATCCCCACCACTAACTTGAAAATTATTGGTGAAGTCATTGCTCAATAGACTAATATTTTTTCAATTAGTAAGAGGACTTACCTTGCAAAAATAATCAGATAATGCTGATATTTTTCTTTCAAAGGTAAACAATGATAGTTCTTGGTCCTGACTTGGTTCGTGTAGTTACTACTGTACATGCTACAATATCAACTATTAATAGATTTGTTGAAGATTCTGGGTTTCAAGATTAGCTTGAAAGCAATACATTTGCTACCATGAATCATGACTCAAATTATCCCCATGTGTTTACTACCTGTATATGAATGCAAATGTTGTTACAGAAAATATGCTTGAAATGTCAACACTATGTGCAATTAATATTGCATTGTCATGCTTCAGCATGTGATATCTGTATGGTGAAGTTATTTCAATTACTATAATAAAAATGTTTAACATAAGAAAGCAACAACATGTCATCAAATGGTTATTTCTGTCTTACACACACACACACACACACACACACACACACACAAACTTTTTAGTAGAGGGGTCTGGCTTTAATTAAGCTTTCAGGTGATGAAATATGTTTTCACAGTTATTTTCTTCTGCTGTACAGACAGCAATAGCACTATGGGGATAACTTTTACTGATATTAAAGTCAGGTCGAATAAACAAAATTGGTGTCAATTTTTCTCCTAGTTAGCTGAAAGGCAGACCCTTTTAGAATTTAGAAATGACACTTTTATATCTCTCTAGTATCATTGATTATAACAACAATATTATTAATCTGAATAGAATTATGTCAGCATCTTAGTTATGACTTTTATTTTTCCTAGGAATTTATAGCTTTATCATCATTAAAACAACATACTAAGCCTCAATAAGAAGCATATCCTAGTCTCATTGGTATTCATACTACTGTCCTTTAAGATGTTTATATAGAAAGAAGTGACAATATTCTTCCTTTAAAGAAAGGAAATACTTTGGTAAAAATCTTGCTATGCAGTAATAATATTAATGCCATGTATGACTTAGTTTTTGGATTGATAACCACATGGTATAATATTGACTTTTAAAAGTATAATTTTTAAATTTGTCATTATTTTTATAAGGTTAAAATATTCTATGAATGCTTTAATTTTTTGACTTTTTTTTTTTCAGTGACAGATAAAGATGAGACCAGTGTGGATAGTTTGGTATCTCCCTATTTTATAGGATAATTTGTAAGATTTATATAGATATATATACATATGTATATATTCCACTCAATTAAATGACTGGAAATCTTTTTATATTAAAAAATAAATCATCCTGAAGTAATTTCAAGTGTACAAAACATCATATAGTGCCTTAAATCAAAATTAACACCTGCTCGTTTGCAGAGAAGAAGATAGTAGATCTTTAAGTTAATTTGGAGAAAGTTATCACTTACTGATTATTCATGTATGAATAGAACATGGTGACAACAATGTCTAGCCCCATGATCAGGTAGATTTGTAAAACATCAGGTGTAAAAACTGCGATGTGTTTCTCTACTTTTAGGAGTCTTTAGTATCTTAAGTACGTTAGTATCTCTGAGTCTTCAGTAGCTTAAGATCCAGAGGGAGTTTTCAGCAAGAGATTAGAACATCAGTTTCTAAACTAATTTCACTATGGTACCTTTAATTGAAATGCATCTCTGAGGACTAGTCTTCCATTGACCAGACTTTGGAAAACAACAAACTAAACCAATTCATTTATTGATAAAGCAATCAAGGTATTTATTTAATCATTTATCAAATATACACTGGAGGTATAATTGTGAATACTGACAAATATAGTGCAGGAGTTTACTTGCACTTGTCAGTTGAGAATTTGGCCATTTCCAGGGGAATATTTGAACCAGGGTTTCAAGAGGGCTGGTTTGACCCAGGAATAATAGTCCTAGTTAAATTGCCTAAATGGTAAAAATGAGCTCTATTAGACATTTGCAACATAATGGTGATATGCAGAGTGGTGTAAAATGTTTTAGATTGTGGTCAGAATGAGGTCCAAGCTCTTAGGAAAAGATATTAATGATTTATTGGGTCTAATATGATAAAAGTTTGTCTTTGATAAGAATCTATTGTCACCCATCAGGAGATAAAAGCTTTGTATAACACATAGTGTATCTAGAAGCACTTAGCATTTGAAAGTATGTTTTTATTTTTTTTTAAAGATTTTGTTTATTTATTTGACATATAGAGATCACAAGTAGGCAGAGAGGCAAGGAGACAGAGAGGGAAGCAGTCTCCCCACTGAGCAGAGAGCCCAATGCTGGGTTGGATCCCAGGACACTGAGATCATGACCTGAGTCGAAGGCAGAAGCTCAACCCACTGAGCCACCCAGGCGCCCCCAAAGTATTTTCTTACACAAACAAAAAGTCCTGTTGGTTTACAACAAATTTCCTTCAAAGCTAGAATTTATTAAAAGTTTGTTGTATTATTTATGAGAGAAAATTTATTGAGACAATTTTCACCCTATGTCTAGGTTTTCCTTAAGCAATATGTTAGACACTTTGGAAGCTTTAAGAAGTTTCATCTCAGTCCTGTTTTGTTCCATGTGAAATATTTCCCAATTAATCTCCCTTTTAAAAATGTAGTTCAGTATATCTACAGAGTTATATACTGAATGGTACTATAATGGCCTACACTGAACTATTGTATATAATTATCAAAAATGTTGAAAATTTGACTTAGAAAGTAGTGTCTTGGTTATTGTGCAGAAATGACACCATTTTTATATCTTTTTAATAAGCCAGGCTTCAACATTTGATACAGTAATAAAAACACAGAGTAAGAAAAAGCAAATTTGGGGGGAGGTTATGTGCTATGGTGAGTGCTGTGAACTGATGAATCACAGACCTAGACCCCTGAAACAAATAATACATTATATGTTAATAAAAAAGAAAAAAAGCAAATTCCAAATCTTGTCCTAAGAACAGGTGCAAGCAGACATAAATCCTTTAACTACTAAATTGACACTGTTGTGACAAAAACCTGCAAGAATAATTCAAAACTATATAAATTTAGCAAAGCTCTGTTTCATTATAGATAGGCTATTGCTAGTATTAGAATAAATAACTTTAAAAAGGTCAAGGAACATAATAAAATTCACTTTTAAGCTTGCGGTATTCTGTTAGCAGTAAAAATGTATCTGCATGTTTGTAATATATCTGACTTAGGGAAAAATGAATGACATAGTGTATATGAAAAATCTAGAGTATGTAAACCTTAATACAATCTAAGAAAATACCATTCAGCATATTACTTCATTTTCATTAAAATGATGAAAATGTGAATTCAGAAAATCACTTAGTCCTTAGGCTAAAAATAGGTAGATCATCAAAACCTAATATCATTTTCACTCAAATTGGTATTTATTCAGTAAATGTTCTATATCATAATGTGAAAAGTACAAAGAAAAACTCAAATTTAGGGAAGAAACTGAAGGGATTTTTAAAATAAGCAACATCAGCTAATTCCATTATCTTTTTGATTCTTCCAAACTGAAGCAATACACTTGTCATAAAACATTTTGCACAAATAAGGAATAAGTAGATTCCTCAGAAATTAGCTTAATTTTGTATTTTAGCCTCAGGTTTGTCAGCCAAAGATTACTTATAATTTGCTTTTGAATTCATTTCTCCTGACCATTTCTAAGTTTCTCCATTTCATCTCATTCAGTTCCACGTTTCCCATGTGAAGCATTGCCATATTGTTCTCATTTAAGAATAATAATCACTGCCCACTTTGGTTGTTTTAACTAAAACATTGAGTTCTTGTTGTAAGTGTATGGAAAGAGTAAAGACAGATCCCACTTCTGCATTATTGTTTATACTTTTGGAGATCTATATATATCTATCTATAGATATATATATCTATATAGATATAATCTATCTCTATATCTATATGTCTATGTCTCTCTCTCTCTCTCTCTTTTTTTTTTTTTTTTTTTTTTTACCAATTTGGCTCATAGTCCTAGTGTCTTATTTCTCTGGGTAGCAGGTGAATGGTTAAACTTCTCTAAATTCTGTGGTTGCTCAGAATCTCCCGAGACCATATGTCCTGGAAAACCATGGAAAGCCCACTTCTAGACCTGAAATATTCTAATATTGATCTTGCTTCTCCCTGTACATGCTAGAAATTTCCAAAGCAGTTTTCAGATCTGACCTAGATAAGTAATTATTAGATGGGGAGTACAGATTTCTAAAAGACTCTATAGCATCATAACACCTTGCCAAGTAATTCCAAGGCTTTGGGGAAATGAAATAAAGCTCCTCACAAAGACTGGAGTCTCTACCATTTTTCTTAATTTATTATTTTTAATCTGCTTTATTATTTACTTCTATGTCATAGAAAATACAGTAGAATAGGAAGCAGATGATATGAGTTCCAACCCTGGTTTTGCTGTGAACTACCTGGGTGGAAGAGTCTTCATTTCCTAAAAATAATAGCAACTCTGTCTGCAGGAGAGTTTTGTTGTGAGGAAAATAGGAAACACTAGTTTCTGTTGCAAAGTATTGTAATTTCCTCACTGTATATAAAAAATGTCTCACGGATGATCCAAAGACTCTGCTTTGTGATTCTCAGCCTGGTGGGGTATCACTAGGCTTCAGGTTCTGCAAGAATGGGATGAAGGAAACTTGTTACCAGATGGTAATCATCTTCATTCATTCAATAAAAACCTTTGGTGGAGCCAGTAAATTCACTCTCAAAATCACAAAGTAAATTATTTACACAGCCAAGAATTTTAGACAAAACGAAACCAAAACTCCTAGATTTTGTTATTCCCGGTAAAGTAAGATGCAAATGAAAAGAGTGACCTCGGATGCCAGATGACCTGGGCCCCAGTTTCTTCCTGGTAGAGTAGGGGTTTCTCCATAGTGTTGAAGGGAATTAATTGGGATATCCCATGTAGAGTTGTGAGCCTGGCACAGGTCTCCCAATAGATATTTGTTGTTATTTTTATTTCCACATGAATTTCTCTACTGTCTTCAGAAAAACACAATTCTGTTGATGTATTTTAAGATTAAGGGCTCGTAAAGCCAGTCTGGTATTCTGGATCATGCTCCAAGTTCTCCCATCACACCTTTTCTTTCTTTCTTTCTTTCTTTCTTTCTTTCTTCTTTCAAGTCTTCTCCTTCTTCTTCTTCTTCTTTTTCTTCTCCTCCTCCTCCTTCTTCTTCTTCTTCTAAGATTTTATTTATTTATTTGACAGAGAGAGAGAGCACAAGTAGGCAGAGAAGCAGGCAGAGGGAGAAGGGGAAGCAGGCTCCCTGCTGAGCAGAGAGCCTGATGTGGGGCTCGATCCCAGGACCCTGAGATCATGACCTGAGCCAAAGGCAGAGGCTCAACCCACTGAGCCACTCAGGCGCCCCCCCCCCATCACATGTTTTCTAACCTTGCCCTCCACCTTGTTCTTCCTCTTATAGCATGTCAGTTTTGGACAAGGGGACAATGTAGTTGCTCAGTTCCTAAAAGTTCCCCTAACCATTGGATCTCTGAGGAAACAGTGAATTGAAGGGTGATTTGAACAATCTTTAAGGAATAGTCATACTTGTTTTTAGGAAAGGTAGGTATAAACGTTATAGAATTACCACACACATGCCTCTTCTGAAACAAGAAGGTGTAGAGCAAAATAATAAATGAGAGAGATTTATTGACTAGTTCTGGTTTTGTTCAGCAAGGCGTGATGAGTGTTAACACCACAAACAGCAATAGGTCTCCTACTGGCCAAACACCACTGAGCTGAGCTCTGGATATCAAGAGCTCACATTCTGGGTGGGGAGGTACATCATCACTCACTACCAGATAATACGAGAGGTCTGTGGGAGGATAGCGGAAATTATGAGTATGCTGTATGGGAGACCTGGGGCCAGTGTCATAAGGGTGCATTTGAGCTGGGTCTTAGTATGTGAGCAGGATTTCAACATATGGGATTCAAAAGGGGGGGGTGCCAAACACAGGCAACCGAGGTGACACCCAGGGACATCTGAGGTGAGAGGGCCTGACTCACTCAGGGAACAGAGGGACTCTGCATGCCTCAATGTGGGTTAGGGTGTTGATGGAAGGAGAGAGGTAGATTGGGGCCAAATCACAAAATCCTTAGATACCACTCTAACTGTTTGGATTTTACCCTTTACACGGTGGAATCCATGACCATTTTTTAAATATCAAATAATGAGGAGTTGGGGTCTGCAAGTCATGGGGTTGTCTTGTGGAGAGGGATAAAGATGGGCCTTGGGGGCAGGAAGTAGGGCACTGTGACTGGAGTGCAGGTGGGTTAGGACGATGGCCTCAACTTTGGTGGGATGGCCATAATCCAGACTTAAGAAACATTTCTGAGGACTAGCCCTTACAACTTTCTGGTGTATTTTGTATGAGGAATGAAGAAGAGCAACTGAGGAACTGTCTAAACATGTTTTTGTTGTTGTGAAAAAACTTTACTTAGTGTAAAAAATGATTGTGTGTTTAATATGCAGGCTGAAGTTGTTCCTTTCAACCTGCTTGCCTTGGCTATGGCATGTAATTTCCTTTTGACAGACATGTATTGAGTATCAGCTCTGTGTCAGGGGCTCTGCTAAATACCAGAGAAACAAATTATTATTAATAAGATAACATCCTCACTTTCCATGAGCTCAGATTCTAGTACAGGAAAAATTCATCTAAACCATGACAATGAAATGCAATAAGGATACATAACAGAGTTATATGTAAGGGATTGTATAAAATATTCCACTGCTGTTAGCTCAGAGCATTCTACGTAATATGAGGGCCCTAACTTGGGCTCCCAGATGGAATGGCCCTTATAGGCATCAGTTATAATGAGTAATACAGAAAGCAGAATTGATGATGAATATTCTAGACTATCGAGAGACAAGAAACAGCTCAAGATAAATTTTGTCTTCAGAAAGGACTCCTGGACTTTCTACAGTTTTATCTTGAATCCAAATGATGAGAGGTATGTAGTATAGAGCACTATAGAAGTATGTAGTATAGAGCTAAGAGGATTCAGGAGATGAAGGGCAGAATTTGAATCTCAGCCCCATCCCTTCCTACCAGTCTGCTCTTGGGTACGTTCTTTTATACCCTGTTCCTCATTCTCATCTATAAAATGGGGATAATAGTGATAGTAGCCATAAAGTGGTTATGAAGATTGATTTGTGCATTCCTGAGACTTGAAGGAGATGAAGTCTTCTTTTCATTTTTTATGATAAAAAACCTTCAAAATAACTGTACCAGAAGTGAGGTTTTTATTTTGTTAAATAAATACTTTACTGATTGGCGCAGTTTTTTAAAAAGTCATCTTGGGGCACCTGGGTGGCTCAGTGGGTTAAAGCCTCTGCTCTTGACTGTTCATGATCCCAGGGTCCTGGGATCAAGTCCCGCATCGGGATCTCTGCTCGGCAGGGAGCCTGCTTCCTCCTCTCTCTGCCTGCCTCTCTGCCTACTTGTGATTTCGGCCTCTGTCAATAAATAAATAAATAAATAAAATCTTAAAAAAAAAAAGTCATCTTCATATTACATGGTTTCACAATAGATCCTGATGATATATTGTATTTAAAACTGGTTTTCATATATCTTCAATTGGATGACTTGTAACATTGAAAACTGCACTCCCATTGATTGTTCTTTGCAGTGTGATAGCTTGCTCTTTCTATGCTACCGATATGATGATCTTCCTGTCCTTCTGTCAATAATATTAGAAACAATCTTATATCACTAGGTATATTTCCATTCCGAGTTTTAATGATAAAGAGACGAGTCTTGCTGCTTTAACGATTAAATCGTCTCAAACATCTTTTCATCTCAAATATGCTTCCGTTATTGGTTTTCATCATGAAAAAATACATGGAAAGATTAATTTAAATGGCACTATTTTTGCCCTCAATGTCTGGTACTGTTTATCAACTGTTCAGCTGTGCTGTCACTGTTAGTGACGTTGGTCGAGCCATTTAACTGAACTATTGCTCAATTAGTCTCTTTCCATTATTTATATGTAATCGTTAATTAATTAATATTATATTCTTTCCAATAAAATAATAACCTCGAGGTATAACATCTTCAAGTGGGTCCAGGGGGCAGGCAGAACTGGCATAATAATCAATCAGATCGTCCCTTGATCATCCTCCCCGCACAGTGAGCTGAGCCTCATACAGTTGTGGGCTGCTAGGCCCTGCGTGAAGAGCTCATTTCAGTGCCTTTGACATATGTGAGCAGCAGAAGGCTCTCATACTGTCGAAGTTCGGTTTTCCTGTCTTGTAGAGAGGACGCCCTGTTCTGAGGTTTAAACAGACGAACAATAGTTTCTTGAGTTTATTTCTCTAAATGTACGAGTAAGCCTTCCAAGGGAAAGGAAGACTGAAAAATCTGAGTCTTGCTTCCCGAAGGTGAGGGTCACCCAGGGAGCACACAAAGGCCTTGGCTTATGGAACATCATTGTCAAGGTCTTTGTCAAACTTTGGCTTGCATCTTTTATGCCTTCATTTATTCCTTGGAACATCCACTTTATTCAGTCTCATATTAAAAATACAAAAGCATACAAAACACTCTCTCACTTTGGTTGAGTGTGGCATTTGGATAAATTAAAAATTTCCCAAAGGTTACCCAGCTCTGTTTGACTGTTGTAGAGATCTGTTTTAAAAATATGATTGGAGTGCTTCTCTGAAAGGACTCTTGATTTAGAGGAAAGGATATGATGAAATAGTCATTATAAATAGTTTCTATTCTGACAACAAAGTGGTATTAATCATTGGATTTCTTTGTATCTTTTTTTAAAAAAAGATTTTACTTATTTATTTGACAGACAGAGACCACAAGTAAGTAGAGAGGCAGGAGGAGGGGGAAGGAAGAGGGGGTAGAGAGGGAGAGGGGGAAGCAGGCTCCCTGCCGAGCAGAGAGACCGATGATGTTGATGAGGGGTTTGATTCCAAGACCCCAGGATCCTGACCTGAGCCGGCCGAGGTTTTAACCCACTGAGGCACCCAGGTGCCCCTATCATTGGATTTCTAAGTGGATTAAAGAGGGGGAAAGATGCCCTTTTGTTTCAAGATACTACAGTAAATTTGGTAGTATCTGCTCTTATACAATGGTTAACATGTAACAATTTCTGAGAGGTCCTTTATCGAGGATTCACATTCACTGCAATTAGGAAAATTTGCTAATTCGATTATCAATTGTCATTGATCAAAGGCAAAGGATTTTTTTGGCATCTTCTTTCAGTTTTGGCATTTAGTGATATGCTGGTAAATGTTTAACCATGAGACCCCCAAACACACACACGCAACACACGCACACACACACACACACACACACACACACACACACACAGAAACTCTAATTTCTAGTGTTTGCCAATTTCTGTAATGTAAACACTCCTGCCATGACAGATTTCAGCTATCAGCACTACGTCAGAACCATGCAACCGGGAAGTGAGGAGAACAGTCGGGTCTTACAAGGTGATATCATTTGACTCCAGTAAACCATGGGTTCTGATTCTAAAATTGGTCATCACCCAAGTGGTGGTGGTGGTGGTTTTAAACACTTAAACCTTCTGCCACTACTTGTGTCTATCAACTAAATTTTCTTTTCAAATGGACTGTGGTTTGTTTTTGCAAACATTAAATCAGTAGAGCACTTAAAACACGGAAATTATTTTTGCTTCTTCCAGTGAATCATGTTTCCACACTCACATAGCATTTCTCACGAAGTTCGTACCTTCTGATTCATTCTCTTTGCTACTTTATCACAAAAGGAAATTTCCTGTGAGTCCATAAATGAAAACATTTGAGTGTGTGCTCTAACTGGCTTTTTAATTCATGTCAATTTAGAAACTTAGAATTATTTACCATAATTCTAGCTGTTCTAAGGTTAGCAATTAGCACTTTAATTTGTGCAAATGGCACTGAAAATCCTGTATCAAAACAGACTGTTTCTCTTAAAAAGAAAACCTTAAAAAAAGTTTAAAAAATCAGTGGCAATCCATTTGAACAGTACTACTTTTTCACCAAGAGAGAGCAATATAAGCACACTTTACAGAAATACACTTCCATGGTCATTTTATGCGTGAGTGGTGGCCTCATGTCCCTGCTTTATTTAGGAACCTGTTACTTTACCTGCTCCTGAACTTTGTGACAAGGAGCAGTGATTAGTTAGGCAAATAGCAATTGATGGTGAGTTCTGTAAGGATGATAATTTTATTTTCAGGTGTATTTTTATGCACAATGTGTTTCTTTATGATTTCACTCACCATGCATGTATATGAATTTCTGAATATTGGCGTTGTTTTTCCTGTCAGAAATGGTTTTCAACAGGATCTGTTTTCTCCAGCAGGTACAATGAAGTTAGGTAAAACTGCAAGAATTTTAAATGCACGGGTGGTAGATTTTTAATTTTCCTGTTGTTTTTATCATAATCAAGGCACATAACATCTAACTTTAAGAAAACTGGTGTGTCTGGAAATTGTTTTTTGGAAGAGTTTAGTGATGTAAAATGTACTCACTGCCCCAAATACAAACAGCTGACATTTGACCATTAAGCAGAAGTGAGAAGATTTCACCAATAAAGTATGTACTTTCAAAGAATTAATTATGATTAACTTTAAAATTTTTGCTGGATCTGTGGCTTAAAAATCTTAAGTCTTTTGGGGACACTATTTCCTCTCAAGGAGGAAATACTTCAGTAAAACATGGTGTCTTTGGGTTGCAGTAACTGAATATTAAACTTCTATTGCTTCCGTATAACAGCAGGAATACCTGCAAAACATATCAGTTAAAACTCGATAAGGCCAAATCTTAAAAATGCCAGTGACAAATGATTTATTATACTTATTAAATTCATGTTTTATGGATCTTTAGATACCTTTCAACCTCTGAGGGGTCATTTACCAGGGTGAGGGCAGAAAAAGAAAAAAAGAAACAACAGAAAAACCCCAAAGTCATGGCTACAAATAAATGTATTAATTCTGTGCTTTTAAGAAAGTTGTTTTCATGTGCTTTTAAATTCAGGAAAATTTTTAAACATTAAAATACATCGAAGGCATTTATTTTTTAAAAGTTTATTTTTAGAAGTCTTTATAGGAAGAACCTTGTGGATTTAAAAAATTCCATGTAAATATTTGCATGGTTTCTGTAGCTTAGTCTCAGGAAAATTGACAGGCATAAGCTAGGAATGTTAATGCCACAAGGAGGCGTTGCCTTGTGTCTTTATACCCTTGAGGTCTGGTGTTGCTCTTGTCCTTTCATATTTATAAAAAACAAAACAAAACAAAACAAAAAGCCAGTAATTATATCTAAGACCCTGGGTCTAATTCCATACTTGGCATGGTTACCTCAGAATATAATGAATTTTATGTATTCAGTGAACCACCTTTTCTTTTCTTTCTTTTTTTTTTTTAAAGATTTTTATTTATTTTATTTATTTGACAGAGAGATAGAGAGAAAGCCCAAGTAGGCAGAGCAGCAGGCAGAGGGAGAGAAAGAAGCAGGCTCCCTGTGGATCAGGGAGCCCCATACGGGGCTTGATCCCAAGACCCCAGGACCACGACCTAAGCCGAAGGCAGCACTTAACCTAACTGACTGAGCCACCAAGGTGCTCCATCCACCCACTTTTTCTAGATCAGATATATATATATGATAGCTGCAAAATAACTATATAACTTGAAAAGTCACAATTTTATAACTAGGATTATAATTTAGGAATTATTCTACACATTTAAAAATATTTTACTTCAGAGTTCCTTTACACAGAAAGCTCTCCAAAAGAATTTAAACTATAAATTAGATGAATGAAATCCTGACCTACAGATTTTAAAAAACCCTCAATCAAGGAAGCAAGTGATCAAACAGGCCATATACTAAGCACATACTATGTTTCACGCACTCTTATAAGAACTAATATCCAGTGGTAAATTATCTCTGCCAGTGAAAGAACATTCCACTCAAAGGGCCTGGAATGGAATAGGATAGTGTGTTGAAGGAGCAGAGAAAGGCCAGTAGCGGGCGTGTAATGTGTCAGGGAGGACGGTACAGATGAGGATAGAGAGGAAGGGGCTATTGACACAGGGCTTCCTAGGTCATGGTATGGACCTTGATTTAAAGTTCCGTGGGAAGCCACTGGAAGTTGTAAGCAGAGGGGTGATGTGCTGCTATGCTTTTTAAGAAAGGTCATTCCTACTCCTGTGTGGAAAACAGACTGTAATGCGGCAAGAGTGACTATGCGGCCAGTTGGAAGATTATTAACGTTCCTGGGGCAAGGGGTGATGGTAGTTTTAGTTAGGGTGGGAGAGCGAAGGTGAAGAAGACTGGAGCGATTTGAAATATATTTGGGGTGAGGAGCAGATGGAACTGCTCAAGTTGGGAGTCAGTAAAGGGAAAGAATCAGGATGTTTTTGTACCTTTATCACTCGAACATCTGAGTGTACGAGGCTGTGCTTTTTTCACACGGGGAGGGATATGTTTGTGAGGGCTAGGGAATATGGAATTCAGCTCAGGACACTTTTAATGTGAAATTCAAGCAGAGGTGCTGAGAAGATGGTTATATATAAAAACAGGTACTATTATCCTGTTTTCAGATGAGAAAAATGAGGCATAGGGAGGTTAAGCAGCTAGCCCAAGGTCACCAGCTTAGTTTAGTCAGGGGAGCTGGGATCTGAATCCAGAAAGCCTGGCTCCAGAGTCTACACTTCTGTCATTCTGACACACAGAGTCAGAGATACTTACAATGGTGGTACTGGAATGAGCTCATTGGGGAAGAGAAGTTCAATGGAGAGTAGAAAGACACACAGCCATGTCTGTGTACTCTTCCGTTAGAGGTGGTGAAGGAGAGAAGAAGGGAGACTGAGAACGAGCAGCCACTGGGGTCCAAGGACAACCAGGGATATGACGGGTCATAGACGTCATGAGGAAAGGTTAGTTCAAGGAGATGAAAGTTCCACAGATGTGGAGTAAGGTGAGGAGAGAGGTGCATTGGTCAACATGGGGCTGTTTGTGATCATCACAAGAACAGTTTCAGCAGAGCAAAACTCAAATTAGGTTGAACATACTGTGGGAAACACAATCACGGACACAGCATTGAGAAGGTGTCTCATGTTGTTATGTCATGTTGTTATCTGTGTCGACGTGGGCAATGACTCGCATCCTGTTCTGAGGCAGTAGTATGGCGAACATGGACTCGAGTCAGATAGACCTGAGCATTCGTTCTCAATCTAACATTATCCCCCCATCTTAGGCCTTTTACAGAACCTCTCCGAGCCTCTTTTTTATCTGTAACATTTGTTTGAGGCAATTCTTAGAAGAAGCGGTTGTTCACCTCCTTGCTTTTCCTTTTGTAAAATGTTTTCCTGTTACGTGAAATCTGTTGAAATCCCTACCTGCCCCTAACATCCTCATTAGTAATCTCCCTGGTCCTTTATGTTAAGGCTAATAGAGGTCTTTGTAAAGTTGCATTAAAACTTTTAGAGAGAGATTAAAACTCTCTCTAAAGTTGCATTAAAATATTATATACTTTTCCTATTAATTGTGTGTTAATTAATGCAAGGTTCCTCTCTTTGTCTTTTGTATCTCAAAACTCCTATCAGATTGTGTGGCACAGAGTACGTATTCCAGAAACCTCTAAGCATTCCTTAGGTCCAGCTGTGTGAGTTGATCAGGAGGCCTGCACAGACCAGGGTGGGGAGAAGGAGAGCTTCAGCAATGTTGGAGCACAGGGGACCTCGAGGTAGCCTTGCAAGCGGTGCCATCCACTTCCACTTTAAACTCCAAATGCAGACAGGTGACACGACCCAGAAAGAAGGCAGCTGTCAGAACAAAGGATGGAAGGTCCCCACAGAGAGAACTCAGACCTGTGTGCAGCCTCAGAGAAACAGGGAGCTGCAGCTTTCTGCAGCCGGGAGTTCACAAGCAGACTGGAGGTGAACTTTCCAGGAGAGACCAGCTGTGATAGAGTCACTGAGTACTTTGAGCTAAGGCTAAGGCTTAATAATGAAGAGTCCCAAAATAAGAATGAATGACGTGAATAATTTGATTTTAGAATGTTGGGAGTTTCAGAAACCAGGGGGCAATTAATATACTTGTAAAACTTGATTTCCTTTTGTACCAGGGAGTTAATTATATAGGGACATGAAGTAAAGTAAAACAGTGATTGAACTGGGTTTGTTCATATGTTATTCTCTAGGTATTACAGAATTTTTTTTTGTTCATAACCCATCCATTTCCTGATTTCTTTTCAAAGGTATTTCTTATTGCTCTCAAATTAAATTGCTTTATCCTGGCTCACCTACTATGAAGATGAAAGAAATCGGGTCAAGCCTAATGAAACTCATAGACTAGGACTTTTGCTATCAGACAATAAGTAGAAATGAGAAAGGAATGTAATCATCCCTCTGTTATTTATGGGTTTTTATTATTATCATTGAATTTCATAGGTACCTGTCTTGGATAAAGTCTAAACATATAGATATATTCATATACACACACACTCATATATACATAAACATATAAAAACCTCGAATCTGTCAGCTAGGAAGATAGGGAATGTGTTTTTCTGTCAAGTTCTACTGACAGGTAGAAGGAGAAATCATACAAGGGCTACATAAGTAATAAAGAAAAAATCAAAATGTAAAAATTAAAATTTAAGATCAGGGAAACACAAAAATTTAACAAACCTAGCAAATAAAATGCACCTTCATCTAACTCATCCAGGAAAATAGAGTCAATACAAGGATGTTTGAGGTGGAGAGAGACAAAGAGCCAGAAAAAGAAATAGACCTCTGACACTCATATAGAGAGCCACAAAGTAGGGGAGGGAGAATCAGATTTCCCCTCAAACATAGCAACATAGGTATGAATGCAAAGTTTCAAATGCACGCCTTTCATTTATCTAGGTAAGTTGAATAGAAAGAAGAAGAGAATGCCATATAAATACACCAAATAAAAGGGATTATGAACTTCCTAAAGGTAAGGGTGGTTTCCCATTTATTTGTGTTCTTAGCTTCTAGCACACCAAAGTAGGTTCTTTGTAAGAGCTTGTTAAAATGTTGAAAAAGCAGAAAACAATTTTATCAAGTACCATCTCATAGCCTACAAAGTACCTTGGAACTTTAGTCGTGAATAGACTATGTAAACTCTAGTCACTTCTCCAAGGACTGGAAGAAATTAATTGAATGCTGAAGGATTTTCACCTATGTTTCAGTCTGTTGTTGTGGAAAGTGATGGAAGGTAGGAGCTGTGACTTGGAATTGTTGAGGTCTGCATTGATAGGTTCTGAAATGGTCAGTACAAATTCATTTCAAAAGACCTTGTGGGAAATTTCTCTAAGGCTGAATGGCATATATACCTGTGATTATCCAGAAATGTGGAATGATGCAATATCCGTGTTTTCTAGGACCTGGTAAATTTTCATTATTTAGGAACAAATAATCCTAAAATTTATATGAACCAGAAAAGACCTCGAATAGCCAGAGGAATATTGAAAAAGAAAGCCAAAGTTGGTGGCCTCACAATTCCAGACTTCAAGCTCTATTACAAAGCTGTCATCATCAAGACAGTATGGTACTTGCACAAAAACAGATACATAGATCAATGGAACAGAATAGAAAGCCCAGAAATAGACCCTCAGCACTATGGTCAACTCATCTTCGACAAAGCAGGAAGGAATGTCCAATGGAAAAAAGACACTCTCTTCAACAAATGGTGTTGGGAAAATTGGACATCCACATGCAGAAAAATGAAACTGGACCATTTCCTTACACCACACATGAAAATAGACTCAAAATGGATGAAGGACCTCAATGTGAGAAAGGAATCCATCAAAATCCTTGAGGAGAACACAGGCAGTAACCTCTTCCACCTTAGCCACAGCAACTTCTTCCTAGGAACATCGCCAAAGGCAAGGGAAGCAAGGGCAAAAATGAACTATTGGGACTTCATCAAGATCAAAAGCTTCTGCACAGCAAAGATAACAGTTAACAAAACCAGAAGATGACTGGCAGAATGGGAGAAGATATTTGCAAACGGCATATCAGATAAAGGGCTAGTGTCCAAAATCTATAAAGAACTTAGCAAACTCAACACCCAGAGAACAAATAATCCAATCAAGAAATGGGCAGAGGACATGAACAGACATTTCTGCAAAGAAGACATCCAGATGGCCAATAGACACATGAAGAAGTGTCCATGTCACTCAGCATCAGGGAAATACAAATCAAAACCACAATGAGATAACACCTCACACCAGTCAGAATGGCTAAAATTAACAAGTCAGGAAATGACAGGTGCTGGCAAGGATGTGGAGAAAGGGGAACCCTCCTACACTGTTGGTGGGAATGTAAGCTGGTGCAACCACTCTGGAAAACAGCATGGAGGTTCCTCAAAAAGTTGAAAATAGAGCTACCCTATGACCCAGCGATTGCACTACTGGTATTTACCCTAAAGATACAAATGTAGTGATCCGAAGGGGCATGTGCACCCGAATGTTTATAGCAGCAATGTCCACAATAGCCAAACTATGGAAAGAACCTAGATGTCCATCAACAGATGAATGGATAAAGAAGAGGTGGTATATATATACAATGGAATACTATGGAGCCATCAAAAGAAATGGTATCTTGCCATTTGTGATGATGTGGATGGAACTAGAGGGTATTATGCTAAGCAAAATAAGTCAATCAGAGAAAGACAACTATTATATTATCTCCCTGATATGAGGAAGTGGAGATGCAATGTGGGGGGCTTGGGGGGTAGGAAGGGAATAAATGAAACAAGATGGGATCGGGAGGGAAACAAACCATAAGAGACTGTTAATCTCACAAAACAAACTGAGGGTTGCTAGGGGTAGAGGGGTAGGGAAAGGGTGGTTGGGTTATGGACATTGGGGAAGGTATGTGCTATGGTGAGTGCTGTGAAGTGTGTAAACCTGGTGATTCATAGACCTGTACCCCTGGGGCTAATAATACATTATATGTTAATTAAAAAATTAAATAATTAAAAAAATTTTGGTATTTAATTTGGAAAACCAAATTTTACCAAATCCAGTATACAGTGTCTCTTACTACCTATCTTGATTCAACTCTGGACCTCCTCACAAACTTACCACTTCTACATAGTGACCTTTTCTTGGTTTTCTTTTGATAAGGCAAGAAACCTATTTGATGCCACTTACACCTTCTAGAAAAGACTGTAGTATTCTTATTATACTGTTCTTAATATATGAGACAAGGAAGAACTTGGTCTGAAGCCTAGCTCCCCAGGTGGTGAAAGGGGTTATGACAGCTGATGTGAAACACCTGTAGTACTAGGAAGGAAACTTGCCTTATTCTGTTTTTTCCAAATTGACAGATTATTTTTGTTGTTGTTATGCTTTTCTGCTAGGTAAGCCATGGTTTACTGTTTTAAGGTGTGCTTAGACCTTATCCTAAGAGAAACGACATATAACCAGTGTTTTGGCATGGGAGGTGGCGGCTGCTAGGGGTTTTGGTGACAGTAATCCCTCAGTATGATCCACATGTAGAATGGGGGGCTGAGGGCCTCTCCTTCTACTGGGATACTATGGTTTGAAGACTCCAGGACATTGTTGGAACTTTGAAGTGTCCTGAGCTACTGCAGGGCCAGTGGGAGGGTGTAAATGATCTACGAAGGATGGTTCAGGGTGGGGCTCTTCATACAGGCACGATCAGCAGGTGATAAATACACGGGGGCGTGCAGAGAAAGTTCCCGGACGGTAATGGAAGAAGAGCTCGTGGAATTTCTCAGTGAAAGTGAAGTGCTGTGGCCCCCTGGATGCTCTTAGAATAGACATAGGACAATGAGAGGCTTCTCTATGCCTCTCTGGTGCTTGTAAAATACGGCTTTGACCCGACTAAGGCTGGGCAGTTTCTGGGTGCACTGTTTCTCCTGCAGGCTCAGGCCCTCGTCCTGGGCCTCAGTGACCCCCCTCCCACCCATCACATCCTCCTCCTCCAGCGCTCTGAAGCCTTAGCTCCTCTGGAGTGCTATAACCCGGCTCTATTTTGGTCTTTCTAATGAATGTTTAGGGCATAAACTTTATGCCCAGAGTTTCTTCAGTACTTTTCCTTCTTATCCTTGCCCAATTCCCCAAACCATGCTTTTGAGGTAAATTTTTTTCTTTTCTTTTTCTTTCTTTCTTTCTTTTTTTTTTTTTTTTCGCAAAATAGCCTTGTTCTTGCAAGGAAAAGCTTGCAAGAAACTGCACACTTTTGTCTCTGCTATCGGTTTCACAAATCTACTTTAAAATTTAAAAACTGAGCATTGACTGTTTCTTTTTTTTCCCTTTTCATTCCTTTTATAACAAGGCTGATCTCCCAGAGACAAAGAAGGCTATTCATTATGGAGTGATGGGTTCATCAGGATTTTGTGGGGCTTATGGCACCACCTGTGCAGGGAGAGGGGCCAGCATTAAGGGAAGCCTCTGCTCCCCTCATCTGGTGTCATGCAAATATGTATTTCCCATAGAGCAAGTGCTTGGAGTCACCGGGCTCCAGCTGCTTTGGGGGGACTTTCGTGTGTGTGTGTGTGTGTGTGTGTGTGTATGTGTGTGTGTAATAAGAAGATAGGTGGAGAGGGCCCACATCAGTGCATAAAGGGCTTGTACTAACCACAAACAGACCCTGCAAAAAAGATAACATGAACATACAGATGGTGTATAAGTAGGAACAGTCAACATCAGACTATCATCAGTACCACCTAAGTGAAAATGTTTTGTTCCTTTTACACACTCCTCGTTTTGCTCCGACTCCAGCAAAGCCAGAAGTCAGTGATGGAGGAGATGAAGGGAGAGGAGAGAGATGATGCCCAGTTTCTCTTCAACAGGAGCCTGGTGTTGGATTGGGCCAGAGCTTGTGTTGCGGGAGGGGAGGAGCCGTGAATGAGATGTGAGATTAAAGTCTTAAATTTAACAGAGTCTTCTACTACCTTGAAGTGAGTCATAATTACTGACATGAGACTGATTTTTTGTTGTTATTGCCAAAAATGGCCAGAAAGCTACTGGAGTTGCCTGAAATTTCATTAAGGTATGGGAAAGGGGAATCTGACACCTGGAAAGGCAGTGGTAGGAGGAAAATACAGCTGCTTCCTGTTTGTACTCCTTACGCACAGCCCTTTTCAATAAACTGGTTACACATCTATTGATCCTATGTAGTCCTACGGTGACTAATAGCAAGCCACACTGCATCTCAATAGCCTGAGAGCTAAAAGACAGAGAACTGGAGAATTGTACGCAGAGCATGGAAATGTTCTGATTTCCCAGGCTGAGGAGAGGAATGAATGAGCTGATTCGTGTGGCTCTGAGTTTGTGTCTGGAACCCAGAGTTCCCTCCCCTTCCTGAAGCCCCAGGCTGAATTTGTCAAGATTCCCCTTTTAACCTCTTTCTCCTCCTATGTTTTCTGATTTTTGTGGACAAGATCATCATCCCGATCACCTAAACTTAACTTTGCCTTTGACATGTCACTTAGCTTTACCACTCACGTTTAACAGGCAACGAACCTGCCGAGTAGCCCTCCCTTATCTGTGGTTTTGCTTTTCCTGGTTTCCGTTACCCACCATCCTGAAACAGATGATCCTCTCTCTGAAGACGCATCTGAAGGTCAGTAGCCTAACGCTATGTCACGGTGCCCACGTCATTCCCCTCACTGCTCACTTCATCTCGTAGACATTTTATTATCTCCCATCATCACGGGAAGGGTGAGTACCATACAATACAACATTTTCAGAGAGAGACCACATTCACATGAATTCTAATACAGTATGTTTTAGCAGTGCTCATTTTAGTATTTGTCATTGCTGTTAATCTCTTACTGTGCATAATTTATAAATTTAACTCACAGCTGGACAAGATGTGCTTTTGGGGTTTGGTTTTTTTTTTTTTTTTTTGGGCCCTCGTGGTTTAAAGAGCAATAAACTGGGCACTGTTCTGATGCGGTGAGATGTGGGCACTAGTGGGGATATGGTCAAGGCACTAGGAAGTTTGGTGAAGGGCACAGCTAACTGTTTAACAGAATGGAGACAACTTGTTAAGGGGGACTTTGAACTGGTTCTTTAAAGGTAAAATACAGGTAGGTGAAAAGCAAGGGGGAAGAAAATATTATCCAGGAAGGAGCCACCAAGCAGAGGTGGACCATGTCCGAAGGCAGGAAGACAACAACACCTGCAAGTAGTTCTTAGAGCTGGCGGTAGGGAGTGGGGTGCGAGACAGGAGATGGGGCTAAAGGGAGGCCCTTTAACACGACTTTAACATAGACACTTTAGATAATCTCTTTAGAATAAATTCCAGGAGCAAAAGGCTCAATGACATTTGGATCTTTACCAAAAAGGAATGGGGGCACAGAGCATTCCAACAGAAGCTGAATGAGCCCTGGAGTGGCAGTGGTGAGCACACATTTGTGCGAGAAGCAGATCAAGTAGGAAAGGTAGGCTGGGCCAGCTTTCGACTAACCTCGGAAGCCATGTCCTGTGTAAGAGGCAATGTGGAGCCCTACGTGGTTTTGAAGTGGGCTGGTGAGGAGCGTACATCCATTTTAGAAACATGTTTCTAGCGATAATGAGAAGTGAGGCAGCAGGCTCTTGTGCTTCTCCAGATGGTAGGTAAACAAGACCTGAGGTAGGGCTGTGGGAATGGGTGTGACCTGAGGAGACAGTTGAATGAGAGACAACTGAAAGTAGCCAAGGCTCCACTAGCCACTGGCTGAATTTCCAAATGACCTACCGATAGTTATAGCTACATAGATTGAAATGCTGTATGCCAGACCCCCTCGGTCAGAATCTCCTTGGTGATTAACCAAACCCGTGAACCATAGCGCTAACTAGTCTGGCTTTATCTTCTCTCCTGTTTCCCTTCACACACAGCTGTGATCCATTAACCATTTAGGGGGCAGTAGTAATGACGACGAACAACCCCACTATCCTTCACGCAACCCTGCGTATCTTCTTTGCCCCGTTCCCTGTGCCACCACCTTCTCCTAGAACGATCTGTTTCCTTCTTTCCTGCTGACCCAATTCCTACACACCCTTGGGGGACCACCTCAACTGAAATCTCTCATGTAAAGCTTTTTCACATCTCTTCTCCTTCCTCACAGGACCCTGCCCTGCCTCCCCCAGTGAAGGAGGTGGTAGTCCTGTCCTGCGCTGAGCTTTTCCTCAAACTCCAGAATAACTTACCTATCATTTACTTACCATCACATTCTACCTTGTATAAGGTTGCATATGCATAGATCTTATCTCTTCTATCCGGCTATAGACTCCTTAGGAAAGGAATTATATCTGGCATATAGTAGGTCCTCAGTAGATAATAAGTAGATCAGTACTTTATCAACTCACAATTAAAGAACGTTATGAGTTTCCTTCTTAATGGGGGAAGATGCAGGAACTTTAAAAGATACAAAGCATGGTCTTTTAATTAAGTCTTCAAGTTTGACCAATATATTTGTACAATTTTGCACAACTGAGGAATATATTTTCAGACATTAAGGTCTGAATATGTCAGTGTTGTTCGTTCCTTTATTTTAAGTGGGGTTTAATTCTCTTTCAGAGGGAAACTATAATCCTTTCATGTTACAATTCACAAAATGGAGTCCCATAATTCTGTTCTAAATGGGAGGGAAAACCCTAGAAATATAAATGTTCCCAGGTAACCGCCTCCATGTTACTGTGACGTGTTAGAGCTCTCCAGGGAGCCCACAGTAGATAGCTTTGCTGTTTTCCAGCAGGTATCTTTATTTTTTCCCCTGAATACTAAGTTGCTTGCTTACGGTTTACTAGAATGCTAAATTATCTCTAGCAAATTATAAGCAACATGGATGAATAGACATGTAGTATTTCATTTTTGCCTCATTATGCCTTAGATTTGGGATCTCCAGTTTTGTAAATGATAGTTACGATATATCACTCCATCCTTACACGCACGGCGCTCACGCTTGAACGCGTCCTGCTTCTCCTCCCATATGGAACAGTGTCAATCATGACATACAGCCGTTGTTAAGATACAACTTGTATCTACAGAACATAACCCATAAGTATTTGTTACAGAATAATGTATAAGATTGCAGGAAAACACAGGAGAATTAATCTTGACTTAAAAAAAAAAAAAAAAAAGCAAGCCAACAAATGAAATTCCAAAAAACCTTTGGTGTATTTTTAAGTAGAAGTCTATAGTAAATACTCCCTTTTCTCCAGGCTCCAGGTTCCCCTCATAACTCCTGTTACTCCCTGTGGGACTGAGGTGTTTGCCATCATCTTCCTGTATCTCAGTTTCTTCATTTGTAAATAAGACTCAAAGTTGACAGCACTTTATAAGGAGCAACAAATAAAAATGCCTTGAAAGAGCTTTGTGAGTCTACAGTCCTCTGTAAACGCTTAATGATAATAATATACAGTAGGGCATCTTCCCTTGAAAACAGCAGGAGTGTTTCCTTACATAATGACCTGACAGATGGGTTATGGTATCTAATCCCCTTAAACCCCCAAAGCTCTTTGATAGTGGATGTTGTAAAAGGCCAGATTAGAGCACACGCTGCTCTTTTATTGAGCCCTTTCTTTCAGTATCTATGCCATATTCAATTGCTTCCTTCTCTAAGTACCGTTACGTGTTAACCTACTACCTGCAGGAACAATTAGGAGCAAAAATAGAGACTAAAGGACAGCGCACTCCAGTAGGAAAAATTAGTTAATGCTTGTTGTCCCCAATATTAAAAATCCACTTTGGCCTTTACATGTGGCTTTTATCGAAGGTTCTTGCCCTCCTAATTCCTGACTATTAATCTCAAACTGTGGGTATTTGTCGATGTGGAGTGCAGGCTTTGTGTATGTGTGTGTGTGTGTGTGTGTGTGCATGAGAGAGAGAGAGAGAGGGAGGGAGAGAGGGAGAGGGAGAGTCCTGTATGTGATGAGAATGGAGTGTTGATATTAATTCTAAACCGGCGAGGCTTGCAGAAATCGCAGGCAGTTAAGGATATGTGCAGCATTTATGGAAGAGTCGGAGTTTGTAATCTGATCAGAATGAGAAAAGCATGATTAGCAGTTGTTCTCCTGTAACCTTCATTCAGCTCTTGAACGTGGATTGGACCAAGAAGCTTTTTCCATGTCCCCGTTTTGCTGTGCTTGTCTTTTGAGAACAGCTATTAAAGTTATCAGTTTCTAAAGCCTTTGTCGCCATCCCTTAACCCATATTCATCAGCCTTCATTAGTTAACAAAGTTTGCTTTCTTTGCATGCTGGAAGAAAGAGAACGTTGTTGTGAAATCTCACCCAGGGCGTGTGATCTGTGTTATCACAGAAGAGAGAAAGGAACAGCAACAGGAGTTTGTTTGACAACTGAATATAATTGCAATAAACATTTTAAGTGTGATAACTCTTTCAGTCTGGGATGCTTACAGAAACCAGGATGGTTGTTCACAGCCTTTTCTGAAAAGTCCCTCCACTCAGACACTGGATCCTCCCCCCATTTCTCCTTCTCAGAAATATCACTTCTACATTTGTGTCCCCTCCCCCTGCATCTTCATATACGCCCTCTTTTCCAAATCATGGCGCAAAAATACTGGAACATCACCCAAGTTTATAAAAATAACCTTATCTTTTTTAAAAATGATTTTATATATTTATTTGAGAGCGAGAAAGAGAATGCACACAAGTGGGGAGGAGGGGCAGAGAGAGACAGATTCCCTGCTGAGTGGGGAGACCGACACAGGGTTCAATCCCAGGACCCTGAGATCGTGACCTGAGCTGAAGTCAGGCACTTAACTGAACGAACCACCCAGGCATCCCAAAAGAACCTTATTTTGATTCCATATTTCCTTCCTGTGCATTTTTTCTGAAACTCTTTAAAGCAGTACTTCCCTAGAGAGTTCTCCCTCCTTGTCACCTGCACTCGTTTCCCATTCTCTCTCTCTCATTTGCTCTCTCTGCTTCTCTCCTTTTCTAGCTCTCTCCATCTCTCATTGAGATGGATCTGAATGTTCCCCATCCCCATAGGCAGTCAGGGTTCTGATTTTTCATGCTTAGATTTGTTCTGCCTGTTTCTGAATTTCATATAAATGGAATAATAAAGTATGTGTTTAGGTTTTGTGCCCAACATAATGTTTTTGAGATTCATCCAGGTGGTGCTTGAATCAATAATGCATTCTTTTTGTTCTTGCTCAATAGTAACCCATCGTATGGCTATGCCCTGGTTGTATTATTTTGTTTGCTTGTACTCTATCCTTTTGTTGATGGATATTTGCATTGTTTCCATTTTTGGCAATTATGAATAAGGCAACTATGGATATTCTTGTGCAAATATTTTTGTTGGCATATGTCTTTATTTCCCTTGGGTAAATATCTAGGAGAGGAACTGCTAAGTAATTGGGTAGGTATTTGTTTAACTGTAGAGGAAACTGCTAATTTTGAGCGGTTGTAGTATTTTTATACTTCTGCCAGAAGGGTATGAGAGCCCCAGTCGCTGCACATTCTCACGAACATATGATGGTGTCAGTATTTTAATGTTGGCCAATCCAGTGTGTGAGGTGGTAGGACATTTTCCTTTAAATTCGTACTTCTCTGATGAGCACCTTTCATGTGCTTATTAGCCATTTGCATATCTCTTTATAAATTGTCCAAATCTTTTCTCCATTAAAATGGGGCTGTTTTTCTTTATATTATTGATTATAGTATCTGTTTGCAAATCTTCTGTTAGATGCATATAGTAAAATCTTTTACATACTGCAAGATGATGATGTTCTTTTATATTTTCTTCTCCAAGTTTTATGGATGTAACTTTTGTAGTTAGGTCTATAATCTATCAGAAACTTTTGTACGGAGTGAAATAGAGGCTGAAGTTTATTTATTTTTCCATAAGTATATCCTACTGTTCCAGTACCACTTGTCGAAAGTCTTTTTTTTTCCTCCCCATTGAATCGTCTTTGACTTCAGTCAAAAATCTCTTGATCATCTTCACAAATTTTTTCCATAGATTTTTTTTTTTTTTGGTCTATCTTTACACTAATGCCACATACATATCACCTAATTACGGTAGCTTTTTAATGAAATCTTAAAAATCCAGCTTTATTTTGCCTTCTTTCTTTTTTGATGTTGTTTGCTGTTTTAAACCCCTTTACATTAGGGGCACCTGGGTGGCTCAGTGGGTTAAGCCGCTGCCTTCGGCTCAGGTCATGATCTCAGGATCCTGGGATCGGGTCCCTCGTCGGGCTCTCTGCTCAGCAGGGAGCCTGCTTCTCTCTCTCTCTCTCTCTCTCTGCCTGCCTCTCTGTCTACTTGTGATTTTTCTCTGTCAAATAAATAAATAAAATCTTTTTAAAAAATTAAAAAATAAACCCCTTTACATTAGAATAGAAATTTGAGGATATGTATGTCAATTTTAATAAAACTCTCCCAAGGTTTTGATTGGGATTACATTGAATCTATACATCAATTTAAGTAAAGTTAAAATCTTAATATTAATGAGTCTTCTACTGTCTAAACATGGTTTATTCATCCATTTGTTGAGGATTTCTTTAATATTTGTCAGAATAATTTGAATTTCCAATATACATGCCTCAGTTGGTTTTTGTTAGTTATGTTGCTAAGCATTATAAATTTTGGTACTTTTTATTTTTTTTATTTTTTAAAGATTTTATTTATTTATTTGAGAGAGAGAGACAGTGAGAGAGAGCATGAGCGAGGAGAAGGTCAGAGAGCGAAGCAGACTCCCCATGGAGCTGGGAGCCCGATGTGGGACTCGATCCCGGGACTCCAGGATCACGCCCTGAGCCGAAGGCAGTCATCCAACCAACTGCGCCACCCAGGCGTCCCAATTTTGGTACTTTTTAAATGGAGAACTCTTACTTTCTAATCTTTTGCTAAAAACTCTTACTTTCTAATTTTTTACTACCAGGATAGAGACATCTAATTGCATTTATTATCGTGCATCCTAATTTTATAGGGTATACTCTTTATCCTTCACATTTCTGCCTGGAATGAGAACCCTTGAGAGTTTTACCTTTCTTACTTAATATGGCTCCTCATTTCTTGCATTTAATTGATTTGTGGTTGTTTCTATCCTCAGTATTTTAATTGGTTTTATAATACTGTGATTTCATAATTCATCTGATTTACCTTGTTTTGGTTGGTAGAATGAGAATGATGGGGCCACCTGAGGGCTCAGTGGGTTAAGCCTCTGCCTTCGGCTTGGGTCATGATCTCAGGATCCTGGGATCGAGTCCTGAATCAGGCTCTCTGCTCATCAGGGAGCCTGCTTCCCCTTCCCCCCAGCCCCGCCTGCATCTCTGCCTACTTGTGATCTCTGTCTGTCAAATAAATAAATAAAATCTTTAAAAAAAAATGAATTTCATGGATTCTTCTCCTACCCACTTAAGCCCCCATGTTGCAAGATGGGATAGGGAGGGAGACAAACCATAAGTGACTCTTAATCTCACGAAACAAACTGTGGGTTGCTGGGGGGGAGGGGGGTTGGGAGAAGGAGGGTAGGGTTATGGACATTGGGGAGGGTATGTGCTTTTGGGTAAATTGGAAGGGGAGATGAACCATGAGAGACTATGGACTCTGAAAAACAATCTGAGGGGTTAGAAGTGGCGGGGGGGTGGGAGGTTGGGGTACCAGGTGGTGGGTATTATAGAGGGCACAGCTTGCATGGAGCACTGGGTGTGGTGAAAAAATAATGAATACTGTTTTTCTGAAAATAAATAAATTGGAAAAAAAAATGAGAATGATGGTCTCTTGCAACTTTCTATATCTAACCTGGGAGTAGAATGACCCTAATACAGTTTTCAGTTCTGTAGGATCTGGAGTGGTAGCTCCTCTTACTCGTTTGTTTTTCTGTCTTGATTTCTTGTTCAGGCTACTAGAACTTAATCAATTATTTTAGTTTTTCAAACAACCATCTTTTGATTTTGTTAACTTTCTGTTTTTTGTTTTCTATTTTATTTATTTCTGCTCTGATATTTACTATTTCCTTCCCTCTACTTGCTTTGGCTTTCATTTGCACTTTCTTTTATAGCTTCATAATATAGAAGTTTAGATCACATTTTTACAACTTTTTCTTTCTAATATATGTATTAGAACCTATAAATTTCCCTATAATTTTCATTATACAAATTTTGATGTGTTGATTCTTTGTTGGTTCTTTGTAAATGAAATATTTAATTAAAATCTATTTTAATCAAACTAAAACTGATTTATTTTTGGCTCATGAGTTATTTAAGAATATTCTGGCATTTTGTATCTCTCTTTCTGTTATTGATTTCTGCTTCTATTGTGCTCAGATAATATATTCTATAAAATTTTAGTCTGTAGTTATGAACTTTTTAAAAAATGTCAGTTAGGTCAGCTTGGTTATTCAAATCTTCATTATCTAAGTATTTTTGTTTCATTATTCCATCAATTCCTAAGTGAGGGATGTTAAAAGAACCAACTGTGATCATGGATTTGTCTACTTATTCTTTTAATTTAATTTTTTTCATGTATTTTGAACTTCATTAAGATTGTTATATATGTGTTGAAGGACAAGATCAGTAGAGTGAAAAAGCAACCAACACAATGGGAGAAAATATTTGCAATTCATATACCTGATAAGGGATTAACATCCAGAATATATAAGGAACACCTACAGCTCATAATAAAATCAAACAACAAAAAATGGATAAAGGACTTGAATAAAAACATTTCCCCAAAGAAGACACAGATGGTCAATAAGCACATGAAAAGATACTCAACAATCCTAACCTTTAGAGAAATATAAATCAAAACAACAACGAGATAAAACTTCATATCCATTAAGGACAGTGGTTACAAAAGAGAGGAAGGAAGGAAGGAAGGAAGGAAGGAAGGAAGGAAGGGAGAAATAAGTGTTGATGAGGAGAAATTGGAACCTCTATGCATAGCTGGTAGAAATATAGAGTGGTGTTGTGGAAAATGGTATGGCTATTCCTCAAATAATTACTGAATTACACATGATCCAACATTTCCATTTCTAGATATATGCCTAAAACAATTGTCAGCAGGTAATTAAACAGATATTTGTACACATGTGTTCATAGCAGTGTTATTTATAATAGCCAAAAAGTGGAAGCAACCCAAATGTCTATTGACAGATAGACATTTGTGGTGTATACATACAATGGAATGGTACTCAGCTTTAAAAGGAAATGAAATTTTGATGCATGCCATAAAATGAATGAAATCTGAAGTTATTTTCCTAAGTGAAATAAACGAGACACAAAAGGAAAAATACTGAATGATTCACCTTATATGAGGTATCTAGAGTAGTCAACATCATAGGGACAGAAAGTAAAATGGTGGTTACTGGGGGCAGAGTGGTGGTAGTCGTGAAATTAGAAGTTATTGTTTAATGTGTATAAATTATTTAGTTTGGGGAAATGGAAAAGTTCTTGAGATGAATGATGGTCCTGGTTGTATAACAATGTGAATGTACTCAAAGCCACTGAACTGTATATCTTAAAGTGGTTAAATAGCAAATTTTATCTTATATACATTTTATCACAATAAAAAATGATTGTTATGTCTTCCTGAGGAATCTGCCCTTTTAATATTATAAAATGTCCTTCTCTATATATTGATAATCCTTCTTGTCTTAAAGTCTCTTTTCTGACATTAGTATACCTATATACTAGGTTTCTTACGGTTATTGATTATAAGTATTTTTTTTTGCCATCCTGTTACTTTTAATCTTACTGAATCATTTTATTTAAAGATTCTTATACACAGCTGTTTCTTACAGATACCACATAGTTGAGTCTTGCTTTTAAACCAGACTGACAATTCTGATTTTTAATTGGTTTAGACCATATGTATTTAATGTAATTATTGATATGGTTGGATTACATCTTCCATCTTGCTATTTATTTTCTATTTGTTCCATCTGTTTACTTTAAATCTTTTTCCTGTATTCCTTTTCTACTTTCAGTATTCCATTTTATTTTACTCACTTCCCTACTTCACTCACTCTACTTTATCTACTACAGCAAGCAAACCAAACAGTCCCACATCAAGGCTTTATTTTATTTTATCTGCCTATTAAGTTATACCCCCAGAAATCCTTATAACTCATTTCCTCACTGCCACTCTGCCCACATGTGACCTTGAGAAGCTTTCCTTCATCACCTTTATTTGTTCTCTCTCTTACATGACCTTATTTTTCATTACAGCACTTTCACCACCTGATGTTATATTTATACTTGTTTGCTGATTTTTTTTTTCTCCTCAGACTAGAATGTAGATTCCAAAGAACAGAACTTTGTCCTTGTTTTGTTAAATAAATGTATCATCAGCTTAGAAGAGGATCTGGCAAATAGAAGGCTCCCAGAAATATTTTTGGAATAAGTGAATTTAAAGAACATGGATAAGTTATTGAAATAAGGCTATTTAATCACAATTAAAAGAAAGTGGACTCAACCTATACTAATCAACCAGATTAAAATGCAAACTTTATTTAATTGTTAAGGACTGATGGCATAATATTTAAAGAAAAGAAAAAAATAAATACTCTGTAACCCTTGTTTTTGTTCGTTGTTTGTGAAGGAAACTAATCTTGAAACTAAATATTACAAAAATGAAATTATACAGGGAAAACAGAGCCAAGGAGACAAATTTTGAGAAAATCAAGATATTCTACATGATATTCAGTCTCCTAGCACAGAAGGTTATACTCTAAATGTCATTTTTCCCATGACATGTTAAGAACCCAAGGGTTCATGGAACATGTTAGGAACCCAGAGATTTGGTGAATGGGAGTTAAGGAAACTAACCAGAATACACAAAAACTGGGGTGCCTGAGTGGCCCAGTTGTTTAAGCATCTGCCTTCTGCTCTGGTCATGATTCCAACATCCTCGGATGGAGCCCCTCATCAGACTCCCTATTCAGCAGGGAGTCTGCTTCTCCTTCTCTCTCTGCACTCTTCCTGCTCATTCTCTCATCCTCTCTCTCAAATAAATAAATAAAATCTATTAAAAAATACATAAGAACTTACAGAAGAGCTACTCCTTTTTTATTATTAAGTTTTTCATGTTAATTCCTATATAGTTAACATACAGTGTTCTATTAGTTTGAGGTGTACAATACAGTGATTCAACAATTCTATACATTACTTCACATTCATCATCATAAATGTACACTTTAATTGCATCACCTATTTCATCCACTCCCCTCTACTCACCTCCCCTCTGGTAACTATCAGTTTGTTCTCATAGCTAAGAGTCTTTTTCTTGGTCTCTCTCTCTCTCTCTCCCCCTCTTTGCTCATTTGTTTCTTAATTCTACATATGAGTGAAATTGTATGGTATTTGTCTTTCTTAGACTGACATATTTCACTTAGCCTTAGTCTCTAGCTCTATCCAAGTTGTTGAAAATGACTAGAAACCATTATTTTTTTGTGGCTGAATAATACTCCATTGTACATGTACATTATATATGTACATATATAACACATCTTCTTTCTATTCATCTGTGGATGGACACTTGGGCAGCTTCCATAATTTGGAATTATAAATAATTCTGCAGTAAGCATAGGGTGCATGTTTTCCTTTGAATTAGTGTTCTTGTATTTTTTTGGTAAATACCCAGTAGCACAGGTACTGGATCATAGGGTAGTTCTATTTTTAACTTTTTGAAGAACCAAGTCACTTTGATTTAGAGAACAAAATGATGAGTATGTCTGAAGATATTGACAAGCTGAAGGGATAAGCAGAACCTAAGAAGACAAATTTTTAAAGGAGTTAACAGTAAGGTCATGCATGTGGTTCCAAATAAAAAGTCAACAAACTACAATGATACAGTGTCAGGGAAAGAGGGAGGAAACTAACCTGGCAACAACTTCTGTTAAAAAAATGATTTGGGAGGCACCTGGGTGGCCCAGTGGGTTAAAGCCTCTGCCTTCATGTTCCCAGGGTCCTGGGATCGAGCCCCACATTGGCCTCTCTGCTCGGCGGGGAGCCTGCTTCCTCCTCTCTCTCTTTGCCTGTCTCTCTGTCTACTTGTGATCTCTGTCTGTCAAATAAATAAATAAAATTAAAAAAAAATGATTTGGAGAGCTTAGCCAATGGACCATGTATGATATGACCAAACATAACCTAATGTGATCTTTGTTTGCAAAAATGGGTACATTGTCTGAATGAATCAAATATCTAAAACTTAAAGAATAACTTGAAGAGCATCAGAGAAAGACAACCTGGAAGATAAAGGGACTTAAACCTTGGTATGAGAGGAAAGGTTAGAAACGCTGAAAATCACAGGCTTTAAGATAGTTTGAGAGTGGAGGAGGACAAGTAGGACAAAGTAGTTGCCTTTATGTATCTGAAAGTTGTTGAGGAAAAGAGGGAAGAATCATTATTCTTTTTACTCCAAGAATTAAAATTTGTGCTAATGAACATAAATCTATAGTTCAGTACACCTTGAGTCAATAAAAGGAAGAACTTTCTAGTCCTCAGCATAGTCTGAAGGTAGAATAGGATGTATCAGAGTCACCTAGAGAGGTTGCCTAAATACGCAGATTCCTAAGCGCACCTGAGAATTCCTTCAAGGACTGGAAGACTAGGAGTTGTATTGTTTTGAAACTTTGATACTTTTGATATAAAACCAAGTTTGGAAACCATCAGGTCAAACACTCTTTTTCAGATATGATATGTAGTAGGATACCAATAATTGATGGGGAGGTCGAGATGGAGTTAGAATGGATTTTCTATGAAGTCTCTTCATTCCCAACTCATAAAGTGGCATTTGTCTTTGTGAATTCACTTTGGCTCAGGCCATGGCCCTGACCCTTGCAGGGTCTTAAGAACTTAAATTGGTCTTTGTCTCACATGTCCTGAGTCCTGTTAGAAAAATTCAGGACAAAATTAAAAGCTGGTCAAGAAATGAGGAGAAAACCTACAGACTTTGAGAAAATATTTGCAAAAGACCCATCTGATAAAGGACTGTTATCCAAAATATGTAAAGGTCTCTTAGAAAGCAAGTAACTGGATTAACAAATGGGCCAAAGACTGTAATGGAAGCCTCACCAAAGAAGATATTCAAATTGCTAATAAGCATACGAATAGATGCTCCACATCTTAGGTCATCAAGGAAATGCACATTAAAATGAGAGACCAGGTGCCTGGGTGGCTCAGTGTGTTAAAGCCTCTGCCTTTGGCTCAGGTCATGGTCCTGGGGTCCTGGGATTAAGCCTGCTTCCTCCTCCTTCTCTCTCTGCCTGCCTCTCTGTCTACTTGTGATCTCTGTCAAATAAATAAAGAAAACCTTTTAAAAAAATAAAAAAATAAAATGAGATACCACTACACACCTATGAAAATGGCATAACTCTGGAGCACTGACAACACTAAATGCTGGATAGCATGTAGAGCAACAAGGATTCTCATTCATGGCTTATAAGAATATAAAATGCAACACCCATTTTAGAGCATTTTGGGGTTAATTACAAAACTAAGCATACTATATGATCCAGCAATTGCTTTCCTTGGTATTTACTCACAGGACTTGAAAACTTACATCCACACAAAAACCTGTCCACACAGATGTTGATTAATAACTACCAAAACTTGGAAGCAACAAGATGTTCTCCAGTAGGTGAATGGATAAATAAACTATACTATATCCAGATAATGGAATACTATTCAGGGATAAAAAGAAATGAGATATCAAGCCATGGAAAGACATGGAGGAAACTTAAATGCATATTACCAAGAGCACTAGGTGTTATATGTAAGTATGAATGTATGTATGTATGTAAGATGAATCACTAAATTCTACACCTGAAACTAATATTACACTGAATGATAACTAACTGGAATTTAAATGAAAATAAGCAAAAGAAGTAAATCTGAAAGACTATATACTGTATTATTCCAACTATGTGATTTTCTGGAAAAGACAAAACAGTGGAGACAGTAAAAAGATCAGTGGTTTCTGGGTTGGGGTGGGGAGAGGGATAAATTATGTGGTGTACAGGGGATTTTTAGGGCAGTGAAACTACTTTGTGTGATACTGTAATGGCGGATATATGTCATTATACATTTGTCTAAACCTACAGGATGTAGAATACCAAGAGTGAACCCTACTGTAAATACGAAGTTTGGGGGATTATCATGTGTCTGTATCATAGGTTCATCAGCTGTAACAAAGGCATCACTCTATCAAGTGATGCAGATAATACAGGAGGCTATATATATGTGAGGGTGGTAGGTATACGGGAAATCTCTATACCTTCCTCTCAATTGTTTTGTGAACCTAAAACATCTCAAAAGCAAACCAAACCAAAACAAAACAAAACAAAAAAACCCAATGCCAGGGTGTCTAGGTGGCTCTGTTGGTTAAACACCTGGCCCTAGATTTCAGCTCAGGTCATGATCTCAGGGTTGTGGGATTGAGCCTTGAGCCAGGATCTACACTGAGCAGTGAGTCTGCTTGAGATTCTCTCCCTCTGCCCAGCACCCCCCCCCACCTTGTGCACGCTTTCTCTCTCTAAATAAGTAAATAGATAAATAAAATCTTAACAAAAACCAATGTCTCTAAAAAGCTGAAAAGAGTTAAAATTTATCTACCCTATACAAGTTTATCAAATTATGTGTCATTATTTAGCAATATTTCTCAACACAATGTTAAAATTCACCAGTATTGTTGATATACTCTATTGGACATGATAAAATGAATAAATATAATTGCGGTTTCTTTAGGGTCAAGCTGGGTCAGATTAATTTTTTTTCTCTTGCAGAGGTATTTGCCTGGGAAGCCAGTTGTGCTAGATCTAGTCTCACTACTGATTTTTTCCCACCACCTAATTGTCATGTAATTGACCTGTGTTTATTAGAGGATGTATGAGGTAGTGTCAAGTTGAGAATATTTACATAAGAACTATCATACTTATGAAATCTGGGCTCTCCTCATGTGAGGATAAATTCTCACTTTTACCAAAACAATTAGAGTTAGAATATGAAGAATCAATTTACAAATGATTACTCACTTGGATATAGAGAATCTAGTTGCAAGTTTAGGCTAATGTTCAAGTAACATCTACTTGAGATGCTATGTTTTTAGTAACAAATATTCAGGCACATAAACCCATGGATACAGATTTCATCAGATAAGAGATTCACAATGAAGAGGACAAAATATGAGATACTAGCGACAGTATGACAAATAAGAAGTCAAACTGTTCAAGACAGAACTGAGATACTTGTCTTCACCCCTTAGTTATTAGTTGTGTGATCTTGGGCAAACTGCTTAATCTGAGTTCCACTTTGATTGTCCATAGAATGGGGATAAAAAATAATATTTCTGTCATATTTTGTATCAACAGAATGACAGTGACATTACCTTAACGAAGATTCAAGATTGCTCCTTTGAGTAGAAGCATTTCTGCTACCTCATTTGATGTCTCTCTACTAAAGTGTCTACTGGATATAACAGGATGTCAAACTGAAATGTTTCTGTGCCTCAGATATGCAGCTAAATCCCCTAAAAGGAGAACAGCAGGTGTCCCATTCTAAAGGCAGCTTCCCAAATCCTTGCAGAACCTACTTAAAAAATGGCCAAACCAGCTCTGCTATATCTTCTCCATTTTATAAAGGCGTCAAAAAGAATAATCAGAGAAATTGTCTGCTTAGTGCGTATTACATTCTTGGAGCATCTACCTCCTCCACCCACCAAATCAAGTGAGGGGAGATCTAAGAGAACCTCTTAAATTTGTAAGGGGGACTTTAATTTTAAAAAGGGGGAGACTGGCTTCTTTTCTACAAGTGGGCACCTGCATATAAAGTGGATTCGCTGAGTTGAAAAAAGGGTAAAGGTGCTGGTGAGAAATGGGAATGGAATATTGTCAGGAAGAGAGGGAATGGAAATACTGCCCACAGTGACACTACTGTTTGTCCTAGTAGGGGTCTATGAGTTTCTTTTGGACCTTTAGGACCCTGGGAGGTAGCTGGTCTTGTACCATGTGGCCAGGATGCTGACCAAGTGCCAGATGAAGGGACACCAGCAGCAGGGAGGTGCAGATAAAGAGAGGAGATTGGAAGAAATCAAGTCAGAGAGTATCTCCCTTATAAGAAGTATGCAATAGGACTGAGCCCTTTAGGGTTCAGATTGCTAAGTATACAATTTATACTAGCTTTCTATGGGATTCATATCTGCACCCCCAACAGGATCACAATAAAAGGTCGGGAAACAATCATCTCTGGCTTAGCACCCACCTGTGAAATTACTGGAACCCTACTTCCTCCAAATCCTTCCTATGGATGAAAGAAGTACCCTGAGGTCTCTTACCAAGTCTTTTGATGCAGCTGACACCTACATGTCTGACCTTGTTATTTCTGCTCAGCTGCTCAGCAATGGCTTGGAGACTCCCAGGTGTCTGTGGTGTTCTCTTCTGCTATTTTCAAGTAGCTTGGTTCCGGTTGTTGTTTGGTCCTGCTCCAGTGGTCTCCACATGGAAGGGGGAAAACACTCCTCTTCTCTCCCTTGCTTTGTTCATTTCTAATATCTGACAGCTTGCCTATTCCACGTGATTCAATATTTTTTATATGCATTTTCCTTTGAAGATAATGAGTGTCACCAAACCAAGAGATATTCGAAGTCACTCATCCCTTGTGACTACCCATACCCTGCCCACTCCCCGCGCCCCAATCATGTCCCTTGGTCAAGTGTTAGGACTTCCACTTTTTCCTCTTCAGATGGCTTCTTTCTCCCATTGGACCATCAACATCATCTTATTCATCCCTTCGCAGTGTCTATTCAGGTGCCCTGCTTGGGCCTGTGGGAAGCCTCACTTCTAGACAGAGCAAGGGTCTTGGCCCTGGAAGTCATGTGTCAGCCCCAGAATTTCTATGGCTTTCCTGACTCCTTGAATTTCTTGCATATAAGATCTGACTGGTCTTCCTTACCAGCCTCTGGGACAATCAAACCCCACTGGATTTTTACAGTAGTATATATTCAGTTGAAAACTTGGTTTTGGTAACCCTTTATAGGGCAAACAGTTCTTGCACATGATGTTAATGGGGGAAAAGACCTGAAGAAGAGGGTGTGTGTTCACAGCATTTCAAAAAAAATTGCCTCTGTTTATTTTCTCTGATGAATCATATCTTCATAATCCAGCATTACCATAAGAGCAGTCTTAAGGCTTTGCTTTCAGAAGCGCCAGTAGCTGCAGGTGATTGCTAACAACCATACCCGTTATGTTGCAATATAATGAATAGTTACAGAGTTTAATAAAAGGGAAAGGGCCAAGCAAAAACTTGTGACAAGAATAGGGAAATGGAGCATTTAACAGGATTTGTTTTCAAGCTGTTATTTGGCAGATTTAAATAAATCCTCTTAAGTGCTTCAAATTTTGAGCCCTAAGTGTGCCTTAGTTGGTTTAAGACTTTTTTTTTTTTTTTTTTAACTTGGTACATGGGACCATCCCACTTGCTGGGTGTGAGGAAGTCTCTCAGGCTCATGGAATGTTATGCTTCCCCACTAATTATACTACTTAAAAAGCTGTCTCCAGTTCTTGGGGCTTTTAAAGACAATGACAGTATTTTCAGGATTCAAACGTTCTGAGATCAAAGTCCACATCCTGGGTCAGGCTCATTTGGGCAGATATTTCAGTGCTTAACAATCATAGATGCACTTCTCAACTATAAATTTCAGTTTCCTGTCATAGAAACCCCAAGAGTATATCTGTCAAAATGGAATATTTAGATTAATTGGGGCTTTGCAATGGCATCTGGCCCAGGAGGACCTCGTCACCCTGGGTGGGTTGTGGACTGTCCTTTGGAAGACCTCCAAGCACAAAGGTTCCAAAACCTTCTTCAGTTAGTCTCATCCTTTAAATGTCCTGTGCATTTGAGGGCTTCCCTTCCTAATTTAATTTCCCCCTTCTAATGAAGATCAAGGACAGCTGGTCCATATCTGTATATAATTCCTTTATTCGTGATAAAAAATGATTAAAAATGAAATCCTGATTTATTTGAAATATTCCTTAATTAATGAAAACAAATGAAATCCCAGTTTCTTGTAAGTTCAGTAAAAATTGCTACTTATTGAAACCATAGGGAACACGTTGTTTTGAAAAATGTCATTTGCCACTAAATCAAATTTCAAGTCTCATTGTAATATTTATTGAGCAGAGCAGTTTTCTTACAGGAAGACTGTCTTTATGGAAATTTAGGTAAGTGGATGTGAACCATCGGGTAGTTTTCAGAAGGGTGGTTTTCCCTTATTTTCCAAGGAGTCCTCAGAGACCTTAGATGACACTGTTCCCTATAGTCATCCCTAGAACCCCAAATTAACCCAACAACATACACGGTATGGTCCTGGTCATTTTATTAATGCTTTTAACTGGTCAAGGCTGACCTGTGAGAATTAATTAAAATAACAGTAGTGTTCTGAAACACCAGTTAAGAGAACAGCCAAATTATGTCTAACATTCCTAAACTATCCCATATTTTAATGATTTTGTAGTTTTATACATGGATAAGGTATTTAAAAGTCAACTTTTGCTTTACAATAAGTAGATGTTCACAGCTGTGCCAACTGGCTTTCTTCATACTTCTCAATTTATGACCGTTCAATGAGAATAAGTTATTTCATATCTAGAGAAATTTTAATAAAAGCCTTCAGCATCTATGTCCTTTCCTCCAACGTTTAACAGATGACAGTGTATCACTCTGGATTCTTAAAGAGACAACTTGCTTTAAGCAGTATGAAAAACACAAACTTAATGTAAAACACTGAAGTATATTTCTTGGCCAGAGGCTGAAAACAGAAAAAGACGGCAACCATGTAAATGGAGGATTCATGTCCTTTTACAGAAATTTCCTGCGTCTAACAATGCAAGCGAAAGCAGTGACATAAATAATTGAGTGGTTCTTACATGTTGATTGTGGTGTTAAGCTCTTTACAATATTTCATGACCCTAAGAGATAGTTATTACCTTCTCTACTTATGGCTCTACTAAATAACTGAACTTCCAGAGCATTAGTGATTTGACCAAGGTCATTCATTTAAGAAGTGGCTGAGCTAAGATTTGAACCCAAGGTATCTGACTCCAAAGGCATACTTCTAAGCCATCTGATGGCACTTCATTTTCCACTAGAGAACTCTATCAGTTATTCACTCCTTCAGGTCTTTAAAGGTTTTCCATTTTAAAACCACAAAGTCATATGCAAGCAGTTTAAAGGATGTTGAGCTCAGCCATCCTGAATGTCAAGACCTTGTCTTTCCTGGGAGGTTTAGTCTGGTCACCAGTGTTTCAGACACGTATTAGTTGCAGCAATTATATTTCTCCATTAGCAGAATTCAGGGAACAATACCTTATGCTAAAGCTGTTTTTTCTTTTTTTAATTGCTTAGAAGGAGACTGACTTTTCCACTTATTAAAAAAAAAGCTAAGCCTTTCCCTAATTTATGGGGAATTGCCCACACCCAGTCTATCTCATACTGACCTTTGCTCATTAACGGCATTTCTTTTTATCCCAGAGGGACTGTTCCTTGTTTAAACAACTCGAATGGGGATGATGACCGAAGAGCATCTCACAGAACACCAGTCTGCTAGGAAATGACTTGTAGTTGGGGGTACTTAAATATATTGCCTATTTAAGGATTTTGACCATTTCTCTTTCATTTTCTGTTTGATTTTTTTGTGACCAAAAAGCACTCAAGTCGTAGGATTCGTATCAACTGTAACCTAGTTCTAGAACCATTTTCATCTTATTCTATCCATAGTTTGCTAACCTGAAAGTTCTCTGGCTCTTTCTAAATAATGCAATCCAAACAAAAATAGATCAGTGAGAAGTTATTTTATAATATCCATTAGTCCCATTACTAGAGATTCTCTATATTGAAAACCACCCTCATTGTTTATAAAATTTGAGGATTTCAAAATCCAGTATATTATACAATGAGGCTTACCTATAATTTCAATTAGTATTGAATTCTTTAAATGAGACCCTGTAGTCTTTCCTAAATTTTGAAGTTCAACTTACAAATATGGTTGTTGTTAAAAGTACAAACTTTTTAGTAACTAAGAACCATAACTTTAAGGAATTAATTATGTCTCTGATTAACTTAACAAACCATGATCTCTTTAAACAATCAGTCTTGTTTACAAGCCTGGGCATTTTAAATTGCAGCTATAAATGTAACATATTCAGTTTTCTTTTTAAGCACTTTAGGTACTTGACCAGACAAGACAAGTTTATATCTCTAATGAGCAAAACTGTCTTCCAGTCTAATGAATTATTAAACATATAAATTTAGTAAATCTAGTTCTCTTAAGCATTCTTATTCTGTTTACAAACTTAGTCAAAAATCTAACACCTTCAACTTGAATCACAAGTCAATTACATATTCTAAATTGAAATCACAAGGCTAATCTGTCAGAATCTCTATTACACCAGTTCTAAATCATTACAAACACTTTAAATACTGAATATACACAGATTGTCCTGATGATTAAAAAGCTATTCTTGAACTTGACCCTAAAGTATTAATACTTCATCATCTGTATAATTAATACTCAACCATCCTGGATTTGGAAAGACACTCATGAAAGTTTTTTCATCTCAGATGCGGAATCTGAGGCTTTGTATGTTCAGGGTTATTCTTTTTATCTCAAATATGGACGCCTGGAGCCCTTTTTAGTAGTTGCCATGAAAACGAAGACTATAAGTTATATCCTTTAGATGAGGTTTGTGTAGCAACTCCTATCTTCTGGGTTCAAGATACGTTTTTACCTAATTGCTTCAGCTAATTTGGTTAGGTGCCAGTCTCTGCCCCCAACCAGGATATAATGAACTGCCAACAGTTTGCTCTTTATTTTCTAAATTTCCTGATTAAATTCTGGATCTTTTTCATATTCTCTTTGCCCCTCAGGGCCATAGCACTTACAGATATTTTAATGACATCTAATTGTATTCTGCATATTGCTCATACCTGTCTGATTCTCCATATAACTACAAAGACATACTAATGACAGATACATATTTTGGGGAAATATATTACAAATTGGAAACTAATTTTAGTAAATTCGTGATCAAAGATAAGTGGTGAAGATCACAGAAAACTGTTTTACTCTTCCTGAGTCTCGATTAATAAATTAGTTTTTCTTTCCAATTAGTTTGTGAGTCAAACTTTAAAAATCAGATATCTTCTAAGAGGCTTTTTCAGATATACCAAAAGTAAAGTAGATAAATTGAATTTCATCAAAATTAAAAACTTTTGTTCATCAAAGGACACTATCAGGAAAGTGAAAATACAACCTGCAGAGTGGAAGAAAATATTTATAAGTCATGTATAATAAGGGCTTAGTATCTAGATACACAAAGACCTCTCTCAAGCCCACAACAAAATGACAAAAACCCAATTAAAAGTTAGCATAGGACTTGAATAGATATTTCTCCAAGGATGATACACAAATGTCCAACAAGCACATGAAAAGACACTCAACATTATTAACATTAGAGAAAAAAAATCAAAACCACAATGAATTACCACTTCCTACCCACTAAGATGGCTGCAGTTTTTTTTTTTTAATTATTAACATATAATGTATTATTTGTTTCAGGGGCACAGGTCTGTGATTCATCAGTCTTAGAAAATTCACAGTGTCCACTATAGCACATCTCCTCCCTAATGTCCATCACCCCGCCACCCTAACCCTCCCATCCCTCTCCATCCAGCAACCCTCAGTTTGTTTCCTGAGATTAGGAGTTTCTTATGGTTTGTCTCCCTCTCTGGTTTCATCCAGTTTCATTTTCTCCTCTCTTACCCCATGAGCCTCTACCTTGTTTCTCAAATTCCACATAACAGTGAGATCATATGATAATTGTCTTACTCTGATTGACTAATTTTGCTTAGCATAATAACCTCTTGTTCCATCCATGTCATTGTAAATGACAGGATTTCATTTTTGATGGCTGCATAATATTCCACTGTAGATATATACTACCTCTTCTTTATCCATTCATCTGCTGATTGACATCTAGGCTCTTTCCATAGTTTGGCTATTGTGGACATTGCTGCTGTAAACATTGGGGTGCATGTGAGGATGACTACAATTTTTAAAAAAACATATAGAAAATGGTATGTTGATAAGGGTGTGGAGAAACTGAACAGTGGCATGTTGCTAGTGGGAATATAAAATGGTGCAGTCACCATGGGGAACAGTTTGGCAGTTCTCAAAAAGTTAAATATAGAATTGCTTATGACCTAGAAATTCCACTCTTAGATATATACCTAACATAACTGAAAACAGGTATTTTAGCTTATACATGAATGTTCGTGACTACACTATTCACAGTCTCTGAAAGATGGAAACAATTCAAAAGTCCATTTATTAATGAATGGATAAATAAACCATGGTAAATTCATACAATTCTCATTAAAAGGATCCATGTTATAATATGGACAAACTTTGAAAACATTATGCCAAGCAAAAGAAGCCAGGCACAGAGGTGACACATGGCATGATTCTGTTTATATGAAATATCTTAAATGGATAAATCCATTAAGACAGTAAACAGAGGATTGGTTTTTAAGGGCTCAGAGGACATAGGAGATGGGAAATGACTACTATTTATTAACTATAAGATGTCCATTAGGGCTGCGAAAATGTTTCGGAAGTAGGTTGCACAACATTTTGAATATATCAAATGCCATCGAATTGCACATATTAAAATAATTAATTCTATGTTATGTGCATTTTACCTCAATTTAGAAAGTTCAAAAATACAAAAAAAGGCTTTTTCAACAAAGTCCCATCTTTTTTTCTTCTCTACTAAGGATGATATTAAGAACCAGATTATTACTTGCACTCTGTCTCCTAACTTTTCTAGTGAAATTTTGCCACAAATATGGAGGTTCTCTCATCTATGTAAGGGATGAGCAATGTTCTACAGAAATAATTGCTCCCAGCTTTATAGGAGCAACATGACCTAACCTATTCTTATAAGTGAAATGATTGACAGTGATGACATCAGTTATGACTGTTCTTTCTCATTTGGGCTGCCAAACTTTACCGACACCAAGACACATACTTACTCAGGACTGAGATCAATAAAATTTTCAAAATATTTCCTGCGTGACCCTTTCCAACTTTTTTGTTTAAGATATGTAAATTATCTTCTGCAAATGAAATGGCTCAATTCTTGTGATATCATGCCCTAGAAATACTTATATTCAAAACTCATAACACACTGAATCCTTAGAACAAGCTTATTAGATAGGAAGTATTACTATCCTCCTTTTATAAGGAGAATGAGGGACAAAGACATGAAGTGACCTGGTCAATATATTTAGCTACTACGTGGTGAGCTAGCATTCAAATCCAGTCCTGCTTCAAACTCCAGGTTTTAAACTAACGCTTTTCTATTCTACCTCCTAGAATCACTTATGAAACCTATCACGTTCTAGGTGAAGGAAAATATAGCAAGGGTAGTTTGTGCTCACCAAACACCCATGTGCTTTTCTATATTTTCCAGCCTGTTTTGTAGTTGAGTTGAGATCACATGACTAAGCCTGGTCTATTCACTTAGAGTAGAAATGGTATGTGTCACTTCTAATCAAAAGCAGTTTAGAACAAGGGTGAGTTCTCCATGCTCTTTCTTGCCCATCTGAAAGGCTGGAAAGGAAGAACTTTGAGCTGTTGGAGATGCAAGGTGAAAGCAGCTTGGAGGACCCGAGACACTGTTAAAGGAAAGTGTCTCTCTCCCCTATCCTTGAAAAGGCTACCAGACCCACATCAGACTTAGACATGAGTGAGAAATTAACCTTCAGTATGTTAAGCCATGAGTTATTTTTTACCAAAACATATCCTAGTCTCTTTTGACTAGTACAGGATTATCATTGATAAATGACATAAAGTCTTGACTCATGGCGCTGGGTTTGTGCAAGGGCCTCCAGGCCTCTTCTTAGTAATTGTTATGGTTTAAGTTGTGTCTCCATCCCCAAAATCGTGTGTTGAAGTCCAAAGCCCAAATACCTCCAAATGTGGCTCCCCCCCCCCAAATAGAGTCACTACAGATTTAACTAGTTAAGATGAGGTCATTAGTGTGGGCTTTAATTCAATATAACTGGTACCATTACAAAAGGGAGAAATTTGGACACAAAGGCACTCACGCAGGAAGAACCCGACGTGAGGATGAAGGCAGGGAGGAGAGGCCTGGAATCGAATCCACCCCGGCCCTTTCCACTGGCAGAAGGCACCCTGCCGATACATTTTTCTGTCTTCTAGCCTCCAGAACTGTCAGACAGCAAGTTCCTGGTGTTTTAAGCCACCCAGGCTGTGGCTTTCTCCTGGGGAAGCTCTAGCAAAGGAAGCAAAGGAAGATGGATACACCCTCTCCACGTGGGCGGGTGGGCACCCCACCCTCAGAGCTCTGCGGGCTGAGTAGCGCATGGCACTGCGCATGTGCAGCTTTCTTTCCTGGCTAAGTCCATTAAGAACTACCATGAGCCTGTTAAGAATCTTCTGGCAGACTGGATAAAACTGCTCAAATGAAGTAATAATTCCTCTGTTTTAAAACAAAATCCCTTTAAAAACAAACATGGAAGGGATTACAGGGTGAACAAAGATGTTCAAACAATGATAGGAAGTGTATTAAAAATACACGGTAGGGACAGAACCGGAGAACAAGCAAGGTAATTCGAAGGTCTGAAATTGAAATATTTCACTAATAAATTCTTTACCCTGAGACAAAGGGGAGCCTGGAATGGGAGAGCTCACTAACCTCTGGGAGCTTGTTCAGACACGGATAGCAAATTCAATCTTCCTGGACCAGGCAGAGGTCGAGCCCAAAATGGAATCCTTTTTTTTTTTTCTTTTTCCCGTTCGCCTGTGGATTCTAGCTACTCCCCTGACTGAGCTACTCTCTCTGCATCGTAAGTGAGATACCTGGGGCTGGTAGGAAAGAAGGATGTCTTCCTCATCTTGGCAGCCTGAGCTTGCAAAAGGAATAGACTTCAGATTCCAGCCTTACAAGGGAAATATTCTGGTGCAAACAGCGGCCTTGTAACAAGTCCATACAACACAGGAAAGACCCTGCCATGTAGATCTGAACCTAAACATTGCACAAAGAACAATTTTTCTTAGAACAAAAACTAAGAAGATGGTTAACAATCACCCCCAGGTAACCCCAAGCGATATGCCTTGAATCTGAACTGAGCAATCCAGGCTCCTGTGCAATTTGCAATCTTCAGTGTTTTCCTCTTACATACCCTGAGTAGAAACGGATTAACCACTACGAAACGTGAGTGGTCTTGATATTTATTTATGTAGATGGCTTTTATTGCCTCAACAAGAGGGTTTGGAAAAGTGGTTTTGCTTTGGCCGTCTACCCCTCAGGGTCCCTGGCTATGCCTTTCTTCAGATACCCTCCAGCGAGGCTTGTTTAGTGAAAGTTGTAAGGAGGTAAGATATTGATTGCCAGCGGATATCACAAACCAATAATCCTGGCTAGGCAGGGCCTCGCAGGAGCAAAGGAGTTATAACTGTGGGCTGGGACTGTGAGGGGGAGGGAAATTGTTTAAACAGCACTTCCATTTCCACTCCGGATAGTACAAGACAGCTGTGCCCGTTTTCCCACCATGCACTTCCTTGTACTGAAGGAAGAAGATCCGAAAAATGGAAAGAAGTCATTGCCTTTATGTCAGCATACCAGGCCACTGAGCCCAGGATATAGATGCCAAAATAGAAATCCTGTAGTCAATCAGCAACTATTTAATGAGCACATCTGTTCAATTCAGTTCGGTTATTTGTTGAGCTCTCATTTTGTGCAAAGCCGCGACAGGGGCTGTAGAGATGTAAACTTGAAGCAAATAGAGTCTCAACCTCCAGAAGTTCATGAAGATGAAAAAAATGGACATGCAGGTAACTAATGCAAGGCCTATTGCGTTGGGTACCCTAACCTAATCCAATTTCATTAAGCAAATATTCATTCATTTTCTACAAGGAGTGTGGAAAGACAGTAAAATTAAAATTCGGGATCACATCATGGAGAAGGTGGGGTTTTTGCGGGGCCTGAAGGTTTGGTCCTCGACTGACCCTGCACTTGATCCCAGGTGGAAGAAATGTGCAGAGACTAAGCTGGAGAGAGCAGGATCTTGGAGGAGTGATGAAGTGGGGAGGATGGAACCCGGGATGCACGTGGGAAGAAGGGTCGTGAGCAAGGGGGCTGGGATAGGACATATATCAGAGGGAATTTCGAAGAGTGATAACACTAGAGCTCAGCTTTGAAATAGTAGCCTGTCATTTATATGATTTGAGGGGCCCTCTTTAGGAAAAATAATAGAAAATTGTGAATGTAAACTTACATATATAAATTAGAAATTATTTAGAATTAAAAAAAAAAAACCCTCACCAAATTACTGGAATCTTGAAGATTCAGGTTTCCATCCCCTGCAATTTTTTTTTTTTTTTTTTTTTTTTTGCGAGTTATCAGCAATGCCTATATCAAAATGCACATGACTGAAAAGTTCCCTCCCTCCCCACTAGGACACTCCCAGCATGTCCAAGACTCCCAGGAGCCTGTTCTAGCAATGGGTCCAAAGGAGTCAACCTTTTTAGCTTCACAGTAAATCCATCTGTGCAGAAGTCTCAAATTTTGCTGATTTCTTACCAGTAAAAATTTTGAGCATGTACCCCAACCAACTGCGGCAAAGGCAATGGAGAGGCATGATTAATCCTCTCCAGGTAAGGCTCTTATCTCAGAGGGGATAACTATGATTAGCAGTATCTTTCCCTCAGCCTGAAACACAGGGTTTAAGAGGGAACCAACAGTTCCCTGAAGGAACGGAAGTGGGTGGATGTTTGTGCTACCCAAATAGTATTTAAGGTCTAGACAATGGAGGTTAGGTTGGAACAAAGAGACTGGAAGCGGGAAAGTCTTCAGGTAGGAGCCCCGTTAATTAGGTCTGAAAGAAGAATGTCTTGGATGAAGCTCTTGACCATGGGAAAAGCCACTAAGGAACAGAAGGGATTAAGAACACCTGGACATTGCTGTGTTCACCACCATTTTTATGTCTATAACAGCTCAGCCAAGAGCTGAATGTGAGCCAGTCTTTAGCACACATTGGGCTGTTTGGAGTTTTATTTTGTATCTATTCAGTAACCTCAAAACGAGCCCCGGATGCTAGCTGTGACTTTTTTCCAACTCTGTAAGTGTTTGCCCACTCACCAATTCTCAGGGTAGAGCTCCTTTCCTTTTTCTTTCTCTTTCAGTGGGGTCAGCGCACCTATTGTCCCTGCACATCGAGGTGGCAGAAAACTAATGCCCTGATTTCTCAAAATGATCTCCTAGGACAATCTTATTCTCTTTGCAATAGTCACATTATTATTTTTTTGAATACCAGTCTCTGGTCCCCCGGTAAGTAACAGTCAGGTCAGCTTCCATAGGTAATGGCTCCCACTCAGGCCATAAAGCTTTGATATACTTAAACTAGTCTTTCACCAAAAGTTAGCAGTAAACAACTGGCCTATAAAGCTTTCTAAGAGGCAAGAGAACACCCGCTCTGTTGCTATAATTATGACTTCTCTCCTCGTGATGACCCTTGAGGAATGTAGTTAAAAAGCAGACATCCCACCTTTCTATTTTTCTCCATCTGTTTATTTTGCACAGTAAATTGCCAGCCCTGTGTTTGACGTAGGGGTAAAACACTACTGGGCCTTTTCTCTGGAACTCCTGAGAATGCAGCAAAGCACATACCCTTTAATTCCAACATCATCAAGAATTTACTTCCCACAAACTACATTTCGTCTTTTCCCCCCTCTCACGTGGCTGTTGGTATTTAGAGTAGTTTCAAGTTGTTTGAGAATGTGCTTGCATCAACAGAACCAGCAATTTATTTCTGCACACAGGGCAGAGACAGAGAAATGGGAATTCCGGCAAAGTTAATCGGGAAGCCTACCTGTGGCAGAATTGTTCTTCTGGTCCGGGACGTGGTTACTTGAAGTGTACTTAATGAGGCATCATGTCCTAATAACGGAGGCCAAGAGACGAGGATCCTAGCATCATTTTGTGTGGGCCAGAACCTTCCCAGCTGAGGGCATGGAGCTTCTCTCATTACTTGAGGCCCAGTTTGGCAGTATCAGTTAAGCAGTTGTGCCTCTGAATGGCATTGAGTGGGGCAAGTTCCTTCCTCAGGGGAATTTAGAAAATGGAATAATTGATTGTGCTCAGGCACTCAGAGATTGTTGAGATGCTAATTAATTCACACATCTGCAACCATCAGTTCAGTTTTATTCAACAAATATTGAGGTTTTTTTTTTTTTTTATCCTCTTTACCAAAGACCAGCATTGTGGGCTGAATACCAGAAACCGAAGAAAGTACAGTCTTAGTCCTCTCTCAGTGCCGTTTGTGGGAGGAGGAACTGCTTACAGATTATGTGAAGGCCACGTGGCAAACTCCCTGATAGCCTTGGGCATGGAAAAGGGGAACTCAGGATCAGGGGTGCCTGCCCCAGTCTACAGAGGGTCGGGAGAGGTCAAGAAGGCCTCAGGGCAGGAGTGGCTGCTGGAACTGGATCTTTGAAAGGAAGTGGGGTTTAGGGAACAAGGAAGGCAAACACTGGGAGGCATGAAACAGCATGGAGTCCCGAGCAGCCTGAATTGCTAGTGATTAGAGAGTGGGATAAAGAGTGAAGCAGGGACGCCTGCCTTCCGGCTCAGGTCATGATCCCAGGGTCTTGGGACCCAGTCCTCCATCAGGCTTCTTGCTCAGCAGGAAACATGCTTCTTCCTCTGCCCACCCCTCCCCCTGCTGGTGCTCTGTCTCTCTGTCTCTCTCTCTTACAAATAGATAAAATTTAAAAAAAAAAAAAAAGAACGGAACAGAGGAGGGTAGTAAAGTAAACAGAGACACATGGTTGCCACACAAGAAGGGTGAAGTGGTTGGCCATAGGTGGTGGTTGGGGTGGGGGATTCAACTTGAGGCAAGTGACTAGTACGGTTTAGTTTGTGTTTAGCAGCTTGGGTGGAATGGATTTGAGAAGAAAGACTGAGGGAGAGGACGAGTGACACTGCAGTAGTTCAGAAGAGAGCTGATGAGGATGTGGGGAAGCGGCAGGAGAGGACAGAGGGAATATGTGGACACAGGAGGCTCAGGGGAGAGTCTAGGCTACAGATGGAAACATGGGGTCATTAGCATGTAGGCTGGGGTTAAGACCAGATTAAGCACACACATGGAATGTGTGCAGTAGAACGAGACGCTAAATTCAGTCCCTGGGACATGCAGTGTCTTTGCATAGACAGAGGAAGGGAATGCCAATGAAGGAGACACTGGGTCAGAAGAAGAATGATAATCAGCAAAGCATGGCATGACAGAAGTCAGGTGAGTGGAGCTGGCCATGTTGTCACAGTGATGCTGAATCTTCACATCTGGCATGGTTCTGCTACAGCTGGGAGAAATGTAGTAATTCGACTCATATTCACCGAGTACCAATCACATGTCATGCATGTGATCGTTTACAGTATTTTTAACTTGTAACTTTCCTAAGATCCACTTGCCAATGACTAGGAAAATATAAACTACCAAATTAGTTTGTTAGTTTCCACTTGGTCAAGTATTTCTCTGCTCTTTTGTTTTGCCCCATTGTTGTTTTGCCTTTCCTTCCACTTCTGCCTTACATTTTTTTATACAATGCAAAAGAGGGCAGAGACTTCCACCTGAGCATGGCATTCAGAAAGGCGATGGCAGAGATGTTGACAGCTTGTAGAATAAATGCGATAGAATGAGAAAAGCTTTTGGTTTTTTTTCCATTCCTTAAAGTGAGCAGGCTGGGAAGAGATGTGAGCATTCCTCACCCTTAAACGCAACGAGGGTTGTTCATTAGCGAGCTCTTCTCTCTCTGTGTGTGCGTCTCGTTCCCATAACGGTCAGCGTAGACGTGTCCTATTCTTTCCATGTTGGTATGCGCACACCTATGCTTAATACCTGCTGACCTGACCTGAGGCGCTGAGACCCAACATACTTAGCCCACCCGTTGCGTCAGATGAGTGAACTTTGTTTCTGGTAATCGTCTCCTAATATGACAGGGAAGAACTGAGCTGTATATGGGCAGTTAGGGATGTTTGATGATTTCAGTAGTTGGTTTTTATCCCTTGGCATGTCCAAGCTGCTCTTGACAGTCAAAGAGTCATCACTGGTGCGTGGATGATGAGACCAGTCCTTCTTTTGTCAACAGACTTTTGCTGAGCACCTTGTTAGGCTCACACCCGGAGCTGGGGTAACAAAGACGGATTAGCTTTACCTACAGCTAATTGAATTATTTTGAATTATGAGTTTTGAATTATTCATCGTCCAGTAAGGTAATTCATACATGTCAGAGTTCTCTGTCAGCTCTTAAGTTCCTTCCCTGTCCCACCTGGCTCTTTCCGTCTTGTACCTCTCGCTGTGCAGATAAAAGCGAGAGGCAAGATGGTTCACGTGAAAAGCACAGCATCTGTTTAGGCGGTTGCTGGTCTCTGCCATAGTATCCTTGTTTTGGGGACTGATTTCAGCTCCCTTCAGACTTCTTTTTCTAGCACGGCTCCTGGCTCTGTTCTCTGAGTTGGCGGGCCCCAAACTGTCACGGATGAGACATTCTCGGCTTCTGTCGTGGCCTCGCAGGACCCTCTGCTGGGAGAAGTGAGTGGGAAGATTCATATTCCTGCACAAACATTAATATCAGTAATCGTACATCATATGCCAATATCACCGCATTTGAGCACTTGTAATTTCATGATGACCAATATCTTATTAATTAGTAAAAGACTTGTTTAATGTAATATTCTCAGCAATATGCCCCGTTCTCCTTCTAGCTAAGTGTTTATGTATATGGATTTGTTTTTATGGTAAAAAATCTTATAATTACATTCTTTTCATACTCTCAAAATACCATTTGGCTTAAAGAACTGATGTTTTCTCTGGTAGCTTCCACATGGCATCTGCTCAAACTACCCTTCAAATTACTGCATTAATTTGCTAAATGTTTATCTCTTTGCACTTGCCTTGTGGAAACCGATCTTTTACTAGTTCCCTTTCCCCTAAATCAGCAAAACCTCAGCCTGTTCCATCTGGCATTATCATTGTTTTCCACTTGGCAATATGGTGTAGTGGTTATGAGCATTGGCATTAGAGTCCATAAGGCCCGTGTTTGAGTCCCAGTTCTAGAACCTTCTAGACATGTGCTCATGAACAATTTACTTCAACTCTCTTTGCTAGGCTTCCATATGTAAAACAATAAACTAATGTTCACCTTATTATATGGTTCTTGTAATATGAGGATCACAGTGTCTAGTCCAGAATAAATGTTCAGTAAAATCTTCTTTTTTTCCTGGTTATGTTAAAATTTTCTTGGCATAGCGATAAGCACACAGGCATTGAAGCTGGATGCACTTGTTTGAACTATGTCACAGAAAACCAAACCTGTTGCCTTTTTTGAGACTCAGTTTCCTCTTCCATTAGATAGAGATAGCAATACTTTACAGTGATGTCATGCTTTTACAAAAATTGGGATAAAATATATAAAAAATAAATCTGACACGCTAAAGTGATAAATATGGCATGTCGAATCTTGTCACAGTTTTCTGCCATGACTCAATCCCCACACCTAAAACATTCCTCCTTGTCATCAATCACTACAATCTTTGAGACTATTAGTACCAAAGAAGGTTTTAGTACATGTAAAAAATATGGTCTCCTTGACTGGTGTTATGTGCTGTTTACTGATCATGGATTCCTTTTCTAGTTAATTCTACCTATTTACATGTGTAAATGTTTTGATAGAAAGTATTTCATCTCTTAGTACCCTAGAGAGCTTCTGCTATCTCAGCTGCTTACGTTAAAGCACTGCCGGATGTGAGTCAACGCACACACACGTTCATTTATTCAGCAATATTTGTTGTGCATCTACTATGTCTTAGACTCTGCTTTAAGTGTTGGCAATAATCAGTAAACCAAACAAACTTTTTAAAATAAAAATATTTTATTTATTCATTTGCGAGAAAGAGAGAGGGGGGAGAACATGCCCAGGAACAGGGAAGGGCAAAGGGAGAGGGAGAGAGAATCTGAAGCAGACTCCACACTGAGCACAGAGATGGGCACAGGGCTGGATCCGACAAACTTGAGATCAGGACCTGAGCCAAAACCAAGATTTGGATGCTTGCAGCCACCTAGGTGCTCTCAAACATGTCTCTCTCTATGAAACTTATATTCCAGTGAGGGAAGACAGACAAAAACGCCAAAAAACAATAAACAATTACAAAAGTAAATTATATGGAACGTTAGCAGTTATATTGATAAGTTTTATGAAAGAAAAGAGTAAGGCAGATTGGGGATCAGGAGTCTGAGGTGAAGTTGCAATTTTAACTAGGTGGTTAGCAGTGACCTCATTGAGAAGATGATATTTAGACAAACATTTAAGGTAAAAGTACTCAGAAGCAATTTGAAGAGCGTACTATACTTTTTCTGAGTAAAACCTCAGCATATATTTTTTAAAGATTTTATTTATTTATTTTTGAGAGAGAGAGGGAGCCAACAAGGGAAGAGGGAGAGAAGCACACTCTGCACAAGGGCAGAGTCCAACTTGAAGCTCCATCCTTGGACTCTGACATCATGACCTGAGCCAAAATCAAGAGTCAGATATTTAATGGGGACTGAGCCACCCAGGTGCCTAAAACCTCAGTACTTTGGACTTGTTTTATTCTTCCATGAACCCTGTTCTGGCCTTGCCTTACTTGGACATCATCGTAGCCCCCTTGCCTCCTTCTGGCCTCCTTCCTCCCAGCGCTGGTTCTATTGGCAGTCCTACACTGCCACGGTGATATTCCAAAGGATATTTGATATTTTCCACAAGTAATATTCCCAAACCATATATTGAACTGTGTAACCTTCCTCCTCAAAGGATCCATCTCTATCTATCTCACTTTGGGGCCACACTTCATCTACTCTGGGCCTACAGCTCTTTATATTTCTTTGCCTTTGCCATTATTCCCATCAGAAATACTTTTTCCTACATCTCATGTTTATTAGAAATTGTGCTCATCTTTCAAGTCCCAGCTCTAAATGCTGTCTTGTTTCTGGAACCTTATGCCTTCCAAGCGAAGTCTGTTGTTTAAAGCATTTCTTTATTTCCTATGCCCTGAATGCTGTATGGTTAGTGGGTTAGATGGCCGCCTTCTCTTGAAATTGTCAATTCTACAGAAGATGGTTCTTACTTATTGTGGGATCTTCTCAGTGTAGTGCACTTCTTGGTCCACTGGAGACAATGCTGCTTTCTTGAATTAATCAAATTGGACAAACCACCTACCAACTTTGATCCCCAATTTCCCCAACTTAAAATAGGTTAATAACACATTTACATGAGGAATAAATAAGGATTAAATAAGATGGCATGAGATATTGCCTCATTATTTGAATGCTTCTTGTGATGGTTGGCATGTAACTGCCTCCAATAAATGTTCTATGATTCTGGTTTTGTTTTCTAGATTGTCTTTTAGTAATAACAGGGTTCCATCACCTACCTTTATACTACTTTTCATTGCATAATGGTGTCATAATTGTTCCCATGATTTCTTTCTTGATTTTTAGAGGAAATCACTCCTTTAGGTTTTTTGTTTCTAGATGATTTTCATATGTCCCCTCTTTTAAAAAAATGAATAGCTTTTACTTTTTTAAAACAACATTGGGTTCGTGGAAAAATTGTGTGGGAAGTACAGAGAGTTCCTATATACTCCTGATACACACAACCTCTCCCACTCCCAATATCATGCACCAGAGTAGTATAGTTGACGAATTTACAATGACACACCAGGATCACCCAAAGTCCACAGTTGACATTAGGGTTCACTCTCGGTGTTATACTTTCTGTGGAATTCAGATGAATGCATTATAACATCATACAAAAGGATTTCCTTGCCCTAAAACTTCTCTGCATTCTGCCTGATCATGCCACCCTCCTCCTTAATCCCCGGCAACCACTGATTGATCATTTTACTGTTTTCGCTGTTTTACCTTTTCCATACCTGTTCGATAATGGGAATGGTACAGTATGTAGACTTTCTAGATTGGCTTCTTTCATTGAGTAGAGTGCATTTAAGATTCCTCCATATCTTTTCATGGCTTTATAGCTCATTTCTTTTTAGCACAATAAGTTTTAATATAATACATTTCTAAAAAATACTGTCTTGACCCAGTTTTGAGGCCATGGTTGGAGAGACCATTCTATTCCCATTATTGAACAGTCGATTAAATCCACATCCCCTGTCATCTCACTTATTAGGCTCTCACACTCTGGACCAGGTACCAGACAACCACAGATAGTCCCTATGTCCTAGAGCCAGCTGAAATTATTGAAAAATAGTAGTATGTTAAAGTTAGTTGTAGAGCCAGTTGAAATTATTGAAAAATAGTAGTATGTTAAAGGTTAAAGGGTACTGACTACTAAAATTACTATTGTCACTTACCAGATGTTAATCAATGAACCAACCAATCAATCAATCAAATATTTATTAGGCACTTAATATTTTTCTAATACTGTAGGAAATAAATAAGGAAGTAAAAAGATGGTCACTACTTCCAAGGTATTTATAGTTTATTTTGAGAGATAATTTGAATAAAAATGCAGTGCTGGCTTTGTGGTACTGACTATAAGTGCAATAGAGATTCAGGCAATAGGAGTTCATCTGGATTACAGACTTTGAGGAAAGATTCATGGTTGGATGGCATAAGAGGTGATCTAGGCCTGGAAGGTCAAGTAACTTATGGACTAGTAGAAAAGAAGAAACGTGAAGCATCAAGTAGAACATCTTTTTGTTAAGTGCCTCAAGCACTGTAAACAGTATTTATTACATTTATTATTACATGGTTAGCTCCTCAAGATGGCAAAGCAGGGAGCTCCTGCAGAATAGTTGATTTGAAAGATCCAAAATACCCCAATCCCTGTATAAAAATATCATTCCCACTTCTATAGACTGAGTATCATTCATATGTTGAAATCCCAATTCCCATTGTGATCATATTAGGAAGCTTGGCCTTTGTGAGGTGGTTACATCATGAGGATAGAGACCTCCTGTGTGAAATTCGTGTCCTTATAAAAGAGACTCCAGAGAGCAACCTTGCCCCTTCTGCCATGTGAAGACACAGCAAGAAGACAGCCATCTATGAACCAGAAAGTGGAGTCTCAGCAGACACTGACTCTTCTTGCAACTTGGTCTTGAATTTTCAAGTCTCTAGAATTATGAGAAGTAAGTTTCTGTTTGTTTAAAAGCCACCCAGTTTATGGTATTTTGTTATGGCAGCCCAAATGGGCTCATGGGCCAAGACACTTACTATCTATCTACTCCTACTAAACCAAACTATTTCATTCATTTGGCTCTAGAAAACATTTCATTTTTAAGAGACATTAGTTAAAAGGAAAATGTTTCTAAGGAGCGAATAGATGGTTATAACTTAAGTGTTTATCCATTCTTTTATGTAGTATTTAATTTATTTACTTGACAGGTATATATTGTGTCACTACTCTGTGTCAAATATTATTCTGGATTATGGGTATAAGAAATGAGTAGGCTATACCCTTGCCTCAAGTAGGTCAGAGTCAGTGAGAAGAACAGACATGTGTACAAGTGATCATGATACAATAGGATTCATGCCAGTTTACATGGAAGAAAGGAGTGATGGGGGTTCTGGAGACCATGGAATAGTGTTAGGCTGGACCTGAGTATGGGAGTTGGTCATGTGGAAAGTTGGTCATTCTCCCCCTTTGCTTCCCCTCCTGAACAATTCTCCACAAAGGTTTTAGGGAGGACTGAATCTACCAACCAGTTGTCTTTTTTTTTTTTTTTTTTAATGAGAGAGAGAGCAGAGGGGTGGGGCAGAGAAAGAGAATCTGTTTTTATTTTTTAATTAGTTTATTTTTTAAAAGATTTTATTTATTTATTTGACGGACAGAGATCACAAGTAGACTGAGAGGCAGGCAGAGAGAGAGGGGGAAGCAGGACTCGATCCCAGGACTCCAAGACCATGACCTGAGTGGAAGGCAGAGGCTTTAACCCACTGAGCCACCCAGGTGCCCTGAAAGACAGAGAATTTTAAGCAGGCTCCCAGCATGGAGCCACAGGGAGCCCGACACAGGGCTTAATCTCATGACCCTGAGATTAGGACCTGAGCCGAAATCAAGAGTCAGATGCTTAACTGACTGAGCCTCCCAGGCACCCACTACTAGTTGTCTCCAGGAAGTGAGAGGAAGCCTCTGTGGTCCTTCCAAAAAAGGGGAAAAAGTGTCCACACAGCTAGTCACAGCCCAGTTTGGGATGCTGGAGTCAAAGTGGGGCAAGCAGGGCTGCCTACAGAAGTGTCTCCATGTGATGTCAGAGTTCAAGCACAGGGGGAAGGTATCTGCAGGAGAAGACTGCAGCAGCCACAGTAGAGATTGATTAGATAAGTAAATATATTCAGTATAATGTGAAGCAGATTTTTCACCACTGGAGAAGGGATTCCACATATGGGATTGGGAAAATGAGATCAATCACTATAGTGTTATATTAGAATTAGGGGTTTTCAGTGTGAACTCATGATTTTCAATATGTGGAGAGAGATTCAGGAACAAATATAAGAGTATGCCTTGTTTTCATTTGTTTACTTGTTTGTTTTGTTTTTGTTTTTGGTGTGTGTATCTATACTTCCCAAGCCTGTTAAGCCAAGGGTCACAGACCTATAGCAACAAGCATACCAAACATCCAGGTCTTTGTCTGATTCAATTGCTGGGCAGGGGAAGAACAAGATGAGTCTGCAAAATCTTGTTGTTTTGGAAGCAATGAGTTCAAAGAATGATGAGAACATGCCAAAAGGAAACAGGTTCCAGCCCGATGGAACTCTCACTGACCAATCATGGGACAGCGTGAGCATCAAAATGAATAACACTGGTAACAGATTATTTATAACCTTTTGAATAAACTAGAAATCTGTGTACTCACGCTGATATATGTAACTGAATGAATACATTGAAAATTTGACAACTATGTATGTTGACTCATTCCTCACAAAATACTTATTAATTACAAAAGGAAGAAAAAGCACTTTTCAGTGGAGAAGGCTGGCAGAAACCACTTTAGTTAAGTAATTAATACTAACTTCACGAGAAGGAAAAACCGAAATCATGTGTGGCCTGATTATATACAATGAGACTCGCGGCATCATTTCTCTGATATTCTGGCCCAAAGTGTAAACACCTGACTATTACCAGACAAAGATAAAGGAAGTCCATTCTACAAATCTGCCCTGGAATCTTTGAAAGTGTCAAGGTCACAGAAGTCAAGGAAACACCCAGAAACCACTCCATGTTGAAAAAGGCAATAAAAACTACATGTATTTAATGATTCCAACAGGACTCCTCTGCTGTAAAGTATGTTTTTGGGAAACTGAGGAAACTTAGATGGGATATGTGGATTAGATGGTAGTAATGTATCAGTGTTGATTTCCTAATTTTGGTGATTGTTTTTGATGATATAAGAGAAATATATTGAGAGCTTTAAAAATAATATGAGAGACTTGTCTGTGTTTATAGGATGTATAAACTCAAGTACTTAGGGATTCAGGAGAATATGTTAGCCACTTATTCTCAAATGGTGTAGGGAAAACAGCTCTTTGTACTCTGTGTACAACTTTTCTCCAACTTCGAGATTATTTAAAAAAAAAGAGTTGGGGGAGAGAAGTGCCTATGGAGAGGCTGTACATGTTCTCAGCTACCATGTTAATGGGGGTTACTTGGATAGCGCATTGCAAACACATCTCTGGAAAATACAGGACAAATTTGCTCACAATGGCTTCATGTGCACAGCTGGGGTGGGAGTTCTGGCACTGCGGAGTCCAGGCCTGGCTTTGCCATTTAACATGGAATGTCTTTAGAGAAAGCACCTAATTTCTCTGGATGGCTCTTTCCTCATTTGCAAAATGAGGGGTTGATGTAGCTCTCTTTCAGCTCTCAACTTCAACACCCTGATTTCTGTTTTTCATGTAATATAGCTCACCACCAGCTCTGCGGTGGTCTTTGTTCCAAAGCTCTCTGTTCTCTGTATCTAGCTATCCCAGAGAGGTCTCTGACTAATGTGGGGCTGCCTGGTCTGGCAGTTTGGTCACCTTGGTCTGATTTAATTCTCCTCAGGCAGGAGAATTAGTGTCTCTGACATGCGGAACTCTAGGAAGGGAGCACACCCTGGTCTAATAGCATAGAGATGGCCTTCGAGATAAATCTATGCTCTCTTCTGGCATGAATAATTCCAGCAGCGTGACTCGAGGCTCAATTGGGAACTGGCCACAGAGAACATTTCCTTGGAGGGCCTCCAAATATCAATTCTGGAGATGCTGGTGGAGCCAGAAGGTCGCGAGCCAGAGAAGCAACACTGGTCCATGAAGGGATTCTCATCTCCCCACACTCAGGCCTGTCTGAGTTTCAGAACTCATGAGGAAGCTTTAGCAACCTCTGTCCATGCACATGCCAACCACACATAAAAATCAGTCATTTCAGTTGACAGTTTGCCAAAGGAAATTAATATGCCGTAGTGTTCTGAGAATGCTCTCTACTTAATAATAACCAGACTTAAGAGAATGAGAACAAGATGTAAGACTACTGAAAAATAAAGGGCAATAAATGGTACGTCCTATTTTTTCTTATCGTGTAAATTTCCAAATTCCAAAGGCAGAAGATTTTATATACAATTTTACTGGGGGTCTTTCTGGTGGGTATTTGTTGTTAAGAATTAGTGATATAGGGGCACCTGGGTGGCTCAATGGGTTAAGCCTCTGCCTTCGGCTCAGGTCATGATCTCAGGGTCCTCGGATTGAGCCCCGCATCTGGCTCTCTGCTCGGTGGGGAGCCTGCTTCCCTGCCTCTCTCTGTCTGCCTCTCTGCCTATTTGTGATTTCTGTCTATCAAATAAAAAAAAAAAAAAAGAATTAGTATGTAGGTGCACCTGGGTGGCTCAGTGGGTTGGGCTTCTGCCTTCGATTTGGGTTGTGGTCTTGGGGTCCTGGCTTTGGGCCCCGCATCAGGCTCTCTGCTCAGCAGGGAGTCTGCTTCTCCCTCTCCCTCTGCCTGCCGCTCTGCCTGCTTGTGATCTCTCTCTCTGTCAAATGAATGAATAAAATATTAAAAAAAAAAAAGAATTAGTGATGTGTCAGGGGGGACTTGGTTTCTTTAGCATTAATACCAGCAGAATTTAGAAATTTCTTGGCCAAATTACCCCAGTGGCTGGCACAAAATTGATGCTCAATAAACCTTTTTTGAACGAAGGCATAAAAGAAAGCATTAACCAATGATGCTGATGTTCATGGAGGTGGACTCAGTCCACTGACTATGTTTTAAAAACATTTTGCAATTCGCGTTCTCCATGGGAATTCCAAAGCAGGTAGAGATTTAATAAGAATTGGTTAAAACTAACAATGAATGTTTCCTGCATGAAAGGGAGAGCTTGATGTGAGAGATCTTTTTCCATTAGCTGGAATACTGTTTCCCTTTTTATTTACTGGGCTCCAGGTAAAAGAGTTTTGGAGGTATTTCCTCCTCCAGACCCCACCCCTGTCATCCAGCAAGTAAGGGCACCGTAAACTAAATGATGCTTCTTTATGTGTGCATTGAGATTTCTTGAGTTCAGCTCAGTCCTGCCATGAGGAAGATGGCTTTTTTATAAAGCTTGGGTGATGAATAGCCCAGGATTTATTTTTACATTTATTTAGGACAATCTTCTCACTGTCACTGTGCCAATGCCATCAGTATAACTAGATGTTGCATAAAAAAGCACACGCTTTGGGGAAAAAGAAAAAAGCCTGAGCTTAAATGTCTGCTCTGTTATTCACCAATTGCATGACCTTGGACTGGCTATTGAACATATCTGAGCCTCATTTTCTTCACAGGGGTGTTGGGCCAGTTAAACAAGATCATATTCGTACAGTGCCCAGCACCTAGTAGGCCTGCAGTGTTAATTTCCTCCTAGTTAATTTCCTGCAGGCTCACTTTGCTTCCCATCACCCTGGCTTTCTTGTTTCATGCCTATCCTTCCCTGCTCCCCTTTTCTCCTGGCTCTAACCTGAGGCCAATAAATAATCACCAGCTCAATCCACAGTTGGACTATTCCTGTGTTATTCCATCAGGGTCTCCTTCTCCAACTCACAGGGGAGGTTAAGAGTTTGGAATTCCCAGAGGTGCCCTAGGTCACCTTATGCCAGAACAGAAGTCTGTTACTTTGTACTATAATGGCTTCAGGAGAAACATGTAAACTTCCTGGGGCACCTGGGTGGCTCAGTTGGTTAAGCATCTGCTTTTGCCTCAGGTTATGATCTTGGGGTCCTGGGACAGAGTGCTGTGTTGGGCTCCCTGCCCAGCAGGGAGGCGGCTTCTTCCCCTTCCTTGGTCCCTCCCCCTGGCTTATATGCATGCATGCTCTCTCTCAAATAAACTAATTTAAAAAATCTTAAAAAAAAGAAAAGTACATTTTTTAAGTTCATATTTATGACATAAGTTCACATTCCTGCTCAGTTCACACACACACCCACCTTAAGGTTTCCCCCAGGGGCAGGTTTGAATTGCCTTGGCTCGGTTTCTGTGTGTGCCAAGGGTGGAGACACCAGCAATCAGTGCTGCTGACATTTAGTACCACGGTCACCTCCAAACCACTAAGTGGCTGTCGCCTAGCATTAGTATCATTACATATGACTGTCTGCTTAGTTATTTATTATTATTGTTTTTTGCTGAAGTATAGTTGGCACACAGTGTTGCATCAGTTTCAGGTGTACAACCCAGTGATTGGACACGTCTATACATTATGTTATGTTCACGGCAAGTTATTATGGTCAATTTCTGAAACAGCAGTCAGAGTGCAGGGATTCTTTAAAATTTGTCAGATAGTAAGTATTGTCCAGCTCGGTGTCGTCCAGGGACTTCCCATCGTACCTAGAATAGAAGTCAGTGCCTTACATGGCCTAGGTGCTCCTAAGGGACCTGGCTCTGCCCACTCTGTAATTCATCTCCTCATTTTCTTGCTTAGTCACTGTGTTCCAACCCCATGGGCCTCTCTCTGGCTTTCCCATTACACAGAGCTCAGGTCCCAACTTAAGACTTTCCCTCTCATTGCTTCCCATGCCTGGATGCTCATCTCCCCACATAGCCAGGACATTCCAGTCTCTACTTAAATATCACCTCTTCAAGGAGGAATTCCCCAACTACCCTGTTTATATTAAGGCCAGCTAATGAGCACTATCACTTTCTGTCCCTTAATCAGCTTACTTTTTCGATACATACAAACATGTATTTGTTATTTGTTCAAAGCTTGTCTTTTGCTCTGGAATGGAGGATCCCTGGAATGTAGGGATTTTATTTCCTTCCCTGCAGTAGCTCCAGAGCCTAGAATAGTGCCAGGCCTAGAGAAGGCCCTCAGTAAATGTTTAGTGATTGAATGAAAAGACATATTCATTTAGGATTAGCCCTGATGTGTTCTGTGGTTTGGTTAGAGATGCACTGCAGAAATGCATTTACTCTAAAGACATCAAGATACTACATCTTCTATAATAAGAACAAAAACAACAACAATGTAATAGTTTCAATTTATTGAGCATTGTGATGCCTTGCTTAGTAGGAATCTACAAATTGTTTGTGATCATTCATGAGCTTATAATTTTATCACTTTGGTCTATGGAAAAATGTGCAATAGTTTATTATAAGGTTATTACAAAGAAAGTGTGCATCTTTAAACTATTATACTAAGATAGTGCATCATGAAAATTATGCTCTCAGTTACTGATGTCCACAGAATGTTGTATTACAGAAAGGCCTCCTACAATTTCGGTCTTTTTCCCTGGTATGTATCCCACCAGTCTGCACTGATACCTTCTTCGCCCCATCTCCTGCTGAACAAATTTAGACAAAGCATCTGGGAGCATAAGTTTGGGTTCCCAAACTTGAGTGGTAGAACGGGACAGGTCTGGCTCAAACGTATATGGCCTTGAATAGGTTACTTAGTCTCTATGCCTCAGCTTCTTTATCCCTTAAAAGAGGAGAAAAATAATACCAATATCAGGTATGTAGTATGTGATGAGTAAATGAAATAATAAATAATGTGATTGGCATAAAGTCATCCTTTAACAATTGTTAAATTTTTTTAAAAAGGGACCTAAGTATTTCAAATTAGGAAAGTCAGTTCTTGTCCCCCCCCCCCCGCCAAAGTTCTTTTCTAACATGAGACAAAGAAATGCTTTTCCCTAGGATATGTATTTGTTTTTTAAAATATTTTATTTATTTATTTGACGGAGAGAGAGCACAGGCAGGGGGAGCCACAGCCAGAGGGAGAGGGAGAAGCAGACTCCCTGCCCAGCATGGAGCCAGATCTGGGCTCGATCCTAGGACCTTGGAACCATGACCTGAGCTGAAGGCAGATGCTTAACCAACTGAGCCACCCAGGCACCCCTAGGATGTATGTTTAAAAGTTTGTATGTAGAAATTCATACAAATTTGCCAATATGCAAGTGTAAGATGGTGGCAGATCTCTGTTCTATAAAATGCTTTTTAATTCTAATGTACACTTGTCTTTACAGCTTTGACTACAGCCAGCTGCATGACCCTAGCACCTCAGGTCTCAACCGTCGGGCGGAGTGAGTGATTTCAGAATTTGTTTTTGTAAGCCATTTTTCCTGATTTTCCCCTCTTGTTTGTTTTATCTTTGCTTTTATTTTTATTTTTAGCACAATTTATGCTAGTTACCCATAGGAAACCTGTTTCTCCCCTCTGACTGGTGTGGTGGAAGTAGTTCCAGGAGCAGTCCTAAGGAATGGCTGCTTTGCCTATGCATGGGGTCAGTGGGAGAGCTCACTGGGAATGGATTCAGCCCAGGGCCTTTTGTGTCACTCAGAGGGAGATACTAGCAGTTCATGTCCTTTTCAACCACATGTGAAAACATGAACTACTGATCTCACCTATGTACTAGGCCAATTACATTAGTGTTCTCTTTATTTAGGATTGGCTTTTATTTGGAGGAAGAAATATATATTGTTTCAAATTGTTACACACACATATGCACGCACACATACGAATGCCCACTCACATTCACACACACACACACACACACACACACACACACCCACAAACACACTTGAGGCTAAAGAAGATGCCGAGAGAATAAAAAAGCAAGATAATCCAAGGACATAGCCACAAAATGATCTTGAGTCAACTTTTTGAGGCAAAAATTGCTCTGTAACAAAACCTGGTCTCTCAGGGGATATTTTATAGTCCTAGAGGAGATGTTAGTGCAGAGGTCGGCAGAAGCCCAGGTGCATGTGTGTGTGGTTGCTGGGGCATTAGGATAAAGCGAGGACAAGGAGCAGATATCACTCCAACAGAAATATTTTCCTATTTCTTACATATCCTCCCACTCACAATAAAATACACATCTCCAAATTACACGTCAGCTGTTTTCAGTGTTTGAGACCGAATGCCTAGCTGTGATATTTTTTTTTCCCCCCAGCAGGAAACTAGGAAATGAGTCATAAAACATGAATACTGCCTTAAAATAACTTAGGATACGGTGATCCCAAGATGAACTGAAGCTGAGCACCAGAGGGAAGGAAGCTGCGGCTCCACAGGAGAAATTTCGCTCAAGAGGACGCGCCCTTTTCCACAGAGGGTTTGGGGTCTGGCTTCTTGATGCTGGGTGGGCTATGTCATGCTGAGTCGGAATCCTGGCTGCTTCACACATCTGTGGAGTGTTCCTTTTCTCAGAAGCAGAAAGAACTGTAGAAGGGAGGCAACCTCTTTTTCTAAACCACAGGAGTCTCACACATCAGCAGGGCCTGTCATAAAGGGTTTTCAGGATTCCACCAAGCTTGAACTTGACCAAATTTAGGACATCACTAACTTGCACACGCAAGAACGTAGGTGCAGCCTGGCTGATGTACTGAGTGGTGGTGACATGCGTAGGTCTGGGAGCTGGACAGATGGAGGCTGGAGGCCTGGCTTTGCCTTTGATTAGCTGTATTCTTGGACAACTTATTTACTTCCAGGTTGTTTTCTCTTCGGTAAAACTGAGACAATGAAATTATAAAGTAGTTTTGAGGATTAAATGAGGTAATAAATGCACAGTAGTCCATGGTTAAAATAAAGTCACACTCCCTTTCAGAAACTAACCCTTGGCCAGTATCTTAACGATTGCAGGAAGGCCAGTTTTCCATTGAATCCTCTTTCCCCAAGTTATTTCTGGGAATATTGGGAAAAAAATACAAATCCTGCAAATTAAGGTGATAGTTATTTCTCTGAGAGATGTCTGTTCCAGGTACTCCCTAAAACCCCATGCCATTGCATACCTCACTTTTCTGGACTTGAATCAGCTAGAAGGAAACCTCAGCTAGCTCATGTAGTACAAAAAGGTGTCCCCTCTGATAGGGTCATGGCCTCCAGGAGAAGATTAGTCCTTTGGATGCATGAGAAAAGAGTGTCCTCTTTTTTTTTTTTTTTTTTAAATAAAGATTTTATTTTTTTATTTTGACAGAGAGAGAGATCACAAGTAGGCAGAGAGGCAGAGAGAGAGAGACAAAGAAGCAGGCTCCCTGCTGAGCAGAGAGCCTGACGTGGGGCTCGATCCCAGGACCCTGAGATCATGACCTAAGCCGAAGTCAGAGGCTTTAACCCACTGAGCCACCCAGGCGCCCCAAGAGTGTCCTCTTTATCCAAATGCACTCAGCTCCATCTCAGGATTCATGGTTTGTATTTCAGGGGGTACAGGTTGGATTTCAGACTCCATCACTCTTATTCTGCCAGATACTTTTGGGCAATTAAAAAAGAAAAAAAACAATACAACCATGAAAAACAGGATAGTCCCTTGCTACATGTAATGGAAAAATCCTGAAGTAATACTGGCTTAAACAAAATAATAGTTTACTTCCTGCTCATGCAAATGAAGTGGGTTTTCTAGGACTGATTGGACCACATGTTAGTGTCAAGAGGTTCCTGTTTTTCTGTTCTGCTGTCTTCAGCATATGGCTTCTATCATTGGGGCCATCTGATGGCTCATGATAGCCATGGAGCTCATGCTATTTTATCCAAATTCTAAGTAGTAGGAAGGAGGAGGGATGGAGTGGGCATGCCCCTGTGCTTATAAGGATCATTTTGCATAAATCAAATTGACCAAGAAATAATCACATGACACACGTGCCTGAAAAGGAACAGAAATGTTATCTTATTAGCTGGGTACATGGTTATATGGTGATCCTATTATTAAGGAAGAGGGGAAAAGGGATCTTGGAAGTTGGCAACTAGTAATTTCTCAGACGGTTTTTCTGGCTCCCAGTTCTCCTTTGCTCCAAACATGGACCCAGTCACTCCCTTACCATTACCCCATCTCCCTGCTCAAAACCACTTGAGTCTTACTTGATGAAGTCTAATTGAGCACAGAGAAGAATAAGAAAATAATAGTACAGAGAACCTTCAGCTCTCTCTAGGTGACCCACTGAAGTGGTTCATTAAGTGGTGACCCATTAAGTGGTTCTAGAGTAGGATTTCTTGTGTCCAAACACTGGCTGTATAATAGTTCGTAGCTGGAAACATTCAGTAGCTTTTATCAAAGCTTTCTGCGATTCTAGTTGCCCAATCTGCAAAAAAATAGGGTTGATATGAATTAACATTCTAAGGGGTACAAGAGCAGACAGGCCATGACATGCTTTGGGCTGTTAGTTTCTTGTAGATACCATTCATAAGAATGTTGGTATATCCTTCCATTCTGCAGTGATAGTTACGAAGCCCTTCTTAATGTCAAAAGACCATCCTTTCTGGGGTGCCTGGGTAGCTCAGATGGTTAAGCCTCTGCTTTGGGCTCAGGTCATGGTCCCAGGGTCCTGGGGTCAAGTCCTGTACGGGGCTCCCCACTCAGTGGGGAGCCTGCTTCTCCCTCTCCCTCTGCTGTGCCGCCTGCTTATGCTCTCTCCCTCTCTCTGTCAAAAAACAAAACAAAACATCCTTTCTACCTGTTGATCTTTATCCTTGGTTTGCTCTATTGTATCCTTGACCAGCCAGAAAACTTCCATTTGAACCATTGAGTATAATTCTCATTCTTTGTGGCAAATAGAACACTTCATTTGCTTACCTTTATCAGCTATTATGCATCAGAACTATTTGCCAAAAATGAATGACCGGAAGAGGAACAACAGAGGAGTGAAGATTCCAGAATGTGTTCTACTCTATGAGAGTGTCTGTGGCATCCAAACTCCTTGTTCCTTGGCACCCCCAGCTCTGACGTATTATCCACAGGCAGTAAGTGGACTCTGGTGGATGGCCAATTAAATGTTTATGTTCTAAATTTTTTTATTTTGAGGAAAATATTTTAGAGAAAAACAAATATGAGTCAGTATTGTGGCCAATAACATGAAGTGAGTTAGAAGTATATAGAAAAATCACACTATTTAAGAGAAAGTCTTCAATAAATGTTCAGTGAAGACATAAAAGTGATGATATACTCTACTACCAATGGTAATTACTTTGGGGGCTTATAGGCTCTGGCCCCCATTTGAAGATCTTTGCTTGGATCCCCACTGGCTTCCATGCAGGAGAGGTCACAGTGCTTTTCACATCAGACCCCCACCTGTCTCAGTCCTCAGCATGAGATCGGTGGGGATCCAAGGCCAGAATGTTGTTTCTCGGTTGACAATGGAAACTTTTATTTTCTTCAGGGCAGTTCCTAACCCCACCCAAACGTATGGTCTAAACTCTATTGTCCTGACAAGACAATCAAAAAGATAAGAGTATATTGTTGAAAAAGTAGGCTTTTCCCAACTTAAGCAATGTTATGTGTGGGTTCTAAAATCCAGTCTAAATCTATATTTTGGAAATACATTTCTCAACAGCTGCCAAGATATAGCATAGTTAAAGCTCGATCTAGTTTATATTGTAGAAATAAACAAGACATTCACTATCTTAGTTTTATGATCATTAAAATTTATGGCAACATCCAGTTTTTTTCCTCCCAAAAAAACTATGGATAGGAGCTTGCTTTGCATTATTGATAGCACATTTTTTTTAAAGATTTTATTTATTTATTTGACAGACAGAGATCACAAGCAGGCAGACAGGCAGGCAGAGAGAGGGAGAGGAGGAAGCAGGCTCCCCGCAGAGCAGAGAGCCCGATGCGGGACTCGATCCCAGGACCCCGAGATCATGACCCGAGCCGAAGGCAGCGGCTCAACCCACTGAGCCACCCAGGTGCCCCCAAAAGCACATTTTCCTGGTAATAATTTCAACCTTCTACCAAAAGGATGTTCCAAAGGTCTCTATCTGGAGAATGGAAAACTGTAAACCACTCCCAAATAGTACTTCTATTGCTTAAAAAGAAAATAAAAGTTCCTCCTTTACTGGAAACCTCACTACATATATACAGATCTAGCTTGTGGTTAACATGATAAGAAGCACTAAAATAGTAGCTATGGTTCCTACATGCTTTTTTTTTTTTCTAAAAGCTTTTTTTTTTCCTAAATAAAAACAAACAAAAAACTTTTCATGGCTTTTAATAAAGGGCTGATGCAAAATAAGTTCACAGTATTGTAATATCAACATAGTGGAAAAGAAGAGACCTATGTTAATTGCAAAAGACAGTACATTACTATGAGTTTCCTTGTAGCCAGAACAAAGAAAGAAAATGTCAAGCTTTATAACTCAGAGATGTCTAAGCACACTTACTCTTCACAGGAGCAATTTTTTCCTGGCAGTGCCTTCTAAAAAATATTTCTCCAATGGAATCTTTTATAAATGACACTAAGAGGCATAATATTTAATGTCCTTGAAAACAGATTTACAAAATTTATACTAACAGGTTTCAGATGGCTATTTCTTGTAAGAACTGAGAAAATCTGAAGGCACAGGGCTTTCGTACAACTTAAGACAATTCTAAAGGCAGCTAGGCTGATGTACTGGCCTGGACTGATGGATAGACACAAGAATGCCTCAGGGAGTAGACAGATGTGGGTTCTGTGCTTTAGGTTTGCTCCCTAAATCTTCCCTCCTCTCCAAGTATGGTGGCCATTTGAGGATGAATTGTCTGTCGTGTGTATTATTTTCAGAGGGTGTGATAAAGACAAAAGGAATAATTGACAGAGTTGAATTTGACCTTTGGAGGTGTCTTTATTAAAAAAAGTTTTCTGAGTGCATTGAAATACAGAGATAATGTTTATAATGAAATACAAGTTTATCTTTTCAAGTTTTTTTATTGTAAAAATACAATTAATACAATACAGAAAATTGGTTTAATCAAGAAAAACTTACTGACACTCTTATAACCCTAATATGATTACTGTGGTGATTTTTAAAATATATCCATAAATTCTTTGATAATCCTCCTTTCAAAAGATATAAGCTAATCCCTCCCCTTATGTGAAGGCTGGACCTCGTGACTTGATTCTAACAAACAGAATGTTGTGGTTGTGATAATGTGGGGCTTCCAGGCCATCATCATTGGACACATGTGGCTTCCGCCTTGCTCTTGAATCATTTACTCTGGGGAAAGACAGCTGCCATTTTGAAAGGTCATTCAGGGAGCCCTATGGAGAGGACAGCTTGGTAAGGAATTGACACTTCCTGCCAATAGACACCGAGGACCTGAGGCCACCCACCAGCCATGTGATTGAATCCTCTTGGAAGCAAATCCTTGAATCTCAGTCAAGCTTTCAGATGGCTGCAGTACTAGCTGACAGCTTGACTGTGATCTCATGAACCACTGTGTCACTGTGTGATTTGTATTTTTACTATTTATTAGTGTCTTTTTGCACACAGAAGTTTTTAATTTTCATAAAGTCCAATTTGTTTATGTTTTCTTTTGTTATTTTCATCTTTGGTTATATATAAAAAAAAAATCATTGCCAGATCCAGTTCCATGAAGCTTTTAACCTTGTATTTTCTCCTAAGAATTTTATAAGTTTCAGGTCTTATATTTAAGTCATGGCCCATTTTGAGTTATTTTCTGTGTGTGGTACAATGTAAGGGTCTAACTTCATTCTTCTGCAGGTGGATAGCCAGTTTTTCCAGCACCATTTGTTGAAAAGACTGTCTTCTCACTATCGAATGGTTGTGGCACCCTTGTTGAACATAATTTTATTAAAGATTTTATTTTAGAGAGAGAGAGAGAGAGCATGTGTGAGTTGGGGAAAGGGAGGAGGGAAAGAATTTCAAGCAGACTCCCTGCTGGTCATGGGGCTCTATGTCATGACCCTGAGATCATGACCTGAGCAAAATCAAGGGTTGGATGCTTAACCAACTAAGCCACCCAGGTTCCCCTGAACATCATTTGACCATATATGTGAGGATGCATTTCTGGACTGTTCTATTCCTTTGGTCTGCATGTATGTCTTCATGCTAGTACCATCCTATTTTGATTACTGTAGCTTTATGGTGAGTTTTGAAATCAGGAAGTGTGAGTTCTCTAGCTTTTTCCCTTCTAGGATGGTGAGATACCATATGAATTTTAGGATGAATTTTCTATTTCTAAAAAAATACATCATTGGGATTTTGATAAGGATTACATTATGTCTGGAGACTGCTTTAAGTAGCCTCAACATCTTAACAATGTTAAGTCTTCCAATTCATAAACATGAGATAGCTTTCCATTTAACTGTCTTCTTTAATTTCTTTCAAAAATGTTTTGTAGTTGTCATTGTACAAGTCTTTCACCTCCTTTGTTAATTCCTAAGTTTTTTTTTGATGCTATTGCAAATGAAATTGTTTTCTTGATTTCATTTTCTAGATTGTGCATTGTTAGTGTATAAAAATGCAATGTATCCTGCTTCTTTGCTTAATTTATAAAATTAGTTCTAACAGGGTTTTTTTTTTTGTGTGGAATCTTTAATTTTCTATACATAAGATCAATAATCTGTGAAGAGAATCATTTTACTTCTTTTCCAATTTAGGTGTCTTTTACTTCTTTTTCTTGCCTAATTGCTCTGGCTAAGACTTCCAGTGCTATGTTGAATGGAAGCGATGAAAGCAGGCATCTTGCTTTGTTCCCAATCTAGTCTAGCTTCTAGTCTTACACCACTGGGTGTATTTGCTTTTTTTTTTTTTTTTTTTAATATATTGCTTTTATTATATTGAGGACGTTTCTTTCTCTTACTGGTTTTCTGAATGCTTTTATCATGGAAGGGTATTGAATTTTTGTATCAACTGAGATAATCATATTTTTTTTCCTTCATTCTATTAATGTGGTGTTTTATATTGATCAGTGCTCCTATATTGAACAATCCTTGCAAGCCAGGAATAAATAAATTCCACTTGCTCTTGGTGTTTAATCCTTTTAATATGTTGCTGAATTTCATTTGCTGATATTTTGTTGAGCATTTTTGCACCAATGTTGACCTACAGTTTTCTTTTCTTGTACCTTTGTCTGCCTTTGGAATTAAGGTAATGCTGGTCTTACAAAATATATTATGGAGTGGCCCCTCCACTTTAATTAAAAAAAATATTTGAGAAAGCTGGTGTTAATTCTTTTTAAAATTATTGGTAGAATTCACCAGTGAAGTCACCAGTTCCAAGGGCTTTTTGTTGTTATTGTTGAGAGATTTTTGACTCCTGATTAAATCTCTCTACTAGCTAGAAGTCTATTCAGATTTTCTATTTGTTTTGTGGTTGAGTCTTGGGAGGTTTTGTGTTTCCAAGAACTTTACTATTTCATCTAGGTTATTCAATTTATTTGTTATAGTTGCTCAGGGTGCTGTCTTACTATCCTTCTCATTTATGTAAAATAAGCAGAAATGTTCACATTTTCATTTTTGATTTTAATAATTTGAGTATTCTTTTTTTGCTAGTTCACCTAGCTAAAGTTTTGTCAATTCTGTTGATCTTTTTGAAGAACCCACTTTTGGTGGTGTTAATTTTCTCTATTGGTTTTCTATTTAATTTATCTCTGTTGTAATCTTTATAATTTCCTTCCTTCCACTAGCTCTGGGTTTAGTTTGTTCTTCTTTTTCTAATTCCCTAAGTTGTAAAGTTAAGTTATAGATTTGAGATCTTTCATATCTTTTTTGTGTCTCTTCTTACATCTTTGTAGTAGTGGTCTGGCATAGTGGTCTGGCACACATCTTTCAGTGCGGACAGCTTCCAGTGGGGGAGTGGAGAACTCTGGTATTAATTTCAATTGAGTTTTATTCCACCAAAACTCACAAGTGTGCCAAGGTCCAGACAGCTGGGATGGTGGTCCCAGACACCTGGGAATCAAGACACCTGAGTTCAAGTTTTGGTGCTGCTGCTTCCTAACTATGTGACCTTGAGCAAGGTTAAGGCTCATTTTCCTCAGTTATAAATTTATGGGATAATACTCTTTACCTTATATGGGGTATAATGAGGATACACTAAAATAGCTTTTGTCACAGTACAAAGTAAAGATATAAGGATAGTTATTATTTCTAGAAATATGAGCTTCCGAGTGGTGGGGAACTATTCCTTTTCCATCCTTTAGTAAATGAGTTCCATAGCAGCTATGATTGTGCTTAAATTACGTATATGGACCATGTATCTCTACCACTGAGCACATAATGGGCACTCAGCAAATTTCCACTGAATGGATGAACTAATTATTCTTACCTTGAATGGCAACTTGTGTGACCTTTGCCAAGTCATTCGCCATCTGGATTTCTCAGCTCTGCCCCCAAGGAGTGCTCCACGGCCAGGATTCCCTTCAGGGGTCAGTTCTTTTCATAACCAGAGCCAGTCACAGCACTGATGTTGGTCCTCATCATGGGAGAGGCCCCAGGATTTCCCTGGATGCTATCCCACTGGGAGGACTGAGAATAAGTAGAAGAAAAAACAAGCAAAAGGAGGCAGTGTTAGCTTGTCTCTGAATTTCTTCATCTGCTTCTTTTCATCTTTCTTGCTTCTCTAACACACACACACACACACATACACACACCCATCTGCTCTCCTCCACACAGAAAGACACGCATGTACCTCCCAAGTATCACTCTAGGGCTGGAGTCCAAAGTCTTCTCTTATCTGAAATTCACTGTGCACTTGCCCCTTGGCAGAGCTGGTGGACAGCTCAATGGGCTTCTCTAGGGCCAGTGCACACATGCACATAATTGCCACACCACTAATACAGTTTTCCTTATTGTTATAACTGTTGGCAAAGGCAAAAGTCTGAGGAGACTGACTGCCTGAAAAGCTTCGTTATGCTGCAAGAATATATATTATTTCAAATGCAAGAATTTTTTGGATGGAATTTCAACAGGTCCTGTTGTCAACTTCACGGCACGGTTTTTTTTTAAGTCATCCCCCCTCCCCTCCCTAATGGGCCCTCAAACTCACAAAAACATTCAGGTCCATTGTTGAGTATCTGAATCTTTCTAAGTAACTAGCAGGTAGAATTACCAGGTAGTGGGCATGTTTGCTTGCGATCTGTCGGTCAGGACTGCAGTGGAGGTAGTTTTCATCTTGAGTGGCCCTGAAACCACATTTAATTTAAAGTGTCAACACAGAGTTTCTGTCTGTCTTTTGTTCTCACTCCCAGGTTGTGAGTTCTCTGTTTCGGATTCAGGCTCAAAGTAAGACAGATATTTGGAACATGTGAATTTCAAGGAAAAAAATTCCCCAGAAACCCAAAATATGTAAAAGCATTTAGGCGTCATCCCTCTATCCGCATGATTTGGCTAGGTTATATCAACTTACATATTCAAGCCAGATACACAGTGTCTGATAAATGCAAGAGGAACATTCAGCTTTTTTACCAAGTAGAGAAGTTACACTTTGACAACTGGGTTGGGGGCAGGGAGTTGTGCCTATGAGGGTCTTTTAATGCTCGCTAACACTTGCCTAGTGATCTCAGTGGCTGCTACCACTGCTAGGCTTCTTGTTTTTAACTCATATCCGTTCTCGCTTAATTCCTTACTAAACTGCTTTCCAGTTCAAGACAGATTTGCCAAAGCAACAGAGCCTATATTGCATTCAGAACGTGCCTAGATTTACAGAGCCCCAGTTCAGGAACACATTTTTCCATTCGCAGAATCTGGTCTTGGCTTGCTTAAAAGTTTTGCAACTGCTCTTGCGACCAGTCTTGGGGCAAGCTGCTGTGAGGTCCAGCTGATTGCTGCATTGTCATAAATGCCTGCCCTCTTCGAAGTCCCCTTGATTGGAGAAAATGATTCCATGTTTCATATTTAAAGACAGGATCGCGTTTTCTTCCTTTCCTTCTTTCTTTTCTTCTTCTTCTTTTTTTTTCTTCTGACTCACATACAGAACGAAGATGTTGGGTTCCAGAAGCCCATATGCTAATTCACAGATGGCTTTTAGGAATGATTTTTTTTTTTTTTTGTCATTTGAATCATTTAGGTAATGTGGTTTATTTTCCAATACAGGATTTAAAAAAAAATTCTAAACAGACATCAGTGTCATATGGTTCTGAACGATTTCTTCAGGTACTGCAATCAGTGTGGTGTAGTAATGTTAGTGAGTGAGACCTAAATTTTACTATGAGGTTTTTCTTGGACTTGCTTTCTTAAAGATTTCATCTAAAGTTGAATTTTAAAATGCTGCTGATACAACAGCCGGTATTCAGCATTCGATTTGAATTTGTATCTAGTCAAGATTTAATAGATTCTCTTCCTAGGAAAAAGAAAAACAAGTATGGGGGAGAAGAAAGACTGATGTACTTGTAACCAGTACATTCCATTAACAATTTTAAACTTCAAGTAAGTATCATCACTTTTTTATTAGGGAGGAAATACAAGAGCGTGCAGAGAAAAGTGTTTTCACGTGGCCTGTCATAAGCATTCAATATCTATGTGGTTCTCATAGGTCATCATAGAAAGGACCAGACTTGAGGGGGGAGAAAAACCCCCCAACAATACTGGCAACTTACCTCTATAACATTCAGATGATTAAAAACCCTATCTCCCCACCCCACCCCTCTTATTAAGCAGCCGTCAGCAAATACAAGGTGATCCCTATAATATATGGTATCAAGAACAGAAAAAGTATTAGAAGCCTCACGGTGATATAAGTAAGCTTCATTGCCTAAGTCCCACTCTGATAGGGATTTCTGATAAATTCTGAGGAAGCCTGACAGATGTGTCATGATGTCTAATCCCTGTAAACACCCAGAGCTCTTGGAAAGTGGATGTTTTAAAAGAGCAAATTGGAAAACATGCTGTTTTTGTCCTGAGCTTTTTCCTTCAGGGTCCACCCTGCCCCCAGATCCCTCCTTCTGCAAAATGGTAGGAGATGGGCAAGATGTGAATCTAGACATTTAAACAGGAATAGGAGAACAGGCACTAGGTGGATTCTCTGCCGCCGAAACAATAAAAATATAAAAAGGATAACCTACCCAAGCTTGCCTTTCCCCAACTGAAACCCCGCAGCTCTAGCGTTTTCCTAAGAATCCCAGAAGCCCTCTTTCCGCAGAACTGGACCACGGTCCCATGCCTGTCTGCCAGAGTCAAGGAAATGCGCTCTGGATTGGAGTTGGGGAGGGCCAGAGAATCAAAGTGGGGATATTGTCATAACGAAAGGAAAAAGAGCTGCCCCCTAAAGCGCCTCCCAAACCTGCTCAATGCTTCTGAGTTCTGGCCCCCATTTCTGGATTGTATAAATCTGTTCTCAGAGCGCGGCGCAGCGCCAGGCTCCGTGGAGGCCAGGAGGTGCTCTCACGGCGCCCCGCGACACCCTTGGAATTGCACGCAGTTGTGAGGTCTGCGTCTCAGACATTTGGACAACTGCCATGGGGAAGGGAGGGAGGAAATTGGGCCAGTTTGCATTTTGTTACAGACCAGTCTTTTGGATGACAGAATTCTTTCCAATCAAAATGCCACGGATTACTCCCTGCTGTGAGCTAATAGGGTGCTAATTAGCATATTTCATTTATTTACTTAACTGGGATAGAAACCATTGGGCACCTGGCCCACTTAGAATGGTTTCCTGGGGAAGCCATGAACCGCTGTTAAGTGCTACCTCAGTGCATTAAGGAAACCAGTTCACAGAAGCATAATACCACCCTTCCTGCCCCCCCTTGTCTTTCTGTCCCTGGGGCGCCCCTCCCTCCTAACGCACACAGAGCATAGACTGGGGCTTGAGTCTAATCTGGTCTGACTTCACTAAGACTCTGGAACAAGAACTACAATCTCACGACCATTTCCAAAAGCTCATCTCGGTGGATGCTTTTTGGCAACCACACAGATCCCTGCGGACTCTCTCCTGCACCCATAATGACTCTTGAGCGTTTGTGGAATGTGAGGTCTCCCCTGATCTGTTTATCATTCCCTCAGATCGAGAGCTAAACTCACAAGCCAGTGAAGATGTCTGCTGGAGTCCAGGGCCCTCTCTGGACTATTACTTGTAAAATCTTAAAACACCTGTTCACCACGTTTTCTTCCTTACTTAGGAAGAACTCCCTTAATAGTTCTCCAGCTGCCCTAGCGTGCTTTTACATTCCACGTCTGCCAGTCTCCCTACTAGTCTATTTTCAGTTTATTCAAGGTCAAGGCATGAGCTATGTGCAACGAAAACAAAGCAGCCAAGACCCATGAAGCAAAGAGAGGTGGATCCCAATCTAGAATGACTCCAAAAAGCAATCTCACACAGTAGGAGCATCTCTCAGTAACTCGGTAGAAGTAAGTATGCATAAAACACATATATGGAAAGGTCTTGGGGTGTTTCTGCACAGACCTTTATTTACTAAGGACTCAGTTAATAGCCCTATGACCTGCCCTATTGTCCAGGCCTAAAAACCTTGGAGCTATAATGTTTCCTCTTTCCCTAATCAGTCTCTGAGTCTTGTCTTTTCTATTTCTGACTGCTTCTCAGCCACATCCCTTCTGCGTTTCCATTGTCACTGCCTTGTTCAGGTTTAGGTCACCGGTCACTTAGACACTTGCTACTCAAAACACGCTACGTGGACTGAAGCATCAGCCTCAGTGACACCCTCAGGACCAGGAAAAATCCGAATATGCATTTCAACAAGCCCCCTAGGTGAGCTGTGCGCACATCACCATTTAAGAATCACTGAGGTCCTGGGGACTGCTCTGTAGCGTGCTTCTGCCACCCACTTCCTTCAGTCAACATCCTCTTACTCCTTTCCGATGATGCCACTCGTCTGCTTCAAATTTTTCCATACCTCACTTCTATGTCAGCTTTTCTATACTCGCTTATGGTGGAAAATGTTTCCAGTTCATTCTAGAGGACCCTGTCACTTCATGTTTTTGTTAGTCATTTCACGTTGGAACTCAGTTGGTCGTGATTTTGCCAGGCTTTACTGTTCACCTCACTTTTCCTGGCAGCAAGATTCCGAGGGAATGACACAGCTGATGGCATCCCTGGGAGGTAAGCGGCCGTTCAGGGGTGTCTGTCCCTGCTGGAGCAGGTCTTTGGGCATGTTCATTGCTCCATGCTGAGCAGCCGCATCCCCGTGTTTCTATACTGTTCCTGATTTTATGGTCTTTATTGCTTTCTCTTGTGGTACTTCTCTGTGACAACCAAGGAGTCTCATTTGGGCCAGCTGGCTTTCTCTCTTTTTCAGCTAATTTATGAATCCATCTTGTGGGATTGGAAAGACTTCAGTGCTTTTTTTCATAGTTAAGAGAGATGCAGTGGGGCTGCCCAGATCCTCTGTAATCTAGATGCTTCCACAGCTGTCTCTATTATCCTCTAGCATTTGTGCCTGGGCACCTGAGGCTTTTTGTATCTATCTCTCAGCTCTTCTCACTTCTTCTGCCACCCAAAGCTTAACACGATGTCTACTGGCAGGCTTACCAACTGGAACAGCAGATTTCTCCAAATGGTCAGTCTTTAGGGGACACTTTCTTCACTTTGCACTTTACAATCAATCAGGCAATCAATCAATATTGGTATTTTACCAGATACTTACAAAATGCTTTGTGGATCAAGAAGCTCTTTAAAATTCCCCACCCCCTCCCTCAGGTAATTCAATTCACACAGGACCCCTGTGAGGTAGATAAGGTAGATATCCCAGGGTATCATCCCAGAGGGAGAAACCTTATTTCAGAAATAACTTTCCAGGAATCACCTGATACCTTAAAAGTGAGGGAAAAATAACCTTGAGGACTTTTGCCTTTGGACCTACCAATATTCCTGGCAATATACCGTATAGAAAACTAATTTCTAGTTCTCCCGTTCAGCTCGCAAGGTTTTTATACAGATCGCTTAGACTCTCTGCATCCCTGCCAATCACGTTGCAAAATGCTTATGAGAATGATACTTTCTGCCAGGTAATTATGATGTGCTGCGAGCCCCCTGGGAGAGAGAAAAACTGTAGGTAGCATTTGCATTTCTCAATTTCTCATATTTTGTCCAGAAATATCCTTCCACTTTATTTTTACACATTTTATTTCACCTCTTAGATATTAGGCAACCTGTCGGGAGAGGACTCTTTCCATGCTTTCTTTTACATCTTCCTAGTAATTAGGGTGATATGGGGTAGACAGTTGGTACCTAATGAATGCATATCAAATTAATAACTAAAGAGAATCATGCTCCTGTATTTGCTGAACCATATGAAAGGCTCGATAGCTCTGTGAAGTTTGTGATATATCTTGTTGCTTTATTCAAAAGTGTCTTAATTTTAATATCACAAGCTGGTTCTTAATTTAAACCACTGGCACTCAACTTCACAGTTCCAGCTGTATCATGCCAGAGGGTAACATCAAGTGCTCTTGTTGAGGACAACGTCCTTCCAGATGAAACGACTGGTAAGTTTCATGTATTTATTACTTGTGCATATACTATTTACTTATTTATTATATGCAACAATGTATTACGCTCTCATTCGGGAACTTCTTAGTTCCGTCCTTAACACATAACTTAATTAATCAATGAATTTACTTATTTCTTCACTGATTTACTTCAGTCTTTCCCAGAATGTTCTTTCTGGAAATCATACCTAATTTCTCCAGACCTGATTTGAAGTTTCCATCTCCATAAAGCTTAAAACCTTTTTTGTCGGTCTTAAAAAATGTGGCTTTGTATTTTAAAGAAAAATGACTATATTCTAGCATTTATAAACCTTTACTATTTTTCTAACCAGGTTTATGTGCTTTTAAGATCAGAAATGGTATGTTGCTTCTTTTCGTGGCTTACAAAATACCATATATAATTGTTTACTAACTATTTGAATTTGGATACCTGAAACAATAAGATATCCTAATTTTATTTTTGAATATGAGAAAGATTATTTCTTGCAGGAAATATGTTAACTATCGATTAATATTTCAATCTTATAGCCTACTTCTCCTTCTAAGATTTCATCCGAGTGGGGCGCCTGAGTGGCTCAGTGTGTTAAAGCCTCTGCCTTCAGCTCAGGTCATGATCCCAGGGTCCTGGGATCGAGCCCCACATCAGGCTCTCTGCTCAACAGGGAGCCTGCTTCCTTCTCTCTATCTGCCTGCCTCGCTGCCTACTTGTGATCTCTCTCTGTCTGTCAAATAAATAAATAAAATCTTAAAAAAAAATAAGATTTCATCTGAGTAACTGAACTCTCCAAAAACATCAGTGAATATGTTATTTGCAAGAAAATTATAGGAAGAAGGAAAAGAAGAGTCTCTGATTTTTTTTCCCTAGTGCCAGTGTGTTCTGGGCTTTAAGTGATAGAAAGAATTTATGCCTCACTCAAAGCTGTTGTTCACATATTAATACAATTATTTATATACCTTTCATTAATGTGTCAATGTCTGATATTCATTCTGCCCCTCTGAGAGTGTACCTACTTTCTAGAAAAAAAGTCATGGGGATCTTGTGAAGTGGTAAGAGATAGCCTGACTGAAGCCCCAAATCAAGAAAATATTCCCTATCGATAGAAAGCTACCCTTTAAACCAGACACTATCAGTTATGAAAT